>NC_086446.1:398279217-399021717 GCF_028390025.1 Pseudophryne corroboree
TGAGCTGCATCCCAGGGGCTGCAGCCGCCATTGCTTATGGGTACCTGTAGTATCTATGAAGATAGTTTATGTGCATTAGCTAGAGGAGGTAGTGTACCTTAAGAATCTGGCTGCACAGATGAACATGTGATCAGGAAGTAGAAGGAAGTAGGAAGTAGAAGGAGAGTAAGGAGAAGGAGAGCAGCATGTGGAGTTGATGTCTATTTGTAACCATGCAAGTATTACTTACCAATAAGAAATAAAATACATAATCTTCATACTGCATAATTCATTGAAGTAAAGAGATGTACATCAGGACATAACAACTGGCGACGAGGATAAACTTTTAACTACTTACACTCAGCTACTGTACATTCCTGTTAGTCACCATGGCTGACATGCTGTCATTAATCCATCAGTTTCTGCATACCGATGCCCCTCATGCAGCAGTTATGGAGAAAATGGCTTGCCCAGTTTGAGCACTATATTGAAGCTATGACCTACAGATGTGTCCTTTTATACTGCTGCTTCAATCGCAGCAGAAATATCCCATTGGCACATTAAGTCCCATGCTAGCATCTATGTTAATCAAAATGTACATCTTAAATGTATGTTTGAAATTCACAGAAGCAACAGCACTACATTGCTAGCATACACTGATCAATCTGTAAGTGACTGAGTCTGACTCTATGTTAAAAGAGCTTCGATGTGAGCAGCCATGACTTTTCTTCACAGCAAGATCTGTTGTGCTTCATCTGCAATTTTATATGTGTATAAACTAGTGATGAGCGGGTTCAGTTCGTTGAGATCCGAACCCCCCCGAACTTGACCCTTTTTACACGGGTCCGAGGCAGACTCGGATCCTCCCGCCTTGCTCGGTTAACCCAAGCGCGCCCGAACGTCATCATCCCGTGGTCGGATTCTCGCGAGATTCGTATTCTATATAAGGAGCCACGCGTCGCCGCCATTTTTCACTCGTGCATTGGAGATGATCGTGATAGGACGTGGCTGGCGTCCTCTTAGTTTCTATGTTCAGTGGGCTGCAAATTGTGCTGCAAATATCTGTGCTCAGTGTGCTGCAAATATGTGTGCTCAGTGTGCTGCAAGTGCAAATATCTACGTTCTCTGCTTGAAAAACGCTCCATATCTGACTGTGCTCAGTGTGCTGCAAATATCTGTGCTCAGTGTGCTAATTGCTTTATTGTGGGGACTGGGGACCAGCAGTATTATATAGTAGGAGGACAGTGCAGAGTTTTGCTGACCAGTGACCAGTGACCACCAGTATTATACGTTCTCTGCCTGAAAAACGCTCCATATCTGTGCTGCATTCTAGTATATAGTAGGAGGACAGTGCAGAATTTTGCTGACCACCAGTATAACTATATATATAGCAGTACGGTACAGTAGGCCACTACTCTACCTACCTCTGTGTCGTCAAGTATACTATCCATCCATACCTGTGGTGCATTTCAGTTTTGCACAGTTTTCTGACCACCAGTATATACTATATAGCAGTACGGTACAGAAGGCCACTGCTCTACATACCTCTGTGTCGTCAAGTATACTATCCATCCATACCTGTGGTGCATTTCAGTTTTGCACAGTTTTCTGACCACCAGTATATACTATATAGCAGTACGGTACAGAAGGCCACTGCTCTACCTACCTCTGTGTCGTCAAGTATACTATCCATCCATACCTGTGGTGCATTTCAGTTTTGCACAGTTTGCTGACCACCAGTATATAATATATAGCAGTACGGTACAGTAGGCCACTGCTCTACCTACCTCTGTGTCATCAAGTATACTATCCATCCATACCTGTGGTGCATTTCAGTTTTGCACAGTTTGTTGACCACCAGTATATACTATATAGCAGTACGGTACAGTAGGCCACTGCTCTACCTACCTCTGTGTCGTCAAGTATTCTATCCATCCATACCTGTGGTGCATTTCAGTTTTGCACAGTTTGCTGTCCACCAGTATATAATATATAGCAGTACGGTACAGTAGGCCACTGCTCTACCTACCTCTGTGTCGTCAAGTATACTATCCATCCATACCTGTGGTGCATTTCAGTTTTGCACAGTTTTCTGACCACCAGTATATACTATATAGCAGTACGGTACAGTAGGCCACTGCTCTACCTACCTCTGTGTCGTCAAGTATACTATCCATCCATACCTGTGGTGCATTTCAGTTTTGCACAGTTTGCTGACCACCAGTATATACTATATAGCAGTACGGTACAGTAGGCCACTGCTCTACCTACCTCTGTGTCGTCAAGTATACTATCCATCCATACCTGTGGTGCATTTCAGTTTTGCACAGTTTCTGACCACCAGTATATAATATATAGTAGTACGGTACAGTATGCCACTGCTCTACCTACCTCTGTGTCGTCAAGTATACTATCCATCCATACCTGTGGTGCATTTCAGTTTTGCACAGTTTGCTGACCACCAGTATATACTATATAGCAGTACGGTACAGAAGGCCACTGCTCTACCTACCTCTGTGTCGTCAAGTATACTATCCATCCATACCTGTGGTGCATTTCAGTTTTGCACAGTTTGCTGTCCACCAGTATATATTATATAGCAGTACGGTACAGTAGGCCACTGCTCTACCTACCTCTGTGTCGTCAAGTATAATATCTATCCATACCTGTGGTGCATTTCAGTTTTGCACAGTTTGCTGACCACCAGTATATACTATATAGCAGTACGGTACAGTAGGCCACTGCTCTACCTACCTCTGTGTCGTCAATTATACTATCCATCCATACCTGTGGTGCATTTCAGTTTTGCACAGTTTGCTGACCACTAGTATATACTATATAGCAGTACGGTACAGTAGGCCACTGCCCTACCTACCTCTGTGTCGTCAAGTATACTATCCATCCATACCTGTGGTGCATTTCAGTTTTGCACAGTTTGCTATCTACCAGTATATAATATATAGCAGTACGGTACAGTAGGCCACTGCTCTACCTACCTCTGTGTCGTCAAGTATACTATCCATCCATACCTGTGGTGCATTTCAGTTTTGCACAGTTTGCTGACCACCAGTATATACTATATAGCAGTACGGTACAGTAGGCCACTGCTCTACCTACCTCTGTGTCGTCAAGTATACTATCCATCCATACCTGTGGTGCATTTCAGTTTTGCACAGTTTGCTGTCCACCAGTATATAATATATAGCAGTACGGTACAGTAGGCCACTGCTCTACCTACCTCTGTGTCGTCAAGTATACTATCCATCCATACCTGTGGTGCATTTCAGTTGTGCACAGTATATATATAGTAGTAGGCCATTGCTATTGATATATTACTGGCATATAATTCCACACATTCAAAAATGGAGAACAAAAATGTGGAGGGTACAATAGGGAAAGATCAAGATCCACTTCCACCTCGTGCTGAAGCTGCTGCCACTAGTCATGGCCGAGACGATGAAATGCCATCAACGTCGTCTGCCAAGGCCGATGCCCAATGTCATAGTAGAGAGCATGTAAAATCCAAAAAATAAAGCTCAGTAAAATGACCCAAAAATCTAAATCAAAATCGGCTGAGGAGAAGCGTAAACTTGCCAATGTGCCATTTACGACATGGAGTGGAAGGAACGGCTGAGGCCCTGGCCTATGTTCAAGGCTAGTGGTTCAGCTTCACCTGAGGATGGAAGCACTCATCCTTCTGCTAGAAAACTTAAAAGAGTTAAGATGGCAAAAGCACAGCAAAGAACTGTGCGTTCTTCTAAATCACAAATTCCCAAGGAGAGTCCAATTGTGTCGGTTGCGATGCCTGACCTTCCCAACACTGGACGGGAAGAGGTTGCGCCTTTCACCATTTGCACGCCCCCTGCAAGTGCTGGAAGGAGCACCCGCAGTCCAGTTCCTGATAGTCAAATTGAAGATGTCACTGTTGAAGTACACCAGGATGAGGATATGGGTGTTGCTGGCGCTGGGGAGGAAATTGACAAGGAGGATGCTGATGGTGAGGTGGTTTGTTTAAGTCAGGCACCCGGGGAGACACCTGTTGTCCGTGGGACGAATATGGCCATTGACATGCCTGGTCAGAATACAAAAAAAACCACCTCTTCGGTGTGGAATTATTTCAACAGAAATGCGGACAACTGGTGTCAAGCCATGTGTTGCCTTTGTCAAGCTGTAATAAGTAGGGGTAAGGACGTTAACCACCTAGGAACATCCTCCCTTATACGTCACCTGGACCGCATTCATCAGAAGTCAGTGACAACTTCAAAAACTTTGGATGACAGCGGAAGCAGTCCACTGACCACTACATCCCTTTCTCTTGTAACCAAGCTCCTGCAAACCACACCACCAACTCCCTCAGTGTCAATTTCCTCCTTACACAGGAAAGCCAATAGTCCTGCAGGCCATGTCACTGGCAAGTATGACGAGTCCTCTCCTGCCTGGGATTCCTCCGATGCATCCTTGAGTGTAATGCCAACTGCTGCTGTTGTTGCTGCTGGGAGTCGATCGTCATCCCAGAGGGAAAGTCGGAAGACCACTTGTACTACTTCCAGTAAGCAATTGACTGTCCAACAGTCCTTTGCGAGGAAGATGAAATACCACAGCAGTCATCCTGCTGCAAAGCGGATAACTCAGGCCTTGGCAGCATGGATGGTGAGAAACATGTTTCCGGTATCCACCGTTAATTCACAGGGAACTAGAGACTTGATTGAGGTACTGTGTACCCGGTACCAAATACCATCTAGGTTCCATTTCTCTAGGCAGGCGATACCGAAAATGTACACAGACCTCAGAAAAAGAGTCACCAGTGTCCTAAAAAATGCAGTTGTACCCAATGTCCACTTAACCACGGACATGTGGACAAGTGGAGCAGGGCAGACTCAGGACTATATGACTGTGACAGCCCACTGGGTAGATGTATTGCCTCCCGCAGCAAGAACAGCAGCGGCGGCACCAGTAGCAGCATCTCACAAACGCCAACTCGTTCCTAGGCAGGCTATGCTTTGTATCACCGCTTTCCATAAGAGGCACACACCTGACAACCTCTTACGGAAACTGAGGAACATCATCGCAGAATGGATTACCCCAATTGGACTCTCCTGGGGATTTGTGACATCGGACAACGCCACCAATATTGTGCCTGCATTTCATCTGGGCAAATTCCAGCACATCCCATGTTTTGCACATACATTGAATTTGGTGGTGCAGAATTATTTAAAAAACGACAGGGGCGTGCAAGAGATGCTGTCGGTGGCCCGAAGAATTGCGGGCCACTTTCGGCATTCAGCCACCGTGTGCCGAAGACTGTAGCATCAGCAAACAGTCCTGAACCTGCCCTGCCATCATCTGAAGCAAGAGATGGTAACGAGGTGGAATTCAACCCTCTATATGCTTCAGAGGAGCAGCAAAAGGCCATTCAAGCCTATACATCTGCCTACGATATAGGCAAAGGAGGGGGAATGCACCTGACTCAAGCGCAGTGGAGAATGATTTCAACGTTGTGCAAGGTTCTGCAACCCTTTGAACTTGCCACACGTGAAGTCAGTTCAGACACTGCCAGCCTGAGTCAGGTCATTCCCCTCATCAGGCTTTTGCAGAAGAAGCTGGAGACATTGAAGGAGGAGCTAAAACAGAGCGATTCCGCTAGGCATGTGGGACTTGTGGATGGAGCCCTTAATTCGCTTAACCAGGATTCACGGGTGGTCAATCTGTTGAAATCAGAGCACTACATTTTGACCACCATGCTCGATCCTAGATTTAAAACCTACGTTGTATCTTTCTTTCCGGCAGACACAAGTCTGCAGAGGTTCAAAGACCTGCTGGTGAGAAAATTGTCAAGTCAAGCGGAACGTGACCCGTCAACAGCTCCTCCTTCACATTCTCCCGCAACTGGGGGTGCGAGGAAAAGGCTAAGAATTCCGAGCCCACCCGCTGGCGGTGATGCAGGGCAGTCTGGAGCGAGTGCTGACATCTGGTCCGGACTGAAGGACCTGCCAACGATTACTGACATGTCGTCTACTGTCACTGCATATGATTCTGTCACCATTGAAAGAATGGTGGAGGATTATATGAGTGACCGCATCCAAGTAGGCACGTCAGACAGTCCGTACGTATACTGGCAGGAAAAAGAGGCAATTTTGAGGCCCTTGCACAAACTGGCTTTAATTTACCTAAGTTGCCCCCCCCTCCAGTGTGTACTCCGAAAGAGTGTTTAGTGCAGCCGCTCACCTTGTCAGCAATCGGCCTACAAGGTTACTTCCAGAAAATGTGGAGAAGATGATGTTCATCAAAATGAATTATAATCAATTCCTCCGTGGAGACATTCACCAGCAATTGCCTCCAGAAAGTACACAGGGACCTGAGATGGTGGTTTCCAGTGGGGACACATTAATACTCTGTGAGGAGGGGGATGTACACAGTGAAAGGGGTGAGGAATCGGACGATGAGGAGGAGGTGGACATCTTGCCTCTGTAGAGCCAGTTTGTGCAAGGAGAGATTGATTGGTTCTTTTTTGGTGGGGGCCCAAACCAACCAGTCATTTCAGTCACAGTCGTGTGGCAGACCTTGTCGCTGAAATGATGGGTTTGTTAAAGTGTGCATGTCCTGTTTATACAACATAAGGGTGGGTGGGAGGGCCCAAGGACAATTCCATCTTGTACCTCTTTTTTCTTTCATTTTTCTTTGCATCATGTGCTGTTTGGGGACTATTTTTTTGAAGTGCCATCCCGCCTGACACTGCAGTGCCACTCCTAGATGGGCCAGGTGTTTGTGTCGGCCACTTGGGTCGCTTAGCTTAGTCACACAGCTACCTCATTGCGCCTCTTTTTTTCTTTGCATCATGTGCTGTTTGGGGACTTTTTTTTAACTGCCATCCTGTCTGACACTGCAGTGCCACTCCTAGATGGGCCAGGTGTTTGTGTCGGCCACTTGGGTCGCTTAGCTTAGCCATCCAGCGACCTTGGTGCACCTCTTTTTTTCTTTGCATCATGTGCTGTTTGGGGACTATTTTTTAAATCTGCCATCCTGTCTGACACTGCAGTGCCACTCCTAGATGGGCCAGGTGTTTGTGTCGCCCACTTGAGTCGCTTAGCTTAGTCACACAGCGACCTTGGTGCACCTCTTTTTTCTTTGCATCATGTGCTGTTTGGGGACTATTTTTTAAATCTGCCATCCTGTCTGACACTGCAGTGCCACTCCTAGATGGGCCAGGTGTTTGTGTCGGCCACTTGGGTCGCTTAGCTTAGTCACACAGCGACCTTGGTGCACCTCTTTTTTTCTTTGCATCATGTGCTGTTTGGGGACTATTTTTTAAATCTGCCATCCTGTCTGACACTGCAGTGCCACTCCTAGATAGGCCAGGTGTTTGTGTCGGCCACTTGGGTCGCTTAGCTTAGTCATCCAGCGACCTCGGTGCAAATTTTAGGACTAAAAATAATATTGTGAGGTGTGAGGTGTTCAGAATAGACTGAAAATGAGTGGAAATTATGGTTATTGAAGTTAATAATACTATGGGATCAAAATGACCCCCAAATTCTATGATTTAAACTGTTTTTGAGGGTATTTTGTAAAAACACACCCGAATCCAAAACACACCTGAATCCGACAAACATTTTTTAGGGAGGTTTTGCCAAAACGCGTCCGAATCCAAAACACGGCCTCGGAACCGAATCCAAAACACAAAACCCGAAAAATTTCCGGTGCACATCACTAGTATAAAACCAATTCCTGTGCAGGGTAGCGGCCGTAGCGCCTATGGTACACTGTGAGCGGCATTGCATACCTCCCAACTTTCTTCATGCTGAAAGAGGGACACACGCGTGCGCGCTCCTGAAAGGTGGATGTGTCTGTGAAAAAGGGGTGTGGCATTGTGGGGATGTCCCGGTTGTAACAGCCACACCCCCTTGTCCATCACTGAAGGGGGCTTGCCCAGCGCTCTGTGAGCTGCTGGCATGGCATGCTCCCTCTTCCTCTGTCACTTGTGAATAGAAGCTGTGCGCATGCCGTGACTGGAGCCTCCCAACTGCCCGCCCCCAACCCCCCCCCCCCCCCCCCCACCGCGGAACACTGCGGCCCGTGGGTGGGACAGCGGGACAGTCCCAAAAAAATGGGACTGTCCAGCGAAAATCGGGACAGTTGGGAGGTATGGGCATTGTGCTGCATCTCTCAATGCGACTAAAATGCCAAAATAAATGAACGCTAAGGTACACTACTCCTCTCAGAGCATCTCAGTGTTGCGCCATATGGCATATGAATATGCCATACCATATGAATACCCAGTAAGTGAGGACACATCTGTATACCAACTTATCATGTTAACTTTGGTGTAACAAGAGTCTGTGAGAAAGGAAAAATATATTTTGTGAGAGGAAAAGGTGTCTGTCATGGCAAAACTGAGACACGTAGAAGGCCTAGTCTGAGACATTAGTTGAGAAAGAAAATGTAACTGATGCCTTTGTATTAAAATAAAATTATGGACACACATATGCATGCAAACATACAAGTAAAATAAATTAGTTTAAGTGAAAACATAGTTTGAGCACAGCTGGCGCTTGCATAGGGGTTACAGTCCCAACTTACATTATGTGGTTAGAAAATCATGTGCAATGTGCATCTGGAAATGTATGTATTCATATAGTGCCGGCATGCTGAAAATTACTCCATCTTTTGCAATGCTAGTATTCACGAGTCTAGAACGCTTAGATTTTAAACACGGATCTCTCCGTGTGTACCCCTCTTAAGTACTGTATGTCCCCAAATCTGCATATCAAAGTAAATATATAGTTTGGTCCATGTTTCCCAGATATTGACTTACATACTGCACTGTATATAATATATATCACATTACCTATATTTGATAATTTTCAAAATAATGTTCAATGTACTATTTGTTTATATTGTATATGCATTATGTTACCAGTGCTTTAACAAAATTACTTTCACAAAATTCCCAGATCAATTTTTCCCTTATGGCACAATCATTTGGTGTGAAAACTGTAACATAACACATATTTTAGCAATGGTTTCAAACACTGTTTCTCTAAGCAGATAATTCTCTTCACTTACACATTTCTTTTATCTAACCTCCTGTTTTCTTAGCACCTTGTAAGCTGTGAAAACAACAGTTTATCACCTCCTCCTATCTTGCCACCTATCACTCCCATTCTCAGTCCCCCTTGGGTTCTTTACTCACTTTCCAAACAAACATCAGCCCTTTTGGCTACTCTAGATCACACACTGTGATTCTCCTTCTTCTGTATTGCAAATATTAACCCCCTCCTTAGCCAGTCTTTACTACTGACCGTACTTTAAAGTTTATGGTTTATGTTGGCTCAGGTTAATATATAGCTATAAATTGTAGAAAAGGAATAAATATATATATATATATATATACATATAAAACTTTTCTACAATGTGTAAGTGGAAAACCCGTCAAAAGGTTGCAATAAGTACAAATAATTTGGCCAAATATAGCCATGTGCTTGGAATTTCACAGTTATCTTATTTAAGTCATTTAAAGAAACAAATTTCTGTTAGGACCTCTATAAACAATAAAATGCAATGATAATGTATGGATATATTAATAACAAGCATAACTATGAAATTCTGCATGAAATGCTCCAACAATCATTGTTCCAGTAATTAACCATTGCATCTGTCAAACTTAATCAGTAAAGGGGGTGTAACATTTTAATTTATGTTAAGTTCACTGTCTGAAGGAAATAATATGTACAGCTACAGATACAGAATTTGATAATATGCACAGGTTTTAAAAAAAGGATAGCAGTCCAAGCTAACTGCTTTAGGGTCCGCAGCACCAGTATATGTATACAGTGGAAACTTTGGAAACTTAGAAGTGGCTGTACAGTGAATGTAAAGGTTCTGAGTGAATGGAGGTTGATAGTTGTGCTTATTCTGGGTGTTTTTTTTAGTATTAGTATTGCAGTCAAAGGTGTTTAGCTCTTCAGGGTTTTTTATGGTATCAGGTTTGCACAGTAGATAGTTTGACAGTCTCCTATCGGATAATCAGGTTAATTTTAGCATTACTGCCTCACAGCACTGTGTTCATGAGTTCAATTCCTGACCAAGGCACATTATGTGTGGAGCTTGTATGTTCTCCCTGTGTTGCCATGGGTTTTCCTGGGTGCATACTGGTAGGTTAACTGGCTTCTGACAAAAAAATTACCCTGGCAAGTATGTGATAGGGAATATATATTGTAAGATCCCTGAGTAGGGACTGATGTCAATGACTGAAATATTTTTTGTAAAGTGCTGCAGTATCTGTGTGTGCTGTATAAATAAATAAATAAATGTTAATAAATGAATACATAATTAATTGGACCACATATAACAAAGGTTACAGCTTCATATTTCAATTGTAAATTAGTCTAGAATTCTGCACAAAAGTAAAAATGAAAAATCTCCTGTTTTGCTCCTAAATGTTAATGCAATAAATATGCCCGTGCACTAAGTTGTAGCGCAAACAATATATTTTAATGTATCCTCAAAAATCAAAACATTGCTATGCAAAGCATTAATAAAATTGTTTCAGGATTAAGAAAACATAAAAACACAAACATCCTACTGTAATGCTAATAATCAGGGGCTTTGTACTGAAAATAGTTTATTTGTTGTTCCACTGCAAACATTTATATTATTACAGGTTGAGTATCCCTTATCCAAAATGCTTGGGACCAGATGTATTTTGGATATAGGATTTTTCTGTATTTTGGAATAATTGCATACCATAATGATATATCATGGTATTGGGACCTAAATCTAAGCACTGAATGCATTTATGTTCCATATACACCTTATACACACAGCCTGAAGGTAATTTTAGCCAATATTGTTTGTAACTTTGTGCATTAAACAAAGTGTGTCTACATTCACACAATTCATTTATGTTTCATATACACCTTATACACACAGCCTGAGGGTCATTTAATACAATATTTTGAATAACTTTGTGTATTAAACAAAGTTTGTGTACATTGAGCCATCAAAAAACAAAGGTTTCACTATCTCACTCTCACTAAAAAAAGTCCGTATTTCGGAATTTTCCGTATTTCGGAATATTTGGATATGGGATACTCAACCTGTATATGTTTTATACAGTACTACAGCAATACTGCAGAGCTCTCAGGCAAACAGCAACCAAGTCACTAAACTCCATTAGGACACTTGTATGAAATGAAGCTAACACAGCCCTGTTAATGATAATCTGTGATTTACCAAGTGCAATAAAGCAAATCCGGGGAAAGTAATGTCTGTTCTTAGTTACACTAATGTTGTGTCACTTTCTCTGACTGCAGATAGTTTACTGGACCCAGCCATGAGCGGGTGCAAGGTTTTAGCATGCAAGATTGATTGGGGGTTAGTAGTTTGGTGAAGCTTCATAAAAAATATCGCACTTACAGATTTTACTACAATCTTAGTATATTGCTTTACACGAATAATACACTATATTTATCACAGTTTTTATACTGTTTATGTTACAAGACATAATATATTTCCATCATTAAATCCATTTAACTGCATTTAACATTTTACCTGTCAGTAAATCACCACAACCCAGAAATTAAGTTTTTTAACATAAGCTATTGTAAGCTTAATTTATGCAATTAAGATGAACAAAACAGCAATAATAGCTTCCAAGCCTTTTTCAGCTACAAATGAATCTTGTTTTTGTTTTCATTTGTATTTTTCTGGGACAACCCAAGTTGCAAAGCTTTGTTAACCTACTACTGTACGTTTTTCTTACTGGCAATGGCCCTCATTCCGAGATGATCGTAGCTGTGCTAAATTTAGCACAGCTACGATCATTCACACTGACATGCGGGGGGACGCCCAGCACAGGGCTAGTCCGCCCCGCATGTCGGTGCCACCCCCCCCCCCCACAGAGGTGCAAAGGCATCGCACAGCGGCGATGCCATTGCGCTTCAAGAGTAGCTCCCGACCAACGCAGCTTTAGCATGCTGGCCGGGAGCTACTCATCGCTCCCCGGGCCGCAGCGGCTGCGTTTGACGTCACGCAGCCACTGCAGGCCACTCCCTCCATGGTCCGGCCATGCCTGCGTTGGCCGGATCGTGCCCTCGAAACGGCGGCTAAATGCCGCCGTTCCGCCCCCTCCCACCCAACGACCGACTTGGCCTGTCAATCAGGCAGAGACGATCGCAGCCCAGCTACAGCCTTTGGCCGTCTGGCATGCACCGGTGCACTACAGCGCCAGCGCATGCGCAGTGGGTACCCGTTCGCTCAGCTGCGATAAAAAGCAGCGAATGAATGGCTCAGAATGACCGCCCAATGTTCTATAATACTGACAAACTACACAGTAATATATGACTAACTTCAATAGGAGATAAGAGTTATAGCTAAGGCATACATAAAGTATAATATCTGATGAACCAGAAATATTTATGTATGGAAGCTGTGGTTTAACTAAGCTTATGCTGGCAGTTGTCAACCAATTGTGTTATTCTATCCAGCAAAACCAGTATACAGTATACCACACATACAGGCACTGATGCAAATCTGAATGTGCGCATATTGGGGGTCATTCTGAGTTGATCGCACGCTGCCAATTTTCGCAGCGCAGCGGTCAGGTAAAAAAATGGCAAAACTGCACATGCGTATGCACCACAATGCGCAGGCGCGTCGTACGGGTACAAACAGCATTGTTGCTGTGCACTGTTTCTTGCGACAATTCCATTCGCACAGCCAATCGCAAGGAGATTGACAGGAAGAGGGCATTTATGGGTGTCAACTGACCATTTTCTGGGAGTGGTAGGGAAAACGCAGGCGTGACCAGGCATTTGCAGGGCGGATATCTGACGTCAATTCCGGGACCTCCGTCGCTGGAATCATCGCACAGGATAAGTAACTACAGGGCTGGTCTTGTTTTGCACAAAATGTTTTTGTACCGCTCGGCTGCACATGCGATCGTACACTTGCAAAGCTAAAATACACTACCCGTGGGCGGCGACAAAGCGTTTGCACGGCTGCTAAAAGTAGCTAGTGAGTGAACAACTCGGAATAGGGGCCCTTGTCAGAGCATATCTTTACCATTTTCTCATTGCTCACGATCTGGAACTTTGCCTAACAATTACAGTCAATGCAGAGTTGTTTGTATTTCAGTCGCATCCACATTTATGACAAGAGGTATAACTGGGTTTTTTAATTGGAGGTTTTCACGTAAGCAAGGTTTAGTGAGAGCGTGTTTTCTGATGTATCATTAGCACCTGCTGTAGCCCTGGTGCAGATGTGCACTGATGATTATGACTAGAAGAATAATTAGACTTAGGGACATGGGACAGCCACACTGCAAAATGCATACCACTCTGCATAAGGGATAATATGCACATAGAGCCTATTCCTATTTAAGTCTACATCAGGTTTAGAGGGGCAGATTCAATTAGCTGCGGGGCTTGCTGCTGTAGCTCCAGGTTTAACACCCACAGCTATTCAGTTACTAGCTAATTTCCCCCATAAACCCACGGCTAAGGCATGTTAACCATACACTTTGGGATAAAATCCCCAGAGGTATACATTCACCCTGCGCTGTAAGCCCCAGAGGGTACACTTAACGCAGATTTTTCCTCGCAGATATTGAGAGTGGAAGAAAAAAAATCACGTTACTTGCACCCTCTGGGGCTAACAACGAAGTGTAGCAGCAGTAATTGGATAGCTCCAGACAGAGCTTCATGTGTGCAGCCAGGGCCGGCGCCACCACTAGGCAGCTTTAGGCAGCTGCCTATGGGCGCCGGCCACTTGAGGGCGGCAGCTCACGCTGCCGATGAACCCTTCTCCACCCTCTTCTTTAAGAGGAATATTACAGGCATTAGCGGGCCGAGGAGCGGAAGACAGTTGCTATAGCAACTGTAACAATATCCGACAGCACACTGCTTACGCTATGTGAATAAAGTATTAGAGCCGCTGCCGATGGGTTACACTGACACTGTCCGTGCAGCCAGCTGATAACAGATGGGCGGCCGCGTCATCCCTTTAGCACGGGCAGTGTCAGTGTAACCCATCGACAGCGGCTCTAATACTCTATGCACAAAGAGGAAGCAGCGTGCTGCCGGATATTGTTACAGTTGCTGTAGCAACTGTCTTCCGCTCCTCGCCTTGTTAATGCCTATCATACTCCCGCCCTGGCTGCACCATGAGGAGAAACTGCCACGAACTCACCCAGGACATTACACCCGCCCCGTGAATTGTAAGAGCTCCATTTAATATATAAAGGGTCAGGGTGGAAGGGGGGAAATACTTAGGGAGTGGGGGAATCATTCAGTCTATATAGTAAAGGGCGAGGGTTAGGGTGTATATTTAAATATATAAAAGGTAGAGGTGATGGGTTGCAGGAAGGGGGAAAGGAATGACACATATATATGTGTATATATATATATATATATATACACACACACATATATACACATGCACATATATATTATATATATATATATATATATAATAAACTAGGTACCGGCCCGTGAAAATTACGGAACATCGTAACAGTAATGTCAGAGCTGGTGACTGTGTGCGCCCAAATGGAGCAACACTTGAACTACTCGATCGGGCACCATATAGTCACTGCCAGCACACAAAACACTTGAATTCCCCCCATACAGATGAGGAGCAGCATTAGTGTTTAATTACATAGTGGGTGTATGTATATATATATATATATATATATATTTAGTGGTCGAAGTGGGCTGGTATGCGGCGGCATGGCATACCGGCACTTCTCCACAGACCCGGAAGTTTTTTTTTTTTTTTTTTAAATGGCTGAGCTTGCTCATGTTCCCCCCACCGCTGCTCCCAGTCACGGCGGTCGGTGCCGGAGCTCTGTACCACACTACTCCCCAGCAGTTACAGCGGACACACACTCCCCCTTCCCTCCTCCAGCAGCCGTCCATGCACAGTGCCAAGATTCCTTCAATTATTCAACCGGGCGGCCACGTCACCATGGGTCTGCTTAGACGCTGGCGCTCGAATCCTCCTGCTGCCGGCTTCCTCTTCGGGCTCTGCCTGGGTCCGCGCTGTGGGACTCCCTTGTTGACAGTGACAGCCCGCAGCTCAAGCTAAGGTTGACTGGACATGGCGGCGGTGAGTGACTGCTGGAGAGCCCTGTGCCCTCCTGCCCCCCCATTCCCCATGTGTGTGGACCCTCCCTCTGTGTGCGTGACACCTTGTGCCCCCCTGTCCGTCCCCCCACTGCCTTTGTGTGTATGTCACCCAGTGCTCCCCTACCCCTGTTGTCCTGTGTGATGACCCTCCTGCCCATGTATGGTGGTCTGTACACCCCCTGCATGTGACACCCTGTCCCCCATGTTTCGGCTCATACCTTGTGCTATAATGTCAATTTTGGCTCATTCCGTGTACAATAATGTGAATTTCGTCTCATTCAGTGTGCTACAATGTGAATTTCGGCTCATTCAGTGTGCTACAAGGTGAATTTCGGCTCATTCAGTGTGCTACAATGTGAATGTCGGCTCATTCAGTGTGCTACAATGTGAATGTCGGCTCATTCAGTGTGCTACAATGTGAATGTCGGCTCATTCAGTGTGCTACAATGTGAATGTCGGCTCATTCAGTGTGCTACAATGTGAATTTCGGCTCATTCAGTGTGCTACAATGTGAATTTCGGCTCATTCAGTGTGCTACAATGTGAATGTCGGCTCATTCAGTGTGCTACAAGGTGAATTTCGGCTCATTCAGTGTGCTACAATGTGAATTTCGGCTCATTCAGTGTGCTACAATGTGAATGTCGGCTCATTCAGTGTGCTACAATGTGAATGTCGGCTCATTCAGTGTGCTACAAGGTGAATTTCGGCTCATTCAGTGTGCTACAAGGTGAATTTCGGCTCATTCAGTGTGCTACAATGGGAATGTCGGCTCATTCAGTGTGCTACAATGTGAATGTCGGCTCATTCAGTGTGCTACAATGTGAATTTCGGCTCATTCAGTGTGCTACAAGGTGAATTTCGGCTCATTCAGTGTGCTACAATGTGAATTTCGGCTCATTCAGTGTGCTACAAGGTGAATTTTGGCTCATTCAGTGTGCTACAATGTGAATGTCGGCTCATTCAGTGTGCTACAAGGTGGGGGGGGGGGGCTGAAATTTTGCCTAGGATGTTGAGAAGCCTTGCACCGGCCCTGTGTGCAGCTAGTTTAATCTACCCCACAATATCCATATATACAGTGAACGTCAGTTAAAATTGCATCATCTGCAATGAGCTCAAGCTCTGGACACTTAAATGTGTCTAAACATTTCTCTAATTTCACTAATTGCCTATGAATACGAAAACAAAGCATACAGCCTCATTTGCATTTGCCTGCCCACATTTCTTGGGTGTAGGACATTGTTTGTGAGAATGATTGCTTAATCGTTTTTTGGAGTCATGTGAATGCTTTATTTTTATCTTACATGATTTTGTTTTTTTATGTAAAAGTATTTATTATTATAACACATACTGTATACTATATTCAATTATTTTGAAGGGAAAAAAAAGTGTTTGTGGGCGTTTCAGTTCTCAGTGGTATGCATGAAAACATTATAGCAATGTTGCAGTTTTCCTGCTCAGCTCAATGTGCTATGGGGTCATTCCGAGTTGTTCGCTCGTTGCCGATTTTCGCTATACTGCGCATGTGCAAGGTTCGCAGAGCGCATGCGCTTAGTTATTTTACACAAAAGTTAGGTATTTTACTCACGGCCTAACGAGGATTTTTCATCGTTCTGGTGATCGTAGTGTGATTGACAGGAAGTGGGTGTTTCTGGGCGGAAACTGGCCGTTTTCTGGGAGTGTGCGAAAAAACGCTGGCGTTTCTGGGAAAAACGCGGGAGTGTCTGAAGAAACGAGGGAGTGTCTGGGCGAACGCTGGGTGTGTTTGTGACATCAAACCAGGAACGAAACTGACTGAACTGATCGCAATGTAGGAGTAATTCTGGAGCTACTCAGAAACTGCTAAGAAATTTCTATTCGCAATTCTGCTAATCTTTCGTTCGCAATTCTGCTATGCTAAGATACACTCCCAGAGGGCGGCGGCTTAGCGTGTGCAATGCTGCTAAAAGCAGCTAGCGAGCGAACAACTTGGAATGAGGGCCTATGATCGGAAATCTGCGATGTTGGCAGAAGTGAGCTGCCTCAGAAATGTTCCAAACGTTGGCAATATGTGGACACTGCTAAGAATTAGATTGCTCCTTCTGTCTGGAATTCTGGAATATGAAATACTATCTTTTGTTATAAGGGGCCACAGGAGTTCCCTAGCGCCATACAAGGGGATAAAATTGACAAAAGGATACGTAAGCAGAGACTAATACTGACAGTATATAAATTCAAATAGATACATATAGTGTGCATTTAGTATAAAGATCATGAGATTACAATCTATAGAAATATGTAATGATATTTACTACATAACCATATTGAAATCATTACAGTCAGGTTAGGTATATGGACATATACTTTAATAGCATTCCATAGCGCTTTACACTTGGATCTAGAGAAGGGTTGTTGCAGGGCACAGCTTAAGTATTCCTGTTCCCAAGGAAGCAATCAAAGAAGTTCAGTAATAAAATGCAATCATGAAGTAAAGGCAACCATACACTGTGCAATTATCAGTCTGATTAGCTAATCATTGGCTGACCGGGCTGATAATTGCAGTGTACAGTATGGTCACGACCCAGCAGCAATTCCACTGCTCCCTACATCTCCAACCTCTTCTCCCTTCATACTCCCTCCCGCCCCCTACCGTCGCTTCTCCTCTACCCTGGTCACTGCTTCCCATGCTCGAGTTCAAGATTTTGCCCGTGCTGCACCCCTTCAGTGGAAAGCGCTCCCCCGCTCCATTAGACTCTCCCCGACCTTGCAAAGCTTCAAACGGGCACTGAAAAGTGAAACCCATCTATTCATCAAAGCATACCCTTCCGATGCATAACCTAGTCTTGGGGCTGCTCCTCCATCTCCCTGCCTCATGCCTTGACCATCTCTGATTTGCATACATCCTGCCATCAGGCAACTTCCCGCTTGCTTGCACCTCATGTCATCTGTCTGTCATCCCTTCCTGTTAGATTGTTAGCTCCTCAAAGCAGGGCCCTCTTTCTTCATGTTGTCAAAACCCTCTCCTACTCAGTGAACATTTTACCCACTTTTTCTCCTGCTGGTAAAGGCTCATCTCTATCTATGGCCACCAGTAGTAGTACGATGATCACTCTCTCACTACTTACATCTTAGCTGTGTTATGTTTTGAGAATTGTGGTGCTCTTTGTTACCTGTATTCTATTTTTGTTATTTATTTACTGTAATGTTAAGTTTTGTCTCCCTGTACTGTCCTTTGTATGGCGCTGCGAAACACTTGTGGCGCCATATAAATAAAATGTAATAATAATAATATTGTTCTGTCGGGCATAAGAAATCTGTCAGTATGCCCGACAGAAGCGAAAACTGGTCTGTCTGTCTGTCTGATGGTGAGTTTATCTCACAGTGTATGGCCAGCATAATCCATATCAACCAAATATTTGTTTCGATCCTATGACCTAAAGTAGATTAGACTAGTAAAACCTAATTGTTGATTGACTGCTTTGGGTGATCGCACTTTCCAGTAAACATAGTACAGTAACTTCCAATTTTTCTTGACAGTTTAAGGGGGAGATGTACTAAGGGGGATATGTACTAAGCAGTGAAAAGAGTGGAGAAGTGAGCCAGTGGAGAAGTTGCTCATGGCAACCAATCAGCATTGAAGTAACATTTATAATTTGCATACTATAACATAATATAGAGCAGCTGATTGGTTGCCATGGGCAACTTCTCCACTGGCATATTTCTCCACTCTTTTCACTGTTTAGTAAATCTCCCTCTATGCCTTGGAGAGAGATAAAGTGAATTGAGATAAAGTACTATCCAATCTGCTCCTAACTGCCATTTAAGGAAAATTGATTGATTGGTACTTTATCTCTGTCCACATTATGTCTCTCCAAGGCTTAAGGGGGGTACTCACGGGAGAGATGTGTGCTGAACGATCTTAACACAGACCGCTCAGCACACATCTCTCACCCCGCTCAGCACAGCGCGATGTGCTGAGCGAGGGGGAAAGCCGACGGGGGGCCGCTCACTTCACACAACGGTGAAGTGAGCGACCCGCTAGATTGAGCCTGCATGCAGCTCAATCTAGCATCGGCGATAGCGATGCGTGGGGCCGCGCATCGCTATCGCTGGAGGGCATACACACGGCAGATCCGTGCTTAAAATCTAAGCAATCTAGCAAGATTGCTTAGATTTTAAGCACGGATCTCTCCGTGTGTACCCCCCTTTAGTACATAGACCCCCAAATTGTAAGTTCTAATGAGCAGGACCCTATTCCCTCATGTGCTATTTCCTCCTTCCATTATACAGTACCAGGCTGGTCAACCCAGTGCTCAAGGTTTTATAGACCACATTAGTCGGTGCACAGGTTTAGTCATTACTGGCTGTCACATTTTAACAGCTGAGGTGTGTTTCTTCCTAACTGGCACAATTTAAAAAGACACAGGTTGTCTGGAAAAAATTAACTGTTAGGGGTCCTTGAGGATCGGTTTAGTCACTTACTGTAGTGTATACCATCATCTCCTACCCACTGACAACAATGGCACTGATCCTTTCAGTCAGCACTGCTTTTGTAGGTATTATGACTGCATAGATTGTAAGCTTGCGAGCAGGGCCTTCCTACCTCTATGTCTGTCTGTTATTAACCAGTTTGTCTTATCATTGCTGTTTCCAATTGTAAAGCACAACAGAATATGCTGCGCTATATAAGAAACTGTAAATAATTAAATAAATAAATGTGTGGCAGTGGGTATATAGCTTATGTCATAATTTATGCAGTGTTTTGTACTGTAGGGTCATACTTAGCAATTATCAGATTTTAGACTCAATAATTTAAATTTTCCTGTCACTGCTATTTGCGGAATAAAAAAATTAAGTTTCGCCCAAATGTACTACAGGTTGAGTATCCCTTATCCAAAATGCTTGGGACCAGAGGTATTTTGGATATCGGATTTTTCCGTATTTTGGAATAATTGCATCCCATAATGAGATATCATGGTGATGGGACCTAAATCTAAGCACAGAATGCATTTATGTTACATGCACACCTTATATACACAGCCTGAAGTTAATTTTAGCCAATATTTTCAATAACTTTGTGCATTAAACAAAGTGTGTGTACATTCACACAATTCATTTATGTTTCATATACACCTTATACACACAGCCTGAAGGTAATTTAATACAATATTTTTTATAACTTTGTGTATTAAACAAAGTTTGTGTACATTGAGCCATCAGTAAATAAAGATTTCACTATCTCACTCTCACTAAAAAAGTCCGTATTTCGGAATATTCCGTATTTCGGAATATTTGGATATGGGATACTCAACCTGTAATATAAATATGCAGGGACAGGGGCTCTGTCCCTGCGAAGTGTAAGAAGTGAACTAATGTAATCATTTTACTCCTCTTTCTCGACCTCATGGCTCTACTGCTGGCCACGCATATGCAGCGCCCATTGCTGGGAAGGGTTCCTATGGAACACTCTCCTGGTACTTTGTGTGAAGTGTAGCCATAAGGTACACGTGGCTAACACAATCTGAAGATGGTATTCGCTGCCAGGGCCAAGCCCCAAAATGGCTTGGTAAATCTGACACCTATGGGGCCACTGTTGCTGTTTGAAATGGAGGGGCTAAATATTAATAATAATAATAATAATAATAATAATAATAAAATAATAATACTGTTTATAAAATATAAAACAAGTTTATAAGTCTTCAAAATAAATAAAAATGTCTTATACATTAAAAGCTTTTCTCTTGACATTGGTGAGTTTGATCTATGCTCAACAAATTTAAATTATTTTCTTAACCATTTGTACAGAATGCCACTATGGTTCTGATTATGCGATGCTCAGAAGGAAATTATGTCATTTTATCCTATTATTCCTGGTAAATATAGTTAAAGGTTAAATTAAGGAAGTAAAAAAATAAAAAGCAGTAACTCTGGCTTAGACATTTTCCACCTGCATACTGGTTTTGACCAAAAGGATAAAAAATTCTCAAGAGACCTCCAGCTGATTTAGAAAATGCCAATCATCCAGGTTCTACCTGGAAAAATGTGAAAATGCAAGTAAAGTATTCTCATCTGCCGTCACAATTAGTTATATGGTTGGGTTATACAGGGTAGCAGTAACAGACCACTTGGTAATTTTGCATGACTAAATAAAGTTGCATTAATTTGTTTTAAAGTGGAGGTAATGTTAACATTTGGCAACATGTCTTTCCAAAAGAAGACTTGCAGTCACGAAACATCAAAGTATGCACGGATAGCAGGCAAATATACTTCCATCTGTTCCACTTTTTACTGTATAAGATTAGCCTTATTTGCTTACTGATTCCAAAAACATAAATGTAACTTAAAAAACACAACAGGTTATTGTACTGAGGGTATTGGGTATTTCTTCATAGAAATCTCCATACTTAGTGTTCTTGAACAGTAGCTGGCCTCCTGACTGGCCTCCACCATTAATATATTTTTAAATGAGGCCAAGATATACTGCTTTTCAATCAGAGCATGGTTGCTGAATATCAATGGGTTTTCTGTCACATAAGCTTGTCTGAAATTTAGATGAATTGTACTGTTTCAGGTTGGCCAAAGCATTTTTCTGGCCGAGGTGGCAACTAAATGGCATTCCATATACAGAACAAGTTAATGTATTTGTTGTATTACAAACTATAATATGTATATACTGTATTGTCACTTGATGAATGCTTATGCAGGGCATAAATTATCCAATTATCGGCTCAGTCCACCTATTCTCAGCGGATTGGGCCGATAATCGCATAGTGTGTAGCCACTACTGACCACATATTATCGGTCTGTTGGACATGCCAGATCGTTCAACATGTCTGACAGATCTGATGATCTCTGAGATGCAAGTCGGCCGCATAGGGCAGTGTAAGCTGCTCCTGCCCAAGTAACTGACATCTTCCCTGTTCTTTCACAAGGGAGGTACGGCACACTGTGAGATATCTCATAGTGGATGGCCACGATATCTGGTGGGTGTCAGATAATGACTGTCTGACAGACATTAGAGGGGAATGTAATAGGGTGTGAATCAGAAAGTGAGAGATTTTGGGAGATTTCTCCTGTTTTTTTTAAAAGTGGCAATCATTTACTTTGCAAAATCAATCTGCTTTTGCTATGTAAATGATTGCCACTTTAAAAAAACAGGAGAAATCTCCCAAAATCTCTCACTTTCTGATTCTCACACCCAATTACATTTCCCCCTATATCTGTCAGTGTATGCTCAGTATTAGTCACCAAGGGGTAGATTTAGTAACACTTCTAGGACAAGTGGAGGATTTGCCCATATCAACCAGTCAGATTCAAGCTATTACATTCTTGAATGTACTACATAAGACATGCAGTAGCTAGAACCTGATGGTTTGTTATGGCTAACACCTCTACTTTTCCTTTTTTGAAATTTTAGTAAATACATCCAGCAATGGAGATGTAGCTTATTCAATGCTAATAATTGTGAACTTTTAACATGCTGCTCCCTAACCTTGCTTCCTAAAACAGTCATCTTAGTCTACATATTTTTAAACCCTCCCCTAAGTAGAAAATGTTGATATTCAGAAATACATTTTATTTTATAGAAGATATCTAACCTCATAATGGAAAAGTTAGAGAGTAGCATTAATTTACTTTTTTTTTTTACTCTCTAAGTATTAATTCTGACTAAGGCATCTACTTATTAAACTGAGAGATGCTCTTTCTCCGGAGTTTTCACAAGAGAAAAAGCTTTTCTCAACTTTTATCAATTTATCAAAAGTTTAACAAAAAGTTGCTCTCCTATTTAGCACTGTGTACCGCCATCCTCATAGACCAGGGATGGAAGCTTAATGCAATTCACTATGCTGCAAAAAGTTTGCTTTTCATCACAGTGTAACAACATCTTAAAAGGGTATTACGCCGTACCTGGAAATGAGGACCTTTTCCAGACTCGATAAAACAACTGTGCATATGGACACCAGTTGGGCATGCAAGTCCATTGCACTGTGACCCTTTACAGGCTGCCAGTGAAGGGGAGAAATCCCTTGCAGAGATTTGGGGTTTTCACAGGGACTCCGTAAGGAGCCACAGATTGATAGATTCTACCTCTGCTATAATCTGTATCACTGTAGTAAGTGGAAAATTATTAGTTAGCACCTGCTTTTAATGAACAGACCCCATGGAATTAAAAATCATGCTCACAGCTATGACACAGCTGCACTGGACAGGAGGATGTATTAGTAAAGGACACATTACCCAGAATGCACCATTTATGGAAACAGTTGACTTCCTCTTGCATACTATCAGTAGATATAAGGTCAGCTTTGATCTGTCTACCTTAGTGATTTAATAGGTTTGACTAACAGCTTTTACCAAGAAGAGTTTAATGGTCTGTGGAGACAGCATGTTTTTTCAAGTGTCCGTTTATTTCCTATTAACCTCTGCACACTAGACACCCTCATAATAACAGATTGCTTCATTTTACACAATAATAATTCCTTAAGCAAAGTTACACAATATATGTGTTAAATGTGTAGGTAAAAGCACCATGTTTATGAACTGTGAAATGCATTGCAGCAGATCTATAGTGTGAATATCATATAACATAATACTTCAAGTGTAACTGCAATGCAATTTTTAGGGGCAGATAGTGCAGTTGTCCTGGTCCCCTAGACTCTCCCCACCAGACTACAAAGTGTGCTAATCCAAGTTTATATTTAGTATTGCTATTATAGCAGTTTAGTGCTATGTAATCATGTTTAGCCAACAAGACTGTTTTATTCTATCAATTAAGAGGTTCAATTTTTTCATTTGCATCTCTAGCAAATAAAAGTTGTCTGAAAAGAGAATGTTAAACTACAATGATGCCCACATTTTTTTTAATAGATGGTTACATATGTTTTTATATACAAACTATATTTCTAGATCATATTAAAATTGAGGGTAGATGGCAGAGAATACAAATGTTAGCTGGTAGTTTGGAAGTTTGAGTCTACATTTGTGAGGATGCTCAAATCTGGGTACACACTAGATGATCCTGGATCGTGGCCGACAGCACGGCGACAGAACTATATGTCGGTCTTCTGCGCACACTGAACGATATATTTTGTGCAACCGCACAATATATATCGTTCAGTGACCACATCCATGCTGTAATTAAAGATATCTTCAGATCTGCCTAAGCTGCATATAGATGAGAAGATGCGATGAACGACGCACAGGAGTGCGTAATAGTTCGTACACACTAGACATCGTGGGTGATTTGTCGTCTCAAAGCGACAGATCGTCAAATATATTGTCTAATGTATACCCAGCTTTAGTCTGATTATAACAGATACATTTAGCAGTCACTAATACATCATCTAATTGCACAGCTGTTATCTTTTATTAGGATAAGAACTTGGAGAATACAAATAAAACAAAGATGGTTGAGTGATAAGCAGGTGCTTGCTACAGATGGTACAGACCCACTAAAGTCACACATCTTAAGCTACACATGCACTTTAACCTATGCAATTGGGATCAGTACGAGATCCCGCCCGGACTGGATCTCGGCGGTCAGAATACCAACACCGGAATCCTGACCGGCACAATCCCGACAGGGGGGCGAGTGCAACGCAGCCCCTTGCGGGCTCGCTGCGCTCGCTACGCTCAGCACACTAATTTATTCTCCCTCTATGGGTGTCGTGGACACCCACAGAGGGAGAATATGTCGGGATTGTGCCAGTCGGGATTCCGACCGCCAGGATTCCGTCCGGCGGGATCTTGACTGCATCCCATGCAATTTACATGCATTTTTAAGGCAAGTTAAATGTATATTAAAAGTTGAAAGTAATAGGCACCGAGTTGCCAGAGGTGCTGGACTTCAGGCGAGAATTACCTTATTTATAATGCAGCAAACATTTACAAGGAAAAACCAAGTTGGTTTTGCCTTGTAAATGATTTCCGCTTTAAAAATACGGGCATTCTCGCCCAAAGACCCGCACCTTCGGCAGCTCGGACCCTATGACATTTACCCCATAGAATTGATATAATACTAGAAATTACTAAACTATGGGTACATCCCAAGTGTATTTTTCCATTTGTCCCGTGCATCTGTTGCGCTCCAACTCTGTTCAAATCTTTACAGTCATCTCTAAAATGTGTCAAAAAATGGATTTTAGAAGCAGCTTTAAAGTGCATTATTTGAAATGTGTGTAATGGTGTAATGATCTTTTTAGACAGTAAGTTGTTGTCTTGTATATTATTTGCTATTTGGTAATGATAATGTCACATTCTGTACTACAGTGAAATCATATAGTATGTGTAGGTTTACTGTATGCCACATGTATGATTGTTTCATGTGTATATTATGTGAGAGTCACAACTCATCTGTGTTATTCAGATTTCGCACACATAATTGATTAACAACACTTGGAGATATGTAATGCATGGTATATTACATTACATATACAGCATCTTATACACATATAATATATGCTTTAATATATGTCTACTGCAAAATAATCAAGTCTTACAAATGTAACACAATAAATGGTATACTAATTGTAAGTTTATCCTCAAAACTTTCAGTCACTTTTATAATCAACTTCCATACAATGCCATAAAGATGTGCCACTTCCACTGCACTGTCATTTCCAATTATGGTGCAAATCTAAATTCTTTTCTTCAGATCTTTAATGAAACACCTGCGCAAAACCCACTCACTGATATCCAAGCCTGCGATCCCCTTGGCAGCGATGCAGTTCAACAGTCACTTAGGATATAGGTATCTGAGTATATAGCATACTGTCATTAAGTGTATTTGAGAAAAAAAGGTGAAAAAATAACAGCAGATTTACAAGTGTAAATAAAAAGGACAAAAACAAGAAGCAATACTTCATTTCAACATACCTGCAATGTCTTTTTTTCGCTTTAATGTCTTTTTTTCTATCTCCTGAGGCGCACCACCTGACACCCCATAATCTTCGTTGATGCAGCCAGAACCGTCAACCAAATTTGGACTGCTGCTTTCTATCTCTCCAGAGCTCAAGCCCATCTCAGGGTTTAGTCGCCTCCGGGCTTCAGTGGCTGGAAAATGCCAGTCTGAATGATGAAATGTGTGGTGCTGTTCTGCGTACAACCTCTCCTCACGGGGGAAGCTGTGGGGTGCAGTCGCTAGGCATGACGCAGAGAAATCTGAATATGCCGCATAGTCCGGCTTCTGGTGAAAGAATGATACTTGCTGATAAGGGTGCAGCGGAGAAGTTGAACTTAGTTCTCCTTGGGGACTCCTCATGCAACCCCAAAGTGGGGCACCTGTGTGGCTATTTCTCATACAGCTACTTGCAGATGGATCCATAGATGAAAGTGTCACGTCAGTTGCTTGTGTCAGGCCACCAAATAAATGTTCTTTGCCTGCACTTCCAAGAGCTTCAAAACTTTATCCGACTGTGACTTTTTAAATGTCTTTCGCACCAAAAGCAAAAATATTCAAAGCCCAGACCTTTCAAGACACTAGCATCTTCACACTACACGTGTGCCGGCCAGCCTGACAGGCTTATAGTGTTCAGCAAGCTGTGCCTGAAAAGAGTGTTGCACTGTATGTATATCCAAAGGGGATCCACTGTTTAAATACTATGCAGAGAGAGTGACAAGTTTGTGAAGTGAAATGTGAGAGAGGGGAGGGAGGGGTTAACGACACACATTGCATCCCTCCAACCAAAGCAAACCAGGGCTACTATTAATCATCAGTAACCTTATATCCGCATCTAATGGGATTTGCAGATGCAGACTTTTTTTTAAAGAAACATTGTCTGTACTATGAAATGCACAAAACTGCACATACAAAAGAGGGTCTCTTTTATCTCCCCTTGTAATACTGCACAGCAATTTTTATTGCACTGTTAACAAAATTCTTTGAATTTAAGTGGGGAAAAAGAGTTGTGCAGCTTGGTTCAGGATCTTGGAGGTCAAACCCTGCAAACAGTGTTCTAGGTAAACATTAACCCCTACTTTGCCTTGCTTATCTTTAATACTAACTTGCAGTACATAGATTTAA
Organism: Pseudophryne corroboree; assembly: GCF_028390025.1. Taxonomy (NCBI): domain Eukaryota; kingdom Metazoa; phylum Chordata; class Amphibia; order Anura; family Myobatrachidae; genus Pseudophryne; species Pseudophryne corroboree. The sequence goes on from NC_086446.1 coordinate 398,306,317, forward strand.
AAAGGCAACAAAATAGACTGTTTTTGATTTTATTTTGGTAGATAATATTTGTATGTGCCATACTGTATATAATAGCGATATTCTCATTTATATATCATATACAGTATTAAGGCTGTACTAAGAGCTAGTGAAAGTGGGTAGTACACGGAATAACCCTGCATCACCCTAGCCAGAACCTTTGTTCCTCTTATACTCTTGGTTGATAATTGGGGTGTGGTGGGAGCAGTAGGACCAATCACAAACCACAAGAGATTGCCATAGATTATGATACATGTGATTGGCCCTGACGCCCTGCCTCTCACACAGCCTCCTCAACTGCTATTTAAAGGTACTGTAGTTAATGTAATTGATGTGTGGAGTTTTTAACATATGTTACATAAGACAACAGCCATATTTGAAAGGCTAACATAACAAACTGTTGTGGAATAGAGTTTACAACTCAGCTGAATTGGAAATTGCAAGACATGATCTCATCACTTGGGTTCAGACATAATGTTGCTTTTTGGGTTTAATATTATTTGTGATTTTACAGTTTTACAAACATATAAAACATGTCAGTAGCAGGTATTTTAATAATACAGAAAAAAATTAAGAAAAGCAACCTGTAGTACAGTATCTCCAAGATTTATTTCGCCCTGGTGCAAAAAGTAAGCGTTGCCCCACTTTCCCCCTATCTCCTAATAGCATAATAGCATCTTGTCTGTCTGTCTACAATCTCCAAAATGAGAATCTCCGATGGCTGCTAACAGGCTTGGGAAATGCAAAGATACAAGCAGGCCTGAGTCATACAGCATACAGGAGACACAGCTGGGCTCCTGGGGCCCAGCAGAAGCTCGTACTGCTGCTACATACATTGCTGCTACAAGTTGCTTCCGGGGCCCCTGCCTTATGAGGTCAGTTGATTTGCAGTTGTTCATCTGTTACTTTAAACGTTGAAATAGTGCACAGATGTTATAATCCTGACTTATGTGTTTTTCCACCCACTCCTAGCTTTCAGTGATGATGTCTTGTTCCTTGGCGTTCCTTGTTGACATCACCTTATCTGACAATGTTAATGCAATCTTAACAGGTGGAGCTGAGTGGTTCTGCTCTGAAAGGTGCCCTAAAAACATCCTCAGTGTCAGTCACTAATTCCTACTGTTGCATATCTAGTCATGTACAGTATTTACAGGGAGGCACATCTGCCAAGAAACTTACAGTATATGCTGTACAGTATATGATGTATATAAGCTTGGTTGTCTTAAGAATAGCATAATGTAAAATTACACGTATTTACACCATAGACATGATTTTTTTGTCAAGTAGATTCAATGTCAAATTATATATTCTGTTAGGTTCCTGATTCAGAAGCGGACACTATTTACATTGCTGCTGCACCTATAGACTTTGCCCTGTATTTTAAGTACCAGCAACAGGCTCAACTAGAAGAGAGGTAATGCCAGAACCAGGGGACATGCTTCACGGGGTAACCCCGCCAAAATATTATCCCCCTCAACTAAACAACCCAAGCAGTGGATTCATAAAGTGCGCCGCCACCCCCCCTCCCCCAATAAGGGGCCTCCTCCTGAGTATACCCACGGCCTAAGTTGATAGCAGTCAAAGCTAGATTTGTAAATAATACTGTTCATTACAGTGGGACTGCAAGTTCCAGAAGGCCTGCCCCACTTGCCGGCACTTAGAGAACCACAAGTGACAGAAAGCCCGCACATTAGGGGCCTGCTGGCACCTATAGTCACACTGTAAAGGAAATATTTTAACAATGACAGTACACGCAAACTGCTTATTTTTAAAAATGATAGTATGCGCAAATTGCGTATTTTAAAAAGTGACAGTATATGCAGAACGGATCTTGTACATGCACAGATCCACAAACATTGGATTTGTACAGTACCTAAATCAGACCCTATCTGAGGAATGTATCACATCTTTTACTTTGCTGCTCTTGGGGGTTATTCAGACCTAATCGCTGTTGTGCAAATTCGCAAGCCTGACGATTATCGATCGACTGCGCATGTGTACAGATCACAGTACACATGCGTGAGGTTAAACAGCAAAAAAATCTAGCTACTTTTTTGATCGCTAACCATACGCAAGTTGATTGACGGGAAGCCGGCATTTAGGGGTGGTAACTGACCGTTTTCTGGTAGTGTCAGGAAAAACACAGGCATGGCCAAGCGTTTTCAGGGAAGGTGTGTGACGTCAGCTCCGGCCCCGATCTGCCTGATTCTATCACACTGTAGGAGTAGGTCCTAGACTACGCACAGACAGACACAGACTCGAAAAATCATTAGATGGTGAGTGAGTTGCGAATGGATTTGCAGATGACCGGCGATCGCCGAGATCTTCGTAAGCCATATGCAGACTAGCACTGGGCAGGGGTTTTCACTCTGTCTTGGCGGCAAATTCACAGAGGAACGTTCATGTCTGAAAACCCCCCTTCATCAGGGATAGTCTTATGGTGTGTACACATGGTCAGATATTTTCTTAAGATTTTGACTATATAGTGAAATCGTAAGAAAAGTTAGTGCAGATCGCAAGGTGAAAATCACCTTGCGATCTCGATTCGATGTCAATGCACGGTCGGCATCGCAAGCCTAGATAGACTGTGCAGGCAAGTCAATTTTGACTATCTCTATAGAAGAGATAGACAAAAGTCACACTTAGTCAAAATCGCACATAGGGGGTAATTCTGAGTTGATCGCAGCAGGAACTTGGGCCCTCATTCCGAGTTGTTCGCTCGGTATTTTTCATCGCATCGCAGTGAGAATTCTCTTAGTGCGCATGCGTAATGTTCGCACTGCGCATGCGTCAAGTAACTTTACTAAGAAGAAAGTAATTTTACTCACGGCTTTTTCGTCGCTCCGGAGAACGCATTGTGATTGACAGGAAATGGGTGTTACTGGGCGGATGTACGGCGTTTTAGGGGCGTGTGGCTGGAAACGCTACCGTTTCCGGAAAAAACGCAGGCGTGTCTGGAGAAACGGTGGGAGTGCTTGGGCGAACGCTGGGTGTGTTTATGACGTCAGCCGGGACCGAAAAGCACTGAATTGATCGCACAGGCAGAGTAAGTCTGGAGTTACTCAGAAACTGCTAACTCGGTTTTGATCGCAATATTGCGAATACATCGGTCGCACATTTAAGATGTTTAGATTCACTCCCAGTAGGCGGCGGCTTAGCGTGTGTAACTCTGCTATAATCGCCTTGCGAGCGAACAACTCGGAATGAGGGCCTTTGTTCGCAGTTAGGCAAAACCATGTGCACTGCAGTGGGGCAGATATAACATGTGCAGAGAGAGTTAGTTTTGGGTGGGTTATTTTGTTTCTGTGCAGGGTAAATACTGACTGCTTTATTTTTACACTACAATTTAGATTGCAGATTGAACACACCACACCCAAATCTAACTCTCTCTGCACATGTTATATCTGCCTCCCCTGCAGTGCACATGGTTTTGCCCAACTGCTAACAAAGGGGATAATTCCAAGTTGATCGCAGCAGGAATTTTGTTAGCAATTGGGCAAAACCATATGCACTGCAGGGGAGGCAGATTTAACATGTGCAGGGAGAGTAATAGGCCCTACACACATGCCGATATTCTGAAAGATATGAACGATCTCGTTCATAAATGAACGAGAACTCGTTCATATCTTTCAGTGTGGAGACTCCAGCGATGAACGATGCGCGGCCCCGCGCTCGTTCATCGCTGATCTCCCGTCGGCTGTGCATGCAGGCCAATATGGACGATCTCGTCCATATTTGCCTGCACTTCAATGCAGCCGGGTGACTCCCCCCGTCACTGCCCCCCCCGCCGCCGGGTTGCTCGTCGGCCGTATCGGCCGTCGGGCACCTCGGCGGCGCATCGCCGAGTGTGTAGGGCCCCTTAGATTTGGGTGGGGTGTGTTCAATCTGCAATCTAATTTGCAGTGTAAAAATAAAGCAGCCAGTATTTACCCTGCACAGAAATAAAATAACCCACCCAAATCTAACTCTTTCTGCACATGTTATATCTGCCTTCCCTGCAGTGCACATGGTTTTGCCAAACTGCTAACAAAATTCTTGCTGCAATCAACTTGGAATTACCCCCAAAGTTCCTGCTGCGATCAACTCAGAATTACCCCCATAGTCAGTATCGCAAGCACACTCATTATGTGTTTGCGATGCCGACCTAGCCCCTGTCGCATAGTGAGAATCGGGCATAGCCTGAATCTCACCGTGTGTATGGACCTTTAGAGCTAAGATGGAAAAAAAACACAAATAAAAACATAATTAACAAAAATGCATGCATCTGTCAAACAAATGACTGCAGTACATGTGAGATTTACATATAGGTGTTACCAGATAACTTGAATGCTAAGTCAAAGTGACAGGTTCAGTTTAATACTGAGCAAATAACTCAATCAGGTTAGTGAGTAGTGACACCTGGTCATTTTAACTACACCTGTATCAAACTCAGAGTTGCCTACAAATTCAAATAGCTTGCCCACACTAATATGCCAGAGTCTCAGCATTCACACTGCCTGTTATTTGCAGAAATAAAGGGGGTCATTCCGAGTTGATCGTAGCTGTGCTAAATTTAGCACAGCTACGATCAGGCACTCAGACATGCGGGGGGGGGGGGGGGGACGCCCCGCACAGAGCTGGTCCGCCCCACCTGTCATTGCCGTCCCCTTCCCCTTCCCCCGCGGAAGTGCAAAAGCATCGCACATCGGCGATGCTTTTGCATTTGAGGAGTAACTCCCGGGCCACTGCAGCTCCTGCGGCTGGCCGGGAGAACCTCATCGCTGCGCACGGTCCGACCATGCCTGTGTTGGCCGGACCACGCCCCCAAAATGGCGATCAAATGCCGCTGTGCCGCCCCCTCCCGCCCAGCGACCGCCTCTGCCAGTCAATTAGGCAGAGGCGATCGCCAGGGAGCGACGTCCTTCGGCCGTCCGGCATGCGCTGGCGCACTGCGGCACCGGCGCATGCGAAGTTCCGACCCGATTGCTGCGATAAATTGCAGTGAGCGATCGGGTCGGAATGACCCCCTCAGTGTCATAATTAGAGATGTGCACCGGAAATTTTTCGGGTTTTGTGTTTTGGTTTTGGATTCGGTTCCGCGGCCATGTTTTGGATTCGGACGCGTTTTGGCAAAACCTCCCTGAAATTTTTTGTCGGATTCGGGTGTTTTGGATTCGGGTGTTTTTATTTCAAGAACCCCTCAAAAACAGCTTAAATCATAGAATTTGGGGGTCATTTTGATCCCATAGTATTATTAACCTCAATAACCATAATTTCCACTCATTTCCAGTCTATTCTGAACACCTCACACCTCACAATATTATTTTTAGTCCTAAAATTTGCACCAAGGTCGCTGGATGACTAAGCTAAGTGACCCAAGTGGGCGGCACAAACATCTGGCCCATCTAGGAGTGGCACTGCAGTGTCAGACAGGATGGTACTTAAAAAAAATAAGCCCCAAACATCACATGATGCAGAGATAAAAAAAAGAAAAAAGGTGCAAGATGGAATTGTCCTTGGGCCCTCCCACCCACCCTTATGTTGTATAAACAGGACATGCACACTTTAACAAACCCATCATTTCAGCCACAGGGTCTGCCACACGACTGTGGCTGAAATGACTGGTTGGTTTGGGCCCCCACCAAAAAAGAAGCAATCAATCTCTCCTTGCACAAACTGGCTCTACAGAGGCAAGATGTCCACCTCCTCCTCATCATCCGATTCATCACCCCTTTCACTGGAGAAGGATCCACATTTTCTGGAAGTAACCTAATACGCCGATTGCTGACAAGGTGACCGGCTGCACTAAACACTCTTTCGGAGTACACACTGGAGGGGGGGCAACTTAGGTAAAATAAAACCACTGCGCTTGAGTCAGGTGCATTCCCCCTCCTTTGCCTATATCGTAGGCAGATGTATAGGCTTGAATGACCTTTTGCTGCTCCTCCATCCTCTGAAGCATATAGAGGGTTGAATTCCACCTTGTTACCACCTCTTGCTTCAGATGATGGCGGGGCAGGTTCAGGAGTGTTTGCTGGTGCTCCAGTCTTCGGCACGCGGTGGCTGAATGCCGAAAGTGGCCCGCAATTCTTCGGGCCACCGACAGCATCTCTTGCACGCCCCAGTCATTTTTTTTTTTAATTCTGCACCACCAAATTAAATGTATGTGCAAAACATGGGACGTGCTGGAACTTGCCCACATGTAATGCACGCACAATATTGGTGGCGTTATCCGATGTCACAAATCCCCAGGAGAGTCCAATTGGGGTAAGCCATTCTGCGATGATGTTCCTCAGTTTCCGTAAGAGGTTGTGAGCTGTGTGCCTCTTATGGAAAGCGGTGATACAAAGCGTAGCCTGCCTAGGAACGAGTTGGCATTTGCGAGATGCTGCTACTGGTGCCGCCGCTGCTGTTCTTTCTGCGGGAGGCAATACATCTACCCAGTGGGCTGTCACAGTCATATAGTCCTGAGTCTGCTCTGCTCCACTTGTCCACATGTCCGTGGTTAAGTGGACATTGGGTACAAATGCATTTTTTAGGACACTGGTGACTCTTTTTCTAACATCTGTGTACATTCTCGGTATCGCCTGCCTAGAGAAGTGGAACCTAGATGGTATTTGGTACCAGGGACACACTACCTCAAGAAATTCTCTAATTCCCTGTGAATTAACGGTGGATACCGGACACACGTTTAACACCAACACAGCTGCCAAGGCTTGAGTTATCCGCTTTGCAGCAGGATGACTGCTGTGATATTTAATCTTCCTCGCAAAGGACTGTTGGACAGTCAATTGCTTACTGGAAGTAGTACAAGTGGTCTTCCGACTTCCCTTCTGGGATGACAATCGACTCCCAGCAGCAACAATAGCAGCGCCAGCAGCAGTAGGCGTTACACTCAAGGAGGAAAACCCAGTTAGGAGAGGACTCGTCAGACTTGCCAGTGACATGGCCTGCAGGACTATTGGCGTTCCTGTCTAAGGAGGAAATTGACACTGAGGGAGTTGGTGGTGTGGTTTGCAGGAGCTTGGGTACAAGAGGAAGGGATTTAGTTGTCAGTGGACTGCTTCCGCTGTCACCCAAAGTTTTTGAACTTGTCAATGACTTCTGATGAATGCGCTCCAGGTGACGTATAAGGGAGGATGTTCCTAGGTGGTTAACGTCCTTACCCCTACTTATTATAGCTTGACAAAGGCAACACGCGGCTTGACACCTGTTGTCCGCATTTCTGTTAAAATAATTCCACACCGAAGAGGTGATTTTTTTGGTATTTTGACCGGACATGTCAATGGCCTTATTCATCCCACGGACAACAGGTGTCTCCCCGGGTGCCTGACTTAAATTATCCACCCCTCCATCAGATTCCTCCTTGTCAATTTCCTCCTCAGCACCAGCAACACCCATATCCTCATCCTGGTGTACTTCAACAGTGACATCTTCAATTGGAATATCAGGAACTGGACTGTGGGTGCTCCTTCCAGCACTTGCAGGGGGCATGGAAATGGTGGAAGGAGCCACCTCTTCCCGTCCAGTGTTGGGAAGGTCAGGTATCGCAACTGCCAACACAATTGGACTCTCCTTGGGGACTTGTGATTTAGAAGAACGCACAGTTCTTTGTTGTGCTTTTGCCAGCTTAACTCTTTTCATTTTTCTAGCGGGAGGATGAGTATTTCCATCCTCATGTGAAGCTGAACCACTAGCCGTGAACATAGGCCAGGGCCTCAACCGTTCCTTGCCACTCCGTGTTGTAAATGGCATATTGGCAAGTTTACGCTTCTCCTCAGACTCTTTTAATTTAGATTTTTGGGTCATTTTACTGAACTTTTGTTTTTTGGATTTTACATGCTCTTCTCTATGACATTGGGCATCGGCCTTGGCAGACGACGTTGATGGCATTTCATCGTCTCGGCCATGACTAGTGGCAGCAGCTTCAGTACGAGGTGGAAGTGGATCTTGATCGTTCCCTATTTTACCCTCCTTGTTCTCCATTTTTTAATGTGTGGAATTATATGCCAGTAATATATCAATAGCTATGGCCTACTGTACTGTACTATATATGTATACTGCTGGTCACCAAAATTCTGCACTGTCCTACTATATACTGCTCACAATAATGCAGCACAGAGATAGTATACTTGACACAGAGCTGCAAGATACAGCAATGGCCTACTGTACTGTACAACTATATACTGTTGGTCACCAAAATGCTGCACTGTACTACTATATATACTGCTCACAAAAATGCAGCACAGATATGGAATGGATACTTGCAGTGACACAGAGCTGCAAGATACAGCAATGGCCTACTGTACTGTACAACTATATACTGTTGGTCACCAAAATGCTGCACTGTACTAGTATATATACTGCTCACAAAAATGCAGCACAGATATGGAATGGATACTTGCAGTGACACAGAGCTGCAAGATACAGCAATGGCCTACTGTACTGTACAACTATATACTGTTGGTCACCAAAATGAAGCACACTGAGCACAGATATTTGCAGCACACTGAGCACAGATATGGAGCTTTTCAGGCAGAGAACGTAGATATTTGCAGCACACTGAGCACAGATATTTGCAGCACACTGAGCACAGATATTTTCAGCACACTGAGCACAGATATGGAGCTTTTCAGGCAGAGAATGTAGCCACGTCCTCTCCGTTCAATCTCCAATGCACGAGTAAAAATGGCTGCGACGCGCGACTCTTTATAAAGAATACGAATCTCGCGAGAATCCGACAGCGGGATGATGACGTTCGGCCACGTTCGGGTTAACCGAGCAAGGCGGGAAGATCCGAGGCTGCCTCAGAACTGTGTAAAATAGGTGAAGTTCGGGGGGGGGGGGGGGGTTCGGATCTCGGTGAACCGAACCCGCTCATCTCTAGTCATATTAAATATAAGTGTAAAAAAATCTGATATTTGTGAATACACACAAGTGACTAGTAGGCATGTGCACCGGACACTTTTCAGGTTTTGTGTTTTGCTTTTGGATCTGGATCTCCTTTCGTGGATCTGGATTGGTTTTGCCAAAACCACCCTTTTGGGTTTTGGTTTTGGATTTGTATTTTTTTTAAAACAACATAAAAACAGCTAAAATCACAGTATTTTTTGTATTTTATTTTTTGTTCCTACAGTATTATTAACCTCAATAACATTAATTTCCACTCATTTCTAGTAAATTTTGACCACCTCACTGCTTACAATATTGTTCACCAACATAGGCCAAAGCCTGATGGCTAAACTAAGCAACAGAGCAGCGGCACAAACACACGGCCGTTATTTCTGTTTAAAAATGTTTTACAAATTAGTAATGTATTAGCAATAAATAATCAAACCAACTCACAAGTACGATCAATAGAAAACAATACAACACAGAAATTTCCTGAAAATCGTGTGTACAATGGAACTCATTCCGAGTTGTCCGCTCGTTATTATTTTTCGCAACGGAGCGATTAGTCGCAAACTGCGCATGCGCAATGTTCGCAGTGCGTCTGCGCCAAGTACATTTGCACAAAAGTTTGGTATTTTACTCACGGCCTAACGAGGATTTTTCATCGTTCTGCTGATCGTAGTGTGATTGACAGGAAGTGGGTGTTTCTGGGCGGAAACTGACCGTTTTCTGGGAGTGTGCGAAAAAACGCAGGCGTGTCAGGGAAAAACGTGGGAGTGTATGGAGAAACGGGGGAGTGGCTGGGTGAACGCTGGGCGTGTGTGTGACGTCAAACCAGGAACGAAACTGACTGAACTGATCGCAGTGTAGGAGTAAGTCTCGAGTTACTCAGAAACTGCTAAGAAATTTCTCTTCGCAATTCTGCTAATCTTTCGTTCGCAATTCTGCTAAGCTAAGATTCACTCCCAGAGGGCGGCGGCTTAGCGCGTGCAAAGCTGCTAAAAGCAGCTAGCGAGCGAACAACTCGGAATGAGGGCCAATATCATTACTCTAAAGTAGTTACCAAACAGCAAAGAAAAAACCCAGAAACCATGTGTAAAATAGCAACAGCAGACAGTAATGCCCCCTACACAAGTGCACATGCCCCCAGCACATGCTTATTCTCAGTGCCCAGTCTGTACCTCCCTCCTAGGGGCCCTGGGTCACTGATGACTATGTAAAGCCCTGATCAATCAGCCTTTTTGTTAAGCAGCTCTCCAAAATCTCCCCAATCACAAAAAAACAGCATTCCGAACCTTTAGTACAGTGCGGAATACTTTGAGACACACAGTTAAATATTGACAAAGTTACAGTGCTGGTCGGATACTGGGGGTAATTCAGACCTGATTGCTCGCTAGCGCTATGATCAGATAGTCGCCGCCTACAGGGGAGTGTATTTAGCTGTGCATGTGTGCGAACACATGTGCAGCCGAGAACTACAAAAAGATCTTTTGCAGTTTCTGAGTAGCTCAGGACTTACTCAGCCACTGCGATCACTTCAGCCTGTCCGGGCCCAGAATTGAAGTCAGACACCCATCCTGCAAACGCTTGGAGACGCCTGTGTTTTTCCAACCACTGACAGAAAACATTCAGTTGACACCCACAAATGCCTTCTTCCTGTCAATCTCCTTGCGATCGACTTTGCGAATGGATTCCTCGTAAAGCCCAGCGCACAGCAATGATCCGCTTTGTACCCGAGCGACGTGCCTGCACATTGTAGTACATACGCATGCGCAGTTCTGACTTTATCGCAGCACTGCAAAAAATATTAGCGAGCGATCAGGTCTGAATTACCCCCACAGAACGGGTCAGTCACAGTGCGGGTTACAGTGCAGATTGGATACAAAACGGGTCGGATACAATGCAGGTTACAGTGTGGGCAGGATTGAGATGGAAAACCAGCCTGGGAAATTTATGGCAGCAGCCCTAATGGGAATACGGTTTTGTGAGGGGGTGGGGTTTGTTGAGGGGGGTGGAATCCCTCCTCATAGGGCCTGATTGTATGCAATTGGGCCTTCTGTGTGTCTTTTGCTGCAGCTGTGTCTGATACCAGAAGTAAAAGTGACCCTGTGAAATTTTGTACAAATGGACCGACATGGGCAGCACATGAGATATAACATGCCGTGAAGCCATGGGAGCATCACTGGATGGCAGAGTTGCTGTGTTGCAGAGCTGGAATAACAGAATGGCTGGGGACAATGCAGTGTGCTGAGTGCTGTGGGCTGCCTGTCGTGTGGGGGGTGGGGTTACATGACAACACACAAAACAGGCCCCACAGACACATCAAGCAGTGAGGCTCAAGGCCAATCTGCCCCTGGCACTGTCCAGCTGCCTGCAGCTGAATGCATTATGATGTCACAGATAATAATAATAATAATAATAATAATAATAATTTTATTTATATAGCGCTCTTTCTCCAATAGGACTCAAGGCGCTTAACAGATACATAGCATAATATAGTACAGGAAATAATGTACATTTTCATAAAATACAGAAGCATGAAGATACTAAAAGGGATATTATGGAAATGCTTGAGTAAACAGAAAAGTCTTGAGTCTACTTTTGAAGGATTCTATAGTTGGGGCCTCTCGCACTGTGCGGGGAAGTGAGTTCCATAGAGTCGGAGCCGCATGACTAAAAGCTCGACCCCCAGATGAATTCCGGTAGATTCTAGGTACTGCTAAAAGTCCTTCATCTACATATCGCAGTAATAGAGTGGGGCAGTATGGGGTCAGAAGCTGCTTGAGGTACCTTGGGCCTTGGTCATGTAATGCTTTGAAACTCAGTAAGCCAATCTTGAAGATGATTCGCCATCGTACAGGCAGCCAGTGAAGGGAGTAGAGGATGGGTGTTATGTGGCTAGAACGGGGCTGGTTGGTTAACAGCCTGGCAGCTGTGTTTTGCACCAGCTGTAAGCGCTGCAATTCTTTTGCTGGGAGACCAAGGTAGAGGGCATTACAGTAGTCTAAACGAGATGATACAAATGCATGTATGACATATCATCTGAGGGAATTAAGTGCTTGATTCTGGCTATATTCCTCAGGTGAAAGAATGAGGATTTGATTGTGGCTGATATCTGATGTTTAAGTGTCAAGCCACCATCCAGGACAACGCCAAGATTCCGCACACGATCACTGGTCTGTAATTCTGAATCCCCGAGTGTAAGTCCAGTTGGTTGGCTATGCTGCAGTCTTGTCCTTTGATGTTGCGGTCGTATCATAAGGACCTCTGTTTTATCCGGGTTCAGTCGCAGCCAGCTGGCGCTCATCCACTCCTGTAGTTCAGCTAGACAGCCATTAAGGGTTGCTATTGGGTTATCAGTGCCCGGAGCAAAGGACAAGTACAGTTGTGTATCATCTGCATAGCAGTGGTAGACCAGGCCATGGCGCCTGATTATTTTGCCCAATGGGAGCATGTATACTGCAAAAAGCATGGGGGATAGTATAGAACCTTGTGGGACACCACATGGCAATGACACTGGTGGTGATGAGTATAATCCAGATGATACTCTCTGTGACCTGCCTGTGAGAAATGATTTGAACCATCTTAGGACTGTGCCATCCAGACCACAGAAATGTATCAGTCGCTCAATCAGAAGCCCATGGTCCACGGTATCAAATGCTGCCGAGAGATCCAGAAGGATTAATATTGAACAGTCACCTCTGTCTTTTGCCATCAGAAGATCATTTAACACACACACCAGGGCTGTTTCAGTGCTATGTCTTCTCCTGAATCCTGATTGAAATGGATCAAATGAACTGTCTAGCTGCCTGCAGCTGAATGCATAATGATGTCACAGAGGTACTTTCTAACTACATGCAGCTGAATGCACTGTGATGTCACAGAGGTACTGTCTAGCTCTCCTGCAGCTGAATTCATTGTGATGTCAGAGTGTACTATCTAGCTGCCTGCATCTGAATGCATTAAGATGTCACAGTGGTACTGTTTAGCTGCCTGCAGCTGAATGCATTGTGATGTCACACAGGTAGTGTCTAGCTGCCTGCAGCTGAATGCATTATGATGTCACAGTAGTATTGTCTAGCTGCCTGCAGTTGAATGCAATGTGATGTCTCAGAGGTACTTTCTAACTACATGCAGCTGAATGCACTGTGATGTCACAGAGGTACTGTCTAGCTCTCCTGCAGCTGAATTCATTGTGATGTCACAGTGTACTATCTAGCTGCCTGCAGCTGAATGCATTGTGATGTCACAGAGGTACTGTCTAGCTGCCTGCAGCTGAATGCATTGTGATGTCACAGAGGTACTGTCTAGCTGCCTGCTGTTGAATGCATTATGATGTCACAGTAGTATTGTCTAGCTGCCTGCAGCTGAATGCATTGTGATATCACAGAGGTACTGTCTAGCTGTCTGCAGCTGAATGCATTGTGATGTCACACCGGTAGTGTCTAGCTGCCTGCAGCTGAATGGATTATGATGTCACAGTAGTATTGTCTAGCTGCCTGCAGCTGAATGCATTGTGATGTCACAGAGGTACTGTCTAGCTGCCTGCAGCTGATTGCATTGTGATGTCACAGAGATACTGTCTAGTTGCCTGCATCTGAATGCATTGTGATGTCACAGAGGTACTGTCTAGCTGTCTGCAGCTGAATGCATTGTGATGTGGGACCACATGACAACACACAAAACAGGCCCCAACAACATGTCAGCCTACCTGGAATCTTCCTGGTGAGCCCTATGGCCAATCCGCCCCTAAATGTGGGTCAAATACAGTGCAGCTGGATTCAGGGCAGGTCGGATACAGTGTAGGTGGAATTCATTGTGGGTTGTATATAATGCAGATCGCATACAGGGGGTAATTCCAAGTTGATCGCAGCAGGAATTCTGTTAGCAATTGGGCAAAACCATGGGGGTCATTCCGAGTTGTTCGCTCGCAAGCTGTTTTTAGCAGCATTGCACACGCTAAGCCGCCGCCTACTGGGAGTGAATCTTAGCTTCTTAAAATTGCGTACGAAAGATTCGCAATATTGCGATAATTCATCTCTGTGCAGTTTCTGAGTAACTCGAAACTTACTCTGCCAGTGCGATCAGTTCAGTGCTTGTCGTTCCTGGTTTGACGTCACAAACACACCCAGCGTTCGCCCAGACACTCCTCCGTTTCTCCAGCCACTCCCGCGTTTTTCCCAGAAACGGTAGCGTTTTTTCACACACTCCCATAAAACGGCCAGTTTCCGCCCAGAAACACCCACTTCCTGTCAATCACATTACGATCACCAGAACGAAGAAAAAACCGTGAGTAAAATTCCTAACTGCATAGCAAATTTACTTGGCGCAGTCGCAGTGCGGACATTGCGCATGCGCACTAAGCGGAAAATCGCTGCGATGCGAAGAAATTTACCGAGCGAACAACTCGGAATGACCCCCCATGTGCACTGCAGGGGAGGCAGATATAACATGTGCAGAGAGAGTTAGATTTGGGTGTGGTGTGTTCAATCTGCAATCTAATTTGCAGTGTAAAAATAAAGCAGCCAGTATTTACCCTGCACAGAAATAAAATAACCCACCCAAATCTAACTCTCTCTGCAAATGTTATTTCTGTCCCCCCTGCAGTGCACATGGTTTTGCCCAACTGCTAAAAAATTTCCTGCTGCGATCAACTTGGAATTACCCCCACAGGCCCTCATTCCGAGTTGTTCGCTCGCTAGCTGCTTTTAGCAGCATTGCACACGCTAAGCCGCCGCCCTCTGGGAGTGTATCTTAGCATAGCAGAATTGCGAACGAAAGATTAGCAGAACTGCGAATAGAAATTTCTTAGCAGTTTCTGAGTAGCTCTAGACTTACTCCTACATTGCGATCAGTTCAGTCAGTTTCGTTCCTGGTTTGACGTCGCAAACACACCCAGCATTCGCCCAGACACTCCCGCGTTTTTCCCAGAAATGCCAGCGTTTTTTCGCACACTCCCAGAAAACGGCCAGTTTCCGCCCAGAAACACCCACTTCCTGTCAATCACACTACGATCACCAGAACGATGAAAAAGCTTTGTTATGCCGTGAGTAAAAAAAACTTTTTACAAACTTTTGTGTAAAATAACTAAGTGCATGCGCTCTGCGAACCTTGCGCATGCGCACTAAGCGGCTAATCGCAGTATAGCGAAAATCGGCAACGAGCGAACAACTCGGAATGACCCCCACAGTGTGGGTTGGATACAGTGCAGGTCAGAGTACGGGTTGGATACAGTGTAGGCTACAGTGCAGGTTGGATACAGTGTGCGTCGGATACAGTGCGCGTCAGATACAGTGCGAGATACAGTGCAGGTCAGATACAGTACAGGTTGCATAAACTCACTGTTGTATATATTGCGGGTCAGATACAGCATGGGCCGGATAAAGTGCAGGTTACAGTTGGGGGTCAAATACAGTGTGGGTTGGATACAGTGCAGGTCGGATACAGTTTGGGCTGGATAAAGTGCAGGCTAAATACAGTGTGGGTTGTATACAATGCAGGTCAAATACAAGCGGGTTGGTTGGATACAGCATGAGTTTCAGTGCAGATCAAATACAATGTGGGTCAGATACAGCACGGGTTACAGTGCAGGTTAGATACACCAATAGTGCACTTACTGTGACAGAGAGTCCCCAGTGCTGGGTTGTCAGCGGTGTCTTCAGTGTGGTGGTGGCAGCAGTGTTGGCTGTGCAGGGGTGCCAGCAGTGTTCTTAGAGTGGTAGTGTTGGCAGTGCAGAGGTGTCAGCAGTGTCCTCAGTGCGGCAGTGTCGGCAATGCAGGGGTGCCAATGGTGCCCTCTGTGCTGTGGTGCCGGCAGTGTCGTCAGTGCAGGGGTGCCAGTGGTGTCCTCAGTGTGGTGATGCCAGCCGTTTTGGCAGTACAGGGGTGTCAGCAGTGTCCTCAATGAATTAGTTCGGCAGTGCAAGGGTGTCAGCTGTGTCCTCAGTGCGGTGGTGCTGGATGTGTCGGCAGTGCAGGGGTGTCAGCACTGTCCTCAGTGTGGTGGTGCTGGTAGTGTCAGCTTTGCAGGGGTGCCAGCAGTGTCCTTAGAGTGGTAGTGTCGGCAGTGCAGAGGTGTCAGCGGTGACCTCAGTGCGGTAGTGTTGGCAGTGCAGGGGTGCCAACAGTGTCCTCAGTACGGTGGTACTGGTAGTGTCGGTAGTGTAGGGGTGCCGGCAGTGTCCTCAGTGTGGGGGTGCCGGCAGTGTCGGCAATGCAGGGGTGCCAGCGGTGTCTTCAGTGTGGTGGTGTCGGCAGTGCGGAGGTGCCAGTGGTATCCTCTGTGAGGATGTGCCGACAGTGTCAGCAGTGCAGGGGTGTCAGCAGTGTCCTCAATGTTGTAGTGTTGGCAGTGCAGGGGTGTCAGCAGTGACCTCAGTGCGGTAGTGGCGGCAGTGCAGGGGTGTCAGCTGTGTCCTCAAAGCGGTGGTGATGGCAGTGTCAGCAGTGCAGGGGTGCCAGCGGTGTCATAAGTATGGTGGTGCCAGCAGTGTCTGCAGTGCAAGGATGCCAACTGAGTCCTCAGTGTGGTGGTAACGGCAGTGTCAGCATTGCAGGGGAGCCAGCGGTGTCCTCAGCGCGGTGGTGCCGGCAATGCGGGAGTGCTGGAGGTTTCCTCAGTGCAGGAGTGCCAACAGTGTCCCCAGTGCAGGGGTGCTGGCAGTGTCGGCGGTGCGGGAGTGCTGGAGGTGTCCTCAGTGCAGGAGTGACAGCAGAGTCCCCAGTGCAGGGGTGCTGGAAATGTCGGCAGTGTGGGTGGTGGCGCTATTAGCGCTGTGGGGACATCCATCTTACACATAGTAGCCTATGGGGAGATGTTGATTGGCTGAGAGCCGTGACATACCGCTCTCTCAGCCAATCAGCAGTCTTCCATAGGTTACTATGGAGACTAGCGTCCATGCCAAAACTAGAGATGAGCGCCTGAAATTTTTCGGGTTTTGTGTTTTGGTTTTGGGTTCGGTTCCGCGGCCGTGTTTTGGGTTCGAACGCGTTTTGGCAAAACCTCACCGAATTATTTTTGTCGGATTCGGGTGTGTTTTGGATTCGGGTGTTTTTTTCCAAAAACACTAAAAAACAGCTTAAATCATAGAATTTGGGGGTCATTTTGATCCCAAAGTATTATTAACCTCAAAAACCATAATTTACACTCATTTTCAGTCTATTCTGAATACCTCACACCTCACAATATTATTTTTAGTCCTAAAATTTGCACCGAGGTCGCTGTGTGAGTAAGATAAGCGACCCTAGTGGCCGACACAAACACCGGGCCCATCTAGGAGTGGCACTGCAGTGTCACGCAGGATGTCCCTTCCAAAAAACCCTCCCCAAACAGCACATGACGCAAAGAAAAATAGAGGCGCAATGAGGTAGCTGTGTGAGTAAGATTAGCGACCCTAGTGGCCGACACAAACACCGGGCCCATCTAGGAGTGGCACTGCAGTGTCACGCAGGATGGCCCTTCCAAAAAACCCTCCCCAAACAGCACATGACGCAAAGAAAAAAAGAGGCGCAATGAGGTAGCTGACTGTGTGAGTAAGATTAGCGACCCTAGTGGCCGACACAAACACCGGGCACATCTAGGAGTGGCACTGCAGTGTCACGCAGGATGTCCCTTCCAAAAAACCCTCCCCAAACAGCACATGACGCAAAGAAAAAAAGAGGCGCAATGAGGTAGCTGTGTGAGTAAGATTAGCGACCCTAGTGGCCGACACAAACACCGGGCACATCTAGGAGTGGCACTGCAGTGTCACGCAGGATGTCCCTTCCAAAAAACCCTCCCCAAACAGCACATGACGCAAAGAAAAAAAGAGGCGCAATGAGGTAGCTGTGTGAGTAAGATTAGCGACCCTAGTGGCCGACACAAACACCGGGCCCATCTAGGAGTGGCACTGCAGTGTCACGCAGGATGTCCCTTCCAAAAAACCCTCCCCAATCAGCACATGATGCAAAGAAAAAGAAAAGAAAAAAGAGGTGCAAGATGGAATTATCCTTGGGCCCTCCCACCCACCCTTATGTTGTATAAACAAAACAGGACATGCACACTTTAACCAACCCATCATTTCAGTGACAGGGTCTGCCACACGACTGTGACTGATATGACGGGTTGGTTTGGACCCCCCCCAAAAAAGAAGCAATTAATCTCTCCTTGCACAAACTGGCTCTACAGAGGCAAGATGTCCACCTCATCTTCACCCTCCGATATATCACCGTGTACATCCCCCTCCTCACAGATTATCAATTCGTCCCCACTGGAATCCACCATCTCAGCTCCCTGTGTACTTTGTGGAGGCAATTGCTGCTGGTCAATGTCTCCGCGGAGGAATTGATTATAATTCATTTTAATGAACATCATCTTCTCCACATTTTCTGGATGTAACCTCGTACGCCGATTGCTGACAAGGTGAGCGGCGGCACTAAACACTCTTTCGGAGTACACACTTGTGGGAGGGCAACTTAGGTAGAATAAAGCCAGTTTGTGCAAGGGCCTCCAAATTGCCTCTTTTTCCTGCCAGTATAAGTACGGACTGTGTGACGTGCCTACTTGGATGCGGTCACTCATATAATCCTCCACCATTCTATCAATGTTGAGAGAATCATATGCAGTGACAGTAGACGACATGTCCGTAATCGTTGTCAGGTCCTTCAGTCCGGACCAGATGTCAGCATCAGCAGTCGCTCCAGACTGCCCTGCATCACCGCCAGCGGGTGGGCTCGGAATTCTGAGCCTTTTCCTCGCACCCCCAGTTGCGGGAGAATGTGAAGGAGGAGATGTTGACAGGTCGCGTTCCGCTTGACTTGACAATTTTGTCACCAGCAGGTCTTTCAACCCCAGCAGACCTGTGTCTGCCGGAAAGAGAGATCCAAGGTAGGCTTTAAATCTAGGATCGAGCACGGTGGCCAAAATGTAGTGCTCTGATTTCAACAGATTGACCACCCGTGAATCCTTGTTAAGCGAATTAAGGGCTGCATCCACAAGTCCCACATGCCTAGCGGAATCGCTCCGTGTTAGCTCCTTCTTCAATGCCTCCAGCTTCTTCTGCAAAAGCCTGATGAGGGGAATGACCTGACTCAGGCTGGCAGTGTCTGAACTGACTTCACGTGTGGCAAGTTCAAAGGGCATCAGAACCTTGCACAACGTTGAAATCATTCTCCACTGCACTTGAGACAGGTGCATTCCATCTCCTATATCGTGCTCAATTGTATAGGCTTGAATGGCCTTTTGCTGCTCCTCCAACCTCTGAAGCATATAGAGGGTTGAATTCCACCTCGTTACCACTTCTTGCTTCAGATGATGGCAGGGCAGGTTCAGTAGTTTTTGGTGGTGCTCCAGTCTTCTGTACGTGGTGCCTGTACGCCGAAAGTGTCCCGCAATTTTTCTGGCCACCGACAGCATCTCTTGCACGCCCCTGTCGTTTTTTAAAAAATTCTGCACCACCAAATTCAAGGTATGTGCAAAACATGGGACGTGCTGGAATTTGCCCATATTTAATGCACACACAATATTGCTGGCGTTGTCCGATGCCACAAATCCACAGGAGAGTCCAATTGGGGTAAGCCATTCCGCGATGATCTTCCTCAGTTGCCGTAAGAGGTTTTCAGCTGTGTGCGTATTCTGGAAAGCGGTGATACAAAGCGTAGCCTGCCTAGGAAAGAGTTGGCGTTTGCGAGATGCTGCTACTGGTGCCGCCGCTGCTGTTCTTGCGGCGGGAGTCCATACATCTACCCAGTGGGCTGTCACAGTCATATAGTCCTGACCCTGCCCTGCTCCACTTGTCCACATGTCCGTGGTTAAGTGGACATTGGGTACAACTGCATTTTTTAGGACACTGGTGAGTCTTTTTCTGACGTCCGTGTACATTCTCGGTATCGCCTGCCTAGAGAAGTGGAACCTAGATGGTATTTGGTAACGGGGGCACACTGCCTCAATAAATTGTCTAGTTCCCTGTGAACTAACGGCGGATACCGGACGCACGTCTAACACCAACATAGTTGTCAAGGACTCAGTTATCCGCTTTGCAGTAGGATGACTGCTGTGATATTTCATCTTCCTCGCAAAGGACTGTTGAACAGTCAATTGCTTACTGGAAGTAGTACAAGTGGGCTTACGACTTCCCCTCTGGGATGACCATCGACTCCCAGCGGCAACAACAGCAGCGCCAGCAGCAGTAGGCGTTACACGCAAGGATGCATCGGAGGAATCCCAGGCAGGAGAGGACTCGTCAGACTTGCCAGTGACATGGCCTGCAGGACTATTGGCATTCCTGGGGAAGGAGGAAATTGACACTGAGGGAGTTGGTGGGGTGGTTTGCGTGAGCTTGGTTACAAGAGGAAGGGATTTACTGGTCAGTGGACTGCTTCCGCTGTCACCCAAAGTTTTTGAACTTGTCACTGACTTATTATGAATGCGCTGCAGGTGACGTATAAGGGAGGATGTTCCGAGGTGGTTAACGTCCTTACCCCTACTTATTACAGCTTGACAAAGGGAACACACGGCTTGACACCTGTTGTCCGCATTTCTGGTGAAATACCTCCACACCGAAGAGCTGATTTTTTTGGTATTTTCACCTGGCATGTCAACGGCCATATTCCTCCCACGGACAACAGGTGTCTCCCCGGGTGCCTGACTTAAACAAACCACCTCACCATCAGAATCCTCCTGGTCAATTTCCTCCCCAGCGCCAGCAACACCCATATCCTCCTCATCCTGGTGTACTTCAACACTGACATCTTCAATCTGACTATCAGGAACTGGACTGCGGGTGCTCCTTCCAGCACTTGCAGGGGGCATGCAAATAGTGGAAGGCGCATGCTCTTCACGTCCAGTGTTGGGAAGGTCAGGCATCGCAAACGACACAATTGGACTCTCCTTGTGGATTTGGGATTTCAAAGAACGCACAGTTCTTTGCGGTGCTTTTGCCAGCTTGAGTCTTTTCAGTTTTCTAGCGAGAGGCTGAGTGCTTCCATCCTCATGTGAAGCTGAACCACTAGCCATGAACATAGGCCAGGGCCTCAGCCGTTCCTTGCCACTCCGTGTGGTAAATGGCATATTGGCAAGTTTACGCTTCTCCTCCGACAATTTTATTTTAGGTTTTGGAGTCCTTTTTTTTCTGATATTTGGTGTTTTGGATTTGACATGCTCTGTACTATGACATTGGGCATCGGCCTTGGCAGACGACGTTGCTGGCATTTCATCGTCTCGGCCATGACTAGTGGCAGCAGCTTCAGCACGAGGTGGAAGTGGATCTTGATCTTTCCCTAATTTTGGAACCTCAACTTTTTTGTTCTCCATATTTTATAGGCAGAACTAAAAGGCACCTCAGGTAAACAATGGAGATGGATGGATTGGATACTAGTATACAATTATGGACGGACTGCCACGGTTAGGTGGTATAAAAAAACCACGGTTAGGTGGTATATAATACAATTATGGATGGACGGACTGCCTGCCGAGTGCCGACACAGAGGTAGCCACAGCCGTGAACTACCGCACTGTACACTGGTTGATAAAGAGATAGTAGTATACTCGTAACAACTAGTATGACGACGGTATAAAGAATGAAAAAAAAACCACGGTTAGGTGGTATATAATACAATTATGGTTGGACGGACTGCCTGCCGAGTGCCGACACAGAGGTAGCCACAGCCGTGAACTACCGCACTGTACACTGGTTGATAAAGAGATAGTAGTATACTCGTAACAACTAGTATGACGACGGTATAAAGAATGAAAAAAAAACCACGGTTAGGTGGTATATATTATAATACAATTATGGTTGGACGGACTGCCTGCCGAGTGCCGACACAGAGGTAGCGACAGCCGTGAACTACCGCACTGTACACTGGTTGATAAAGAGATAGTAGTATACTCGTAACAACTAGTATGACGACGGTATAAAGAATGAAAAAAAAACCACGGTTAGGTGGTATATATTATAATACAATTATGGTTGGACGGACTGCCTGCCGAGTGCCGACACAGAGGTAGCCACAGCCGTGAACTACCGCACTGTACACTGGTTGATAAAGAGATAGTAGTATACTCGTAACAACTAGTATGACGACGGTATAAAGAATGAAAAAAAAACCACGGTTAGGTGGTATATAATACAATTATGGTTGGACGGACTGCCTGCCGAGTGCCGACACAGAGGTAGCCACAGCCGTGAACTACCGCACTGTACACTGGTTGATAAAGAGATAGTAGTATACTCGTAACAACTAGTATGACGACGGTATAAAGAATGAAAAAAAAACCACGGTTAGGTGGTATATATTATAATACAATTATGGTTGGACGGACTGCCTGCCGAGTGCCGACACAGAGGTAGCCACAGCCGTGAACTACCGCACTGTACACTGGTTGATAAAGAGATAGTAGTATACTCGTAACAACTAGTATGACGACGGTATAAAGAATGAAAAAAAAACCACGGTTAGGTGGTATATATTATAATACAATTATGGTTGGACGGACTGCCTGCCGAGTGCCGACACAGAGGTAGCCACAGCCGTGAACTACCGCACTGTACACTGGTTGATAAAGAGATAGTAGTATACTCGTAACAACTAGTATGACGACGGTATAAAGAATGAAAAAAAAACCACGGTTAGGTGGTATATAATACAATTATGGTTGGACGGACTGCCTGCCGAGTGCCGACACAGAGGTAGCCACAGCCGTGAACTACCGCACTGTACACTGGTTGATAAAGAGATAGTAGTATACTCGTAACAACTAGTATGACGACGGTATAAAGAATGAAAAAAAAACCACGGTTAGGTGGTATATATTATAATACAATTATGGTTGGACGGACTGCCTGCCGAGTGCCGACACAGAGGTAGCCACAGCCGTGAACTACCGCACTGTACACTGGTTGATAAAGAGATAGTAGTATACTCGTAACAACTAGTATGACGACGGTATAAAGAATGAAAAAAAAACCACGGTTAGGTGGTATATATTATAATACAATTATGGATGGACGGACTGCCTGCCGAGTGCCGACACAGAGGTAGCCACAGCCGTGAACTACCGCACTGTACACTGGTTGATAAAGAGATAGTAGTATACTCGTAACAACTAGTATGACGACGGTATAAAGAATGAAAAAAAAACCACGGTTAGGTGGTATATAATACAATTATGGTTGGACGGACTGCCTGCCGAGTGCCGACACAGAGGTAGCCACAGCCGTGAACTACCGCACTGTACACTGGTTGATAAAGAGATAGTAGTATACTCGTAACAACTAGTATGACGACGGTATAAAGAATGAAAAAAAAACCACGGTTAGGTGGTATATATTATAATACAATTATGGATGGACGGACTGCCTGCCGAGAGCCGACACAGAGGTAGCCACAGCCGTGAACTACCGCACTGTACACTGGTTGATAAAGAGATAGTAGTATACTCGTAACAACTAGTATGACGACGGTATAAAGAATGAAAAAAAAAACCACGGTTAGGTGGTATATAATACAATTATGGTTGGACGGACTGCCTGCCGAGTGCCGACACAGAGGTAGCCACAGCCGTGAACTACCGCACTGTACACTGGTTGATAAAGAGATAGTAGTATACTCGTAACAACTAGTATGACGACGGTATAAAGAATGGAAAAAAAACCACGGTTAGGTGGTATATATTATAATACAATTATGGTTGGACGGACTGCCTGCCGAGTGCCGACACAGAGGTAGCCACAGCCGTGAACTACCGCACTGTACACTGGTTGATAAAGAGATAGTAGTATACTCGTAACAACTAGTATGACGACGGTATAAAGAATGAAAAAAAAACCACGGTTAGGTGGTATATATTATAATACAATTATGGATGGACGGACTGCCTGCCGAGTGCCGACACAGAGGTAGCCACAGCCGTGAACTACCGCACTGTACACTGGTTGATAAAGAGATAGTAGTATACTCGTAACAACTAGTATGACGACGGTATAAAGAATGAAAAAAAAACCACGGTTAGGTGGTATATAATACAATTATGGTTGGACGGACTGCCTGCCGAGTGCCGACACAGAGGTAGCCACAGCCGTGAACTACCGCACTGTACACTGGTTGATAAAGAGATAGTAGTATACTCTAGTATGACGACGGTATAAAGAATGAAAAAAAAACCACGGTTAGGTGGTATATATTATAATACAATTATGGATGGACGGACTGCCTGCCGAGTGCCGACACAGAGGTAGCCACAGCTGTGAACTACCGCACTGTACTGTGTCTGCTGCTAATATAGACTGGTTGATAAAGAGATAGTATACAATACTACTAATATACTGGTGGTCAGGCACTGGTCACCACTAGTCACACTGGCAGTGGCACTCCTGCAGCAAAAGTGTGCACTGTTTAATTTTAATATAATATTATTTATCATGTACTCCTGGCTCCTGCTATAACAACCTGCAGTGCTCCCCAGTCTCCCCCACAATTATAAGCTTTATATACAATACATTGATGTGCAGCACACTGGGCTGAGCAGTGCACACAGACTGAGTCACTGTGTGACTGTGTATCGTTTTTTTCAGGCAGAGAACGGATATATTAAATAAAACAAACAACTGCACTGTCTCTGGTGGTCACTGGTCACTGTGGTCGTCAGTCACTAAACTCTGTCTGCACTCTCTTCTAATCTACAGTATCACAGCAATCTCTCTCTCTCTCTCTCTTCTAAATCTAATCTAAATGGAGAGGACGCCAGCCACGTCCTCTCCCTATCAATCTCAATGCACGTGTGAAAATGGCGGCGACGCGCGGCTCCTTATATAGAATCCGAGTCTCGCGAGAATCCGACAGCGTCATGATGACGTTCGGGCGCGCTCGGGTTAACCGAGCAAGGCGGGAAGATCCGAGTCGCTCGGACCCGTGAAAAAAAAGTGAAGTTCGTGCGGGTTCGGATTCAAAGAAACCGAACCCGCTCATCTCTAGCCAAAACCTCAGGATCCGACTGCGGGATCCGAGGCAAGCAGGGAGATCCAAGCCTGACTCGGATCCGGGCCCAGATCTCCAAGTTCGGGCGGGTTCGGTTCTCAGGGAACAGAACCCACTCATCCCTAGTGACTAGACAGTAAGTGGATAAGTCACTGAAAGTGTAACTTTACAGCTCCAATAAAATAATAGAGATGTTTTTATTGACAAACATACACCAAAATTATCCATCATTAGTAAATAACCAACAAACCAAATTGAAGTATGAATAATAAGCCCCCTTCTATTATTAAAGCTAGGTTGTTCACATTCTGTGCATAAAAGTAATATTACTGATACCCGTTGAAACCGAAACCCTGGTCAATTTACGGGTATGCCCTGGCATTTCAACACTGTTCTAAACTGGGTCTTTGCTCTGAAACCCCCTTTCACACTACACCTCAGACCCGGGAAATTCCCAGATCAACCCCTTTCAAACATAAACCGGGTCTGCCCTGGCATATTGTGAAGTCATTTAAAGGGGTGCTTTTTGACTCGTGAAAAAAAGGACACATACAGTAGGAGTTTTTCAATAAAATATTAGGTTTTGTTTATTCCAGTGTAACGACAATTTTTTTTCATATGTGTAATCATGTAAGGTGCAGCTCTTATTATGTGCATATGAGCATATAAAAACTCCCAGTGAACCCCCAAATAAACTTTGCCTTGACTTCAGTTCAGGCATCATTTTTGAACCTACACATTATATAACGTGCCTAAAACTAAGGCCACACTTGTAATAAAAACATAACTAAAACTTTGTCATAATAACATGTAATACAGACAGCACTTTTTACAAATGCCTATAAACAGAAAAATCAGGATTCTGATTTAGGCTATTGTGTTCTGGTGTACTAGGTGTGGCAGAGTCCAAAAAAAGGTGGGTTCTACACACATTCCTATAAGCACCCTCTGCATAATTTGGGGTACTTTGAGGATGCTCTGTATACTGAGGAGGGGGTACCGGCTGTGCTGCCAGCTGTGGTGTGGGGCTTTAAATTGTTGGGTTTGCAACCGAGAAAAAAGTTGGCCCAGAAATTCACAAATGTCACGAAAGACCCTTTCATGATCCCGACTGACCCTGTCCTGTATGCTTGGTTGGTGAAAGAGTTTTTCAAACCTCTGTCATTTTCATAAAATCGATGCATCCAAGCATCTTCTTGGGCCTGCATTGCTGGATATATTTCACGAAGCTGCTCACAAAGTATATATGTCATGACTCTTGTAGCAAGCTCCATCTTCATATTTTTCTTTGTCCATTTCAGAACATTGTAAACTGTAAAAAACAGAAAAGTAAACTCATTAGTACTTGCTTGAGAAGTTACTGAAGTTTGTTTAACACTTGCAGCTGCTTCCTCCCCCCATGCACTCAGGATTGTAAGTTACTGTAGTTTTGGTACAGAAAGTATTTAAGCAATACTGTATTTCTGTGTTTGATTACAATTAAGCATTAGGCATGGTATCCCAGGCAGTCGGGATGCCGGCAGTCAGAATACCGACACCAGCATCCCGACAGCCTGAAATACCAACAGGGATGCCGGAGCAAAGTAACCCTAATCCTAACCCTCCCCCTAGCCCTCCCTCCCCGCAACCTAGCCCTCCCTTCCCATATCCTAATGTTAATCCTCCCCCAGCAGCCTAACCCTCCCCCACAGCCTCCCGGTATACTTACCTTTGGGATTCTGGCTGTCGGAATTCTGGCGTTTGCATTCTGATAGCTGTTGGGATCCTGGCACCGGAATTCTGACCACTGGGATCCCGTACATTGGGATGTCAACTAAGTACATCCCCTTCTAAACATATTAATCAAGTAAATGGGAGTACTAGTAAAGATGCTGCTGGTTTGTATGTAGATACTGTATGTCGTTTTATTATACAGTATATCAGTAATTACACATACAATTCTAAAAATCAGTATTTGCTTTGGAAGAAATCTTCCTAAGATTTCACATACTGTACATACATGCAGGAGGACGATATAGCATATATAATTCTATTTGGCATGAATCTGGCTAAAAAGTTACTGAGTAGATGAAGGGGGTAATTCAGATCTGATCGCTGGGCTGCGTTTTTTGCTGTCCTGCGATCAGATTATCGCTGCCTACAGGGGGAGTGTATTTTCGCTGTGCTAGTGTGCCTTCCTATGTGTTAGCAGAGCTGCTAAAAATCCGTCTGTGCAGTCTCTGCGCAGCCCAGTACTTACTCTTCCAGTGCAATTAAATTCTGCCGATTGGCGCCGGAGCTGACGTTAGACACCCTCCCTGAAAACGCTTGGGCACGCCTGCGTTTTTCTGGACACTCCCTGTAAACAGTCAATTGCCACCCACAAATGGCCTCTTCCTGTCAATCACCTTGTGAACGCCCGTGCGAATGGATCCTTCGCACCATCCCGTCGCTGAATGGCATTGCCCGCTGTAGTTGTCCGACTCACCTGCGCATTGTGGTGCACACGCATGCGCAGTTTGGACCTGATCGCCCGCTGTGCGAAAGCGCACAGTAGCGATCAGATCTGAATTACCCCCCAAAATTGCACCGTTGCAGGTAGCAGCTGATTTACCGACGGTCATAATGCACGGTCAAAATACCAACATTCATTATGCCAACATGTTCAAAATGCCGACATAGACAGAATACCAACATTTGAAATGCAGACATGTCAAAATGCCTATATAAGTTTTAAAGGAATTTTTGTCCAAAGACAGACTTGTTCATACTTTATCATCCCAGTGGACCTGGAGGGGGAATATATCAGTGTGCCGAGTGCAGCGAGCTATGAGAGGGGACGTGGTACACTTAGACGGTGTCCATGTCAACCTATGCCAACATTGACACACAAAACCCATAAAAACTCATGTCGTTATTTTGACGTCAGCATTTCAAATGTCGGTATTCTCACTATGTCGCCATTTTGACCATGTCTGCATAATGAATGTCGGTATTTTGACTGTTTTGGCATTTTGACTGTAGGTCAAAGGCTGTCGGAAATATGCCCGTCGGTATTGTGTCCGTCGGTAAATCATACTGAACCCACTGTTGCAACTCGTTACATGTGCTGGAGTTTTAATGTTCAAATAGCCAGTTAATTATATTTGACCAGTTCTTTCACAGCTATAATTCAACAATAGGCTGATATATACAGTACATATGTGTCAACAAACGGAAGAACATAACATATTGCAAATGAAATAGCAGCGCAGTAAGCGGATCTGTGCTTGTGGCCTACAGAACTTAAACCTACACACTGGCTATACGCTGCAACAGATTAGGTTTTTAAATTAGTGTTTGCAGTTTTTTTTATGTATATTGGATTTTGGATATTTTGTTAGTTAGGGTTTGCAGCATATTTTGTTTTTTTTCAAAACGAAACTGTTTTTTAGGGAAAAAAATTCTGTGTAATGAAGTGAATACAGGTTAACTTACTATTATTACATAACACCAGCCTCTCGGCCTGGGACTCTGCCTAAGACTCTGCTCCTGATGTCTGTGGCTCTTCTGGCACATCTACGGTGGCTTGGGCTGGTTCTTCACTGGGCATAGGTGACTCCATGTCACGATCATCCTCAAAAATCATCTGCAACGATGGCAGGCTCTGTTGAGTGCTCTCTGGAGTCGAAATTGGCATTGTTGTCTGTATAGCAGCAGCAATTGAGGAGGACACAGAAAATAACATTAACATTTCAGTTCCTGAAAATAACATTACAGAGATATAATGAGGCCACTCCATGGCCCTAATTCAGATCTGATTGTAGATGTGCTAAATTCAGTACATCTACGATCATTTTCTCAGACATGCGAGGTGACGCCCAGCACAGGGCTAGTCCGCGCATGTCTGGCCCTATTCCCCCCACACTGGTACAAAAGCATCGCACGTCGGGGATGCTTTTGCACCCGGCATAGGCATGCACAGCTAATTTTATTAGGGGGTGCACCACAGGAGGGGAGTGTCTAGCATTGCCTTTTTGGTGTGTCTAACACCGCCTTTTGGGCATGTCTAGCACCGGCCATGGACATGTAACCCTGCAGTGCCAGATACATGTAACGCCCCCAGCGGTGCCAAATACATGTAATGTCCCTAGCGGTGCCAGATACACGTAATACCCCAGTGGTGCCAGATACACGTAATCCCCCAAAGGTGCCAGATACACGTAATCCCCCAGCAGTGCCTTATTAATCTATCAGCTAATACATACAACTATATAGGGAAAGCCACATTGATTCTACACAAACACACACAATATAGTATATACCAATGTAGCCACACACATTGTGGCTACATCTAGGCCCGAGTGTGTCTTATTTGCAGCAAGCCGAGTGCACGTCTCTGTGCGCATGTGTCTTAGACACGCACGTGCCCCATACAAAGTGTTTGGGGCGGCAAAAGACATAGCTTGATGTGGATAGACACGGGCGCATTGGGAGTGCACATAGCGCTCAGATGTAGCCGCAATTAGTGTGGCTACATCTGCATGTATGTATGTATGTATGTAGTATGTCTGTAAACAGTA
The DNA here is from genome assembly GCF_028390025.1 of Pseudophryne corroboree. Classification (NCBI taxonomy): domain Eukaryota; kingdom Metazoa; phylum Chordata; class Amphibia; order Anura; family Myobatrachidae; genus Pseudophryne; species Pseudophryne corroboree. The sequence goes on from NC_086446.1 coordinate 398,335,701, forward strand.
TATCTATCTATCTATCTATCTATCTATATATATATATATATACATATATATATATATATATATATATATATATATGAAAATCTGATAGATAATATTGATAAAATGTATCTGTGTGAGAGGCATAGTGTGTGTGTGTGTGTGTGTGTGTGTGTGTGTGTGTGTGTGTGTGTGTGTGTGTGTGTGAATATATATATATATATTTATATCCACATTTCTGTCACAGATAAATTTTTACTGCAGACTTCACCCCTACACACCAATATTTTTCTACCTTTTATTTTATTGCCCAAAATACAGAAAATACATTAAGCAATTAGTGGCAGAGGACCCATCTTACTTTGCAGTGGCCTCGATACACTTCCATAAGAACCTGGCGGTGTTGCAGACAAAGTATTGAGTGACAAAAAATACAAATTTGTGCTGCGCTCAATCCTGGTGATTGTAATGTGCTTACCCCTCAATTTGTTATCACTAATTGTCTGTATGGTTTTAGGTACAGTATAACCTACACAGGAAGGTGATATATGAGACAATAGCTTTTATAGTTGACCAGTGTAATTTATAAAGTATAGTAAATACCAGATCGTGGATGAAATAATTATGTGGCAACTGTATTTTTTAAAGTGCTAAGCTCCGTTTATTTAGGCAATTTAGTCCAGTATTGTCCATATCATTTCTCAATGTCTCCCTTTCTTAATGCGGCATCCCGCATGCAAGTTTCACCAGATTCTACTTGGTACAGTCTTTTGAGTACTCAATTGCTTCTGCAGTAATACTGTAAAAAGTACTTGAGTCTTCACGGTGTGGGGCACTCAATGTTCATTCATATGGTACACAGACACAGTGGTTTCCTCCGGACTGGCTTCCTCCTCTCACCCTGGCTGTCCGTGGTGCGTCCTGCTTCGGACGTTCACCGTGCGCCAGCCGGTTCGATTGAGCAGCCTGTCTGAGGCAAGGGAGTCCGGGGGGCGCTCTACGGAGCTGCTCACCAGGCTAACCCCGCCTCATACGGACACTCACCTGTTGTCTTTTCCCGATGATGACCCGAGTTCCGACACCGACTTCTTCCTCCGTTCCTCGTCCTGCGGTTGCTTAGTTACGAGCGCGCTCTCTGAATGTCCGGGTCACGTGACCAGTTCTTTCATGGATCGTCTCGTCCCCTCTGCTCCGTGCGGCAATGATAAATGAAATGTGGATAATAAAATCAGTGGTGCCTGCAACGCGTTTCAGCCTCTGTCAGGCCTTCCTCTGGGAGAATGGTGTATTCAATTAGTGAATTGTTCTGATTTTTAAAGGGTGAATGGAATGTCTTTTCCGGTCATGTGATCTTCATATGCTGCTCCTATTGGTCTAGACTCCTTTCTATTTAGTGTATAGGATAACCTGATTGATCTGATTGTTCTAAAGGGTCCTGATTAAATATTTATCCCTTTATCTAAAAGTCTAATTTCCCTTTAAATTAATAAATAAGAATTGCTGATGTTGATAGATGTATATAGGTTATGCACAAATGCCAAATCTGGATTAAATGTTAGGGAATACTATCTTGAAAGTGACAGATATGTTCATTTTTTACAAATAACTGATTTCACTTCATTATCTTTATTTAGTCCAAAAGGGGCCAGTGTCTTTATTTCATACATCCACCTTAATTCTATTTTATTGATTTTTTCAATAAGGTCACCTCCCCTCCAATTAGGGTGAACCTCCTGTATCCCTATGAATTTTAATGATTTCAAGTTACTCTCATGGTGATCTTTAAAGTGTTTTGATAAATTGTGTTCCTCCAGTCCCCTTTTGATATTACGAATATGTTCACTAATTCTGGTTTTCAATGGGCGCGTGGTTCGTCCTATGTATTGTTTTTTGCATCCACATTCTAATATGTAAATAACCCCTTTGCTATTGCATGTCAGTCTGTCCTTGATATTATATACTTTATGTGTGTTGGTGGAACTGAAGCTGTTTACTGGTTTGGTGCTCTGCGGTCCTCCATTTCTGCATCCCAAACAGGTCCCACAATAGTAGAAACTTGTTCTGGGTTTGGATTGATTGATGTGTGTTTGTATCAATGTAGTTGGTTGTAGATGACTATGTACCAGTTTCTTCTTTAGATCTGGTGCTTTTCTAAAGATGACTTTTGGTTTTGTGTCTAAAATGTCGTTCAGAATTTCATCCTCCATGAGAAGTGGCCAGTGTTTCTTGAGTATGTGCTGTATAGATTTGGCTTGTTGTGTGTATTCCGTGATGAATATAACTTCCTCCAAATGTTTTTTGTCTTTCTTATCTCTATACTCGAGTAACTGTCCTCTATCTGTTTCCCCCACCTGTTGATATGCCTGTTGTATACTGTCCTCCTTATACTTTCTTTCTCTGAATTCTGTAATTCTTCTCCTTGAATTGTATAATCTGATTTCTTAGAACAATTTCTCCTGAGTCTGGTAAATTGTCCTTTTGGAATTGACTCTAACCAACTGGGATGGTGTCCACTTGTTGATAAGATGTAGCTATTTACATCCACGTTTTTCTTGAAGGTTTTTGTATGTATATTGCCTCCCTCTACAAAAATGTTTAAATCTAGGAAACTGACCTTGGTCTTACTGTAGGTAGTGGTAAATTTAAGGTTGTTGCTGTTCCTATTCATATATTCTATAAATCCATTCAGTGTGTCCTCCTCTCCTTGCCATATGAAAAAAATGTCGTCTATGAATCTGGTCCAGAGCACGAGACTCGCCCCAAGCCCCGCCCCCTCACACGAACCGGTCCTCCCACCAGCTCATGAAGAGGTTGGCGTAACTCGGGGCGAATCTCATGCCCATCGCTGTCCCCATGGTCTGGAGGTAAAAGGTGCCTCCAAACCACACATAATTATGTTTAAAGATGTAGATAATACTGTCGATGATGAATTGTCGTTGTACCTCTGTCAGACCTGTGTCTTGATCTAGATGGTATTTAATACTTTTTTTTATTACCTTCCAAAAATGCACAAAGACACACAAAATCCACCAGGTAGACCAATTATATCGGGGATAGGTTCCTTGACATCTCAGTTATCAGAATATTTGGACACATTCTTGCAACCCTATGTGCAGAAACAAAGATCCTATCTACGAGACACCACTCATATACTTAAGAAATTACAAGGAATAGAGTGGAAAGAAGACATGTGGCTAGTCACTTCTGATGTCACATCACTATATTCAATAATTGACCACGACCAAGGGACGGAAAGTATTAAATACCATCTAGATCAAGACACAGGTCTGACAGAGGCACAACGACAATTCATCATCGACAGTATTATCTACATCCTTAAACATAATGATAAAGCTAAATATTTATCTTATATAATACCCTTTATGAGGTCTAAGAACACTGTACGCTATCTACGTATGAAGTACCGTAAGGGTACGCACGTTGCGTAACAATCGCTTAGCCGTAGTGGAGACGCTCAAGCGTCACGTTCGCTCACGGCCAAGAGATCACTGGCAGGCACGCTATTGGCTGCTGACTAACGTAATGATTCGCTATAGCGTAGCGAACGCTCGGGACCACGAGGAGATCACCAGCGGCGCTGACGCTCACAATGTTAAACCTTTATATCTAAACCATAAACAATGTAATATGCTGTAAAACCTTTGTGTAGAGATAGGGTGTAGATGCAACCTAGAGTAACCTTATTAACTTAAAAGCTGTTTGAGCGTCACCGACGCTCTGAGAATACTAGACACTATAAGAAATACACAGATACCTGGGCTTAGGGTCCAACGCCTAATATGTATATATTTTGAATGATATACTTGCAAAAGAATTAATACAAATACAAATCATACACTACAATATAACATAGACTACCTAACCAGATAACTACACAGGAAATATAATACAATTACTATTTAAGGGAAAATAAGAGAAAAAGAGGAGGAGAGAGAGAGAGAGAGAAATTGGCCCACAATAACAAGAAGATCAATATAGTTGCGGAGAAACACTTACGCACAAGGGGAAACGATCGCATGCGCCTCGATATCCAGCTCCCGATTATCAGCAATGAGAACCGTTGAAGAGAGTGAACTGGATATGGTCGGCCTGCCTATTTATGCCCCACACACAATGCAATTCAATGGTCCCTACAATCTCATTGTTCATTGGACACAGGAATTCGGCTTCGCATTATAACAAAAGGTCATAGGTTGATTCATACAGGTGGGCTGTGACTGCTTCCAACTGTTCAGGTGGGTGGGACACTGAGTTTCCCGCCGCATGACTAAATAAGAACAAATAATAGTAAATGGACATAAACTTCTTATGTCCATAACTATTCGCACGAGCGATTAATCCGCTCCAAACCAACACCGGAATATTGCTATTTAAATACTCTTCCGATGGGTACCAAACACCACTCTATGACCCCTGTTAGACCCTTCGTACAATACAAAGAGGGATCTCTCTGTTCAGGAACATGCTATGTTAACTAAACTTTCAGAATCTATCAAAGGGACCATGATCTACAAAATACATTATATAGTGAAAATATGTAACGATTGAGTCGCACGCTACAATCACATAAACTCTACCGTAAATACGCATACCGTGCGCCTGCGGGTGCCCGCGACTGTGAGTATGCGCACGTACGGGAGAGCGCACGCATACGCAGCACGGACCTGTGTGAGGTGCAAATATGGTAGTGTGCATAGAGATATTTTTCTGACTTTGACAGTCCACCCTTTGGCAGTCAATAATAACTGCCACCTTCTAAAACATTTTAAAAGAGAAAAATATATGTCAGGGGTTAATACATTTACATGGTTGGGTAGGGGAGGAGAGGAGAAGGTAGGAAAAGGGTATGACCTAGTGAGATAGCAGAAGCATGTGTGTATGAATCCGTGCTTGGGGGTCATGTATCATCGTGCCGTACGTGTTTTAAATCAAGCTTCGAGGTATTGCGAAGTATACATTTGAATTCCTTCTTATCCCGTGGTACGGGTCTGTGGATGGGCTGTCAAACTTTACCGAGCTCTTTTCGGCTTTGGTTGTAACAAAATGGGGAGCACATTTTAGTTGATGATACATGAATGGGGGAGATATGTGATTGCTGATATCTGTGCCTGTATTCCCTATCGACTATGTGTGTCATTACCTGAGGGTTGTAGAAATGAAGAAAAGACATAATTACGGTAAATGCGGTGGTATTCTATGTCAGGTAAATGTACATTCGTCGATTGAGGTCTTGTTTGGTGTCTGTTGAATGCAGTCTTCTTTGTGCTTTTGCCCATAAGGTGCGAGCAAAAGCTGTCAATGTCCATAGATCTACAAAAGTGTTGGGCTAGCGTAATTTTAAAATTTCTAGGGGAACTGGGGATCCATGGCATAGTTCATCAAAAATCTGTGTATCAGGTTGTCAAAACTTCTTCTTTAATCCCTCTGTTGTCTGTATATTGGCTCATCAAATTCCTCGTCCAAGTGGGTCTTTTTACCTTGGAGGAAACGGAAAAACAGGTGAAAGAAACGGACCGTAGGAATCGCATTTTCATCACATCATTGTTTCTACATTTGGGTCATAAATCAAGTCCATTGGAATTACAGTTTCCTCACTCCTTAAACTCATTACCTTAGTACGACGATTGCACCTCATTAAAGCCTGACCGCATCTAAATATCAAACCGATCGTGATGATAACACCTAAGATACATAGGAGAAACTTCCCAACATCCATTATGACTCCTTGAGCCCAGTCTCCTAAACCAGAGAACCAATTTCGCGGGTTCAACCATGACACCCAACCAGTCAGCTCATTACCTACAGCAGCAAGAGTGAGATTGTGTCTCCTGCGAAATTCCCACTTCAGTTGGAGAATATCGTCCATCTTTTGGTCTATGACCTCGACCGGGTCCTCGGTGCTATTCGTAATATATGTGCAACATTTCACGTCGTATTGTGTTGCCAGTGTGACACAATATCCGCCTGTCACTGCTGTGAGGTAATTAAGAACCATTCTATGCTGTAGTGCTAGTCAATAAGACCTGGTATGGTCCTTCCCATCTGTCAATAAGGCAACCTGAGCGTAGAAAATTCCGTATCATTACATAATCCCCAGGTTCAATGTCATGACAATTACTATCTGGTAAATCAGGAATCACTAACTTCAGATTATCATTTTGATTCCTCAACTGTTTACTCATGTTAATCAAGTATTTTACAGTCACTTCATTGTTACACTTCAAATCATCCTGAGGGTTAATCATAACATGTGGTTGTCGACCAAACAAGATTTCAAAGGGAGACAGATTAAGAGGGGACCTGGGAGTGGTTCTGATGCTGTACAGTACAATGGGTAAAGCTTCTGGCCATGTCAATCCTGTCTCTGCCATCACTTTACTCAGTTTATTTTTAATAGTGCTGTTCACTCTTTCCACTTTCGCACTCGCCTGTGGACGGTATGGAGTGTGTAGCTTGCTATCAATTCCCATCAATTTACACATTCCTTGAAAGACATCACCTGTAAAATGGGTACCCCTATCACTTTCGATAATTCTGGGGATACCATATCTACATACAAATTCCTGCACAATTTTCTTAGCAGTAAACATAGCGGTATTTGTGGCCGCCGGAAATGCTTCGACCCAATTTGAGAAAACATCTATACAAACAAGTACATATTTCAAATTTCGACAAGGGGGTAATTGAATAAAGTCAATCTGTATTACCTGGAAAGGGCCGCCGGCAGGTGGGATATGAGATGGTTCTGTAGGTATTGCCTTTCCGATGTTCTTTCTCAGACAGGTAAGGCATGACATTGCCCTTTTACTCGCATGAGAAGAAAATCCTGGGGCACACCAATATGCTCTTACCAATTTGCACATCCCTTCCTTGCCCAGATGAGTCAGCCCGTGAGCTGCCTCAGCTAAGCATGGAAGGTATGCTTTGGGGGCCACTGGTTTACCGTGTCCATCCGTCCAGAGTCCTGAGGACTCCTGACCATATCCCTTTGCCTTCCAGACTGCCTTTTCCTGTGTGGAACACAAATTTTGCATCTCACACAACTTCTGTGTGTTGATGGTATTAAATACCATCAGTTGTGTGGTGTCTGTCTGTCTGGGGGTAGCAGCTGCTAATTTAGCAGCTTCGTCTGCTCGGCTGTTACCAAGTGATACTGGGTCTTGACTATATGTGTGTGCTTTACATTTGATAACAGCCACTCTGTCGGGTTCCTGTATCGCTGTTAGAAGCCTTTTTATATGAGCTGCATGCGCTACCGGTGTACCAGCTGCCGTCATGAAATTTCTGAGGCGCCATAGGGCTCCGAAATCATGGACTACCCCAAATGCGTATCTAGAGTCGGTGTAGATATTGGCTGATTTGCCCTTAGCCAATTCACATGCTCTGGTTAGGGCGACCAGTTCAGCAACCTGGGCAGAGTGAGGTGGGCCTAGCGGTTCCGCTTCTATGGTGCCTTGGTCATCTACGACTGCGTATCCAGTACACAAGTCTCCCGAGTCTGACTGTCTATGACAACTACCGTCCGTGTAGAACGTAAGTTCTACGTCTTCCAGTGGGTTGTCACTGATGTCAGGCTTTGCGGTAAAATTTTGGGTCAAATATTCCATACAATCATGAGTGTCTTCCTTTGTGTTAAATTCTCCTTCCCCACCACTCTCATCCTCCACCCTTTGTGCCTGTCCAGGCACACCTGGGAGATATGTTGCAGGATTTAATGCACTGCATCTCCTTATGGTGATGTTTACGGGGGCCATTAGTGCCAATTCCCATCTTGTAAACCGCGCTGATGAGACGTGTCTGGTTTGGGCAGAATTCAACAAGGCTGACACTGCATGTGGTGTATGAATTGTGAGGTTGTGACCTAGCACGACGTCTTCGCTTTTTGTTACTAGCAATGCTATCGCAGCAACGCTTCGCAAGCATGTGGGGAGGGATCGCGCTACCGTATCTAGCTGAGCGCTGTAATATGCTACCGGCCTGCTGGCATCACCGTGCTTTTGGGTTAGTACGCCTGCCGCGCAACCAGCCCTTTCTGTTCCGTATAGTTCAAAGGGTTTCCCATAGTCAGGCATACCTAATGCTGGTGCCTGCGTTAGGCACTGTTTAAGTCTCTCAAATGCTGTCTCAGACTCGTCTGTATGCGAAATCCGATCAGGTTTGTTTGAGGAGACCATCTCCTGCAAGGGTAACGCTAGGATGGAAAACCCTGGGATCCAGTTACGGCAATACCCACACATTCCTAAAAATGTTCTGATCTGTTGCTGGGTTTGTGGCAGAGTCATGTCTCTAATTGCTTGAATTCTATCAGCGGTCAGGTGTCTCAGTCTTTGTGTTAAACAGTGTCCCAAATATTTTACCTTAGTTTGGCATAATTGCAACTTGTCTTTGGAAACCTTGTGTCCTGTGTCTGAAAGATGAAACAGGAGCTGTTTCGTATCCTTCAGGGATGCTTCCAATGAATCAGAACACAGTAGTAGATCATCCACGTACTGTATTAATACTGATCCACTCACTGGTTGGAAAGACTGTAAACAATCATGCAAAGCCTGAGAAAATATACTTGGGCTGTCTATGAATCCTTGTGGTAATCGAGTCCATGTGTATTGGACTCCTCTGTATGTAAATGCAAACAAATATTGACTGTCAGGGTGCAGAGGTACCGAAAAGAAAGTGGAGCAGAGGTCAATAACAGTGAAAAATTTCGCAGTGGGAGGGATTTGCATTAAGATGACAGCTGGATTTGGCACTACGGGGAACTGACTCTCAACTATTTTGTTAATCCCCCTTAGATCCTGCACTAGCCGGTAACCCCTCCCCCCACTCTTTTTAACAGGGAAGATGGGACTATTGGCAGTGCTGGACGTTCTTACCAGAATGCCCTGTTGTAGCAAGCGCTCTATTACGGGATACACTCCTAACTCCACCTCTGGCTTCAGAGGGTACTGTGGGATTTTTGGAGCTATCCTACCATCTTTTACTTGTACAACTACCGGAGCTACGTTTGCCATTAATCCAGTGTCCTGTCCATCTTTAGTCCAAAGTGACTCTGGTATCTGAGATGTCATTTCTTCTACTTGGGAGGGAGTCCTATTTGTCATAATGGTATGTGACATTAATTTTGACGGGGAGTCTAACATGTCTCGCACTTCCTGAGCGTGATTCTCAGGTATGTCCAAGAATACACCTTCAGGAGTACAATAAATGACGCACCCCATTTTACACAGTAAGTCTCTTCCCAGGAGATTAGTCGGTGCCGATGCAGCCAGCAAAAAGGAATGCTTGGTATGTAAAGGCCCTACTGTAATCTCGGCTGGTTTGCTAACAGGGTAGTGCTGGACTACTCCCGTTACCCCTATGGCTGGAATTGTCTTACCAGTGGTTCTCATGCCCACTGTCGAATTTATCACTGATTTGGCCGCACCTGTGTCTACAAGAAAGTTTAATGATTTACCAGCTACATTGATTGCAATTTCTGGTTCACTTCCAAGACTTGCAATCAATTTTACTGGCTGCAGATTACAGGTATGGCCACACCCCTATTGGGTATGGTGACCTCCCTGAATCCCGCTGGCAGCAACTACTTGTAATGGAGTTAATTGGGAGCTACCAGAGGCTTGCCAGTCTCTGTTCGGGGGGTATCTTTTTGTTTCCCCTGTATGTGGCTCATAACTCCGTTTCTGCGGACCTTGCTCCCAATGTCGTGTGTCGTGTCGTTGTCTAGGGGGTTGGTATGAGTTTTGTGAATTCTTCATTCTACAATCTCGTGCCATGTGTCCCTGTTTATGACAAGAATAACAAGTAACCACATTTGACTTACCCACAGGGTTTGGTGATATAAACAAAGGCTGCCTTGTGGTCAGGGCCTGTATACTTACTGCCATTAACTTATCACCTTGTTGTTCCCTGTGTCTGGTGATGTTCCTATCGTGATCAATAGCAGCCTCTCTCAAAGTAGCCACAGACAGACCTCGTCAACATGGTTGTGTGGTCTGTACCCTAGTCTTCAATGAGTCTTTTAAACCATCCATCAGTACCGATACTGCTACTTCTCGATGGTTTATGTTTGTTTTGATGTCCTCTATGCCTGTGTATTTTGCCATTTCTGATAATGCTCTGTGAAAATACTCTGCAGCTGTTTCTGACTCCTTCTGTTTAATGGAGAATATTTTGTTCCATTTAACTACGGCTGGGAAATACTCTTTTAACTGTAAACTTATTCTTTTTACATTGTCTTTGTTGTACCCTTCTGTAAGAGGTACATCCTGATCTAATCCACAGTCAGCTAAAAATTGAGCTGCGTCGACATTGGAGGGTAAACATGCTCTCAGCAATATCTGCCAGTCTTTATTGTTGGGCTCTACAGTGTTACCTAGGTCTCTGATGTATTTTTGGCTGGCAACTAAGTCTTTTCTAGGGTCAGGGAATTCCGACACTATGGTCCTTAATTCCATTCGGGAAAATGGGCTATACATGGCAATGTTCCTAACAGGAGTGGCTCCTGAAGTGTCTGTTTTCCCATTTGGAACTACTATTACCTTAACAGGATTAACTCTAACAACCTCATCCTGTGTAGATTCTACAGGCTGTGGTGAAATAGTTTCAGCATAGTGTATGGTGCCGTACTTACCCGTTGATACGACCTCACCTATCCCTCCGCTAGGGGCCTTTGTTACTAATCTCGGGGGTTGAGCTGTGCCTACAGTGGTCTCTGCTATGGTGGCTGCTAGAGAGAGCGCTGAAATTGTTGCCGATTCGTCCTCTTGATCACACTCCTGAGGAAAGTTCAAAACAGGGTACAACTTGCACGGGTTAATACTTGCATTGGTTAATTGGTTAACATTATCTTTAACATTTACACAGTTGCTAAGTGTTTGTTTGTTACACCTTAATGCGTCATTCTCCGCAACCAATTTTTCTCCCGATATATATGGTGGCGGTGGGGCCGTGGCTATCAGTTTTCTGATCGAGCCAGATCCCGCCGCCTGAGCCAATCCTCTCTGTATGTCACCCTCCTGTTGCCACAACTGTAAATAATCATAATGTTTGATTCGTCTCTTGGCTGATTTGATGAGACATATCCTTCTCCTTAAATTCGTTAACACTTCTGTGCTGAAGCTACCTACTCTTGGGAATTTCTCCCCGTCATGTACCGTCATTCTCTCCCATTCATCACATAAAGCTTCTGTGTGACTTCCGTATTTCTCACACATTACGTATCTTGCCGACCCGACTGGTCGGTTCACTGAATCAACCCGAACCGAGGTTGATCGCCCCCTACCTGAACAAGTGGCCCCCATAGTTCGAAGGTGTTGCTTTATTCAACCAACCCTTACGCAAACCAAAATGTTCAAAATAGGCTGACGGTGGCGGTTTACCGAGTACCCCACTCACTCGCCCACGCCGACCAATACGACCTGATCACACCGATATGGTGCTGGCGTACTCGACCTAGGGCCCCTGCGACCTGAACCTCTATTTACTGGGACCTGTGAGGGTGATCCGAAGAACACTTACTCTTTCCAGTAACTATTGGTTGTTGGATAGTTCCTGAGTGAGCAGCGAACCTCCCTTAAAATAAAAAAAAATACACAAATCACGTTAGAATGTACAAATAGCGTTTATGACCTTCGTACACAAATAGTACCGGTCAGGTTTACTAATGCACACAATTACGTGCGGTACAATCGTTCAGCACATAAGCAACTAATCTTATGTACGGAGCGACCAGTGGAATCGAAAATTGCGGCTGCGAATTCCTTCAGCCAGAGCTTGTATGGCCTATATGGGTGTTGCACCAACCCTTTCTTGGTGTTGTGCCTGTGGACTGTATAGCGGACTTCCTTGTCTGCTGTACCTGAACCTGCTGGTCTGCTATGACCTCCTGGTCTGTTACAGTATGACCTCCTGGTCTGCTACACTCTAATGCTCAAATTGTATGTTTTAACCAGGGATGCCTCCCTAGCCACCATGTACGTCACTTACACGCATGTACCTCACGAGAACTCGACTTTTCTTGTGGTTCAACCTCAAAAATTGTAAAAACAAACACTCACTCACCACATATACACTTTTGTTTCTATTTCTATTTCTGCGCAGAAATTTTCTTTAGACCAGATGTGTTACAAATTAGGAGAAGGATCTATTAATTTAAAATTTGAATGTTAAAATAGATTTGCGCGATTTATCGCCTTGCGTTATTTACCGCATTGCGCTATTTATCGCGTTGGGAGAAAAAAAAAATTAACACTTGTGATTTGAGTTACGTGGGCGTACCCGTACGCTCCGTTGCGTAATATACGCTGCGTGCGTCGGCCCTTGGATTGCGTACACAAGTCTCAGTCTTTTGTTAGAGACACGTGTACGCAAAGCAAAGATCCACCGTAACACAATTTATACGTTTATCAATGTAGATGATCCTTTATCATCTACCACGCACCACACTGACTTCGCCTTGTCTCTCAGGCACAGCTGTGTGTTTGTCTATACTTTAACTATATTACCTTTACTCTTAAACTATGAAATAGCGGCAAATCTCTCTTAGCACGTTTATCAACTATAAAACTGGCAAACAGGAGAGTGATATACGAAAATACACAAATGAAAAAGAAATGCAGATATATATGTGCGTGCGTGTGTACGCAAGACAGAAAAAAATAAATAAACAGTTTTAAATGAGACTATCGTTTTGTTCTTACCTCCGGTCCCGGATTCCTTCAGCACCCTTTACTAAGAGAAGCAGACGCTTATCCAAACAGCACTACGAGGAATATGATCTCCCGCCCTTTGCTGCTGGATAATGTCTGCTGAAATTACCTAGTGTAGATATGTGAAGGACAGGACGAGCCCGCAATTGATAAAGCTAAATATTTATCTTATATAATACCCTTTATGAGGTCTAAGAACACTGTACGCTATCTACGTATGAAGTACCGTAAGGGTACGCACGTTGCGTAACAATCGCTTAGCCGTAGTGGAGACGCTCAAGCGTCACGTTCGCTCACGGCCAAGAGATCACTGGCAGGCACGCTATTGGCTGCTGACTAACGTAATGATTCGCTATAGCGTAGCGAACGCTCGGGACCACGAGGAGATCACCAGCGGCGCTGACGCTCACAATGTTAAACCTTTATATCTAAACCATAAACAATGTAATATGCTGTAAAACCTTTGTGTAGAGATAGGGTGTAGATGCAACCTAGAGTAACCTTATTAACTTAAAAGCTGTTTGAGCGTCACCGACGCTCTGAGAATACTAGACACTATAAGAAATACACAGATACCTGGGCTTAGGGTCCAACGCCTAATATGTATATATTTTGAATGATATACTTGCAAAAGAATTAATACAAATACAAATCATACACTACAATATAACATAGACTACCTAACCAGATAACTACACAGGAAATATAATACAATTACTATTTAAGGGAAAATAAGAGAAAAAGAGGAGGAGAGAGAGAGAGAGAGAGAAATTGGCCCACAATAACAAGAAGATCAATATAGTTGCGGAGAAACACTTACGCACAAGGGGAAACGATCGCATGCGCCTCGATATCCAGCTCCCGATTATCAGCAATGAGAACCGTTGAAGAGAGTGAACTGGATATGGTCGGCCTGCCTATTTATGCCCCACACACAATGCAATTCAATGGTCCCTACAATCTCATTGTTCATTGGACACAGGAATTCGGCTTCGCATTATAACAAAAGGTCATAGGTTGATTCATACAGGTGGGCTGTGACTGCTTCCAACTGTTCAGGTGGGTGGGACACTGAGTTTCCCGCCGCATGACTAAATAAGAATAAATAATAGTAAATGGACATAAACTTCTTATGTCCATAACTATTCGCACGAGCGATTAATCCGCTCCAAACCAACACCGGAATATTGCTATTTAAATACTCTTCCGTTGGGTACCAAACACCACTGTATGACCCCTGTTAGACCCTTCGTACAATACAAAGAGGGATCTCTCTGTTCAGGAACATGCTATGTTAACTAAACTTTCAGAATCTATCAAAGGGACCATGATCTACAAAATACATTATATAGTGAAAATATGTAACGATTGAGTCGCACGCTACGATCACATAAACTCTACCGTAAATACGCATACCGTGCGCCTGCGGGTGCCCGCGACTGTGAGTATGCGCACGTACGGGAGAGCGCACGCATACGCAGCACGGACCTGTGTGAGGTGCAAATATGGTAGTGTGCATAGAGATATTTTTCTGACTTTGACAATAATTATGTGTGGTTTGGAGGCACCTTTTACCTCCAGACCACAGGGACAGCGATGGGCACGAGATTCGCCCCGAGTTACGCCACCCTCTTCATGAGCTGGTGGGAGGACCGGTTCGTGGGGGGGGGGGGCTTGGGGCGAGTCTCGTGCTCTGGACCAGATTCATAGACAACATTTTTTTCATATGGCAAGGAGAGGAGGACACACTGAATGGATTTATAGAATATATGAATAGGAACAGCAACAACCTTAAATTTACCACTACCTACAGTAAGACCAAGGTCAGTTTCCTAGATTTAAACATTTTTGTAGAGGGAGGCAATATACATACAAAAACCTTCAAGAAAAACGTGGATGTAAATAGCTACATCTTATCAACAAGTGGACACCATCCCAGTTGGTTAGAGTCAATTCCAAAAGGACAATTTACCAGACTCAGGAGAAATTGTTCTAAGAAATCAGATTATACAATTCAAGGAGAAGAATTACAGAATTCAGAGAAAGAAAGTATAAGGAGGACAGTATACAACAGGCATACCAACAGGTGGGGGAAACAGATAGAGGACAGTTACTCGAGTATAGAGATAAGAAAGACAAAAAACATTTGGAGGAAGTTATATTCATCACGGAATACACACAACAAGCCAAATCTATACAGCACATACTCAAGAAACACTGGCCACTTCTCATGGAGGATGAAATTCTGAACGACATTTTAGACACAAAACCAAAAGTCATCTTTAGAAAAGCACCAGATCTAAAGAAGAAACTGGTACATAGTCATCTACAACCAACTACATTGATACAAACACACATCAATCAATCCAAACCCAGAACAAGTTTCTACTATTGTGGGACCTGTTTGGGATGCAGAAATGGAGGACCGCAGAGCACCAAACCAGTAAACAGCTTCAGTTCCACCAACACACATAAAGTATATAATATCAAGGACAGACTGACATGCAATAGCAAAGGGGTTATTTACATATTAGAATGTGGATGCAAAAAACAATACATAGGACGAACCACGCGCCCATTGAAAACCAGAATTAGTGAACATATTCGTAATATCAAAAGGGGACTGGAGGAACACAATTTATCAAAACACTTTAAAGATCACCATGAGAGTAACTCGAAATCATTAAAATTCATAGGGATACAGGAGGTTCACCCTAATTGGAGGGGAGGTGACTTTATTGAAAAAATCAATAAAATAGAACTAAGGTGGATGTATGAAATAAAGACACTGGCCCCTTTTGGACTAAATAAAGATAATGAAGTGAAATCAGTTATTTGTAAAAAATGAACATATCTGTCACTTTCAAGATAGTATTCCCTAACATTTAATCCAGATTTGGCATTTGTGCATAACCTATATATATCTATCAACATCAGCAATTCTTATTTATCAATTTAAAGGGAAATTAGACTTTTAGATAAAGGGATAAATATTTAATCAGGACCCTTTAGAACAATCAGATCAGTCAGGTTATCCTATACACTAAATAGAAAGGAGTCTAGACCAATAGGAGCAGCATATGAAGACCACATGACCGGAAAAGACATTCCATTCACCCTTTAAAAATCAGAACAATTCACTAATTGAATACACCATTCTCCCAGAGGAAGGCCTGACAGAGGCTGAAACGCGTTGGAGGCACCACTGATTTTATTATCCACATTTCATTTATCATTGCCGCACGGAGCAGAGGGGACGAGACGATCCATGAAAGAACTGGTCACGTGACCCGGACATTCAGAGAGCGCGCTCGTAACTAAGCAACCGCAGGACGAGGAACGGAGGAAGAAGTCGGTGTCGGAACTCGGGTCATCATCGGGAAAAGACAACAGGTGAGTGTCCGTATGAGGCGGGGTTAGCCTGGTGAGCAGCTCCGTAGAGCGCCCCCCGGACTCCCTTGCCTCAGACAGGCTGCTCAATCGAACCGACTGGCGCACGGGGAACGTCCGAAGCAGGACGCACCACGGACAGCCAGGGTGAGAGGAGGAAGCCAGTCCGGAGGAAACCACTGTGTCTGTGTACCATATGAATGAACATTGAGTGCTCCACACCGTGAAGACTCAAGTACTTTTTACAGTATTACTGCAGAAGCAATTGAGTACTCAAAAGACTGTACCAAGTAGAATCTGGTGAAACTTGCATGCGGGATGCCGCATTAAGAAAGGGTGACATTGAGAAATGATATGGACAAAACTGGACTAAATTGCCTAAATAAACGGAGCTTAGCACTTTAAAAAATACAGTTGCCACATAATTATTTCATCCACGATCTGGTATTTACTATACTTTATAAATTACACTGGTCAACTATAAAAGCTATTGTCTCATATATCACCTTCCTGTGTAGGTTATACTGTACCTAAAACCATACAGACAATTAGTGATAACAAATTGAGGGGTAAGCACATTACAATCACCAGGATTGAGCGCAGCACAAATTTGTATTTTTTGTTTCTATTTGGAGGTTGGTCACCTTTAAGTGCGGCAGCTTATCCGAACAAAAAGGGACTCAGTGCGCAGTTAAGCAAACAAATTTTGATTTAAAGTATTGACTGACTGCGTGGACATTGCAAATCCAGCGCCGGCCGTAGGCCAATTGGAATTCGCGGACTTGCAGCCAATCAGTACGGTCGCAGCGGCTGCTCCCGATTGGCTACCGGTCCGCAAATTCCAATTGGCTCACAGCCGGCGCTGTATTTAAAATGCTGCGGAGCTGGGAACTGCCTCTCCAAATCCGAGGCTGCCTGCCGGTGCGTCAGCTACATCTAGCTGGCGGCACTGGTGCAATTCACACAGCTACCACCCGCGCACTCTTCTCTGTACGGGCCCGAGACAACAGACCTGATGACTCCTTAATGGCGGCCCTGGGACAGGAATGGATTGGCACCATGAGGGGTAAGATGGAGATTAGTGGGTGCCTGTGCGCACCGGAACCCCCGTGCGCATGCCTATGGCGAGTAGCTCCCTGCCTGTGCAGCTCCTGCGCTCTGGCAGGGAACTACCCACCGCGTCCCAGGTTGCAGCGGATGTGTGTGATGTCACACAGCCGCCGTGGCCCGCCCCCCCAACGGGGCTGTTGGCATGCCTCCTTCCGCCTGTGTCAGTGAGGAACCATTTAGAGCAGGTCCAGCAAGTATATACCTCCGCTCCAAGGGTCGGAGTGAGTACCTTGAGTAATTCACAGCCGAAGCAACAGGCAAGTATACACTCCAACCTCTGCATCCCTTGTTATTGACTGTGCAGTGTTAAAAAAGGCGCAGCCAGCAGTGCCACCCCCTAAAGGGGTTCACAAAATACTGAGTTTATGGCAAGTACAAGGTAGACATTTGTTTTGAAAGGCTGAGTTCTATACAATTGTAGGAAGGACTGAGTGATTGATGCAAATATAAGTAAAGTCCTGCAACTGAGATAGACTGAGTTTGTTCCATCCAAAGCCCCTTATTGTTAAGTGAGTTTGCCATTGTCAAGAGACATTACCTTTCCTACGCTAGCTACACTCTCTTCGGATAAAGAACTGAGTATAACTGACATTATCCCAACCCAGGATTCCCCCATACATCTGTATGTCTATTACCCCATTGACACGCTGTGGCACCACAGACATCAATCAGAGCTCCAATAATATTTGTGGTGAAAATATTTGTACCTTGGCTAGGGAAAGCTAGAAAGTTATTGTTTATGATTACAGAATATGTTTTCCATTATTCCTCTCATCACCACATTATAGAGTGAAATGCTGAATGACGTATCCAGTTATTTACGATTCCAATTATTTCATGTTGATTTGTGATTCCAATAATAAGAATTTACTTACCGATAATTCTATTTCTCGGAGTCCGTAGTGGATGCTGGGGTTCCTGAAAGGACCATGGGGAATAGCGGCTCCGCAGGAGACAGGGCACAAAAAGTAAAGCTTTCCGATCAGGTGGTGTGCACTGGCTCCTCCCCCTATGACCCTCCTCCAAGCCTCAGTTAGGTACTGTGCCCGGACGAGCGTACACAATAAGGGAGGAATTTTGAATCCCGGGTAAGACTCATACCAGCCACACCAATCACACCGTACAACTTGTGATCTAAACCCAGTTAACAGTATGATAACAGAGGAGCCTCTGAAAGATGGCTCCCTACAACAATAACCCGAATTAGTTAACAATAACTATGTACAATTATTGCAGATAATCCGCACTTGGGATGGGCGCCCAGCATCCACTACGGACTCCGAGAAATAGAATTATCGGTAAGTAAATTCTTATTTTCTCTATCGTCCTAGTGGATGCTGGGGTTCCTGAAAGGACCATGGGGATTATACCAAAGCTCCCAAACGGGCGGGAGAGTGCGGATGACTCTGCAGCACCGAATGAGAGAACTCCAGGTCCTCCTTAGCCAGAGTATCAAATTTGTAAAATTTTACAAACGTGTTCTCCCCTGACCACGTAGCTGCTCGGCAAAGTTGTAATGCCGAGACCCCTCGGGCAGCCGCCCAAGATGAGCCCACCTTCCTTGTGGAGTGGGCCCTTACAGATTTAGGCTGTGGCAGGCCTGCCACAGAATGTGCAAGTTGGATTGTGCTACAGATCCAACGAGCAATCGTCTGCTTAGACGCAGGAGCACCCATCTTGTTGGGTGCATACAATATAAACAACGAGTCAGATTTTCTGACTCCAGCTGTCCTTGCAATATATATTTTCAATGCTCTGACAACGTCCAGTAACTTGGAGTCCTCCAAGTCACTTGTAGCCGCAGGCACTACAATAGGCTGGTTCAGATGAAATGCTGACACCACCTTAGGGAGAAAATGCGGACGAGTCCGCAGTTCCGCCCTGTCCGAATGGAAAATCAGATATGGGCTTTTGTAAGATAAAGCTGCCAGTTCTGACACTCTCCTGGCCGAAGCCAGGGCTAGTAGCATGGTCACTTTCCATGTGAGATATTTCAAATCCACATTTTTTAGTGGTTCAAACCAATGAGATTTTAGAAAGTCCAAAACCACATTGAGATCCCACGGTGCCACTGGAGGCACCACAGGAGGCTGTATATGCAGCACTCCCTTAACAAAAGTCTGGACTTCAGGGACTGAAGCCAATTCTTTCTGGAAGAAAATCGACAGGGCCGAAATTTGAACCTTAATAGATCCCAATTTGAGACCCATAGACAATCCTGATTGCAGGAAATGTAGGAATCGACCCAGTTGAAATTCCTCCGTCGGAGCACTCCGATCCTCGCACCACGCAACATATTTTCGCCAAATGCGGTGATAATGTTGCACGGTTACTTCCTTCCTTGCTTTAATCAAAGTAGGAATGACTTCTTCCGGCATGCCTTTTTCCTTTAGGATCCGGCGTTCAACCGCCATGCCGTCAAACGCAGCCGCGGTAAGTCTTGAAACAGACAGGGACCCTGCTGAAGCAAGTCCCTCCTTAGAGGTAGAGGCCACGGATCTTCCGTGATCATCTCTTGAAGTTCCGGGTACCAAGTCCTTCTTGGCCAATCCGGAACCACTAGTATCGTTCTTACGCCTCTTTGCCGTATAATTCTCAATACTTTTGGTATGAGAGGCAGAGGAGGAAACACATACACCGACTGGTACACCCAAGGCGTTACCAGCGCGTCCACAGCTATTGCCTGCGGATCTCTTGACCTGGCGCAATACCTGTCCAGTTTTTTGTTGAGGCGAGACGCCATCATGTCCACCATTGGTCTTTCCCAACGGGTTACCAGCATGTGGAAAACTTCTGGATGAAGTCCCCACTCTCCCGGGTGAAGGTCGTGTCTGCTGAGGAAGTCTGCTTCCCAGTTGTCCACTCCCGGGATGAACACTGCTGACAGTGCTATTACATGATTCTCTGCCCAGCGAAGAATCCTTGCAGCTTCTGCCATTGCACTCCTGCTTCTTGTGCCGCCCTGTCTGTTCACATGGGCGACTGCCGTGATGTTGTCCGACTGGATCAACACCGGTTTTCCCTGAAGCAGAGGTTCTGCCTGGCTTAGAGCATTGTAGATTGCTCTTAGTTCCAGAATGTTTATGTGAAGAGACGTTTCCAGGCTCGTCCACACTCCCTGGAAGTTTCTTCCTTGTGTGACTGCTCCCCAGCCTCTCAGGCTGGCGTCCGTGGTCACCAGGATCCAATCCTGTATGCCGAATCTGCGGCCCTCCAATAGATGAGCACTCTGCAACCACCACAGAAGAGATACCCTTGTCCTTGGAGACAGGGTTATCCGCTGGTGCATCTGAAGATGCGACCCTGACCATTTGTCCAACAGATCCCTCTGGAAAATTCTTGCGTGGAATCTGCCGAATGGAATTGCTTCGTAAGAAGCCACCATTTTTCCCAGGACTCTTGTGCATTGATGTACAGACACCTTTCCTGGTTTTAGGAGGTTCCTGACAAGCTCGGATAACTCCTTGGCTTTTTCCTCCGGGAGAAAAACCTTTTTCTGAACCGTGTCCAGAATCATCCCTAGGAACAGCAGACGAGTTGTCGGCATTAACTGGGATTTTGGAATATTCAGAATCCACCCGTGCTGTTTTAGCACTTCTTGAGACAGTGCTAATCCCATCTCTAGCTGTTCTCTGGACCTTGCCCTTATCAGGAGATCGTCCAAGTATGGGATAATTAATACGCCTTTTCTTCGAAGAAGAATCATCATCTCGGCCATTACCTTTGTAAAGACCCGAGGTGCCGTGGACAATCCGAACGGCAGCGTCTGAAACTGATAGTGACAGTTTTGTACGACGAACCTGAGGTACCCCTGGTGTGACGGGTAAATTGGAACGCGGAGGTACGCATCCTTGATGTCCAAGGATACCATAAAGTCCCCTTCTTCCAGGTTCGCTATCACTGCTCTGAGTGACTCCATCTTGAACTTGAACTTCTTTATGTACAGGTTCAAGGACTTCAGATTTAGAATAGGTCTTACCGAGCCATCCGGCTTCGGTACCACAAATAGAGTGGAATAATACCCCTTTCCTTGTTGTAGAAGAGGTACCTTGACTATCACTTGCTGAGAGTACAGCTTGTGAATGGCTTCCAAGACCGTCTCCCTTTCGGAGGGGGACGTTGGTAAAGCAGACTTCAGGAAACGGCGAGGTGGATCTGTCTCTAGTTCCAACCTGTATCCCTGAGATATTATCTGCAGGATCCAGGGATCTACCTGCGAGTGAGCCCACTGCGCGCTGAAATTCTTGAGACGACCGCCCACCGCCCCCGAGTCCGCTTGAGAAGCCCCAGCGTCATGCTGAGGCTTTTGTAGAAGCGGGGGAGGGCTTCTGTTCCTGGGAAGGAGCTGCCTGTTGCTGTCTCTTCCCCCTTCCTCTGCCTCGTGGCAGATATGAATATCCCTTTGCTCTCTTGTTTTTAAAGGAACGAAAGGGCTGCGGTTGAAAAGTCGGTGTCTTTTTCTGTTGGGGAGTAACTTGAGGTAAAAAGGTGGATTTCCCGGCTGTAGCCGTGGCCACCAAATCTGATAGACCGACTCCAAATAACTCCTCCCCTTTATACGGCAAAACTTCCATATGCCGTTTTGAGTCCGCATCGCCTGACCACTGTCGCGTCCATAAACTTCTTCTGGCCGAAATGGACATAGCACTTACCGGTGATGCCAGTGTGCAGATATCCCTCTGTGCATCACGCATATAAAGAAATGCATCCTTTATTTGCTCTAAAGACAGTAAAACATTGTCCCTATCCAGGGTATCAATATTTTCAATCAGGGACTCTGACCAAGCTACTCCAGCACTGCACATCCAGGCTGTCGCTATAGCTGGTCGTAGTATAACACCTGTATGTGTGTATATACTTTTTTGGATATTTTCCATCCTCCTATCTGCTGGATCTTTAAGTGCGGCCGTCTCAGGAGAGGGTAACGCCACTTGTTTTGATAAGCGTGTGAGCGCCTTGTCCACCCTAGGAGGTGTTTCCCAGCGCGCCCTAACCTCTGGCGGGAAAGGGTATAAAGCCAATAACTTCTTTGAAATTAGCATCTTTTTATCGGGGGCAACCCACGCTTCATCACACACCTCATTTAGTTCTTCTGACTCAGGAAAAACTATAGGTAGTTTTTTCACACCCCACATAATACCCTGTTTAGTGGTACCTGTAGTATCAGCTAAATGTAACGCCTCCTTCATTGCCAAAATCATATAACGTGTGGCCCTACTGGAAAATACGGTTGATTCGTCACCGTCGCCACTGGAATCAGTGCCTGTGTCTGGGTATGTGTCGACCGACTGAGGCAAAGGGCGTTTTACAGCCCCTGACGGTGTTTGAGGCGCCTGGACAGGCACTAATTGATTGTCCGGCCGTCTCATGTCGTCAAAGGCCTGCTTTAGCGTGTTGACACTATCCCGTAATTCCATAAATAAAGGCATCCATTCTGGTGTCGACCCCCTAGGAGGTGACATCCCCATATTTGGCAATTGCTCCGCCTCCACACCAATATCGTCCTCATACATGTCGACACACACGTACCGACACACAGCAGACACACAGGGAATGCTCTTAACGAAGACAGGACCCCACTAGCCCTTTGGGGAGACAGAGGGAGAGTTTGCCAGCACACACCAAAGCGCTATATATGACAGGGATAGCCTTATAATAAGTGCTCCCTGTATAGCTGCTTTTATAATATAATTTTTGCCACTATTTTGCCCCCCCCTCTCTTGTTTTACCCTGTTTCTGTAGTGCAGTGCAGGGGAGAGACCTGGGAGCCGTCCTGACCAGCGGAGCTGTGTAAGGAAAATGGCGCTGTGTGCTGAGGAGATAGGCCCCGCCCCTTTTCCGGCGGGCTCGTCTCCCGCTCTTTAGTGGATTCTGGCAGGGGTTAAATATCTCCATATAGCCCCCGGAGGCTATATGTGAGGTATTTTTTAGCCAAATAGGTTTTCATTTGCCTCCCAGGGCGCTCCCCTCCCAGCGCCCTGCACCCTCAGTGACTGCCGTGTGAAGTGTGCTGAGAGGAAAATGGCGCACAGCTGCAGTGCTGTGCGCTACCTTTAGAAGACTGAGGAGTCTTCTGCCGCCGATTCTGGACCTCTTCTTGTTTCAGCATCTGCAAGGGGGCCGGCGGCGAGGCTCCGGTGACCATCCAGGCTGTACCTGTGATCGTCCCTCTGGAGCTGATGTCCAGTAGCCAAGAAGCCAATCCATCCTGCACGCAGGTGAGTTCACTTCTTCTCCCCTAAGTCCCTCGTTGCAGTGATCCTGTTGCCAGCAGGACTCACTGTAAAATAAAAAACCTAAGCTAAACTTTTCTAAGCAGCTCTTTAGGAGAGCCACCTAGATTGCACCCTTCTCGGCCGGGCACAAAAATCTAACTGAGGCTTGGAGGAGGGTCATAGGGGGAGGAGCCAGTGCACACCACCTGATCGGAAAGCTTTACTTTTTGTGCCCTGTCTCCTGCGGAGCCGCTATTCCCCATGGTCCTTTCAGGAACCCCAGCATCCACTAGGACGATAGAGAAAGTAATCTTCTGTGATTCAAACCAATTGTCTTTGCATACTGAATGATCCCTTGTGGTGTGAACTGTAGCAAATTATCTTCTCTTGTTCTTATTTGATGCCCAATTATTTTGTGATTCTTTAAACTCAAAGTCAATTAATGAATCAATCATCTTCAATCCAGAGTTCATTGCAGCTCAATAAAAAGATTTCCTGGTGGAATTGCTGACTCACATCTGATTCGAATCAATCTATCCTACCTTTCTGAGCACGGTACTACAAGACAAGGCACGGGAAACAACATTTAAGGGGAAAGGTCAGTCACATAGCCACTCAACAACTGTGATACTGTACCTCTATCAAACACTTAAACATATCCTGTCAACCCCGGGGGTGTTACACATCCTTGAACTTCCAGTGCAAAATCCTTGTACAATTGCGCAAAAGAAAGTGCAAGGCTCAATAGAGCATTTGTGGTACAATTTATACATGTGCTTTATAAATAACATTGACTCTGTTTGCCATTTCAGTTTGGTATGTAAATTGGAAGCAGACACTGAATCCCTGCAATGAAAATGCATGTATCCCTAATGCTACTCTTATTCCTTATACAGTATAAAACCATTTTTTAATGTCAATATGTCTTATAAAAATATTTTATATTTATTATCAAATATTGTGAAAGTCAAATATGATTAGTTATTTGGCTGAAGATGAGCAGTTCTTGCAGCAGAAAGATCACAGGTCAGAAGAAACAGATTTTTTCAGTATTGTTCTCTGAAAAGGATCAGAGGAGGGAGGAAATCCTTTTACATGTAGCAATAGCAAGCTCCATGTTAAAGATCTGGGTGTTTTCTCCTGGGAGCTGAACTTGACAAAAGGTTCCAAATTTAACATTCTTATATTCTTTTACAGTATTCTTTTGATACTTGTAAACAGATGAAGTTCCACAGACATTTTAAGGAACAGAGGGAGTACAAGTAAGAGAATTATGGGCAGATTGTAATTGTGTAGAACTTAGGGGGTCATTCCGAAATGTTCGCTCGTTGCCGATTTTCGCAATGGAGCGATTAAGGTGAAAATGTGCATGCGCATAGTACGCAGTGCGCATGCGCTAAGTATTTTAGTACAAAACTTAGTAGAATTACTCACGTCCGAACAAAGAATTTTCATCATTGAAGTGATCGGAGTGTGATTGACAGGAAGTGGGTGTTTCTGGGCGGAAACTGACCGTTTTCTGGGAGTGTGCGGAAAAACGCAGGCGTGCCAGGATAAAACGCGGGAGTGTCTGGAGAAACGGGGGAGTGGCTGGCCGAACGCAAGGCCTGTTTGTGACGGCAAACCAGGAACGAAACGGGCTGAGGTGATCGCAGTGTAGGAGTAAGTCTGGAGCTACTCAGATACTGCTAAGAATTTTCTATTCGCAATTCTGCTAATCTTTCGTTCGCAATTCTGCTAAGCTAAGATACACTCCCAGAGGGCGGCGGCCTAGTGTGTGAAATGCTGCTAAAATCTGCTAGTGAGCGAACAACTCGGAATGACCCCCTTATTCCTCTACATCTTGGGGGTTGATTATGAGTTGGGAGAAACTTTGCATCTTATGAAAACGTCATGCAGGTGAGCAGAATTACAGTAAATGTGCAGAGAGATTTAGATTTGACTGGGAGGGAGTGTCCAAACTCAAATCTGACTTGCATGGTACAAATAAACCTATTCAGCATTTTGGGGGTGTATGCAAAAGCAGGAAAAGAAAGAACTAAGATCCTCTAAAGACAACATACTG
This sequence comes from Pseudophryne corroboree, assembly GCF_028390025.1. Classification (NCBI taxonomy): domain Eukaryota; kingdom Metazoa; phylum Chordata; class Amphibia; order Anura; family Myobatrachidae; genus Pseudophryne; species Pseudophryne corroboree. The sequence continues at coordinate 398,361,182 of NC_086446.1, forward strand.
TAGATTATTAGTGTTTACAGGCAAGGGCGTAGCTCCCATAGGTGCAGGTAGCGCAGCTGCTATTGGGCCCAGAGATGAGAGGGGCCACCTTCCCAGTCACAGTTACATGTGTACTATACAAGGGCATAGCTACCATAGGTGCAGGTAGTTCAGCTGCTATGGAGCCCAGAGATAAGAGGGGCACACCATCCTTGTCACAGTTACATGTGCTATATACAAGGGTTTAGCGGCCATAGGTGCAGGGAGTGCAGCTGCAATGTGGCCCAGAGCTGAGAGGGGCCACCTTCCCTGTCACAGTTACATGTGTTATTTACAAGGGTGTAACTACCATGGGCAGAGCCGGCCCTAGGCATGGGTATGTCTAGGGGCACAAGCAGCTTCTGCTGATTAAAATGATATGTGGCATGCCTATATTCTGTGTGTGACTGCGGCTGTATCTGCATACGAAATGCTACATTACAGTGTATTCCTGGAAATCACTGTAACATAGCATTTTGTATGCAGATACTGCCACTGTCACACACAGAATATAGACAGGCCTCATATCATTTTAATCAACAGAAGCTGTTTGTTCATCCTAGTCACATAGTAATGCAAATAAGATGGATATTCTTCAAAAAAGGCATAGACGTTAACAGAGCTGCTAGCTGACTCATGGCAGGCATCTCCTGCTGCATGGCGTATTGAGGCAAGATGTATAAGGACACATCTGAATCCAAGCAGAGGCAGTGGTCACAGTGTTAGCAGCCATGTGAGTGCTGTGTGCAGGTAGGTTGGTGGTGCAGTAGTGTTCGGCTTATGTGTAAGGGGCATTATCTGTATAAAGGCATTAATAAAGGTTGGCATAATGTGTAAGGCGCATTATGTTTATAAGGACATTAATAATGTGTGTCATATGTTTAAGGAGCTTTACTGTGTGATATGTGTATAAATGCATTACTAAAGTGGTGTAACGTATAGAAAGGGCACTACTTTGTGGTCTAATGTGAATAAAGATCAATATTGTGTGGTGTAATGTGATTAAGGGACACTAATATGAGGAGTAACGTATATAAGGTAAAGAGGTACGTCTGTGTGATGTAACATGAAGAAGGGACACTATCACATGATAAAATGTGAATAAACTTGCACTACTGTGTGGCGTAATTTGAATTGAGGGTACTATTGTGTGGCCATGCCCCTTCCCAGCAAGAACACACCCCTTTTTGAGCTGTGCGCCGAATGTGCGCACCGTTCCTAATTAAAATATAGGGGGTAGGAACACCAAAATGAGGACTGCTATAGGTGAAGGTGATGGTGCTGGAAAAGGGATGCAGGGTCAGAGGCGGGACTAGCCGCGGTGCTAGAGGGCACCAGACAAAATCTTGCCTAGGGCATCATATTGGTTAGGGTCAGCTCTGACCATGGGGCCCAGAGCTACCCAGTGCCTTCGTGGGTAGGGGGTGTGGAAGTGCTGATATTTCGTGCCATGTCCCATTTTCACCACTGTTGGGGGTATGCCCAGAGCTCTATGCCCCCTGTCCCTCTCTCCTAGTAAATAGATGTTCTGCAGTGGGTGAGAGGGTGTCCCAGTTGCCGCCCCTCTCCCTGCCCCCCACTATGGGTCACTGCGATCCTCAGGTTGGACAACCAAACAGTCCCAGAAAAACGGGACAGTCCCGTAAAGATCGGGACAGTTGGGAGGTATGACAATATGAAGTGGAAGCACTATAGTGTGGCATAATATAAACTGGAGCACTGTAATGTGGCACAATATGAAGTGGAGGCACTGCTGCAGAGAGCTGTCTCTCTAGAAGCATTGGGACAGGGGTCTCTTCAAAATGTTGCTATTGGGCCCACAAAGTTCTGTCTATGCCCCTGCTTACAGGGTACCTAGGAACAGCAATTATCAAGAAATGGGAACCATGACAACCCCACAAAGTGCATCAAGGAAAGAAATATACTGTAATTGCGCTAGTAGGTATACAATAATCAAATATTACAAGAATCAAAATATAGTAATTAAAAATGTAACAGCCAGATAAAAATAACATAGACAAAAAAATAAATACAAACAAAATAAAGCAGACTTGACCACATATAGCATAGGTAGCTTAATGTATTATGGGCCTAATTCAGGTTGGATCGCAAATCGCGATCCAACCAGAATTTTTACAATCGGCCCACGGCGCATGTGCAGCCCCCGACCTGCACATGCACCAGCACTCTCTGCGGGGAGGGGGGGTGCAGAAAATGCAATTGCCTCTGCCTATCAATCAGGCAGAGGCGGTCGCGTGGCGGGGGTGGGGGTGTGTGTGTGATCAAGAACGTGGCGGCGGGACTCCTGCGGGCGCAGCTGAGAAGCCGTCCTCTGTTTCTGCTAACAAGCAGAAATTGCTATATGAATGCAATTTCTGCTTGTTGAAGGGGAAGGGGGGGAGGGGCATCGTTCAGCATGTTGGGCGGCCTTGCCCAACGATGGGCGGCCCCCAGCATGCTAGGAATAGGATAGCAAATTCTGCTGATTAGCAGAATTTGCTATCCTTACTGAATTAGGCCCTCTATCCAGTCGGTTGGATAAAAATATATAACAAAATGTAGCAGCACAAGGGGTAAATGGGACAAGCTAAATCCACTATAAAATAAAGTCACTGGTATGCTATAGTATATTAATAACTTTTCTGGTGCGTTCAATAACTTTTTTAGATTTACGAATTTTAGATATAAGATCTTTCTTCTAAAAACGACAGTACTTTTTGTCTTTATTAAATGGGTGTGGTATGACTTGTCGACAGTCATCAGGTCAATTAGAATGTCATCAGGGTCATTCATCGTGCCCACCAGGATGATACTGTATGTCAACATGAACTGTCAACACCAGTCCCTGGTGGTCTAGTGGCTTTTTACCATTTTCCGATGCAGAAGCAGATTCAGCGTCTTCTTCAGGGTCATGGAGGTCATTTGACAGCCAGTTCTAGCACAGACCTCCAATGCTGCAGCATTCCGGTGAGTATTTCTCCCCCTATTCCTAACCCTAATCCCTAAACCTCCCTCTAGTGCCTAACCTTAACCCCCCTCACACACAGCCTAACCCTAACCTCTCCCCACAGAGTCTAACCTAACCATCGGCATTCCTATAACTGTCGACATTTCACAAGGCATGTTGTCCTGGTGACTCTTGACAGTTTGAGCCATGTTGGTGTTCTGATGTCGTCATTGGGATGTTGACCTTCTGAACGTTAACATGGTTGCTGTCAACCATTTGACCGGAAACTTTATTACACCTGGGAATCTGCTTTAATTTTTCAATTGAATATTTTAACAGTTTTAATTATTTATCTGTAAAGGAAAACCAGAGATGAGCTGCCAAGGAGGGACCCGGTGGTCAGCAGCCTGCAATATAGCAGCAATATTCCATGTCTTTCATCAATGTACAGAGTATACTACTATAATCCGGTGTAGGCCAGTATGTATTGCATGTGTGCCTAGATTTGACAGCATAGTAATTATTGTTCATGATACTTACCTGCTCTCCTGGAAGGTGTGGGAGACTCCTGATTTTTCGGGTAGTCTTCCGGAACCCCCAAAGGGTGGGTGAATCTTTCGCATCCACCTACTTCCTAGTGAACTGGGCTGGATGAGGAGATAATATTGTGAATCATAGGTCCACGTGGAGAGGGCAGGGCCTTCCCCAAGTACCTGCAAATCATGACATTTGAACGTGCCAGGGGCAGGGCTTAATAAAGTGACAAGCCTGGACCCACCCCTAAAGTGGGCAGCTGCAACTCCTCTCCGGGCATAAGGTCTACAAGTATGGCTCAAGTGTCTGCTTGAGGCTCCGCCCTGGATTGCATGCAATGATGAGACTAACCGACCAAACATAGCCGTAAAATACATTTAGTAGAGAACATAATGTATGAGACTACTCTGCCTCTTTTCACTACAACTACCCCATCTGTAGAGAAACAGTGTAGGTATTGTTATACTGTATGGAACCAGCCACTACTCTGCACATTGAGTCAGACTGACCTCAGTACAGGTGCCTGCGTAGAAGCAAATTTATGCATTTTTGCATATGTCCACCCTGACTTGTAGGCAAGGGGGGTAAATAGAACTTTGAAAGTCCCATACCAAAATCTTCAAAATGGCCCCCTCACCCTCCCCCCTTCCCGTTATTGTCACTACAATGCCCCTTAGGGGAGCAGGAGAGAGAGAGTGAGGGAAGCGGGAGAGAGACAACAAGTGTGTCATGGGGAGAGAGGGAGAGAGAGAAAGGAGCAAAAAAGACAGTGTGAGAGAGAGTTTCATGGAAATAGAGAGAGAATAAGAAAGAGAAAGGAGCAAGAGAGAGGGTGTCAGGGAGAAAGAGAGAAAAAGGAGTGAGAGGGGAAGAGAGAGAGAGAGAGAGAGGGCATCAGGGAGAAAGAGGGTGTCAGAGGGAGAGAGAGTGTCAGGGATGGAGGGAGAGTAAAAGAAAGTGGGAGCAAGAGAGAGCTAGAGTGTCAGTGAGAGACAGACCGGGAGAGAGAGAACGAGCGAGAGGGAGTCAGGGAGAGAGAGACGCACTATCAGGAAGGGTGAGAGTGCCAGGGAGAGAGAAAGTATCAGGTAGCGAGAGAGAGAGAGAGAGAGAGAGAGAGGGAAAGAGACAGTGCAAGGGAGAGAGACAGTGTCAGGAATGGACAGAGAGATAGTGTCAGGAAAGAGAGAGGGGGTAGACAGACAGTGTCAGGGGTAGAGGAAGAGAGAGAGATAGAGTGCCAGAGAGAGAGAGAGAGAGAGGAAGAGAGACAGTATCAGAGAGAAAGTGTCAGGGGAGAGAGCGAGAGAGAGATAGTGTCAGGAAGCCAGAGAGGTAGGGAGAGAGACAGTGTCAGAGCATGAGAGAGAGTGGGAGAGACAATGCCAGAGAGAGGAGGAGAGACAGTGCAAGACAGAGAGGGAGAGCAAAAGAGAGGGGGACCAAGAGAGAGTGAGAGTGTCAGGGAGAGACAGACAGGAAGAGAGAGAACAAGAGAGAGACACACACTATCAGGGAGGGTGAGAGAGTGCCAGGGAGAGAGATAGTATCAGGGGGAGAGAGAGACAGACAGTGCCAGGAAGAGAGGGAGTGAAAGACAGTGTCAGGGAGAAAGACAGTATCTTGTGTATAGAGAGAGAGAGAGAGGGAAGGAGAAAGAAACAGTGCCAGGGAGAGAGACAGTGTCAGGAAAGAGAGGGAGGGGGTGAGTAGGAGATACATTACCTCCTACAACAGAGGTCTCGGATGGGGGTGGGGTTTCACAGCATTAGGCTCCACCCCCATATCCTTGCAAATAGCGGCGCTGCACTGCTCTGCTGCTCAGATCCTGCCAGGTAGGACCTCCCCACCCCCTTCCTCATCCTCCGCGGCTGCAGGGGGTGCTACCAGTGACAGCCTTTTATCCCATGGGCAGCGGCGAAGGGGAGTGGCGGGCCTCAGAGGTACCCAGTGGCAGGGTGCAGGGGGGAGCAGCAGGCCTTGGGAGCAACCCGGGCCCCATAGCAGCTGCACCCCGTGTACCCATGGTAGTTATGTCAATGCTTGTAGGAGTGTGACGGAGGTTGCATATTGTCATGGGCCTGTATCAAAAACTTTGCACGGGGAAGGGAATCCTCTTTCTGATCTTTTATACCTAGAATGGGACTGATGCAAGTGTGAACACTATTGAAGACAGTTGAGATGGACAGCGTAAAATCAATGGGTGGCACATCTTTCTGCTTGCAGACACATGAACCCCCCTGAGAGCCCTATGGAATCTTGCATTAGAATAAGGTAGTTAATCAGGCTACCGCAACTATAGCCACTTTACATGCAGCTCAGAAGGGATGCGATTACCATCCTGGCAGTCGGGATCCCGGCGGTCAGTATGCTGACGCTGGGATACCGACTGCCACAATGCCGGCAGGGGGCCCAGGGCTATTCCCACTCATTGGTGTCCACAACACCCATAGAGTGGGAATGGAACCTGTGGCGAGCGCAGCAAGCCACCAAGCCCACTTCGTTGCGTTCACCCCCCCCTTCCCCGACGGCATTCTGGCAGGTGCGATCCCGGCATCGGTACACTGACCGCCGGGATCCCGGGCCGCTAGTAACCCGTACCCAACGCACTCAGAATCAGCCCCTGAATACACTACTAGTTGTTACAGGGCCACAGTGTCCTGCGGTGTCGGTGTGTGTGTGTGTGTGTGGGGGGGGGGGGGGGGTAGGGGGCAGTTGGGAGACCCTACTTCACTAGCTGCTCTGCTTAGCAAAGCAGCGATGAAAAGATGCTGTGCACAACGTTTATTCAGTGGGAGAGAGGGGCTGGGGGAAAGACCAGCAGCTCACAGAGCACTGGGCATGACCCCATAGTGATGAAAATGGTGGCATAGCTGACGATCAAGGCATTCCCGCAAAGTCATGCCCCCTTTTCCCTTTGGGTGGGCTTACCTTCGACATGCAGAAGAGTCCCAACTTAGGGATAAAGACTGTTGGGGCCGGGGGTATGCTATTACCACTGCATCATCGCTTACGCATGTGTATTTTTATTTATTTTTAATCCTTTGCTAATTTCGATTTGACTATCTATTGCATGCAAAGGTTATTCCATTATGTTGTTGTTACTGCTTTGTATAATTCTATTTGCAGCCTTCTGTAGGTGTTTGCTTTTGGCACACTGAGCTCAAATGATACTGTACCACCAACACATTTTCCATATTTGTTTCTCCATGAAATCTTTACAAACAATGGCCCTCATTCAGCTTCAGTAGCAGATTCTGCCAAATAGCTAAATCTGCTACTGAAAAAATCTCATTATGGGTGCCGCCCCGCACTGGGCAATGCCGCCAGCATGAGAAGCACTGCCCAGCGCTGCAATCACATTTAAAAATGCGATTGCAATGCAGGCAGAGTGACCGCAAGGATTATCAGTAGTCACCCGGCATATGCAACATGGCTGCGTATGCAGGCGCACCGGCGCTATGTTTTTCTTCACGTCGGCCACATGTGACATTGTGTGGCCACCCCTAAAACAGTCCGGACACACCTGTGTTGTCTGGACCATTCCCCCCTAATGCCGCCCCTTCCCCGATGCCCGCCCCTGTCAATCAAGTTGCGATTGCATCCTTTTGGGATGCGATTGCAATTAGAAAATCTGTGTGGTGTATGGCCTATTTGCATTTTTCAGACTTTTGCGAATGATACTGAATGAGGGCTAATATACACTAATCAAAAGCAGTTAGATGATAGGTTTCCAGGCTTTTATACCAAATGTGCTTATTGCCTTTACTTGCAAGCAGAGGTGTAACTAGGGATTTTGGAGACCAGGGCAAGATCAATAATAAAGGGGGGCATGGACACTGAAAATGGGATGTGACACGCCAGCTGTATCATGTCATACTGGGAACATTCTTTTCAATTCTACATGCACCTTACCATCATCATCTCCTGCACAAATAGGTGTAATTTTTGAAGGGGGGTATGGAAAAGTGGGTGTGGCCACTCAACAGGGGGCGTGTAGTATGACCCCTTATACTATCTAGTACTGGTGCCCCTTTCAAATTTTAGCACACGGTATGAGCCGAAATTTACATTCTAGCACACGGTATGAGCCGAAATGCACATGATAGCACACGGTATGAGCCGAAATGCACATTATAGCACACTGAATGAGCCAAAATTCACATTATAGCACACTGAATGAGCCGAAATGCACATTATAGCACACAAAATTAAAATTCTAGGACACGGTATTCTAGGACACTCTTTAATTTAATTTTTAAAAAAAGACTTCCGGGTCAGTGGAAGAAGTGTCGGTATGCCATACCGCCGCACACCGCCCCACTTTGACCACTATATATATATATATATATATATATATATATATATATATACTGTGTGTATATATATATATATATATATATATATACACACAGTATATATATATATATATATATATAAACCCCCCTGTGTGTGAGAGCCACATACAGAGCCATTGGAAACATGGATAGGGACAGAGTGAGAAAGAGAGAAGAACGGAGAGAGAGGGGCGGGGGGGCATGGGAAGGGTTAACAAGGGGGGGCATGGGGATAGAGAGAGTAAGAGGCATGAGTGAGAGGGGGGCATGGGGAGAAACAGAAGGGGGGGAGAGACAGGACATGGAGAGGGGGGGATGGGGAGAGATGGGGGTAGATGTAAGATTATGCGGGACAAATGGTATCAGTGCACGTTAGGTGGGAGTGGCATCCATGGGGGGGTGAGTTCAGCCAGCTCTCTAGGACCATTTTAAGCACTGGAAATACAGCAGTGTGGAGTGACCTGCCACTATGGATTGCAGTAAGGCAGGAAACAGTTAACAGTGTCTGCTGTCAGTGTTTGTAGTCACACTGTGCCCTGGTGCTGGGATGATATACTGGCAGGGAGATAACAGAGGAGAGTGACCTGACCTTAAGCCACTCATTCCTTTGTTTGTAGCTTGTAGCTCCCTGTGGACACCCAGGCTCCTGTGCAGATTCAATCATTGTTCCTGGGGGAACTTCTGGGATCGTCACAAGGGGGTGTGGCTTAACGCTGTTTCAGCAGCTCAATTGATCCACACTAGCCGCGGCTGCAGGCACGGCTCGCACTGCCGTAGAAACGGCCCAGACTCTGCCTATCCTCGTGAAGAGGAGCCGAGCCCACTTGCCTGTCCTGCTGTCACTGCGGTCACGCTCCCGGCTCCCAGCAGCAGCACATAGGAGGGAGGCAGGGAGCTGCATACTGCAGTGCAACGCGGTGCGGCGCAATGGTAACGTGCGGCAATAGCGGGGGTGGGCATGATGCCCTGGCCGGCAGCGCCCCCCGTCTGCTGGGCCTGCTACGGCGCCCAGGGCACGTGCCCTGCTCGACCCCCCTTAGATACGCCTCTGCTTGCAAGTGTTTTATGGAGACAGGAAGTAATTCCTGAGTAATACCATGGTGGACCCTGCATGGACCCACAACCTGATAAGGAAAACTTAATAGGGCGGAGTGTGTTAAGAACAAAACCTGGAAACATTAAGGTAAATCTGTGAAGTTTAACATTCTGAAAGAAGCCTGTGCCTGCAGTGTGTAATGCGATCACATACCTTCTTCTTTGGAATCCCCATGGTGCTACTGCACACGCATAGTCTGCTGATCAAGCATGTGTGGGCAGTCAATGCCGGGCATGGTTCCCTCTTCTTGTTAATAATACTGTAAGTAGCCTATCTAACGACGGTGTTAGCTATAGCAGTCAAGCTCTAGATTGCTTTGCATTGCTGAGCTTGGTAAAATCCACAATAAAGCAACCCCGATAGAAACCTAGGTGATATCCTGCAAATATTCATTGATAAATAGGCCTCTATATCTCTCCATACTTTTGTGCTTCCATGCATTTTTTTTTCTTCTGAAACCACACACTTCAGTCTAATTTATATAGATTAGTAAATTACTTTTACATTTGAGCATTTAGAGAGAAACATTTTTGAACATAGTATTATAATATGTATAAAATAGTGCCGTAACTAGGCATTTTAGCGCTGAGTGCAAGAAACGACAGTGGCGCCCCCCCCCCCATGTAAGATAGGGGCAGTGCGCGCCGTAGTCGCGCGCAAAATTTATGGGAGTGTGGCTTCATGAGGAAGGCGCGTGGCCACAAAATAATAGCAATTCATACTACGGTGCACAGTAGTCTACATTATTCAAATTACGCTGCACAGTAGCGCCACTACACCAGGTAGAGTCCCTTTTATACATTACAGCAGACAGCGTCCCCCTTTTTACACATTACAGCAGACAGTCCCCCTTTTTACACATTGCGGCAGCCAGTCCCCCTTTTTACACATTGCGGCAGCCAGTCCCCCTTTTTACACATTGCGGCAGCCAGTCCCCCTTTTTACACATTGCGGCAGCCAGGCCCCCTCTTTACACATTGCGGCAGCCAGGACCCCTTTTTACACATTGCGGCAGCCAGTCCCTTTTAACACATTGCGGCAGCCAGGACCCCTTTTTACACATTGCGGCAGCCAGTCCCCCTTTTTACACATTGCGGCAGCCAGGCCCCCTTTTTACACATTGCGGCAGCCAGGCCCCCTTTTTACACATTGCGGCAGCCAGGCCCCCTTTTTACACATTGCGGCAGACGGTGTCCCCCTGAGAGAGAGAGAAAGAGAGAGAGGGATATACTTACCTTCTCCCCGCTGAGAGGCTCCTCGTGCTGGCATCTCCCTCTCGGTGCAGGCAGTGAGGTGAGAAGGAGGAGGAGGGAGGGGGAGCAGGGAGCCGCAGCAGCGCTAATTCATTGGTAGTAAGCGCCGCTGCAGCATCCCCCTCTTCTTCCGTATTGGCTGCCTGGCGCTGCTGTGGATGCTGGGATGAAGGAACCGCATCCCAGCATCCGTAGCAGCGCCGGGCAGCCAATACAGAAGGAGAGGGGGATGCTGCAGCGGTGCTTACTACCAATGAAATAGCACTGCTGCGGCTCCCTGCTCCCCCTCCCTCCTCCTCCTTGTCCGCTGCCCAGCGCTGGTCTCTTCTCCCTCCAGCGCGGCGCACACAGCAGAGGCGGCATGTAATGAGTCAATTTGACTCATTACATGCCGCTGGCCGTGCGCCCTCAGGGCAACTGCGCTGTGTGCCAAGCCCACTTGGCACACACGTAGTTACGGCCCTGTAATATGCTATTCGTCTTCTACTTATATGTAAACCACTAGTACAACCAGAGCAAAAATTAACCTTAGTAGCCTCAGTTATGTGATTACATCAGTAGTTTTCTTTGGATGTTTTCCAGTTAGACGTTTACAAGAGTTGTACTGAAAGGTGCACAGCCTATGATGATTTAACAATTGCTGGGGACCTCTAATCAGCCGCTTGCCCTTCATTATGATCACCCAGACCTCCCAGGATAAACTGCATTCTAGATCTTTACAAATAAATGCAGATACAATGTTTGGGATTTTACAAATCTTAATTTATGAACGAAAAATGAATGTCTGAGCATGTATGGGAAAAAGTATCTCATGGTGTTTTGGGATCACAGTTCTCTGCATATGTCTCTCTTTCAAACGGTTATTGTTCCTATTGTCTGTGCACATGCCCGGCGCTACCCGCTCAGCAAGGTCTGCAAAGCAGGTAGGCACCGGCCTGGAGAGGCACTCCCCGCTCTGCGTCCTTGCTAATACTGTATACTGTTGCTGCCGACTGCAGCTGTCTGCGCCTGTCATACTGTATGATGGGCAGCAGTGGCGCCGACAACACGAAGAGCGGTGCCCATCTCCTCCTTTCTGGCTCACTGCCTTCTTGATTGTGCTCATAGGTGAAAGTAAGGGGTGGTCCGAGTGCGTACAGGACCACCTGTTAGGCATATCACTAACATCAGCTGTCCGCCCAGTGAAAACCAGGAACACGACTACAGTACAGCAGTTGCTCTGAATCACATCCTGAGCTCCGCCTCCCCTGGGGGCTGCTTTAACACGAAGGTATAGCCACTGACTGAACGACTCAGCCCCATGTGTGACAGCTGTCTCTCCCTAAAGAAGAGAGGTGGCACTTCTCAAACAAAAATCAGGTAATTGACAATTGGGGGAGGGGGAGCTTGGGGGGGGTTGTTGGGGTGCTCTTCAAAGCATAGAGTATACATATGAAGTTTAGTTGTCAGGAACTCCACACTGACATTTAGAGTATTTGTTTTTCTAATAAAGCTATTTTTTTATATTGCACACACACACATACATATTTTTATATACGCAATTTCAAATAAAATTCTGCAGAAGACATACTGTATGTCAGAAACATGTCTTACGCACACACACTCCCTCACCCTCCCACTAACTCCCCATTACTGTCCATGCCCCCACGCTGTCTTATGCACACACACTCCCTTACCCTCCCTCTAACTCCCCATTACTGTCCATGCCCCCACGCTCCCTTTAACCTGCCAGTCACCATCCATTCCCTCACTCTCCCTCTAGCTCCCCCTCAGCATCCCTACCCTCACACTCCCTCTAAATTCCCTCTCAGTTTTCCTGCCCCCACCCTCCCTATAACTCCCCCTCAGCGTCCCTATCCTCACCCTCCCCTCTAACTCCCCATCACCGTCCATACCCTCACGCTCCTTCTAACCCCTCAATCACCGCCTTGGCCCTCACACTCCTCTTGCCCCCCAGTCACCGTCCATGCCCTTACTCTCCGTCTAACCCCCAGTCACCGTCCAAGCCCTTACCCTCTTTCTAATTCCCCCTCACCATCCCTCTATCTCCCCCTCAGCGTCCCTGCCCTCACCCTCCCTCTATCTCCCCCTCAGCGTTCCTGCCTTCACCCTCCCTCTATCTCCCCCTCAGCGTCCCTGCCCTCACCCTCCCTCTATCTCCCCCTCAGCGTTCCTGCCTTCACCCTCCCTCTATCTCCCCCTCAGTGTCCCTGCCCTCACCCTCCCTGTAACTCCCCTTCAGCGTCCCTACCCTAACCCTCCCTGTAACTCCTCCTCAGCGTCCCTACCCTCACCATCCCTGTAACTCCCCCTCAGCGTCCCTACCCTCACCATCCCTGTAACTCCCCCTCAGCGTCCCTACCCTCACCCTCCCCTATAACTCCCCATCACCGCCCATGCCCTCATACTCCCTCTAACCCCCCCCCAGTTAACATTATGCCTTCACACTCCCTCTAACCCCTCAGTCATTGCCTATGCCCTCACGCTCACTCTAGCCCCCCTGTCACTGTCCAAGCCCTTACCCTCTAGCTAACTACCACTCAGCGTCCCTGCCCTCAACCTCCCTCTATCTCCCCTTCAGCGTCCCTGCCCTTACCCTCACTCAATCTCCCCTTCAGCATCCCTGCCCTTACCCTCCCTCTATCTCCCACTCAATGTCCAGGTATATGTTGGCTGTTCCACCCTCCCTGTAACTCCCCCCAGTGCCCATGCCCTCAGGTTCACTCTAAATGCCCCTCAGCGTTCCTGCCCTCATCCTTCCTGTAACTCCCAAAGTAGTGGGAGTAATAAGGAAAAAGAGGAAAGGGAAAATAGGTGGGGGAAGGAAGTGTTGAGAGAGAGGAGTAAAAGAGAAGAAAAAAATACCTTGCAGGTATTCAGCCTCTTCTGGCTTGCGTTCCATGGTGGAATTCTGGAAAGCCTATACTTCCCAGGGCCCTATACTCCCATAAAGGTATTGTGTATAAGGGGCACTACTGTGGGCATTGTGTATAAGGGATACTACTGTGTAGCATAACGTGTATAAGAGGGCACTACCATGGACATTGTGTATAAGTACTACTACTGTATGGTGTAATATGAATCATGGGGACAAAGTGCAGAGTAATGTAAGTGAGATTGTGCTACATTGTGGTATAATTTGAATTGGAGGTACTATTGTGAGGTGCTATTATGTGGCCCCTCCTCCTTGTGAGAGCACACCCCCTTTTTGTGACGCACGCCTTCGGCACGCGCTGTCCCCTTATGAGTTAAGGGAGGGAGGGCACCAAACACCCTAGCACCCTGTCTGTGCACAATATTCTCATAAGTTCTGGCAACAAATATATCCTACTTTCTCTATCGTCCTAGTGGATGCTGGGGTTCCTGAAAGGACCATGGGGAATAGCGGCTCCGCAGGAGACAGGGCACAAAAGTAAAGCTTTCCGATCAGGTGGTGTGCACTGGCTCCTCCCCCTATGACCCTCCTCCAAGCCAGTTAGATTTTTGTGCCCGGCCGAGAAGGGTGCAATCTAGGTGGCTCTCCTAAAGAGCTGCTTAGAAAAGTTTAGCTTAGGTTTTTTATTTTACAGTGAGTCCTGCTGGCAACAGGATCACTGCAACGAGGGACTTAGGGGAGAAGAAGTGAACTCACCTGCGTGCAGGATGGATTGGCTTCTTGGCTACTGGACATCAGCTCCAGAGGGACGATCACAGGTACAGCCTGGATGGTCACCGGAGCCTTGCCGCCGGCCCCCTTGCAGATGCTGAAGTAAGAAGAGGTCCAGAATCGGCGGCAGAAGACTCCTCAGTCTTCTAAAGGTAGCGCACAGCACTGCAGCTGTGCGCCATTTTCCTCTCAGCACACTTCACACGGCAGTCACTGAGGGTGCAGGGCGCTGGGAGGGGGGCGCCCTGGGAGGCAAAATGAATACCTATTTTGGCTAAAAATACCTCACATATAGCCTCCGGAGGCTATATGGAGATATTTAACCCCTGCCAGAATCCGTTAAGAGCGGGAGACGAGGCCGCCGAAAAAGGGGCGGGGCCTATCTCCTCAGCACACAGCGCCATTTTCCCTCACAGAAAGGCTGGAGGGAAGGCTCCCAGGCTCTCCCCTGCACTGCACTACAGAAACAGGGTTAAAACAGAGAGGGGGGGCACTAATTTGGCGTTAGAAATATATAAAAAAGATGCTATAAGGGAAAACACTTATATAAGGTTGTCCCTATATAATTATAGCGTTTTTGGTGTGTGCTGGTAAACTCTCCCTCTGTCTCTCCAAAGGGCTAGTGGGTCCTGTCCTCTATCAGAGCATTCCCTGTGTGTGTGCTGTGTGTCGGTACGTGTGTGTCGACATGTAGGAGGACGATGTTGGTGAGGAGGCGGAGCAATTGCCTGTAATGGTGATGTCACTCTCTAGGGAGTCGACACCGGAATGGATGGCTTATTTAGGGAATTACGTGATAATGTCAACACGCTGCAAGGTCGGTTGACGACATGAGACGGCCGACAAACAATTAGTACCGGTCCAGACGTCTCAAAAACACCGTCAGGGGTTTTAAAACGCCCGTTTACTTTAGTCGGTCGACACAGACACAGACAGGGACACTGAATCCAGTGTCGACGGTGAATAAACAAACGTATTCCTTATTAGGGCCACACGTTAAAGGCAATGAAGGAGGTGTTACATATTTCTGATACTACAAGTACCACAAAAGAGGGTATTATGTGGGATGTGAAAAAACTACCATAGTTTTTCCTGAATCAGATAAATTAAATAAAGTGTGTGATGATGCGTGGGTTCCCCCCGATAGAAAATTATGGGCGGTATACCCTTTCCCGCCAGAAGTTAGGGCGCGTTGGGAAACACCCCTTAGGGTGGATAAGGCGCTCACACGCTTATCAAAACAAGTGGCGGTACCGTCTATAGATAGGGCCGTCCTCAAGGACCAGCTGACAGGAGGCTGGAAAATATCATAAAAAGTATATACACACATACTGGTGTTATACTGCGACCAGCGATCGCCTCAGCCTGGATGTGCAGAGCTGGGGTGGCTTGGTCGGATTCCCTGACTAAAAATATTGATACCCTTGACAGGGACAGTATTTTATTGACTATAGAGCATTTAAAGGATGCATTTCTATATATGCGAGATGCACAGAGGGATATTTGCACTCTGGCATCAAGAGTAAATGCGATGTCCATATCTGCCAGAAGATGTTATGGACACGACAGTGGTCAGGTGATGCAGATTCCAAACGGCACAAAGGTGTATTGCCGTATAAAGGAAGAGGAGTTATTTGGGGTCGGTCCATCGGACCTGGTGGCCACGGCAACTGCTGGAAAATCCGCCGTTTTTACCCTAAGTCACATCTCTGCAGAAAAAGACACCGTCTTTTCAGCCTCAGTCCTTTCGTCCCTATAAGATCATATCTGCCCAGGGATAGAGGAAAGGGAAGAAGACTGCAGCAGGCAGCCCATTCCCAGGAACAGAAGCGTTCCACCGCTTCTGACAAGTTCTCAGCATGGCGCTGAGACCGTACAGGACCCCTGGATCCTACAAGTAGTATCCCAGGGGTACAGATTGGAATGTCGAGACGTTTCCCCTTCGCAGGCTCCTGAAGTCTGCTTTACCAAGGTCTCCCTCCGACAAGGAGGCAGTATGGGAAAAAAAAAAAAAAAAAAAAATTCACAAGCTGTATTCCCAGCAGGTGATAATTAAATTACCCCTCCTACTACAAGAAAAGGGGTATTATTCCACACTATATTGTGGTACTGAAGCCAGAAGGCTAGGTGAGACTTATTCTAAAATTTTTTTTGAACACTTACAAAGGTTCAAATCAAGATGGAGTCACTCAGAGCAGTGATAACGAACCAGGAAGAAGGGGACTATATAGTGTCCCGGGACATCAGGGATGCTTACCTCTATGTCCCAAATTTGCCCTTCTCACTAAGGGTACCTCAGGTTCGTGGTGCAGAACTGTCACTATCAGTTTCAGACGCTGCCGTTTGGATTGTCCACGGCACCCCGGGTCTTTACCAAGGTAATGGCCGAAATGATGATTCTTCTTCGAAGAAAAGGCGTCTTAATTATCCCTCACTTGGACGATCTCCTGATAAGGGCATAGTCCAGGGAACAGTTGGAGGTCGGAGTAGCACTATCTCGGATACTGCTACAACAGCACGGGTGGATTCTAAATATTCCAAAATCGCAGCTGATCCCGACGACACGTCTGCTGTGCCTAGGGATGATTCTGGACACAGTCCAGAAAAAGGTGTTTCTCCCGGAAGAGAAAGCCAGGGAGTTATCCGAGCTAGTCAGGAACCTCCTAAAAACAGTGCATCATTGCACAAGGGTCCTGGTAAAAATGGTGGCTTCCTACGAAGCAATTCCATTCGGCAGATTTCACGCAAGAACTTTTCAGTGGGATCTGCTGGACAAATGGTCCGGATCGCATCTTCAGATGCATCAGCGGATAACCCTATATCCAAGGACAAGGGTGTCTCTCCTGTGGTGGTTATAGAGTGCTCATCTTCTAGAGGGCCGCAGATTCGGCATTCAGGATTGGATGCTGGTGACCACGGAGCCCAGCCCGAGAGGCTGGGGAGCAGTCACACAAAGAAAAAAAAAAAATTTCCAGGGAGTGTGATCAAGTCTGGAGACTTTTCTCCACATAAATATACTGGAGCTAAGGGTAAATTTATAATGCTCTAAGCTTAGCAAGACCTCTGCTTCAAGGTCAGCCGGTATTGATCCAGTGGGAAAAACATCACGGCAGTCGCCCACGTAAACAGACAGGGCGACACAAGAAGCAGGAGGGCAATGGCAAAAACTGCAAGGACTTTTCGCTGGGCGGAAAATCATGTGATAGCACTGTCAGCAGTGTTTCATCCCGGGAATGGAAACTGGGAAGCAGACTTCCTCAGCAGGCACGACCTCCACCCGGGAGAGTGGAAACTTCATCGGGAAGTTTTTTCCACATGATTGTAAACCGTTGGGAAATACCAAAGGTGGACATGATGGCGTCCCGTCTGAACAAAAAACGGGACAGGTATTGCGCCAGGTCAGGAGACCCTCAGGCAATAGCTGTGGACGTTCTGGTAACACCGTGGGTGTACCAGTCGGTGTATGTGTTCCCTCCTCTGCTTCTCATACCTAAGGTGCTGAGAATTATAAGACGTAGAGGAGTAAGAACTATACTCATGGCTCCGGATTGGCCAAGAAGGACTTGGTACCCGGAACTTCAAGAGATGCTTACAGATGTCTTATGGCCTCTGCCGCTAAGAAGGGACTTGCTTCAGCAAGTACCATGTCTGTTCCAAGACTTACCGCAGCTGCGTTTGTCGGCATGGCGGTGGAAAGCCGGATCCTAAGGGAAAAAGGCATTCCGGAAGAGGTCATTCCTACCCTGGTCAAAGCCAGAAAGGAGGTGACCGCACAACATTATCACCACATGTGGCGAAAATATGTTGCGTGGTGTGAGGCCAGGAAGGCCCCACAAAGAAATTTCAACTCGGTCGTTTCCTGCATTTCCTGCAAACAGGAGTGTCTATGGGCCTCAAATTGGGGTCCATTAAGGTTCAAATTTCGGCCCTGTCGATTTTCTTCCAGAAAGAATTGGCTTCAGTTCCTGAAGTCCAGAAGTTTGTCAAGGGAGTATTGCATATACAACCCCCTTTTGTGCCTCCAGTGGCACTGTGGGATCTCAACGTAGTTCTGGGATTCCTCAAATCACATTGGTTTAAAACCAGTCAAATCTGTGGATTTGAAGCATCTCACATGAAAAGTGACCATGCTCTTGGCCCTGGCCTGGACCAGGCGAGTGTCAAATTGGTGGTTTTTTCTCAAAAAAGCCCATATCTGTTTGTCCATTCGGACAGGGCAGAGCTGCGGACTCGTCCCCAGTTCTCTCCCTAAGGTGGTGTCAGTGTTTCACCTGAACCAGCTTATTGTGGTGCCTTGCACCTACTAGGGACTTGGAGGACTCCAAGTTGCTAGATGTTGTCAGGGCCCTGAAAATATGTTCCAGGACGGCTGGAGTCAGGAAAACTGACTTGCTGTTATCCTGTATGCACCCAACAAACTGGGTGCTCTTGCTTTAAGCAGACTATTGCTAGTTGGATGTGTAATACAATTCAGCTTGCACATTCTGTGGCAGGCCTGCCACAGCCAAAATATGTAAATGCCCATTCCACAAGGAAGGTGGGCTCATCTTGGGCGGCTGCCCGAGGGGTCTCGGCTATACAACTTTGCCGAGCAGCTACTTGGTCAGGGGCAAACACGTTTGCTAAATTCTACAAATTTGATACCCTGGCTAAGGAGGACCTGGAGTTCTCTCATTCGGTGCTGCAGAGTCATCCGCACTCTCCCGCCCGTTTGGGAGCTTTGGTATAATCCCCATGGTCCTTTCAGGAACCCCAGCATCCACTAGGACGATAGAGAAAATAAGAATTTACTTACCGATAATTCTATTTCTCGGAGTCCGTAGTGGATGCTGGGCGCCCATCCCAAGTGCGGATTATCTGCAATACTTGTACATAGTTACAAAAATCGGGTTATTATTGTTGTGAGCCATCTTTTCAGAGGCTCCGCTGTTATCATACTGTTAACTGGGTTTAGATCACAAGTTGTACGGTGTGATTGGTGTGGCTGGTATGAGTCTTACCCGGGATTCAAAATTCCTCCCTTATTGTGTACGCTCGTCCGGGCACAGTACCTAACTGGCTTGGAGGAGGGTCATAGGGGGAGGAGCCAGTGCACACCACCTGATCGGAAAGCTTTACTTTTGTGCCCTGTCTCCTGCGGAGCCGCTATTCCCCATGGTCCTTTCAGGAACCCCAGCATCCACTACGGACTCCGAGAAATAGAATTATCGGTAAGTAAATTCTTATTTTTATTCATTCTGTAGCACAGTGGTTCCCAATTTTTTTTTAATCATGTCGCCCTAGAGTATCAGAAGGTTTTTCACGGCACCCCTAGCCCAAAAGTGTTTTGTTTTTTTTGGAAGGGGGGAAATTTAGAAATAAATATTAAATTAAGTAAATTGTGTTTATATGTCATCCTTAGGTTCAGTTGTGAGGTGAGGGACAAGATTTGCTTCTGTATGTCCACATATTTTATGAGTGGCAGCCACCAGCACTGGCTTTGCCTATTACATTGACTAAAAAAAGTTGAATTGGTTCTGGCCCACCAATCCGAGGCACCCCTGCAAGTGCCTTGGGCACCCCAGGGTGCCTAGACACACAGTTTGAGAATCACTGCTTTAGCAGAAGGTATCTGGTTTTTCTATTGCTGGAGGTTTTCCATGCATCCATGCTAGGCTCTAGGACCCGGGGAAGACTATCCTCGAATTGCCATTTTAGTAAGTCTCCCACATAGCTCCAGAGAAACCCTGGTTATTACCTGCATGAAGTTGTTCCAGCATCCTTCACTACTACCTGATGTTCCTGTTGTTTAAGCTTCAGTATGCTGTTTCTGCAATCCAGGCTGCATGGGCACGCCATCTTGCCTGAGGTCACTATTACAGCAATTCCAAGAGACTCAAGCCGGGTACACACTAAACGATGTGTGTACCCGACCTTAGAAAGGCCGGTGTAACAATATGTCGGCTGTTTCGTACACACTAAATATATATTGCATGACCACGTAATACAATATATCATTAATGGCCACGTTTCCCTGCAGCTCATCATTTGCTGTGTCGTCCCATTGGACATGAAGCTCACCAGTTTATGTAGTGTAAACTGGGAATATTTGGACAATGCATTGTCCACAAGGGGAATTAATAAATACCGTATGTGCCAATGCATACCTGCTCATATATAGGGGTGGCAGCCGGCATACCGATAACTATTTTCCTTCTTGGGGTGTCCACGACACCCCTGGAAGGAGAATAAACAGCATGGCCCGCAAGGGGCTCTTTTGCGCTCGCTCCCGCTGCCGGTACATCCAGGTAAGTGTATGAACACTAGAGGAATCGTCTTAGAAATTCCATTTTCCCAGAGATCTGCTCATGCACAATAGATTCTAGCACAGTGCTTGAGTCTACACTGCGCATGCTTTGGCGTAAGGGTATAAGCTGCACATGGGCCCCCTCCCTTCATGGAACACCACTATTACACCCAAGAGTATATTACTTTGGCTGCTGACTTAATTTGTTGTCGCTTCCTAGTCAACCAAAGGACAGGTCTGATTAACAAAAGCAGACAACCCCTATACAATTAGATAAAGAATGAACTGTTCTATATACTAATCACTATAGAATTAGTACATTTGCACAGAATGCATGTAGTCTATGCTTGAAAATAAATTGTTACGTGATTTAAAGATTTGAGTGGTCTAATGAGTAGAAGGCCCCAGAACAGGGGATATTGAGAGTGGTGGTTTCTTCAAAATACCTCTCATATATCAGGACATGGGAAAAACGCTCCAAACATTGCTTCATTTTACAGTCAGAGGTTCATGAATCTTCAGCCAGGAATGTTTAACAAGCAAGAGTAATAAATGTTGCCATATTTACTACTATTAATAATAGATATAATTTAACCAATACGTTTCAAGTATTCCCAGCAGGCACTGAAAGGTATATGGCATCCCTCCAAAACTGCAGATATATGATACAGTATACGGAGAATTAAATGTTAAATAGCTACAACTCTGTGCAACATAATATGTGTACAAGACCCATGTCTTAGAATAGGAGTGAGACATTTTTAATAAAACTAAATATATTTAATTACATACATACAAAACCACATACATCCCTTTCCAGAACACCCAATGTACTTAAAGTGAACCAGAGCCCCCTTGGTATTTATATTTAGATACTGTGTGTGTATATATATATATATATATATATACATACACACACACACAAACAGCGGTAGGTGCGGTACTCCAAGCGACAAGGTCAAAATACCGACATGTAAAATGCAGACAGGTCAAAATACCGACACACGTTTTCTTGTTTTTTGTGTGTATGTTGACATAAGTCAACATGGACACCATATAAAGTGTACCGCGTCCCCTCGCATGGCTCGCTGCGCTCGCCATGCTTCGGGCACGGTGCCTCGCTACGCTCGGCACACTATTATATTCCCCCTCCAGGTCCACTGGGATGGTAAAGTATGAACAAGTCGGTTTCAATGAAAAAAATCATGAATAACTCATGTCGGTATTTTGACCTGTCGGCATTTTACATGTCGGTATTTTGTCCATGTCGGGATTTTGACCTTGTCGGGATTTCGACCATCGGTCAATTGGTGTCGGGATTTTGAACGTCGGGACTTTGATTGGAGGTAAACTGCCTGCATCCCCTTACTAGAGTATTCAGTTTTCCCATTTTCTGCACAGTTATTGAAATAAAAGGGTGTCCTGCGACTTTTGAATCACACAATATATAAATATATATATATATATATATATATATATAGTGTGATTATATATATATATATATATATATATATATATATATGTATATATACTGTATATATATTAGAGATGAGCGGGTTTGGTTCCCTGAGAACCGAACCCCCCGAACTTCATGCTCCGAGTCCGGATCCAAGTCCAGCTCGGGTTTTCCCGCCAGACTCGGAAACCCAAATGAGGCAATACGCCATCATCCCGTTGTCGGATTCTAGTGGGTTTTGGAATCCATATAAGGAGCTGCGCATCGCTGCCATTTTCACTACAGTCCTGGAGAGTGTAGCAAGAGGACGTGTCTCCTCAGTGTCTGTGCGGGAAAGTGGTGTGGCGCGTGGGGTGGCGATCTGCTCTTTTGTATCATTCCAGTGGTGCTGTCTTGTGCTACATCAGTCCGGCGGTGGTGTCTTGTGCTGCATCAGTCCAGTCACAGTGGTGGTGTCCTCTGCTGCCACAAGTCCAGTACTGCTGTATAAGTCCAGTCCAGTGGTGCTGTCTTGTACTGCATCAGTTCAGTGGTGGTGTCTTGTGCTGCATCAGTCCAGTCATTCCAGTGGTGGTGTCCTGTGCTGCGATAAGTCCAGTGATGGTGTCCTGTGTTAAAAAAATAAATTTATAGAATGTGATAGTATTAGGGATGTTAGGGACCCATATGATGAAGTCACCTGGCCGTGGTACATGGGCCCGCATATTTGCGCAAATGTGTGCTAAGAACTTCAATTATTCTCCATGTTAATTGTGAGGGTTTATTTAAATTATTTTTATTATCAGTGTTCTTAGTGCTAAGAGTGTGCATCTGCATCTCTCTTCCCCCAGCATAGTGTCCTGTGTTGCCATAAATCCTGTGGTGGTGCTCTGTGCTGCCATAAGTCCAGTGGTGCTGCTGTACAAGTCCAGTGGTGCTGCCGTATAAGTCCATTACAGTGGTGCTGCCGTATAAGTCCATTACAGTGGTGCTGCCATATAAGTCCAGCATTACTGACGTATAAGTCCAGCGGTACTGCCGTATTACTCCAGCGGTACTGCCATATAAGTCCAGTGGTGCTGTCCTGTGCTGTATATTATTTACTCCAAATAAAGGGTTTTTTAATATTTAATCCAATTTTTAGAGTTTGCCCTGTGTGGTGTAGGCATACGCTCTCCTGTGCCGCATATTGTTATAGAACTCCAGAAAAATAATGGAGAACAAAAATTTGGAGGATAAAATAGGGAAAGATCAAGAACCACTTCCTCGTAGTGCTGAAGCTGCTGCCACTAGTCATGACATAGACCAGTGGTTCTCAAACTCGGTCCTCAGGACCCCACATGGTTCACGTTTTCCTGGTCACCCGGCAGCTGCACTGTGTATCACCAACTGTCACATTTCAAAAATCTACTGGTGACCTGCAAAACATGAACTGCGTGGGGTCCTGAGGACCGAGTTTGAGAACCTGTGACATAGACAATGAAACGCCTCAACGTCGTCTGCCAAGTCCGATGCCTAATGTCATAGAAGAGGAAATTTAAAATCCAAAAAGCCAAAGTTCAGTAAAATGACCCAAAAAAAGAAATTTAAATCATCTGAGGAGAAATGTAAACTTGCCAATATGCCATTTACGACACGGAGTGGCAAGGAACAGCTAAGGCCCTGGCCTATGTTCATAACTAGTGGTTCAGCTTCACATGATGATGGAAGCCCTCATCCTCCCGCTAGAAAAATGAAAAGAGTTAAGCTGGCAAAAACACAGCAAAAAACTGTGCGTTCTAAGATGGCATCACAAATCACTAAAGAGAGTCCAATTGTGTCGGCAGTTGTGATGCCTGACCTTCACAACACTGGACAGGAAGAGGTGGCTCCTTCCACCATTTGCATGCCCTCTGCAAGTGCTGGAAGGAGCACCCACAGTCCAGTTCTGATATTCAAATTGAAGATGTCACTGTTGAAGTACACCAGGATGAGGATATGGGTGTTGCTGGCGCTGAGGAGGAAATTGACAATGAAAATTCTGATGGTGATGTGGTTTGTTTGAATAAGGCACCAGTGGAGACAGTTGTTGTCTGTGGGATGAGAAAGCCCATTGTCATGCCTGGGTAAAATACCAAAAAAGCCATCTCTTCGGTTTGGAATTATTTTTCCACAAATCCAGACAATAGGTGTCAAGCCGTTTGTTGCCTTTGTCAATCCGTAATAAGTAGAGGTAAGGACGTTAACCACCTTGGAACATCCTCCCTTATACGTCACCTACAGCGCATTCATCAGAAGTCATTGTCAAGTTAAAATTAAATTAAATTAAAGTGCAGGAAAATTGTTAAGTATGTGCTGTTAGGGGCCTAGTTTTTAAAACTGCCATCCTGTCTGCCACTGCAGTGCCACTCCCAGATGAGCCAGGTATTTGTGACGCCCACTTGTATCGCTTAGCTTAGTCATCCAGCGACCTCAGTGCAACCTTTTGGCCTAAAAACAATATTGGATCTAATTCAGACCTGATCGTAGCCGTGTAAAATTTTGCACGACTACGATCAGCTACTCAGATATGCGGGGGGATGCCCAGCACAGGGCTAGTATCCTCCGCATGTCTGGCTCTGCCTCACTACACAAGTACAAAAGCATTGCACAGCGGTGACTTGACGAGTAGCTCCCTACCAGCGCAGTTCCTGTGTACTGCCAGGGAGCTACTCATCGCTGTCCGGGTCACAACGGCTGCATTGCTCGGACCGCACCCTGGGGCACAGCTGTCATCACCCTGGCAGTGCCTCCCGCTGCCCATACCACACTGTCTGCCTCCCGCTGCCTGTACCGCACTGTCTGCCTCCTGGCCCGCACCCCCGCTTACCACTTGTGACTTCTGGGCAACTTTGCCACCGGTGAGGGGATGCTGTTGCGGGACTCTGGGGATAGCAAAGGGGAGGAGGCAGCATGCTTCATCAGGAGCTGGGGAACGTACTGCTGCATCTGGAGAGCTGGTAAGTGACACAGGCAGCGGATGACTGACACACACACACACACACACACACACACACACACACACACACACTATAATACAGAGTATATTGTGCAAAACTACTGTTATTCAGGTGGAACAATGTAATAGAAAATGTTTATTTGTATTATCTATTTTTTAAGTGTGACATATAATGGAGGCACAGTAGAAAAAAAACTGACACAATGTACCCAAAAAAACAATAAAAAACAGACAGCAGTCAATTTAACAGTGCCGCTGGGTCTTGGAAGAAAAGCAGTGCCTGGAGCAACCAAAGGATACTCCAGGCATCTCTGCATAGTTCTCCAGGTGGCAAGATCAGGGCCGTCTTTTTGTATGGGCTCAATGGGCAGTTGCCCAAGGGCCCCAGGAGTATACGGGCCCTAGGCTGATAGCTGAGGGTCCCCTTTTCCCAGGGGTACCAGATTTTTGAAAATCGGCCCTGGGGATCCGGAGATATCTGACTTCAAACCAGTGATCCCCATCTGAGCCAGTTAATTGCTCTTCCCAGCAAGATTTTTCAGGTTTTGCATGACGTAGAGTATTTCTGAGGATATACTCCAAAAGCTGGGACTCTCCCCTTTCGGTGGACACTGGCATCTTGTCTCTAGTATGTACAGAACCAGAGATATCAGCCTTCCAGCAGCTGGTCCCTGCTGCAGCTCCATACGCCTTGTATGCAGTTTTATACTGTATATTCGTTGGTGGATTGCTCTGGCTCCTGAAGTCTGATCCCCATGTCCCAGGTACCTCCTAAAAGATGGGTCTCTTTAGTTTTTTTATCACATTGAAAGCTAAGAAATCTATTTCCAGTAACGAGATATCTGCAGTCAACCAAGCTGCCCTCCCACTAGAAAATGATGAATATTAAGCCCACTTCACTATCCATCACTCCCTTGCATATTAAACATCCCCCACCACCCTGGAAGTCATGTGCCGGGGCCCCATCATTCAGCCTTATGACCTCTTCTACAGTTTAGTGTTTTCCCTCCCGTCCCATCTCCCACCATCTATGCAGTAAAGGAGTAATTAGCAGAAATTACTGCTCCATGTCCTACATGCTGAGCGGAAGATAGAACACCCCCTACCACCCGCGGGACATCAAAGCTGCAGCTGATAGCACCCCTAACCCCTACCGTTGGAGGATGGGTAGGGGCCCCTGTGCATTGATTTGCCCAGGGGCCTAAACTTCTGTTAAAACGGCCCTGGGCAAGATACCATTCCAAATACCCTGCAAGCCAAATGCAGGTGCCATGGGGAAATGACAGTGCCACCCCTAAAGCCCTGCACCATGGGCAGTTGCACCTCTTGCACTCCCCTAGTTATGGCTCTGTGTGTGACCAGCAATGTGATCTAAAATTCCGTACAAAACTCATAGACTTTTGTAGTGAGGTTGTTTATCAAGAAACAGCGCATCCTCCATCTCACCTGTTTTACTCTCTAAAGGGGGTATTTATCAAAGCACAGAGATAAAATTGTGAGAGATAAAGTACCAGCCAATCAGCTTCAGCCTTAAATTTTACAGGCTGCGTTTCAAAATTAGTTAGGAGAGGATTTGCTGGTACTTCATCTCTCACAATTTTATCTCTCTCCAAACTTTGATAAATACCCCTTAAATTTGTATAACTCCTCATTGCTGATCTGCCCTTGAGAACGTTATTCCTCATAAGAAGCTTCAGTGATAATCAGATATGCTTAGAACTTACCTACTTTATGTAAGCACATTATTAAACCTGTAAATTAGAAAAATTGAGACAGGTGAAAAGTATCAACATAATGATTTTTAGATCTCTGTCTTAACCTACCCTATCCTCCATCTCTGAATGAAGTTTTGTCTTCTGTTACGGTTGGAGAAATTTGTG
Source organism: Pseudophryne corroboree (assembly GCF_028390025.1). Taxonomy (NCBI): domain Eukaryota; kingdom Metazoa; phylum Chordata; class Amphibia; order Anura; family Myobatrachidae; genus Pseudophryne; species Pseudophryne corroboree. The sequence continues at coordinate 398,387,591 of NC_086446.1, forward strand.
GTATATGATGAAATGTGTCAGTAAGAAAATGTTCATCTGCCTGTTTGTATAAAATTGTCAGTAAAATTATTAAAAAAGACTGGCAATCCTGCATGTCTATCAAACACCAACACCAATACAGCTTAGAACACTGCCATATCAGTTTATCACAAAGCAATCAGCACCGCTACCCAACAGTTACAAAGCAGTCTGAAATGAAACACATGTTCCGTCCAGCAAGCTAAAAATTACTGAGCATTCTCCCAAATGTCTTCATGGGTCATGGAAGTTTTGTTATGTCGGCTCATGCATAAATTCGACCTATTTCAGTTTCCAATATTTTCCTTTTCATTGAAATGTTGCCATATGAAACAATAACTCATTCAAAACAAGCATATAACTTATGTGACGAGCCTGCGTTCTCCCTGAGTAGCAAGTTGTGAATGAATTATCCTTTTCTCATTTCTGTATAATTTATATTTACAGAAAATTAATTGGTTTGCTGGATGACATCAGCAGCAAGAAAAACTTCAGTCTTTTCAAAAATGGAGCTGATCAGTAAAAGTATAGTGAGTAAAGTCGTTTATTATTGAAAGAGAACAAGTAATGAGAAATTTCAAACTTTATTGCATTTTCCTATTCTGCTAGAAAAATGTACTGTTCATAATTCTGTAATGTTGAGCTGAAGGTGAGACCGTAACTTGTGATGTTATAAGGTTTTCATACTGCCAGTCATTTGGAGACAGAAAAAATATCCTACCCTCTTGGCTTGCCATTTTGGTTTCACAGTTCATGTGTCTCATTTATTTATTACCTAGAGGCATGACTGGCTGTAGCCACAAGTAAAATAAGCGTTTGCCTAGAGCAGCAAATAACTAAAAGTAGCTAGCATTGATTCACAGTGTTTTCTTAAAGTTCTTCTAGATGGAAATGTACTTGGGTCAATGTGGTTATAATTTTTCCATCAATATCTCTAACTCATTTTTTTTCTGAAGAAATGTAAATTAATAATAATGAAAAAAAAAAAAAACAACACTTTGGGCTCCATTTTTCACTTGCCCATCATCTGCCTCTATTTGTGACCCTTTTTCACCATATACTGTATATCTGTTCACTACTAACAAGAAGTCTGACCAGGGCTGACACAAGTGCACTAGATGCCCTAGGCAGCTTCCACACTCCGCATCGTCGATACTGACAACCTGGAGAGGGGCGTGGCATTTTCTGCTCCATCAGACAGGTAGTGTGGCTCCAGGTAGTGACATCATCATTCCTAGCCCATTACCAATATTGGAGAACAGCAGTTGGTAGCTGCATAGGTAGGTATAAAGCTTCTGCCCCTCCATATCAGCACCTGCATTCAGTGAGAGGATGCCACCCAGTAAATAAGATCTCTAAACGATGGAATGGGAATTACATTATGAGCCTGACTGAATGACTGACATTATAAGGTTGACACCATTCCAGGGACAATGGCACCATCAAGTCATGCCCATACTTCCTGGAAACGCAATATGAGTTTATATAAGTGTATTACATATAAATATGTGATAAGTAATGTATGCATACTACATCAAAAAGTAATATCAAAGGTAGAATATTGATTAAAGACTGGAAGTGTTTGAAATACATTATTTTAAAACACATTTAGGGGCTTTCTATTAGCCAAATTTCCCCTGAAAATAGAAAAGGCACTGCTCTACGGAAGAAATGTAATCACAGAGGCAAGATATCTCTGTGAACGGATGCACCTCGCTGTGCCAAGCGATCACAGATTTGTTTGATCCCACTGTACCTGGGCTAATGAAGGATTCCCTTTTACCATCAGTAACCACCTGTTACTGACTTCACCCACTGCACAGTGGTAAGATGCTGTCGCCACCAGGCTCCTACAATCGGCACTTAGAACTGCTTATTTCTGCTGCATTTGGTGTTGGGGTAGTTCTGACCTATAGTTTTTACCCAATAAAGTTAAATGCCTGTACCTGTACCTGTGACTGAACAACCTGAGGTCAGAGTCTACAGTGGGAGGATAGTTCCCTCCAAAACTGACTTCTAGGATTCTGCTAAGGGAATTTATTTGCCATATCTATCTGAATCCAAGCTACAAAGATGGGCAACAAGATCCCCAGGCAGAGTCTCCTGGCCACGGAGAGATGGACAGAGAACCCAGCAGCCCACATAGAGCTCCGGATTTCCCCTAGACCACAGGGAAGAGTAAGTGTATTTTACTTTAAATACATACATATTTTAAATACATGCTCTATGCCTGCTGCCCTGCACCAGGTTTTACACACTGCAGCTCAGGAAGTGATTTCCTGACACAGTGCTGCACAGGTTGTGTCTATGCTCCCTTCGTGATCAGGACCTGGAAGTGACATAACGAGAGGGCAGTAGATAACTTCCGCACCTACTACAGCACCTAAATGTTTTCTACGTTCTCCGTTTGTTTGAGGTTATTTTTTTTTTCTATGCACCATTGGACAGTCGCCATGCTTCGGGCTCGGTGTCTCGCTCCGCTCTGCTTCACTCGCCACAGGTTACTATTCCAAATAGTTTGTGACATGGACCCAGGGGTTTAAGGGAAAGGTCCTCTCCATGAAGGGAAACTAGACGCTACCGTGCTGCATATACCTTTTAACATACAGTTTATTATTAACATTTTTACATTTGTTTTTATTCTGTGCCCATTGCTGGCATTACTGACATAACCCTGCAGCCCGGTACTACAGTATGTCCTAGCTGCAGAAGCTCTTCCTTTACACTTCCCCCAGTGCAGCGCACCAGGAGTTAACTGCCTATATCTCCACAACTGCCTGTATCTCCACAACAGTCCAGGCTGCAGTGCTCAGCTAATGTTCCATCTCAGCACAGGAAGGTACACGGAGCTGTCTCTCCTTGTCCCCCAGTGTGCAGTACTCTGTCCCGAGCAGCAGTGGCTCCCTGCCACCCTGTAATGCAGTGGCACTGAGAGCTAAGCTCCTGGACCCCAGCAGTTGGCACACAGCCTTGCAGCCTGGGACTAGACTCTTGGCTGCAGCAGCTTTCCCCTGCCTTGCCGCACCCCTGTAGTGCTGGGCGCACACAGCCCTGCAACCCTGTTAGTATGTTCTGGCTGCAGCAGGTCCTAATATACTGTCCTTCAGCATCACCACAGCTGCCAGATAGTTGCTTAGCAACTTAGACACTGGCTTCTACGTGCAACAATACACCTGTTATGAATACCTTGTTACCTGACTCCAGCCTGATGACTCTTGTTATTGGTCTGCCTCCATTTCATTACGGATTTTGGGTATTTCCTGCCTGCCGGTGATATTAGTACGTTTCTGCACCTAGTGAGCCTTTGACGTGGTCACTGCATGTTGTGCAGTTCCCTGTTTCTGAACACTGGCCTGTCTGTCTAAATCATACTTGCCTACTATCCCGGAAGCAGCGGGAGGCTCCCATTTTTTGGGGTAGCCCCCCCGGAAGAGTAGGCAGGTCTCCCACATCCTGCTTGCATCCTAGTGATGCGGGCAGGATGGAGAGAAACTCTCCCGTGTTCGCAGGTCCGTGGAGTGGGGAAGGGGTTAAAATGATGTGAATCGCATCATTTTAGCCCCTTCCTGCGGACCCACGAATTGCGGTGTTTTTCGGATGTGGGGGTGGGGCTTGCTGATGTCACAGCCTGGCTCCACCCCTGAAGTCTCCTGCAGCGTCTCCTCTCCAGGCTTCTCCCAGAGAAGAGAAATTCAATGTAGGTAAGTATGGTCTGCATCCTGCATTTGTGTTCTGTTCCTGACAATCCTGTATCCTAGCCCTGTTGGATTCCACCCTGCATCTATATCCTGTTCCTGTCTGTCCTGCACCATAGCCCTGTTGAATTCCACCCAGTATCTGTGCCCTGTCTCCTTTCCAGCTCTGTGACTGCCTTGCCAAGACCCTCAACTTACCTCTTGAGTTACCTTCACATTGGATCCAGCTCCAGCAAGTTCCTGAGTGCACATCTTGTCAAGTTAAGCATATCAAGTCCTGGTTTTGAGCACTTTTACACTGGGTGTCAGTGATAATCCCCAAGCACAAGCATTCCTGCATTTCCTCTATTCCTCGCCTGCTCTAACATCTGTTTGTTTCCTGTAGTCGGAACAATCCACATATAAGCATATCCTGTAGTTGCAAGCTTGCAGCTTACTGTGCCTGCGTACCTGTACCTGTATTCAAGTCACCACTTTGTCTGCAACTACAGATTGTAGCTTTGTCACTCTGTTCATCTGCAAGTCTCCCTACAGTTAAAACTCATTCTGTTTGGACTCTGCCTTAGATCACAGTACACACCCAGCTTCTGACTGTTCTAGTAATTAACCACCACTTAGCTAAGTTCACCACAGCTTACACTCTATTCCTCATTAACCATTGTCTTGCCATGCATTCAGCATTCATCTAATCCTGCAGCCTACAGTCTCATCAGCTACAGTAGTTATTCCAGTATGCACAACCCAAGTCCAGTCTGCCTTCTGTTAACTCCTGTCCTGCTGTGTCATCCTGCACCTAACTCCAGGTTAATTACTCTGTGGATCCCTGTCTTATTCAAATAAGGCAGGTGCAAGCCGTAACAAGTTGGGAACTCTCCCATCCAGGGGTTAAAGTGAGCCGAAACGGGGCGGATCTGTGGGGGTAATTCTGAGTTGATCGCAGCAGCAAGTTTGTTAGCAATTGGGCAAAACCATGGGGGTCATTCCGAGTTGTTCGCTCAGTAAAAATCTTCGCATCGCAGCGCAATGTTCGCACTGCGACTGCGCCAAGTAAATTTGCTATGCACTTAGGAATTTTACTCACGGCATTTTCATCGTTCTGGCGATCGTAATGTGATTGACAGGAAATGGGTGTTACTGGGCGGAAACAGGCCGTTTTATGGGCGTGTGGGAAAAAACGCTACCGTTTCCGGAAAAAACGCAGGAGTGGCCGGAGAAACGGAGGAGTGTCTGGGCGAACGCTGGGAGTGTTTGTGACGTCAAACCAGGAACGACAAGCAGTGAAATGATCGCAGATGCCGAGTAAGTCTGGAGCTACTCAGAAACTGCTACGAGGTGTGTAATCGCAATATTGCGAATACATCGTTCGCAATTTTAAGATGCTAAGATTCACTCCCAGTAGGCGGCGGCTTAGCATGAGCAAATCTGCTAAAATCCACTTGCGAGCGAACAACTCGGAATGACCCCCCATGTGCACTGCAGGGGAGGCAGATTTAACATGTGCAGTGAGAGTTAGATTTGGGGTGGGTCATGACGTCTCTCCCATAGTGCCGAGGAGCGGACGCCGAGAGGACTGTGGTGGGAGCGGGGCTTGGTGAATATGGTGTCCCCCCCCTCCTCCCTCCCATATGTGTACTAGTGGCAATTTTACTGGGGGGCAAGCTACTGGGGGTAAACTATTGGGGCATTACTACTGGGGGCAAACTACAAGGGGCAAGCTACAAAGGGGCAAACTACTGGGGGCATTACTACAAGGGGACAAACTACAGGGGGGCTAAACTACTGGCGGCATTACTACTTGGGGGCATTACTACTAGGTGCTAAACTACAAGGGGCATAACTACAGGAGCTAAACTTCTGGGAGCATAACTACAGGGGGGCATTACTACACGGGGTCAAACTACTGGGGGCATTACTAACAGGGGCCATCTACTGGGCGAAAACTACATGGGGGCTAAACTACAGGGGCTAAACAACTGGGGGAACAACTGCAGGGGGCATTACCACTGGGGCTAAACTACAAGGGACAGGGCTAAACTACATGGGGCAAACTACATGAGGGCTAAACTACTGGGGGCATTACCACTGGGAGGCTAAACTAGAGGGGGGGAGTAAACTACTGGGTCATAACTGCAGGGGCATTACCACTGGGAGCTAAACTACTGGGGGCATAACTACTGGGGCTAAATGACTGGGGGCATTACTACAGGCAACATTACTACTGGGGACAATACTACACAGGGGCATTACCATTAAGGGCATGATGGGGTGCACTACTAATGAGGGCATTGTAAAGGGGGCACTTCATAAGGGGCACCACTCCTGGGGACATAAGGGGCACTACTATTGCGGGCATTGCATAAGGGGCACTACTACGGTGGGCATTGTATAAGGGGTGCTACTGCTGTGGGCATTTCTGTATGTGTATTACGGCGTGTTACCAGTACTCAAAGTGGGCTGGTATACAACAGTATGGTATACCGGCACTTCTTCAAGCACTGCAGTGCCGACAAAGAAGCTGAGCTCCCGGTCCGCCCTCTGTCCCTCCACCCCTACCATCGCCTCTGCACTGGAAGCCCTGGTTCCAGACTCCCAGCTGCAGCGGATCTGGGACCAGGCCAGATTTATTATCCCTGCTGCTGTATCGAGCTCCTGTGACCACGGCGCTTTCCATGTCCCTGATGTCACTCTCCCTGTCCCTGCTGTCATCTCCCTGTCCCTCTGTCACTCTATAATGTGAATTTCTGCTCATACCGTGTGCTATAATGTGAATTTTGGCTCATTCTGTGTGCTGTAATGTGAATTTCGGCTCATACCGTGTGCTATCATATGAATTTCGGGTCATACCATGTGCTATAATGTGAATTTTGGGTCATACTGTTTGCTATAATGTGAATTTTGGTTCATACCGTGTGCTATAATGTGAATTTCGGCTCATACTGTGTGCTATAATGTGAATTTCGGCTCATACTATTGAGTATAATGTGAATTTCGGCTCATACCATATGGTATAATAGGAATTTCGGCTCATACTGTGTGGTATAATGTGAAAGGGGCACCAGTAAGGGGTCCTACTATTGTGGTGCATAATGTGTATAAGGGGTACATGGTGTGGTAAACTACACTGAAGGACCCCCCCCCCCCCCCTTTTGAGTGGCCATGCCCCCTTTTCAGGAGCGCACACGCCTTCAGCGTGCACATAATTACAACCTTCACTTTTCCTTTGTCAGTGGCCATTTTTGGTTATTTTTTTACACTGCTATGGTACGGAAGCGCTTCCGCAGCCCCCAGCGCATCTCAATCCACTGCAGGGGCTAGCGGTAACCTTACTGGGGCAGCAGCTGGTTCCATGGCAGCTCCTAATTTTCTGTGGGTTCTCGGGCCCGGAAGTACACCATGGAATCAGCGCCTATGCTGCTCTCTGCACTGGCAAATTCATCTGACATTGCTGAAAATGGTCTCTGACATCAATGGTAAATCTAACTGACATTGGTGGGTGGCAATCAGTGGTTTCTAACCATTGATGGTCGATGGACATCCCTACGATGATGAGGCCACTGGAGGAGACACAAGAGTCTCCTACAGATGTTGATGATTGTAAATAAATGTGTTCTTTTCATATGTGATATCAGCAATTCAGGTGTTTTAAAATAATCAGAATGACACATAAAGCATGGGTTTTGGAGAACAACAAAAGAAACTACTTGTTCAGCGCCTCAAACAAATCAATCATTAAAATAAAGCAAAGAAATTAAGGTACAACAGGCTCCTGAGACACTGCGCTTGCCACACCACTATGTGAGATGGATTAGAAGACTATAGAACAAGAAAAGTGGCTGCGCTGTGTGTCAGCAGCTATATAAAATAGAGAGCACAACGTATAAAATGTAAAGAATTTATTCTCTTAATCAATATAGTTATAAAACATGTAGGTTAATAATACACCTATATCTGTCTCAGGTGATATAAAGGTTCAGCCGTGTGATAAAATGGCTATCCAATATATTAAATCCTAATTGTGCAATAGGGAGGGAACAGGAGAATTTGTAGATGTAATTCCAGATAAATGTAAACGTATACTACCTCTCCGGCAAGGGCTGGTATAAACTTGGCCGGGCGTCCCCGGCTAGTGAGTCCTGCGTTGCCCGATGTTCTGCACAGAGTAGAGGAGTATTGCGGTGCCCAGTGCCGAGCACCTCCCAATAGAAAGTGATGTATAATCGTCTCCTGTACTCCTGATCGCCAGCCGGCGATGAAGCAAGCTGCTGAGATGCACAATGTGATTGTACAGCGGAGCGGAAAGGTGGGTATCCCAAAGCTGAGTACCTGCCGCCAGAAGGAAATGTGCGGTCATCTACTGTTCTCGTGATCGCTGGCTGGAACAGCGATCAGGAGTACAGGAGACGATTATACATCACTTTCTATTGGGAGGTGCTCGGCACTGGGCACCGCAATACTCATCTCCTCTGTGCAGAACATCGGGCAACGCAGGACTCACTAGCCGGGGACGCCCGGCCAAGTTTATACCAGCCCTTGCCGGAGAGGTAGTATACGTTTACATTTATCTGGAATTACATCTACAAATTCTCCTGTTCCCTCCCTATTGCACAATTTTATCACACGGCTGAACCTTTATATCACCTGAGACAGATATAGGTGTATTATTAACCTACATGTTTTATAACTATACTGATTAAGAGAATAAATTCTTTACATTTTATACGTTGTGTTCTCTATTTTATATAGCTGCTGACACACAGCGCAGCCACATTTCTTGTTCTATGGATTTCAGAGAGAAAGATATAGGGCCTGATTCAGACCTGATCGCTGCTGTTTTCACACAGCGGGCGATTATTAATAGACTGCGCATGCGTATTCACTGCAATGTGCACACACGCTTTGCCAAACAACGACAGGCATCGCCGAACAGCGAAAATTTCAGTTGCACAACCATTCGTTTGTGGGTGGTAACTGACCATTTTCTGGGAGTGTCAGGGAAAACGCAGGTGTTCCCAAGCATTTTCAGGGAGGGTATGTGACGTCAACTCCGGTCCCAATCAGCTTGTTCTCATCGCACTGTAGGAGTGAGTCCTGGTCTGCGCCCAGACTGCACACACTGGTAAAAACATTTGAAGGTGAGTGAGGTGCGAAGGGATTTGCAGCTGTCCGCTGACTGAGGGATATTTTTAGCACAGCGTACACATGAAATCGCACACTTGCACGGGCGAATATACACTCCCCTTGGGCAGCGACTATCTGAACGCAGGACAGCAAAATTAGCAGCCCAGCGATCAGGTCTGAATCACCACCATAGTTCTGTATATTAAAAGTTAAGTTTCCATTGATTGTCAGTTTGAATAGCAGATCAGGAGAGGTTTGAGAGGATTTTCTTTTCAAGATTCATAAAGTCAGCTTAGGGCATGGAACCTCCTCTTTTCTTGTGGATTTCCCCATCCTCCCCTGTTTGGTTTTGTTGTTTGCTGGTGTTTTGTTACTGTTTGGTAGTCTTTTTAGTGGCAGCCTTATAATTGTAGGATTGTGTGAGGCACTGCTAATGATCTTTTGCCACAGGTGGGGGCTATTTCCGCTGGGGGTGGGAAGTGATTTTATAATGGGGGCATGTGGACACATGGGGGTGGAAAACATCCCCTATGTGTATACTTAAAAAAAATATATATATATATATATATATATTTTTAAAAAGACATTGTACACTTTATAAATAAAAAAAAACAATCTCTGACAGCATAGGCATGCGCAGACACTGACAGGCGGGTGCCGCTTCTTACTCCCCCCCCCCTCCACGGCATTATAGTGTTCTCTCACCTCCCCTGTCCTGGATATAGACTGCTTACCTGGGCGGCCCAAAGACTGCTCACCTGGGCGGCCTAGGTAAGCAGTCTATATCCAGGACAGGGGAGGTGAGAGAACACTATAATGCCGTGGAGGGGGGGGGGGGAGTCCGGAGCGGCACCCGCCTGTCAGTGTCTGCGCACGCCTATGTCTGACAGTTTTTTTGGGGGTAAAAAGGTTGGCAGTTCATTTAAGAAAATACCAAGGATGTTTGATTCGCTGAGTTGGCGGGTGGATCACCTCTGTAACTGTTGACTGCTAGGGAATAGGGCTGGGACCCTTCCACTGTGGGTCCTACTAGGCATATAATCATCATACTGTATTGAAGATATATAAATCACCAAAATTCGGCTTTCAAATCATCGAATCATGGAAACATACAGTAAGTGAATAGGTGATTTGCACCAATTTGCTCTGATTTATCAAATCGCAATACTAGTTCACAGCGCCCATTTCTTGTCAGCCTTCTTACCACCTACTGTATTTAGAAAAAGCAAGTAGCAGAATACAGCGAGCTAAAGCTGGAAAGGATGAATATTGTATTTAGAAAAGTGTTGTTTTATTTTCCTATTTTTTAGATAGTAGTTTAAGATTTTTTTCTTGGTTTACTTTTAAATTATTATTATTATTATTATTATTATTATTGTTGTTGTTGTTGAATGTGCATGACATTCAACTATCTGGGTAAAACTCAGCAATGATACTGTAGTATTTGTGACGGTCTTCACAGAAAGTGCTAATGCTTACCAATTGTGATAGCATTCAATCACACATTCTTAACGGTCTTCCTATTTATGAATAGGATTTTATTTTCACTACTCTGGGGAGTTTTGCTTGAACAATATTGGAGTTTAATTTATATAGCTATTCTCCTTAAGTGCAATATTGCAGCCATATTTTAAAATGTTTTATATTTAATAATATTTTTTAGGAAATATTAAGCCTGTTCTGTGCAGGTATTTCATTAAATTGTTTTTAAATAGGAGATGACTTGGGCTTGGCCAGATGCTCTCCAGCCCCTGTTACCAGCCTGACCTGTGGAGACACAGGTCAGGCAGCTGGAGCCCCAACACCTTGTACAGACGCCACCAGTAACAGCACTATTGCAGCATCTGCTGTTGTGCTACCTGCAGCTGTTGGAAGTGTTCGGTCTCACAGCAATGAACAGGCTCAGGCCTTGGCAAATTATATTAGCTGTTCATCCCTGCCGATTAGTGTCAGTCTTAAACAGAGAGTGTTATATCTTTATATATTTAAATAGATTACAATAAGTGAAAAAAATGAATAAAAGTTAGATATTTTTAAATAATTAACCCTTAAAAACAAAAATATTAATATGTTTATAATAAGAGCTGATATACAGTATATAAGACTGTGCATATCTTCTACCTGTTCTAGCTTTCATCTCCTGCTGCTGGTATCTAAACTTCGGTCTTCGCTTGTATGAATCCTAAACTATGTGAATGTGATAGCTTCATGAAATATGCCAGACCGAACAATAAATGTTCAAATTTGACCTCCCACCCCAAACAGCCCTGACATCAAATGAAATATATATATATATATATATATATATATATATATTTATTAGTGTCCAAAGGGTGACTCTCATACGTCTTGTAAATCAGACACAGGATCCCATTTTTAGGTCAACGTTTCAGAATTTTTACTTCAATTCTTTCATCAGGACGAAAGAATTGAAGTAAAAATTCTGAAACGTTGACTTGAAAATGGGATCCTGTGTCTAATTTACAAGACGTATGAGTGCCGCCCTTTGGACACTGTATAAATTTTGGGCCACCCTTGGGGATAGGTGAATGGGAGGGCACCGACGCAAGATACACTTATAGACAAGGAGTTCCGGCTTACTGCATCTGATATATATATATATATATATATATATATATATATATACACAGTATAAAGCAAGCAGGATTAAAACCAGACTCCCATTTCTACTGACTGGCCTGTGAGATCAGCAGATTAATGCTGTTTGGTGTCCGCACATATCTGTCATTCACAGGGGAATATATTCTAAATCTGCCTGCTGCAACAGTGCTAATAATATTGTCCATACATCATATGGCAGAGACTGGAACATTTGTGTAACACTTGGAAGTGTGAGTTCAGCACTGTGCAGCCCAAATCCTATCTGCCTCCCTCTCTGAGGTTGCTTGAACTGCAAATCCCAGCATGCCCTGCCAGACTGTTGCTTAACTGTGCTATAAAGTTTAGGTCTGTGGTGGAAGAAAAGCCAAAGTAACATTCCACAGGTTGCATTAAATGTGGATCTGTATGTTACGATCAACACTGATGTACAGTATCTTTACAGTACAGAATGGCCGGGTAATACAGGCGTGAAGGAATGGCGCCTAATATTACAAGTCTCTAAACCAAAGAAGAGCTGCTGTGTGAGAATCGAGGATTTTATAGTAAATGAATCTCCCACCAAGAATTATCGAATACCCAGTCCCAGCTATAATAGGTGATCGTGATAACGGAATACCGGAATCAGTGTCTCCCTTCCACCAATAATATCCTACTTTGAGCTACTTAATCTGGGAATCTCCCACCAAGAATTATCGAATACCCAGTCCCAGCTATAATAGGTGATCGTGATAACGGAATACCGGAATCGGTGTCTCCCTTCCACCAATAATATCCTACTTTGAGCTACTTAATCTGGACCTTGCTGTCCTGCGAATAGACCGATTGGAAGACATCCTCTTTGAGACACCCGCTTACGTTAAACCTGGTGACCAGTTGTGGTGCAGATAACTAATTGGAGGAATCAGCCGCTATAATTTTGATGTGCCTGCTAAAAATCAAATTTCCGGTACGCAGATTACCAATAGACATTTTATCGTAAATAACCAAGATTGGCATGAAGATACTGCACTATTAGGCGCTTGTCCTCTCCCCTTTTTTTCCATATATATATATATATATATTTATAACCAGACCCATTTCCCCCAAACAAGACCCCAGAAATGAATGGCATTAATATGTAATTAGTAGTCTCCAAGCAGTCTTGCATCCAATTAATAGCCCCCAAATCACCCAGCATTACATTTGCAGCAACTGGTCTGCCCGAATATCAAATTATATAGTTGTAGTTATGGTGGCCAATCCCGGGATCGGCGGGATCCCGGGATTTAGGGCCAAAAATGGCCGGGATTCAATCCCGGGATTGGAAGCTCCAATCCCGGGGATTGAGGGATCAGCGTTGAGCGTCCACAGGACGCTCAAACGCTGCCCGGCTTCCTGCTTCTGGGTCCCCAGCGCAGTGTGAGAGGTCACCATCAGCATTCACACAATGTTCCCCGCCCGCCCCCGGTATATGGTGAGTTATATGTGCGGGGCGGGGTGGGGCGAGGGGGCGGCCACCTAGGTAAAAGCCAATCCCGGGTATCCCGGAAATCCCGGGATTGGCCATTTTTCAATCCCGATACCCGGGATTGAAAAAATGGCCCGGGATTGGCTTCCCTAGTTGTAGTACCCAGATATTTCTGATACATCTACGGTTGCCATCATAGGTATGTTGCCATCTTCATTAATGGGTCATAGATGAACATAAATTTCTTTAGGCTGCAAAACGCAAAATCCTGCCCACTATTGACTCCTGGCTATCTTACACTGCCAAACAAAATACACTAATTCGCTTTGCGCTATTGTACATGGTTTACCGGCTGAAATGAGATAAGTGCAGACACATGTCTTTAAATAATGTTAGTGGAAATTTTCTATATTAAAAAACTATCAGTGCTGGTTATCTCACAGATTTAATATACCATTAAAACATGAACAGTACTCAATCAATTAACATCCTATTCTACTGCATACATGCCTCCTAATAATAAAACACATACAGTATGTGTAACAATTCTATAAACCACACGTTAACTTGCGGATGGTAAGACGTAAGACGTATAGGACTAGAATCTTGCGTCCCTTAACCCCACACGGAGGTTAAATATTGTCCCGATGTAGGTTTTCACAAGTATAAGATGGTGTTCATATGTTTGCTGCTGTATGGTAATATGAGCCAGTCTCAATAATCACACCAATGTATGTAGGTATGTATGTATGTATGTATGTATGTATGTATGTGTGTGCTCAATCAAACCACCTGTGAGTATAATACCGGGCTCACCACAGTCCACTGATTCAATGAATGGAACAGCTTCTCCCACGGTGGGTCAGTGATATGATGTGAAGGAATCGGCTAGGAGGCACCGGACGTCTCCGTCCTCCACAGTCTGATTGCCGCTGCGCCTTCCAATATCCGCCCAATGGAGTGCTGTCACTGACAAGTGGTGAGCTGGTAACCATGCAAGCGTGTCCTCAGTCGTGGTTTCCCCGTCACCGCTATCCTCTGACGTGTTTCGCTCGGACTGGAGCTTTATCGAAGCTGCCTACAGCAGTCTCATGAAAGTACTTAACAGTTACTTGAAATCTCTGTAGCACTGTTTTGTAAAGATACACAATGGTGGATCAGGCTTGGTGGCAGGGCCGGACCGGCCATCTGGCACTTCTGGCAAATGCCAGAAGGGCCGATGGCCAAGTGGGCTGGTCAAGAGCTCACTGAGACACGCTGCCGGCTCAGTTCAGCGGCAGCGTGTCTCAGCTGTCAGGAGAGGAGAGCGCGCCAGCGCGATTATGTCTGGCGGCGTATAGTGGACTTCAAACCAGCCGCCGGTTCGTGAGCCAATCAGAGCTCGCGGACCGGCAGCCAATCAGGCACTGTGGGGGCAACTGTTTACCTGACACTGTGGGGGCATTTGTATACCTGGCACTGTGGGGGCAATTGTTTACCTGGCACTGTGGGGGCATTTGTATACCTGGCACTGTGGGGACAATTGGCTGGCACTGTGGGGGCATTTGTATACCTGGCACTGTGGGGCATTTGTGGATCTGGCTCTTTGGGGGCATTTGTGGATCTGGCTCTGTGTGGGCATTTGTGGATCTGGCTCTGTGGGGGCATTTGTGGATCTGGCACTGTGGGGGCATTTGTATACCTGGCACTGTGGGGCATTTGTGGATCTGGCACTGTGGGGACATTTGTGGATCTGGCACTGTGGGGGCATTTGTATACCTGGCACTGTGGGGGCATTTGTATACCTGGCACTGTGAGGCATTTGTGGATCTGGCACTGTGGGGGCATTTGTGGATCTGGCACTGTGGGGGCATTTGTGGATCTGGCACTGTGGGGGCATTTGTATACCTGGCACTGTGGGGGCAATTGTGGATCTGGCACTGCACTATTGGGGGCATATGTCTGTGTATCACGTCCCATTTTAATTGGCCACACCCATATTTTTGGCGCGCGCACACAGTACCTCTATGGGACACTCTCTTTCTGATTGGTTGCCGCTTAGCCCCGCCGGGAGTACACACAGATGCTCTCATTCTAGTGAATGGGGCGCGTGCGTGTCCACGTTCCTTTTCTGGAGCGCGCGCGCTTAGTTACAACCTTTATTTTTCCATACCCCCACTTCAACCAATGGTTGTGTGTATTTTAATACAGAATGATGTACACTTGTATGTTGTTATAATATTAATTATATTTGTAAGAGCATAGACTAAGAAGTAGGAGGAGTCGGAATAGTAAGGTGAGGAGTCAGATGCTGACACCAAGGTGGGCCTGTGTGCTTCAAAAATGCCAGGGCCTATTTTTGGTCCCAGTCCGGCCCTGCTTGGTGGCATACAGTAGGTTATTCCTACAGCGGGGTGGTTACCCCTCCATGTGGTAGTAGTAGCAGTGGAGCTCATACTAACAACACACTATAGGTATGGATAAACCTGGCCCATTTGTCATTTTACACAGCGCACCCCTCCAATGGAAGCAAAATACTTTATTTCAACAAAAATAAAGCAAATAAAAGTCTCCTTAACACAAAAGTTTTCTGGTGCACCTTAAAACCCTCCATTATATATGCATCAACTGCCAGTCATCAATACACAACAAAGAATAAAGAACAAGTATGTAATGATTAGTGAGTGCTTCCTCCAGCACTGGGAGTCAGACAGTGATTGACAGCCGAGATGCGTTAAGAAGGACAGAGAAGTATGGTGGAATATGGCTAAATGTATGATGGCATGGATATGACTCCACCCAAATGCAGTATTATTATTACTGATATTTTGTGTATGCTGTTAAATAAAGCAGCATGTATCATCTCCTCTAACACACTTACTGTACACATTGGATGTAGTAAAGCTCCATAATCTCAAATTGCAGTGAAAGTGCTAATTATTTGCCCTTTTTATCTCATCTGGTTTGTGAGCCACTCCATTTCAAGACAGCTTCTACTTTACTGTATACTGGCTGCTCATTCAATTCACTGGTCCTTCACAGATGCATGAAAGGGAGGGGTTCTCCCAGCACACCTGTAAAAGATCAGCAATGAGATTTGTATACTACATGATGATAGAAACACAGAGATCTCAGTTTGCATATATTTGCAAAGATATGTTTAAGCCACCAGGGCGCATCAAGACATCTCTGTTCTGACAGTTCCCAACACTACTGAATAATAGCACCCACTCTGGGTCATATAATTGCATATTGTTCTGCTACATGACAATAGCATATACTGTACATTGAATACATTTAAATTGAGAGCCATCTCACCTGGAGGCATCCCAAGAGCCTCCAAATGGCACTACAGGTGCCAGCACACCCTCAAAATGCTGGTCCTATCCATGCCTCTGAGAACAGTAATATAAAATGGTGGGTGCTCAATAAGGACCATTAAATAGATACATAGTGGCAGATTCCTGGAGTCAGGTAGCCATCAAACATATTACATGTAACATTCAAGTATGTTTATATGCTTTAACTGCTCGCCCCCCCTCCCCTCTCCCCCTTCCATGCTATGTGTGGGTAGCAGCTGCCACTGATGACATCTAATTTTTGCGTCTAGGTGCAGAATCAGGATAATTACGGTATACACAGTAGCATGATTTTAGGAAGGAGTGCCAGATCTGCACAGTCTTCTGCTAAGAACCCCTGTAGCTGATGTCATCTCAACATTTATTTACCTGCAAAACTGATGTAATTGCAATAATTTGCACATGTGGCATCAAAAAGGAAGGAAACACCATATGCCTTTTTCCGTGTTCATAAGCCACCTTTTTATGATTTTATTAAAAAGTTTTAGAAATAGTTAAAAAGTTCTGAAATGCAAAGTGAAATTAAACATGGTAGCAACATCTGGGGAAGAGGATTAAAATTGTAAAGTGTTCACAAGTTTACACATACTTAAAACCATTGATGTGGTACTGTATGCATGGTGTAATACTATACTATTATAAATAATGCTAAATAATATTGTCTGCAGTAAAATAAGCTATATTAAGTTCAATAGTGATTGGATGAAAGATAAAAATTTAGGGTTTTAAAGTTTTGACATTTTTTTTAATGGAATGAAGATGGAATTAAATACATAAAATGGATTTATGACCGGGAGTGCTATTGTGCATGCATTCTACAGAAAGAAGCTCATAGGCTTCTATAGGCAATGCCATCTATAGTTGGCGTTGACTGTCGGGCACAGACTTTGGAAAGTATGGAGCCTGATGCATACAGGCACATCTCAGCCCCATAACATATGGGGATTGCAGAAAACAGCAGTTTTCTGAGGTTTAGCCACATTTTGGAGTTTAATACATCCTGCTCACAACTCATATATAGTATAGCCAGAATCATGCACCTTACGCCTGTTCTAATATGAAATTAGATTTTGCTGCAGCTTCCCTCATCTCTACATAATACCAGTGAAAAGAAAACATCTGTTTTCAAATTACATTAGTAAGTAGTAAGTGGTTGTCATGTAATCACTTTACACTGCAAACTTTGCTGATTGTACTGCAGCTGCAATTCTATCTCCATATTGAACTCTGGCATCACCTGTGAATAAGCAGTGACGCAGTGGGTACAATATAAATTGCCATTAACAGAGTAAACTTTCTGTCTGGATCTTCAACCTAGCTGCTTATTTGCAGACTGGAAGAAGAAACTATAATCTCTGGCTATCATCGGAAAAAGTTCATCACTCAGAGATTATGAGGGTCATTCCGAGTTGATCACTAGCTGAAAATGTTCGCTGCGCTGCGATTAAGTAAAATACCGGCACTTCTGCGCATGCGTATGCGGCACAGTGCGCACGCACAACGTACTTTCACAACGGCCAATGTATTTTCACACAAGGTCGTGCGAAGCTTTTCAGTCGCAGTGGCCGCCGCAGAGTGATTGACATGAAGTGGACGTATCTGGGTGTCAACTGACCGTTTTCAAGGAGTGCTCGAAAAAACGCAGGCGTGCCTGGAAAAACGCAAGGTGTGTTTGTGATGTCAAATCCGGAACTGAATGGTCTGAAGTGATCGCAAGCGCTGAGTAGGTCTGAAGCTACTCAGAAACTGCACAATATTTTTTTTGTAGCCGCTCTGTGATCCTTTCGTTCGTACTTCTGCTAAGCTAAAATACACTCCCAGAGGGTGGTGGCTTAGCGTTTGCACGGCTGCTAAAAACTGCTAGCGAGTGATCAACTCGGAATGACCCCCGATGAGCATTGTGTTTACATAAATTCAGTATGATATCCCGGCTGTTGAGGTCAGGAGACCGACGCCAGGATCCTGACAGATGGAATACCAGTAGCAAGTGCAGCGTGTCCCCACGTGGGCTCGCTGCGCTCGCCATGCTTTAGGCCCAGTTGTGACCTTAGGTCATCACAGGGTTATATTCCCCCTCCACACCACCACCCAAGTGGGGATTCCAGCCGGTGGTCGGGATTCCGACATCCCGTAATTTCACCGGGTGTCGGGATTCTGGTGTTGGGATTCTGACAGCCGGTATCCCAACAGCCGGCAAAATGATTGCCTCCCGTTCTCACTGCCTGCTGTGTGCATAGAAACGGAAAGTGACTGCACTAGGTTCCTAGGATTGGAGTTCCATGGATACTCAATGGGTCCATGTGTTATTAGCCTTGTCTTCTTTCTACATATAACTCTGGGTACACACCTATACAATCCAATGACCGATATCCCGATATTAGGTGACAGCTACATGAAATATGCAAGGCCAAACAATAAATGCCCCAAACAGCCATGACAGCAAATTAAATATACAGTATATGATATAACTAGACCCATTTCCCCCAAACAAGACCCCAGCACATGCATTGACCTGGGTTTTTGTGTGAACAGAAATGACTCGGGTCAGAGTTCCAGGTCCACGACCCTGCTCGGTATCAGGGATTTTGCTGGGACTGACCCGGTTCGCCTGTAGTGTGAATGCATGCAACACTGGGCTTTTAGACCTAGGTTGTAAGAAAAGTGTCTAACTGGCTTTTTAATGAAAC
Organism: Pseudophryne corroboree; assembly: GCF_028390025.1. Classification (NCBI taxonomy): domain Eukaryota; kingdom Metazoa; phylum Chordata; class Amphibia; order Anura; family Myobatrachidae; genus Pseudophryne; species Pseudophryne corroboree. The sequence continues at coordinate 398,406,516 of NC_086446.1, forward strand.
ACCAAATTCCATCGTAGACCCGGGTCCAATGTAAACGCATCTAACCCAGGAATTTCCCAGGATTTTGGTGTACTGTGAATGGGGGTCTCAGGCTGAGACCTGTGTTGTAGCCATGTATTTCCAGGGTCTTATACGTGGAAGGGGTATTAGACCCTTTACTTACAGCCCGCATCTATAAACCTGGTTTGGATGTGTTCACACTACAGGCGACCCAGGTTGCTCCCGGGAAAAACCCTGGTATCGAGCAGGGTCGTGGAGCCAGTACTCCAACCTGGGGGGGGGGTTCTGTTCACACATAGCAAAAACCCGGGTTGATGTGTGTTGGCAAGAAAAAAACCTGGGTTTTTGCCATACGTGTGAAAGGAGAATGACTCTTTTATTCAACAAAAAATAAAGACAAACATGTTTACTAAGAAAATATAAAACATATATGTTTTCTTTGATCACTTAAATAAAGAACAAAAACATGGATTTTGACAGCAGGACCACATAGTGATATGTCTGACAATTTTATTTTTTCAGATAAAAATGTATCTTTGAACCTTGACCCTTTGGATGTATGTTAGTGCTATGTATTTCCCAGGAATTGTTTAAATTCTCCTTACTGTAATAGACTTACTCAAATCTCATGGGGAGACGTTTTCATAACTTCACCACCCTTTCCGTGCAAGAATACTGACCCTCTCTGCAGAGACGCCCACTATTCAGCAACAGAGTGTGACCTCCTGTTCCGTCTTTCCCTGGAATACCTCTGCATATATATCTATATATATATCTATCTATATATATATATATATGTATATGTGTGTGTGTATATATATATATATATATATATATACACACACACACACACACACATGCACACGCACACATATATATATATATATATATATATATATAAAAATATAATTATTTTTGTTTTTATCTAAACTGTTTATTAATATGTGTTTCTCTTAAGTACTGATGTGTGTTTTAAATCAATGCACTTAGTACTCATACTGTATAGCCAATGTATAATAATGACGTTGCATGTTGCACAGCTTAGATGTATCTACTGCGTGGTGGAAATGTACAACAATACAGTACAGGCTGCACATCTTATTTATTGAATTTGCTTACTATAAAGATGATCAGTGGACAGCCCTTCTCTCTATATTAAAAATTAACAGACTATGGGGGATATAATATTAGCAGTGGTACTTCACCGCTGCTAATAGGATGGCTGGGGGCTATCCTATTAGCCCCGATGAAAGCCTCCTTATCCCTCAATACCGGCACTTATCGGGTATTATGCTTCACGTGACTCAGACACGCAAATCATAATCCCTGATAAGCAGATGCCAGAGCCGCAATAACACATGGGATCAGGATCTTATCCCCGATCCCATGTGTTTTTGTGCAATCGTGAGTCCATTTTTGGCCATTAAAAACAGCCTCTAGCTAGATACTGTCGTAATGACCAATGGTCATAAATCGTAAAGCAGTTTTTATCACCCGCAAATGCATCGAGGCTAATTGGATAACCCCTTTAGGTGGAGTTAATTCTGAATAGTTTGTAGTGATGAGCACCGGAAATTTTTCGGGTTTTGTGTTTTGGTTTTGGGTTCGGTTCCGCGGCCGTGTTTTGGGTTCGAACGCGTTTTGGCAAAACCTCACCGAATTTTTTTTGTCGGATTCGGGTGTGTTTTGGATTCGGGTGTTTTTTTTTAAAAAACCCTAAAAAACAGCTTAAATCATAGAATTTGGGGGTCATTTTGATCCCAAAGTATTATTAACCTCAATAACCATAATTTCCACTCATTTTCAGTCTATTCTGAACACCTCACAATATTATTTTTAGTCCTAAAATTTGCAACAAGGTCGCTGGATGGCTAAGCTAAGCGACACAAGTGGCCGACACAAACACCTGGCCCATCTAGGAGTGGCACTGCAGTGTCACGCAGGATGGCCCTTCCAAAAAACACTCCCCAAACAGCACATGACGCAAAGAAAAAAAAGAGGCGCAATGAGGTAGCTGTGTGAGTAAGCTAAGCGACCCTAGTGGCCGACACAAACACCTGGCCCATCTAGGAGTGGCACTGCAGTGTCACGCAGGATGGCCCTTCCAAAAAACACCCCCCAAACAGCACATGACGCAAAGAAAAATGAAAGAAAAAAGAGATGCAAGATGGAATTGTCCTTGGGCCCTCCCACCCACCCTTATGTTGTATAAACAGGACATGCACACTTTAACCAACCCATCATTTCAGTGACAGGGTCTGCCACACGACTGTGACTGAAATGACGGGTTGGTTTGGACCCCCACCAAAAAAGAAGCAATTAATCTCTCCTTGCACAAACTGGCTCTACAGAGGCAAGATGTCCACCTCATCATCATCCTCCAATATATCACCGTGTACATCCCCCTCCTCACAGATTATCAATTCGTCCCCACTGGAATCCACCATCTCAGCTCCCTGTGTACTTTGTGGAGGCAATTGCTGCTGGTCAATGTCTCCACGGAGGAATTGATTATAATTCATTTTAATGAACATCATCTTCTCCACATTTTCTGGATGTAACCTCGTACGCCGATTGCTGACAAGGTGAGCGGCGGCACTAAACACTCTTTCGGAGTACACACTTGTGGGAGGGCAACTTAGGTAGAATAAAGCCAGTTTGTGCAAGGGCCTCCAAATTGCCTCTTTTTCCTGCCAGTATAAGTACGGACTGTCTGACGTGCCTACTTGGATGCGGTCACTCATAGAATCCTCCACCATTCTTTCAATGGGGAGAGAATCATATGCAGTGACAGTAGACGACATGTCCGTAATAGTTGGCATGTCCTTCAGTCCGGACCAGATGTCAGCATCAGCAGTCGCTCCAGACTGCCCTGCATCACCGCCAGCGGGTGGGCTCGGAATTCTGAGCCTTTTCCTCGCACCCCCAGTTGCGGGAGAATGTGAAGGAGGAGATGTTGACAGGTCGCGTTCCGCTTGACTTGACAATTTTGTCACCAGCAGTTCTTTGAACCCCAGCAGACTTGTGTCTGCCGGAAAGAGAGATCCAAGGTAGGTTTTAAATCTAGGATCGAGCACGGAGGCCAAAATGTAGTGCTCTGATTTCAACAGATTGACCACCCGTGAATCCTTGTTAAGCGAATTAAGGGCTCCATCCACAAGTCCCACATGCCTAGCGGAATCGCTCTGTGTTAGCTCCTCCTTCAATGTCTCCAGCTTCTTCTGCAAAAGCCTGATGAGGGGAATGACCTGACTCAGGCTGGCAGTGTCTGAACTGACTTCACGTGTGGCAAGTTCAAAAGGTTGCAGAACCTTGCACAACGTTGAAATCATTCTCCACTGCGCTTGAGACAGGTGCATTCCACCTCCTATATCGTGCTCAGTTGTATAGGCTTGAATGGCCTTTTGCTGCTCCTCCAACCTCTGAAGCATATAGAGGGTTGAATTCCACCTCGTTACCACTTCTTGCTTCAGATGATGGCAGGGCAGGTTCAGGCGTTTTTGGTGGTGCTCCAGTCTTCTGTACGTGGTGCCTGTACGCCGAAAGTGTCCCGCAATTCTTCTGGCCACCGACAGCATCTCTTGCACGCCCCTCTCGTTTTTTAAATAATTCTGCACCACCAAATTCAAGGTATGTGCAAAACATGGGACGTGCTGGAATTTGCCCAGATTTAATGCACACACAATATTGCTGGCGTTGTCCGATGCCACAAATCCACAGGAGAGTCCAATTGGGGTAAGCCATTCTGCGATGATCTTCCTCAGTTGCCGTAAGAGGTTTTTAGCTGTGTGCGTATTCTGGAAAGCGGTGATACAAAGCGTAGCCTGCCTAGGAAAGAGTTGGCGTTTGCGAGATGCTGCTACTGGTGCCGCCGCTGCTGTTCTTGCGGCGGGAGTCCATACATCTACCCAGTGGGCTGTCGCAGTCATATAGTCCTGAGCCTGCCCTGCTCCACTTGTCCACATGTCCGTGGTTAAGTGGACATTGGGTACAACTGCATTTTTTAGGACACTGGTGAGTCTTTTTCTGAGGTCTGTGTACATTTTCGGTATCGCCTGCCTAGAGAAATGGAACCTAGATGGTATTTGGTACCGGGGACACAGTACCTCCAACAAGTCTCTAGTTGCCTCTGCAGTAATGATGGATACCGGAACCACGTTTCTCACCGCCCAGGATGCCAAGGCCTCAGTTATCCGCTTTGCAGCAGGATGACTGCTGTGATATTTCATCTTCCTCGCAAAGGACTGTTGGACAGTCAATTGCTTGGTGGAAGTAGTAAAAGTGGTCTTACGAGTACGACTTCCCCTCTGGGATGACCATCGACTCCCAGCAGCAACAACAGCAGCGCCAGCAGCAGTGGGCGTTACACGCAAGGATGCATCGGAGGAATCCCAGGCAGGAGAGGACTCGTCAGAATTGCCAGTGGCAGTGACATGGCCTGCAGGACTATTGGCATTCCTGGGGAAGGAGGAAATTGACACTGAGGGAGTTGGTGGGGTGGTTTGCGTGAGCTTGGTTACAAGAGGAAGGGATTTACTGGTCAGTGGACTGCTTCCGCTGTCGCCCAAAGTTTTTGAACTTGTCACTGACTTATGATGAATGCGCTGCAGGTGACGTATAAGGGAGGATGTTCCGAGGTGGTTAACGTCCTTACCCCTACTTATTACAGCTTGACAAAGGCAACACACGGCTTGACAAATGTTGTCCGCATTTCTGTTGAAATACTTCCACACCGAAGAGCTGATTTTTTTGGTATTTTCACCAGGCATGTCAATGGCCCTATTCCTCCCACGGACAACAGGTGTCTCCCCGGGTGCCTGACTTAAACAAACCACCTCACCATCAGAATCCTCCTGGTCAATTTCCTCCCCAGCGCCAGCAACACCCATATCCTCCTCATCCTGGTGTACTTCAACACTGACATCTTCAATCTGACTATCAGGAACTGGACTGCGGGTGCTCCTTCCAGCACTTGCAGGGGGCGTGCAAATGGTGGAAGGCGCATGCTCTTCACGTCCAGTGTTGGGAAGGTCAGGCATCGCAAACGACACAATTGGACTCTCATTGTGGATTTGTGATTTCGAAGAACGCACAGTTCTTTGCTGTGCTTTTGCACAGTTCTTTGCTGTGCTTTTGCCAGCTTGAGTCTTTTCATTTTTGTAGCGAGAGGCTGAGTGCTTCCATCCTCATGTGAAGCTGAACCACTAGCCATGAACATAGGCCAGGGCCTCAGCCGTTCCTTGCCACTCCGTGTGGTAAATGGCATATTGGCAAGTTTACGCTTCTCCTCCGACAATTTTATTTTTGATTTTTGAGTCCTTTTTTTACTGATATTTGGTGTTTTGGATTTTACATGCTCTTTACTATGACATTGGGCATCGGCCTTGGCAGACGACGTTGCTGGCATTTCATCGTCTCGGCCATGACTAGTGGCAGCAGCTTCAGCACGAGGTGGAAGTCGATCTTGATCTTTCCCTATTTTTGGAACCTCAACATTTTTGTTCTCCATATTTTAATAGGCACAACTAAAAGGCACCTCAGGTAAACAATGGAGATGGATGGATACTAGTATACTTATGGATTGACGAGCGACTGCCGACACAGAGGTAGCTACAGCCGTATATTATATAATGACGGACCTGCTGGACACTGTCAGCTCAGCACTGCAGACTCCTAAAGTAAGCTACTAGTAGTATCAAGAAGATAGAAGAAAAAAAAAAAACACCACAGGTAGGTGGTATACAATTATGGATGGACTAGCGACTGCCGACACAGAGGTAGCTACAGCCGTGGACTACCGTACTGCGTCTGCTGCTAATATAGACTGGATGATAATGAGATATAAAATATATATATATCACTACTGCAGCCGGACAGGTATATATTATATAATGACGGACCTGCTGGACACTGTCAGCTCAGCACTGCAGACTCCTAAAGTAAGCTACTAGTATCAAGAAGATAGAAAAAAAAAAAACACCACGGGTAGGTGGTATACAATTATGGATGGACGAGCGACTGCCGACACAGAGGTAGCTACAGCCGTGGACTACCGTACTGCGTCTGCTGCTAATATAGACTGGATGATAATGATATAAAATATATATATATATATATCACTACTGCAGCCGGACAGGTATATATTATATAATGACGGACCTGCTGGACACTGTCAGCTCAGCACTGCAGACTCCTAAAGTAAGCTACTAGTAGTATCAAGAAGATAGAAAAAAAAAAAAACACCACAGGTAGGTGGTATACAATTATGGATGAACTAGCGACTGCCGACACAGAGGTAGCTACAGCCGTGGACTACCGTACTGCGTCTGCTGCTAATATAGACTGGATGATAATGAGATATAAAATATATATATATCACTACTGCAGCCGGACAGGTATATATTATATAATGACGGACCTGCTGGACACTGTCAGCTCAGCACTGCAGACTCCTAAAGTAAGCTACTAGTATCAAGAAGATAGAAAAAAAAAAACACCACGGGTAGGTGGTATACAATTATGGATGGACGAGCGACTGCCGACACAGAGGTAGCTACAGCCGTGGACTACCGTACTGCGTCTGCTGCTAATATAGACTGGATGATAATGATATAAAAAATATATATATATATATATATCACTACTGCAGCCGGACAGGTATATATTATATAATGACGGACCTGCTGGACACTGTCAGCTCAGCACTGCAGACTCCTAAAGTAAGCTACTAGTAGTATCAAGAAGATAGAAAAAAAAAAAAAACACCACAGGTAGGTGGTATACAATTATGGATGGACTAGCGACTGCCGACACAGAGGTAGCTACAGCCGTGGACTACCGTACTGCGTCTGCTGCTAATATAGACTGGATGATAATGAGATATAAAATATATATATATCACTACTGTAGCCGGACAGGTATATATTATATAATGACGGACCTGCTGGACACTGTCAGCTCAGCACTGCAGACTCCTAAAGTAAGCTACTAGTATCAAGAAGATAGAAAAAAAAAAAACACCACGGGTAGGTGGTATACAATTATGGATGGACGAGCGACTGCCGACACAGAGGTAGCTACAGCCGTGGACTACCGTACTGCGTCTGCTGCTAATATAGACTGGATGATAATGATATAAAAAATATATATATATATATCACTACTGCAGCCGGACAGGTATATATTATATAATGACGGACCTGCTGGACACTGTCAGCTCAGCACTGCAGACTCCTAAAGTAAGCTACTAGTAGTATCAAGAAGATAGAAAAAAAAAAAAACACCACAGGTAGGTGGTATACAATTATGGATGGACTAGCGACTGCCGACACAGAGGTAGCTACAGCCGTGGACTACCGTACTGCGTCTGCTGCTAATATAGACTGGATGATAATGAGATATAAAATATATATATATCACTACTGCAGCCGGACAGGTATATATTATATAATGACGGACCTGCTGGACACTGTCAGCTCAGCACTGCAGACTCCTAAAGTAAGCTACTAGTATCAAGAAGATAGAAGAAGAAAAAAACACCACGGGTAGGTGGTATACAATTATGGATGGACGAGCGACTGCCGACACAGAGGTAGCTACAGCCGTGGACTACCGTACTGCGTCTGCTGCAGTGCTAATATAGACTGGATGATAATGATATAAAATATATATATATATCACTACTGCAGCCGGACAGGTATATATTATATAATGACGGACCTGCTGGACACTGTCAGCAGAATGCGTTTATAGAATAAAAACACCACACGACGAGTGTTTAACTTTTTCAGGCAGACAATCACAATATATTGGTGGTCAGTGGTCACTGGTCAGTCACACTGGCACTGGCAGTGGCACTCTGGCAGCAAAAGTGTGCACTGTTAAAATATGTACTCCTGCTATAACTGCTCCCCAGTCTCCCCCACAATTAAGCTGTGTGAGCAGTGAGCACTCAGCACAGTCAGATATACAGTATTACATAGATGATGCAGCACACTGAGGGCACACTGAGTCTGAGCACAGATATGGTATGTGACTGTGTCACACTGTGTATCGTTTTTTTTCAGGCAGAGAACGGATTAATTAAACTGGTGGTCACTGGTCACACTATCAGCAAGTAGTACTCCGTCCTAATATGCTCCCCAAAATTAGTAAATCAAGTGTCTCTACTCTCTACTACTCTCTAGTCTACTCTAAACGGAGAGGACGCCAGCCACGTCCTCTCCCTATCAATCTCAATGCACGTGTGAAAATGGCGGCGACGCGCGTCTCCTTATATAGAATCCGAGTCTCGCGATAGAATACGAGCCTCGCGAGAATCCGACAGCGGGATGATGACGTTCGGGCGCGCTCGGGTTAGCCGAGCAAGGCGGGAAGATCCGAGTCTGCCTCGGACCCGTGTAAAAAGCGTGAAGTTCGGGGGGGTTCGGTTTCCGAGAAACCGAACCCGCTCATCACTAATAGTTTGATGTTCACAAGAACAAGCTGGGCAGTACAGACAGTGCAATGGCTAAAATTACTGCCTCATGACACTGAGGTCGTAGGTTTGATTCTCACCATGGCCTTAACTGTGTAGCATTTGTATATTTCCCGTGTGCTTGTGTGGGTTTCCTCCAAGTACTGCAATTTCCTCCCACAATCCAAAAATCTAGTGCGTGTGTGTGTGTGTTCATGTGGCAGGGAACATATATTGTAAGCTCCACTGGGGCAGGGACTAATGTGAATGGTCAAATATTCTTTGTAAAAGCGTGGCACAATATGTGTGTGCTATATAAATATTAGTCTACTTGTGCGAACACTGTCGACTGTCAACAGGTAGATTCATTACTGGTAAGAATCAGAGCAATCATCCCCAAACAAAAATAATATTGAATTGCTCTGGTATTAGCATCCACCACAGCAAGTCATGGTGAGTTTGATACTTCATTAACGAAAAGGCCCCTTAATAACATAAAAAAAGCTATATGCAAGCATGTTCGTTTTACTTTTAGCAACTAGCACAATTCTTCAATAGAATAATAAATAGGAGCTACACAAGTTTGGAAAATATCCTCAGGACTTTTCTGTATACCTGTATCTCATTTGCTAATAATGCATACATTACATTTATATTTTTACTATATTTTCAGTGCTTAGTTTTGAATATTTTGACGACAATTTGGCAACTTTTAGTAAGATGACGCTTTCCACAGGAATTGATCTTTACACAGACATATTACATTTCATTATATAGCTATCTAAAGCATATCTGCCAATTTAGGGGCAAATCTGGCCATGCCCCAGACCCACCCAATCCCCCATGACATTTTTCAATAGTTGTCAATACATTCAGTAAAGCCAAGTGGTGATGGTTGGATTATTGTGAAATTCCTATTTTATGCATGTTGTGCTCACTAGGCAACTGTGGAATACAACTACAACTACATTATTATGACAAAGGGAACAGATACACATTGTTTAGGATGCAAAAATCTATTTTAATACAATGATGTATGCTGCTAATTTATAGGTTTTTTTTTTTTTTTATAAATAACACCAGCCAGTGTGCTGGTACTTCATTTGTTGCTTCCTCCCACGGGTACAACTCCTATCATATTTGTCTGTCATCACCTCAGACGGGGCATCCTCTCGCTCAGCAATCGGACCAGCAGGAGCTTACTGCCTTCCTTCCTCCTGGCTCTTTTCTCAGCTGCTTAATCCCAACAACAAATTATACCAAGACTGTGCCAAAAATACTAAAATACTACATAATAAAAATACATGGTATTGTGCAATTTTTCTTACAAATAATAACAAATATTAAAAATAGTTACAAAGGAACAAGAGGGAGCAAAATGTATGTGCCTGCAACAAGTATCAGACGTCTAATGTGGAAGACTTTCCCTGTATGAGGGTGAGAACATTCATCACCCTTGAGCAGAAATTGAGATGTACATCTGAAATACCCTACTTGAGTATTAGTTAAAAAAAAGTTTAGGATTTCCCTCACTTAAATAAGATATATCAGATTTAACCAGTATGTCTCTAAGGTTGCGGCCGCGCGAATAGCACTGCATTAGTCTAGCATTATTTAATTTTTACACATTACACATGGGCCCTCATTCCGAGTTGTTCGCTCGCTAGCTGCTTTTAGCAGCAGTGCAAACGCTAGGCCGCCGCCCTCTGGGAGTGTATCTTAGCTTAGCAGAAGTGCGACCGAAAGGATCGCAGCATTGCTACAAAAAAAGATTATGTAGTTTCTGAGTAGCTCGAGACTTACTCCTAGCTAGCGATCACTTCAGACTGTTTAGTTCCTGTTTTGACGTCACAAACACGCCCTGCGTTCGGCCAGCCACGCCTACATTTTCCCAGCCACTCCTGCATTTTTATCCGACACGCCTGCGTTTTCTCTTACGTCCTAGAGGATGCTGGGGACTCCGTAAGGACCATGGGGTATAGACGGGCTCCGCAGGATATAGGGCACCTAAAAAGAACTTTGACTATGGGTGTGCACTGGCTCCTCCCTCTATGCCCCTCCTCCAGACCTCAGTTAGATTCTGTGCCCAGAGGAGAAAGGGTACACTGCAGAGAGCTCTCCAGACTTTTCTGTTTTAAAAGAATTTTGTTAGGTTTTTTATTTTCAGGGAGTCCTGTTGGCAACAGGCTCCCTGCATCGTGGGACTGAGGAGAGAGAAGCAGGGCTGGCTTTACGGTTGGGCTCTGTTTCTAGGCTATATTCCTCACTTCTGGGCATGTTTAAGATGGTTTAGGCTGCGGAGGCAGTAAATCCAAGAATCCCCCGCCATTTTAATAAAAAAAAAAAAGCACTGGGACCGAAGCCCGCCGTCGGGTGGGCGGGGCTTGATCCTCAGCACTAACCAGCGCCATTTTCTCCACAGAAGCTGCATGCTGAACGCTGGCTCCCTGGTCTCTCCCCTGCTGAACTTCACAGGCTGGAAAAAAGAGGAGGGGGGCACATTGGCGACGCAGTGAGTGGGAATTGGAATATTATTATATAAAAAAGCGCTACCTGGTCATATTTTTCCACAGTGTTATTAAGCGCTGGGTGTGTGCTGGCATACTCTCTCTCTGTCTCTCCTAAGGGCCTGGTTGGGGTTTTGTCCCCTTGTAGGTTAATCCCTGTGTGTGTGGGGTGTCGGTACGTGGTGTCGACATGTCTGAAGCGGAAGGCTTCTCCAAGGAGGAGGTGGAGCAAATGAGTGGTGTGTCCCCGTCGGTTGTGCCGAATCCGGAATGGATGGACATGTGGCATATGTTGAATGCAAGTGTGGCATCTTTACATAAAAGGCTTGATAAGGCTGCATTAGGGGGGACATCAGGGGGTCAATCCTCGTATTGGACCGACTCACAGGGCCCGTCGGGGTCTCAAAAGCGTCCCTTAACACAAGACACTACTACCGACACGGATTCTGATTCCAGTGTCGACTATGATTAAGTAAAATTGCACCCGAGGGTGACTAAAACCATTCAGTGTATGATTGTGGCAATAAGGGATGTGTTGCATATTGTGGATGAACCCTCGGTCCCCGACACAAGGGTACACATGTTTAAGGAAAAGAAACAGATTATTAATTTTCCTACATCTCATGAATTAAATGATTTCTTTGGAAAAGCTTGGGAGACTCCGGAAAAGAGACCGCAGATCCCCAAAAGAATTTATATGGCATACCCCTTCCCTAAGCAGGACAGGGAGATTTGGGAATCACCCTCCACTGTGGACAAGGCCCTGACGCGCTTGTCCAAGAAAGTGGCGCTACCGTCTCCTGACACAACGGCCCTTAAGGACCCTGCAGATCGCAGGCAAGAAACTACCTTAAAGTGTATTTATTCTCATACGGGTGCTGTGCTAAGACCGACAATTGCGTCGGCATGGGTGTGTAGCGCAATTGCAGCTTGGACAGATGAGCTGACAGATCAATTTGATAATATGGATAAGGATACTATGGCCCTCATTCCGAGTTGTTCGCTCGGTATTTTTCATCGCATCGCAGTGAAAATCCGCTTAGTACGCATGCGCAATGTTCGCACTGCGACTGCGCCAAGTAACTTTACTATGAAGAAAGTATTTTTACTCACGGCTTTTTCTTCGCTCCGGCGATCGTAATGTGATTGACAGGAAATGGGTGTTACTGGGCGGAAACACGGCGTTTCAGGGGCGTGTGGCTGAAAACGCTACCGTTTCCGGAAAAAACGCAGGAGTGGCCGGAGAAACGGTGGGAGTGCCTGGGCGAACGCTGGGTGTGTTTGTGACGTCAACCAGGAACGACAAGCACTGAAATGATCGCACAGGCAGAGTAAGTCTGGAGCTACTCTGAAACTGCTAAGTAGTTAGTAATCGCATTATTGCGAATACATCGGTCGCAATTTTAAGAAGCTAAGATTCACTCCCAGTAGGCGGCGGCTTAGCGTGTGTAACTCTGCTAAATTCGCCTTGCGACCGATCAACTCGGAATGAGGGCCTATATTCTTAACTCTAGCCCATATTAAAGATGCAGTCTTATTTATGAGGGATGCTCAAAGGGACATTGGACTGCTAGCTTCTAGGGCCAATGCCATGTCTATCTCGGCGAGAAGATCCTTATGGACTCGCCAATGGACGGGTGATGCGGATTCCAAAAAACATATGGAAGTACTACCCTATAAGGGTGAGGTATTGTTTGGGGATGGGCTGACGGACCTGGTTTCCACAGCTACAGCAGGTAAATCAAATTTTTTACCATATATTCCCCAACAGCAAAAGAAAGTAACACCATATCAGATGCAGTCCTTTCGGTCGCACAAGTCCAGAAGAGGTCGGGGATCCTCTTTCCTCGCCAGAGGTAAGGGCAGAGGCAAAAGAGCACCTGCTTCGGCAGGTGCCCAGGACCAAAAGTCCTCCCCGGCTGCTCCAAAACCCACAGCATGACGCTGGGGCTCCCCTGAGGGAGTCCACACCGGTGGGGGCACATCTTCGACTTTTCAGTCAGGCCTGGGTCAGATCAGACCTGAATCCCTGGGTGTTGGAAATAGTTTCCCAGGGGTACAAACTGGAATTCGAGGAGGTGCCCCTGCGCCGATTTTTCAAATCGGCCCTACCAGCTTCCACATCGGAAAGTGATGTAGTGTTAGCTGCAATTCAAACGCTGTGTATACAGCAAGTGATAATCAAGGTTCCCCTGCACCAACAGGGAAGAGGTTACTTCTCAACCCTATTTGTGGTACCAAAACCGGACGGTTCGGTCAGACCTATTTTGAATCTGAAATCCCTAAACCTATACATTAAAAGATTCAAATTCAAAATGGAATCACTCAGAGCGATAATAGCCAACATGGAGGAGGGGGAGTTTATGGTGTCTCTGGACATAAAGGATGCGTACCTTCATGTCCCCATATATGCCCCCCATCAGGAATACCTGAGATTCGCTGTACAGGATTGTCATTACCAATTTCAGACGTTGCCGTTTGGACTTTCCACGGCCCGAGGATTTTCACCAAGATAATGGCGGAAATGATGGTGGTCCTGCGCAAGCATGGAGTCACAATTATCCCATACTTGGACGATCTCCTGATAAAAGCGAAATCAAGGGAGAAATTGCTGAGCAGTGTGGCGCTCTCTCTGAGAGTGCTCCAGCAACACAGTTGGATTCTAAATCTACCGAAGTCACAGTTTATTCCGACAACTCGACTACCGTTCCTAGGTATGATACTGGATACGGAACAAATGAAGGTCTTCCTCCCAATAGAGAAAGCCCAGGACATCCAGAACATGGTCAGAGACCTGCTAAAACCGAAAAGGGTGTCAGTTCACCAATGCACTCGAGTTCTGGGAAAAATGGTGGCGGCTTACGAGGCCATTCCCTTCGGAAGGTTCCATGCAAGGACTTTTCAATGGGACCTTCTGGACAAGTTGTCCGGGTCCCGTCTGCACTTACAACGGAAAATAACTCTGTCCCCAGGGGCCAGAGTGTCTCTCCTGTGGTGGTTGCAAAGTGTTCACCTGCTGGAGGGTCGCCGGTTCGGAATTCAGGACTGGATCCTGGTTACCACGGACGCGAGCCTCGGAGGATGGGGAGCGGTCACACAGGGAAAACATTTTCAGGGACTTTGGTCAGACCAGGAGTCCTGTCTACACATCAATGTGTTGGAACTCAGGGCCATTTACAACGGCCTTCGACAAGCGGAGAGTCTTCTTCGAAACCTACCGGTTCTGATTCAATCAGACAATGTCACAGCAGTGGCTCATGTGAACCGCCAAGGCGGGACAAGAAGCAGAGTCGCAATGGCAGAAGCCACCAGGATTCTTCGCTGGGCGGAAAATCATGTAAGCGCTCTGTCGGCTGTCTTCAATCCAGGAGTGGACAACTGGGAAGCAGACTTCCTCAGCAGACACGATCTCCATCCAGGAGAGTGGGGACTTCATCAAGAAGTCTTTGCAGACATAACACGTCTTTGGGGATCTCCTCAAATAGACATGATGGCGTCACGCCTCAACAAAAAGCTTCGGAGGTATTGTGCCAGGTCTCGGGACCCTCAGGCCGTTGCAGTAGACGCTCTGATAACAGCGTGGGTGTTTAAATCGGTCTACGTGTTTCCTCCTCTTCCTCTCATCACAAAAGTGTTGAGGATCATAAGGCAAAGAAGAGTACAGACGATACTCGTTGTCCCAGACTGGCCTCGAAGGGCCTGGTACTCAGATCTACAAGAGATGCTCACAGGAGATCCCTGGCCTCTTCCTCTGAGGGAAGACCTGTTGCAACAGGGGCCCTGTGTATTTCAGGACTTACCGCGGTTACGTTTGACGGCATGGCGGTTGAACGCCGAATCCTAGCGAAAAAGGGGATTCCGGAAGAGGTCATCCCTACTTTAATAAAGGCTAGGAAGGAGGTGACGGTTAAGCATTATCACCGTATCTGGCGAAAGTATGTGTCGTGGTGTGAGACCAAGAATGACCTACGGAAGATTTTCATCTGGGTCGTTTTCTCCACTTCCTACAGACAGGAGTGGATATGGGCCTGAAATTAGGCTCTGTTAAGGTTCAGATTTCGGCCCTCTCTATTTTCTTTCAGAAGGAATTGGCTTCTCTTCCAGAAGTCCAGACGTTTGTAAAGGGAGTGCTACACATCCAGCCTCCTTTTGTGCCTCCAGTGGCACCGTGGGACCTCAACGTGGTGTTACAGTTCCTAAAATCACACTGGTTTGAACCGCTTAACAAGGTTGAGTTGAAATTTCTTACTTGGAAGGTGGTCATGTTGTTGGCCTTGGCATCAGCAAGGCGAGTATCAGAATTGGCGCCTTTGTCACACAAAAGCCCCTACTTGATTTTTCATGTGGATCGAGCTGAATTAAGGACACGTCCGCAATTTTTGCCTAAGGTGGTTTCTTCATTCCATGTGAATCAACCCATTGTGGTACCTGTGGCTACAAGTGACCTGGAGGATTCCAGATCCCTGGACGTAGTCAGGGCCTTAAAGATTTATGTAGCCAGGACGGCTAGAATTAGGAAAACAGAGGCTCTGTTTGTCCTGTATGCGGCCAATAAGATTGGCGCACCTGCTTCGAAGCAGACTATTGCTCGCTGGATCTGTAATACGATTCAGCAGGCTCACTCTACGGCTGGATTGCCGGTACCAAATTCGGTTAAGGCCCATTCCACTAGGAAGGTGGGCTCTTCTTGGGCGGCTGCCCGAGGCGTCTCGGCATTACAACTTTGCCGAGCGGCGACTTGGTCGGGGTCAAACACTTTTGCTAAATTCTACAAGTTTGATACCCTGGCTGATGAGGACCTAGCGTTTGCTCAGTCGGTGCTGCAGAGTCATACGCACTCTCCTGCCCGATTGGATGCTTTGGTATAAACCCCATGGTCCTTACGGAGTCCCCAGCATCCTCTAGGACGTAAGAGAAAATAAGATTTTAAACCTACCGGTAAATCTATTTCTCCTAGTCCGTAGAGGATGCTGGGCGCCCGTCCCAGTGCGGAAACTCTGCAAGACTTGTATATAGTTGTGGCTTACTTATGTTACAGTTGAAATCGGTCTTGGACCGCTACTGTTGTTGTTCATACGGTTAACTGGTTATATATGATCCAGGTTACATGGTATGATTGGTGTGGGCTGGTATGAATCTTGCCCTTTGATTTCTAAATCCTGCCTTGTATTGTCCATCTCCTCTGGGCACAGTTCTCTAACTGAGGTCTGGAGGAGGGGCATAGAGGGAGGAGCCAGTGCACACCCATAGTCAAAGTTCTTTTTAGGTGCCCTATCTCCTGCGGAGCCCGTCTATACCCCATGGTCCTTACGGAGTCCCCAGCATCCTCTACGGACTAGGAGAAATAGATTTACCAGTAGGTTTAAAATCTTATTTTTACACACACTCCCCAAAAACGGTCAGTTACCTCCAGAAACACCCACTTCTTGTCACTTTGCGGCCAGCAGTGCGACTGAAAAGCATCGCCAGGCCTTGTGTGAAACTGCATCGGCTTTTGTGAAAGTACGTCGCGCGTTCGCACTGCGCCCCATACGCATGCGCAGAAGTGCCGCTTTTTTACCTATTCGCTGTGCTGCGAATGAAAGCAGCTAGCGATCAACTCTGAATGAGGGCCATTATCTGTATTGCAATACGAATTTCCTAGTCTACCAATTCCAAATGATATGCCCTTGGTAAGACTGGGTGTAAATTTAAAGAAAGGGTGACCTTCCACTGGTTAACCATACATGCTGCTCTGAATACCGGTATAAGTGAGCAATCTGTTACCAGGCATTTTGTTGACAATGCCCATCCAATCACTAGCCTCCATTACTGAATGACTGACCATATACCCCCCCCTCCCTTAGTAATGGCGGTGATCATGTCTTAAACTCCATCAATGTGAATTACGATGAATACATCATTTATATGTAATCCACCCGAGGGGCCTAAATGAACATTTGGTATGGCCTGTTTCCATTAGAGTACATATTTCTTAGCTTGTTTGTTTTATCTAATTTATTATTCGAGTAATCACATTCCCCCTTTTTGAGCATTGTATTGAATTGTACTGTATACTTATATTTTTTATACAGTATTATTTATTGTCCGGTTGTTATGGTGATGGTGACACCAACGCAGTGCGCTGTTAGTGTGATGACATCACAACCAGTGGCGGATTCTGCCCTTGGGCTGCATCTTCGACCACACATTGCAGTGGGGAGCAACTGGGCACATATAAACATACATGTAATGTTGCATGTAATATATGTGCTGGTTGCCTTATCCAGGGATCAGCAGCCACTGCTGTATGCATCATGGACCTGCTTGCTGCTGAAGCACAGGCACCCCCTGCAAACAATAAATTTGCACCTTCCCTCCTATACGTAATAAAGGGACAGCGCATGCTGAAAAAAAGGGGTTTGATCTCACAAGGAATGAGCTTTGCCTCACAATTGTACTAATAATACAAATTATGCCACACAGTAGAACAATCTTATTCACATTACACAGCACGTGGTGCCCCTGATTCATATTTCATAACGTAGTAGTGTACCTTATTCACGTACAATACACAGTAGTGCCCCTAATTCACTTTATGACACACAGTAGTGTACCTTTGTCATGTTATGAAACACAGTAGTAGTGCCCCTTAGTCACATTAAACCACACGGTAGTGCCTCTTACACAATGCCCACATTTGTAGTGCCCCTTACACATAATGCCCACAGTAGTAGTGCCACTCATAATGGCCACAGTAGTTGTGCCCCTTACACATACAGTATGTCCACAGGAGGGGAGAGGAGGGAGTGTGCAGTGCTTACATGGGAGATCAGCTTCAAGCAGCTGGCGCTGCTGCCTATCATAGAGTTTGACAGATTCAGTGAGGAGGAGAGAGGATGGAGCCAGAGGGACCTGTTAATGAGAGCCACGCTTCCCAATGCCGGAACTGTCAGACAGTTTGACAGGCGCAGCGGCAGCTGGCAGTAATAGTAGGGTTCACATAAAAAGTGGGGGATACCGCACTAGACCACTGATATTATGCCTATCAGCATAAAGAAACCAAAATATACTAAATACTATGGATAAATCCCAGTAGATTTATGTATTGGCGGTGCACCCTGAGTCAGTATTAAGCTAATCAATTACACATAGGGAGAGAAAGAAGACTCTTTTGTGGGTGCACTCTTGACAGCAGATTCACCCTCTTTTCTTAATGTTTCTTATATCTCTTTAAAGCACTGTTTATCCTCACAGCCCACATTTTCATCTGTTCAATATCTACTACTCAGGGTTTGATATCTCCTACCTGTGTTCACACGGTATTATCTCTGTAGGCTTACATTGTTTGCACTTATGGCCTAGTGACTGGTACTATTTGCGGGTAACACATTTCTGGTCCCCCTATATAGGGTATTATTAGCATTTGCAACAAACAAGTGGCCATTTATGTGACAGATTTTTTAATTTGTTTCATTGTTTGTCATTTGTCTTGTCTTTATTGGATACCACAACTGTCATTTTTAGAATGCATCATTAAATTCTTATGTTTTACTATTTCAATACTATAGTCGTCTTTTGACTATTTCAAGAATGCACCCACAAAAGAGTTTTTTTTCTCTCCCTATGTGTAAGTAATAGCGGGGTAGCTGAGTGGGGAGAGCTCCTCCTCAGCCTGGTGCCTTCCTGCGTTGCATACCCTTGCTGAGCATGTTGTCCCTATATCTATCTATCTATCTATCTATCTATCTATCTATCTATCTATCTATCTATCTATCTATCTATCTATCTGTCTGTCTGTCTGTCTGTCTGTCTGTCTGTCTGTCTGTCTGTCTGTCTGCCTGTCTGTCTGTCTGTCTGTCTGTCTGTGTCTAGCTAGCTATCTTTATAATGTAGAAATATAAGAGTGAGTATTGAAGACTGCGGAGACTGGGTGATTGAAAGATTAGAGAAGCAAAGCTTTTCTAAACTTTAGAAATACCAAACCTACAATGTCCACATTGCTAATAATAATAATAATAATAATAATAATAATAATATAATATTTATATAGCACCAGATATAAAATAAGGTTAACGGAAACCAGAACTAAGCATTTGGTTTGTATTTTAATTAAAGGATATTAGTAAAATTCTTGGAGGAAAAGATAGCAGTGACAGTTGTAGATCATCAGAAATATATCTATGGGGATTAAGACGTTTATTGTTCATTGTCCCCTAATATGTATGGTGTTAAGTTAAGTTGAAATTATTGGCCAGATGTATCAAGCCTTGGAGAGTGATAAATTGCATGGTGATAAAGTGCCAGCCAATCAGCTCCTAACTGCCATGTCATAAGCTGTGTTTGTAAAATGACAGTTGGGAACTGATTGGATAGTACTTTATCACCATACAATTTATCACTCTAGAAGGCTTGATAATTCTGTGCATTAGTCTTGAGTCTCTTTTTGAAAGTTTCTCGAGTGGAGTCCTCTGAAACTGTGCAGGGCAACAAGTTCAAATAAAGTTAGAGCAACAAAGCAGACATCTTGTGCAGTGAGGTAAATGGCTGAGGAGGCAGTGGCTATTACCAGAGCCGGATGTACACACAATATATGAGCCCAAGTGTTAATGTAGGCATTATGCAAAGATGCAGCAGTATATACTGCTGGAAATTTGGTGAATTTTAATCAGAGATGTGCGGAAAAGATAGGAGTGCCTCACCTATCATAGACTTACTCAAGAGTTATAACTATAATAATGATTAGAATAATACAAAGAAGATATTTCTAATGTATTCATTTTATTTTTCATATACAGTACTTATATAGTCAAACCTCTGGCGTATATGTTATCATGAAACGAAAGGCCGTGCCTCCCCAGCCTCACTTCACCAACCGTCACTTCTAGATACTGTAACTATGGGAAATACGACAGAAGTAAAAAAATGGTGGAGAAATCAGTGAACACTTTGCACTTTTAACTTTATTAAATATCTGGAAACAAACTGGCTTTCTCCAGCTAAAGTGCTGGAGAAAAGCTCTTTTATGAATAGACTCCCAGATCCCCAATGTAGACTTTCCTCTGTGTTTCACGTGAAATGTTTGTAATACAAAATTGCTATTAGTGAGTAGTTGCCATTAAAAGTTTTATCTTATTAAAATTCAGATTGAAGTAATGTTTATGTGTAATATAGAATTGTCCAGAAGGCAATTACTAAAGAAAAAAATGCAGTTAAAAACCCCCAAAACGACTGTATTCAGACTTTGCCTGCTTTTCCCATATCTTCTAAGCACCAGAATGCGATGCATTCTAGGGCTTGGATGCCGTGGGTAACGCCAGCTTTTGCTGCCATTACCCCTTAGAAGCCTATGGGCTTCTTTTCAGCATTTTTTCCTGAGAGGTATCCAATTGTATCTCCCCCAGCACTATTCGTGGCTGCTGCATGTGCAGAGGGACTCCGGGGGCTGAAACCCAGAAGTCATAAGAAAGGGCAGCTCGGGAGAGCTGTCCTTTGCAATACTAATCACATATGCACTGGCGTAACTACAGCCCCCACAGCCATCATGGAGGCGCCAGGCTTGTGTAAGCAGATTCCCATGTGGACTAGCCGTCCGCATCTAACTCTGCTAAATGTCCCTCCTAAAAAGGCAGCCGCCTCGGAGGAGACAGATGCTAGACATCATACTTGACCTCTAGCCTCTGACAGGGAGCTTAGCGCTACAGCATTATCCTGAAGTTGCGGGAGCACTTAGCACAGGTGCCAATGAGCATTACAACCCTGGCAATGAGCTTGGAACCCAGTGCATGAAACCCCTGGCAATGAGCATGAAACCCCTGGCAATGAGCATTACACTCCTGGCAATGAGCATGACGCCCAGAGCATGAAACCCCTGGCAATATGCAATACACCCATGGCAACAAGCATTACCCCTGACAATGAGCATGACATCCAGAGCATGAAACACCTGGCATGGAGCATGGAACCCAGAGCATGAAACCTCTGGCAATGAGCATGGAACCCAGAGCATAAAACCTCTGGCAACAAGCAGGTAATTTAAAAATAATTAGAAGCCATACTGTGGGGCATAATGTGTCAAAGGCATTGCGGTATGTGGCATAATGTATAAATGTCATTGCAGTGTGTGGCACAATGTGTCAGGGGCATTACATTGTGTGGCATAATATATCATGGGCATCGTGGTTTGTGGTATAATGTTTTGGGGCATTGTGGTGTGTGGTATAATGTATCATGGGCATTATCGTGTGTGGCATAATGTATCACGGGCATTGTGGTGGACGGCATACAGTGTCAGGGGTAGAGATGTGCGGCTGGCACTTTTCGTATTTTGTGTTTTGGTTTTGGTTCTAATTCCACTTTTGTGTTTTAGTTTTGGCTTGGTTTTGCCAAAACCACCCTTTCGTGTTTTGGTTTAAAAAACAGCTAAAATCACAGAATTTGGGGTTAATTTTGCTCCTACGGTATTATTAACCTCAATAACAATCATTTCCAGTCTATTCTGAACACCTCATACCTCACAATATTGTTTGTAGGCCAAAAGGTTGCGCCGAGGTTGCTGGATGACTAAGCTAAGCGACACAAGTGGACAACACAAACACCTGGCCCATCTAGGAGTGGCACTGCAGTGTCAGACAGGAGGGCAGATATAAAAAAAGGCCCCAAACAGCACATCATGCAAAGAAGAAAAAGAATTGCAATGAGGTAGTTGTATGACTAAGCCAAGCGACACAAACAATTGGCACATCTAGGCGTGGCACTGAAGTGGCAGACAGGAGGGCATATATAAAAAAAAGGCCCCAAACAGCACATCATGCAAAGAAGAAAAAGAATTGCAATGAGGTAGTTGTATGACTAAGCCAAGCGACACAAACACTTGGCCATCTAGTAGTGGCACTGCAGTGGCAGACAGGAGGGCAGATCTAAAAAAGGCCCCAAACAGCACATCATGCAAAGATGTAAAAGAGGTGCAATGAGGTAGCTGTATGACTAAGCCAAGCAACATAAACAATTGGCCGATCTAGGAGGGGCACTGCAGTGGCAGACAGGAGGGCAGTTATCAAAAAAAGGCCTCTCTCAGCACAAGATGCAAAGAAGAAAAAAGGTGCACCGAGGTTGCTGTATGACTAAGCTAAGCGACACAACCACCTGGCCCATCTAGTAGTGTCACGCAGTGGCTGTAGAGAGTGGGCCGCAATTGTTTGGTCCACTGACAACATCTCCAGTACGCTCCTGTAATTTTTTTAAAATTCTGCAATTGGTGGACACTTACGGCAGTACCCCAGGACTAATACAGCAGTACCCCTGGACTCATACGGCAGTGACAGAAAAGATGTCTAAGAGGTGCAATGAGGTAGTTGTATAACTAAGCCAAGCGACACAAACAATTCCAACTGGAATTATACGTCCAAATCACTGGAATTAATTGGCAAGATCGCTGTAATTAATAATTATACGGACAAATCACAGAAATTAATGGGCAAAATCACTGTAATTAATAATTATACGTCCAAATCACTGGAATTAATTGGCAAAATCACTGGAATTATTCGTCCAAATCACTGGAATTATACGTCCAAATCACTAGAATTAATTGGCAAAATCACTGTACGTCCAAATCACTGTAATTAATTGGCAAAATCACTGGAATTAATAATTATACGTCCAAATCACTGTAATTAATTAGCAAAATCACTGTAATTATATGTCCAAATCACTGGAATTAAATGACAAAATCTCGCTATTGCCTGCCTAGTGAAGTAGAATCTAGATGGGATTTGGTACCGGGGACACAATACCTCCATCAATTGTCTAAACCCACTGCACTAATGGCGGATACCGGATGCACGTCTAACACCAACATAAGTGTCATGGCCTCAGTTATGAGGGCTTCCATCGTCATGTGAAGCTGAACCACTAGTCATGAACATAGGCCAGGGCCTCAGCCATTCCTTGCCACTCTGTGTCATAAATGGCATATTGGC
The DNA here is from genome assembly GCF_028390025.1 of Pseudophryne corroboree. Classification (NCBI taxonomy): domain Eukaryota; kingdom Metazoa; phylum Chordata; class Amphibia; order Anura; family Myobatrachidae; genus Pseudophryne; species Pseudophryne corroboree. The sequence goes on from NC_086446.1 coordinate 398,429,438, forward strand.
AAGTTTACGTTTCTCCTCAGACCATTTAAGTTTCTTTTTTTGTTTTTTTTTACTGAACTTTGGCTTTTTGGATTTTACATGCCCTCTACCATCACAGTTGGCATCAGCCTTGGCAGGCGACGGTGATGGCATTTCATTGTCTATGTCATGGCTAGTGGCAGCAGCTTCAGCACTAGGAGGAAGTGGTTCTTGATCTTTCCCTATTTTATCCTCCACATTTTTGTTCTCCATTATTTTTCTGGAGTTATATAACACAATATGCGGCACAAGCAAGCGTACCCCTACACCTCACAGGGCAAACACTAAAAATTATTTGGATTAAATATTAATAACTCCTTTATTTGGCGAAAATAATATACAGCACAGGACAGCACCACTGAATTTATATGGCAGCACCACTGGACTGGATTTATACGGAATTATATGGAATTATACGGCAGGATAACTGGAACTATACGACAGTATCACAGGAATTATACACCAGTATTCTGAGAATTATACGGCAATATCACAGGAATTATACACAAGTATCACGGGAATTATACGCCAGTATTCCGAGAATTATATGGCAGTATCACAGGAATTATACGCCAGTATCATGGGAATTATAGTGTTCACTCTAGGATTTTTTTAGGGCAGGGTGCTGAGCATTGAAGAGGGCACATTTTTATTTTGAAGGGCACATTTTTGATGTGACGCTTTGCGCACAAAGCATAGCGCATATGTTTATAGTTTTTGTACATACATTTTGCCCTTAGTAAATCATATACCCTTGCATACATATAAGACACCTAACATCTGTACTGAGAAACATACTGTACATGTCCAGTCTTCTATGTGTTATAAAACAGAAAAGTTAAGCAATGGGTTAAAATATATAGGAAAAAAATAAGTCTGTTCTACTAGGGAAATACTATAAGCAGTACATGCTCACTGCTTACCCTGTTCGTTCCCTCTTTATCAGAGTGCTGTGTTATTTACAGTGCCTCCTCTGCCATCCAGTTGGCTAAGGATAGAAATTGTGTTCCAATTTCAGAGGTGGGCAAGGAGTAGACGACAACATTGTAACATGCACTCTGACTGTTACATTCTGTATACAAGGGGGCGATTTATGGTCCTGCAGGGTGCACTGAAAAGGGGCAGGGTGCTTTTTCACATTTCAAAAATGGGCAGGGTGCAGCACCCTGCTGAAACAGCCTAGAAGGAACACTAAATTATATGTCAGTATCACAGGAATTATACGCCAGTATCACGGGAATTATATGGCAGTATCACAGGAATTATACGCCAGTATCACAGGAATTATATGGCAGTATCACAGGAATTATACGCCAGTATTCCGAGATTTATACGTCAATATCACAGGAATTATGCGCCAGTAACACTGGATATATGGCAGCAGAGGACACCACCACTGTGACTGGTCACTGGACTGATGCTGCACAAGACACTTCCCCTGGTCTAATGCAGGACAACATAGCACCACTGAAAGGGACTTATACAGCTACACTGGATATATGGCAGCAGAGGACACCACCACTGTGACTGGTCACTGGACTGATGCTGCACAAGACACTACCCCTGGTCTGATGCAAGACAACACAGCAAAAATGCAAGGGACTTATACAGCAGCCAGCAGCACTGGGGACATATAGCAGCAGAGGACACCAACACTGTGACTGGCTGGACTGATGCAGCATAAGACACTGTTTACCCTGGACTGGACTGAGCAGCACAACACAGCACAAGACTAGCCACCCTACTTTCCCGCCCCCACACAGACACTGAGGACGGAGACACATCCTGTCACTACACTCTCCAAGACTGGAGTGAAAATGGCCACGACGCGCACCTCCTTATATGGAATCCAAATCCCGCAAAGAATCCGACAGCGGGATGATGACGTTTTGCCTCGTTCGGGTTTCCGAGTCAGGCGGGAAAACCCTAGCCTGACTCGGAACTGGGCTCAGAGCGTGAAGTCCGGTAGGGTTCGGTTCTCTGAGAACCGAACTTGCTGATCTCTAGTCAGGGGCATTACAGTGTGTGGCATATTGTGTAATGGGCATTATGGTGTGTGGTATAATGTGTAAGGGGCATTATGGTATGTGGTATAATGTGTCACGGCCACTGCAGTGTGTGGCATAATGTTTAAGGTGCATTACTATAAGGAAGGAAAATTACATATAATGTAAGGGGCATGAATCAGGATTTTTGTTTCCTGTGGTGGCCAATGTTTGGGCGTGCAAGTGCCAAAACTGGGGTATAAGGTGGTCATTTCCTGCAATGCCACACCCATTTACAGTTTGGCTTGTAGGAGCAAAATTTATAGTTACACCACTGCACATATGTAAGCACATATATAATTATTAGAGATGTGGTAAGTGGTGAGATGTACCGCATTGCGGATGCGATGTTTAGTACATCCCACCCCTGAACACTGAATATGTGCCATTAACATTCAGTGTTTTTACAGCTTGAAGTCTCTTTATTGCAGATTAAAGCTTAAAGTAGCTACAGCAAAATGTTGGTGAGTGCAGAGGATCAATGTGTATATATGTACACAATACACATAGTCACTGATAGTTCTTTATCTGCAATGCCTGGATTAAGCTAAAGATGAAGCTGAATATCAAAATACAGCAAACATTATGGAAGATTTTTAAGGCAGGTAATATATACTACAGCAGAGATAAGAATGTATTAAACATTGTAAAAGGCCTTTTACGGTATATCACTATAATATGAGTATTCACCTAATTGAATTTACATATGTCATACATATTAAAAAACAAACCAAACAAAAAATAAATAAAAAAATTACTATATATATATATATATATATATACACATACACTGCTCAAAAAAATAAAGGGAACACAAACAACACAATGTAACTCCAAGTCAATCACACTTCTGTAAAATCAAACTGTCCACTTAGGAAGCAACACTGATTGACAATCAATTTCACATGCTGTTGTGCAAATGGAATAGACAACAGGTGGAAATTATAGGCAATTAGCAAGACACCCCCAATAAAGGAGTTGTTCTGCAGGTGGCGACCACAGACCACTTCTCAAATCCTATGCTTTCTGGCTGATGTTTTGGTCACTTTTGAAAGCTGGCGGTGCTTTCACTCTAGTGGTAGCATGAGACGAAGTCTACAACTAACACAAGTGGCTCAGGTAGAGCAGCTCATCCAGGATGGCACATCAATGTGAGCTGTGGCAAGAAGGTTTGCTGTGTCTGTCAGCGTAGTGTCCAGAGCATGGAAGCGCTACCAGGAGACAGGCCAGTACATCAGGAGATGTGGAGGAGGGATGCGGTCAAGATGCCGCCGGCCGGAATCCCGGCGGTCGAAATACCGACGCCGGAATCCCGACCGCCACAATCCCGACATATTCTCCCTCCGTGGGTGTCCACGACACCCATAGAGGGAGAATATAATAGTGTGCCGAGCGTAGAGAGGCACCGTGCCCGCAGCGTGGCGAGCGAAGCGAGCCCGCAAGGGGCTGCGTTCCGCTCGCCACCCCTGTCGGGATTGTGTGGTCGGGATTCCGGCGTCGGTATTTCGACCACCGGGATTCCGGCCGGCGGCATTTAGTACTGATCCCTTGGAGGAGGCCGTAGGAGGGCAACAAACCAGCAGCAGGACCACTACCTCCGCCTTTGTGCAAGGAGGAACAGGAGGAGCACTGCCAGAGCCCTGCAAAATGACCTCCAGCAAGCCACAAATGTGCATGTGTCAAACGATCAGAAACAGACTCCATGAGGGTGGTATGAGGGCCCGACGTCCACAGGTGGTGGTTGTGCTTACAGCCCAACACCGTGCAGGACGTTTGGCATTTGCCAGAGAACACCAAGATTGGCAAATTCGCCACTGGCACCCTGTACTCTTCACAGATGAAAGCAGGTTCTCACTGAGCACTTGTGACAGACGTGACAGAGTCTGGAGATGCCAAGGAGAATGTTCTGCTACCTGCAACATCCTACAGCATGACCGGTTTGGCAGTGGGTCAGTAATGGTGTGGGGTGGCATTTCTTTGGGGGGCCGCACAGCCCTCCATGTGCTTGCCAGAGGTAGCCTGACTGCCATTAGGTAGCGAGATGAGATCCTCAGACTCCTTGTGAGACCATATGCTGGTGTGGTTGGCCCTGGGTTCCTCCTAATGCAAGACAATGCTAGAACTCATGTGGCTGGAGTGTTTCAGCAGTTCCTGCAAGACGAAGGCATTGATGCTTTCCGTTCCCCAGACATAAATCCAATTGAGCACATCTGGGACATCATGTCTCGCTCCATCCACCAACGCCACGTTGCACCACAGACTGTCCAGGAGTTGGCAGATGCTTTAGTTCAGGTCTGGGAGGAGATCCCTCAGGAGACCATCCGCCACCTCATCAGGAGCATGCCCAGGAGTTGTAGGGAGATCATACAGGCACGTGGATGCCACACACACTACTGAGCCTCATTTTGACTTGTTTTAAGGACATTAAAGTTGGATCAGCCTGTAGTGTGTTTTTCCACTTTCATTTTGAGTGTGACTCCAAATTCAGACCTCCATGGGTTAATAAATTTGATTTCCATTGATAATTTTTGTGTGATTTTGTTGTCAGCACATTCAACTATGTAAAGAACAAAGTATTTAATAAGAATATTTCATTCATTCAGATCTAGGATGTGTTATTTTAGTGTTCCCTTTATTTTTTTGAGCAGTGTGTGTGTGTGTGTGTGTGTGTGTGTGTGTGTATATATATATATATATATATATATATAAGATCAGTGTATTTCTCCAAGAAACATCTTATTTTCTTTAATTGCAAAAGGCACATTTTCCAGGAAGGGTCCTGCATGCTTGAGATTCCAGTGACCATCTCAATTCTCTTTGAACACCGAATACCCATCATTCGCTAAAGATAAACTACCAGTTTTTGACATCGTAGACTATGACATGTCTGGGGCAGCTGGAAAGTAATCCTATAAATGCTTCTGTACTAGACCTGTCTAGGAAATGATGTTCTGCAGAGGTAACTTCTGCTTCTTTCTACAATATAAATAGCTTTATCATATTTTTGTGGGAATCATTTTCTTTTACCAAAAATCTACCCTTGCTTGCTACTGGAAAAAGTAGCACTGACACATTCATGCTTTGCAATGTTGTTTATGCATAACGTTTTTGTTGCTTTGGCATTTATCATGACAAGTTTAGAGGCCTATTCATCATCACTAATGGGCCCGTTACACATAGGTACAAAAACGCTAGTTTCTGCATGCTTTAAGTAACGGATCCATTCATTATGAGAGGCCCAATGGGGATGCTCTGCGGCTGTGTATATGTATATACTTAGGTTACACATGTGCAGTCAGCCAGACACCGGTAAGTAACACTGCTACTTCAGTAGTAGTGTAAGAGATCGCAGGGACCCTTAATCCCTGGACAATATTTGACACAGTGTATTAGGGCCCTGTGTGGCACATAGAAATGCCAGTCTGATTCAGCTAAATCACCTAATGAACAGCACAGAAGCACAGTGGTCAACACTGTTGCCTCATACCACTTGAGCCATTGTGGCTCTTAAATTTAGACCTCCTGCACAAGAATACTATATGGGGTGGAGGGTTAAGTAGGGGGTGGGGCTGGACTGCACACCCAAATTCATAACATAATAAGAGGTGCTACCATGCTGAGACTTGTAATGATACACAGAAAAAGAGAAAATACCAGTACAAACTCTAAATACTAAGAACATTGGTAATCAGAACAATTATAATAAACTCTGCAACTTCACATGGAGTATAATTGATGTTCTTGGAATAAATTTTGGCCAAAAATATGGGCCCACCTTCCACAGCCAGATGACCTCATCAGGTGGATCCCTAACATTCCTAAGGTTGAAGTCCAGAGCACGGGATGCCCTTGGCCTGCACAACCCAACCACCCAAAGGCATCACACTAGCGAAAAGTAGCAGTTAAAGTGTTAGATGGTGTTACATTAATAAGTAGCATCAGCTACTGGGTTTGATAAAGAAGTGGGTCTTGAGAGCCCATTTGAAGTTTTGTAGAGAGGTGGAGAGTCTGATAGAGAGAGGTAGAAAATGCCATAAATAGGGAGCATCAAGTGCAAAATCTTGGAGGTGGGAGTGGGAGGAGGTAATCAGCAGGCATGAATTTGTAAAGCAAAGAAGGCCGGTGAGACTGTAAAAGGAGATAAGGTCAGAGATATAGGGGGTCATTCCAACCCGATCGCAGGCTGCACTTCTTCGCGGCATTTAGCCACCGTTTAGGGGGAACGGTCCGGCCAACGCAGGCGTGGCTGGACCGTTTGGGGGCGGGCCGCGGCGGCTGCGTGACATGTCACGCAGCCGCTGCGGCCAGCGGGAGCGACGAGTAACTCCCAGCCAGCCACAGGATCTTCGCTGGCCGGGAGTAACTCCTCAAATACAAAGGCATCGCCTCTGTGCGATGCTTTTGTATTTGTGCGGGGGAACCGGCACTGACATGTGGGGCGGACTAGCCCTGTGCTGGGCGTCCCCCAGCATGTCTGAGTTAAGGATCGTAGCTGTGCTAAACTTAGCACAGCTACGATCAACTCGGAATGACCCCCACAATTGGGAGAGGAATGGGTGAGGGCTTTGCAAGTGAGAAGCATGGATTGGATTCAATTCTGAAGGCAAAGGGGAGCCAGTATAGGGCTTGTATGAGAGGGAAGGTAGACCTAATATGGGGGGTCATTCCAACCCGATCGCTTGCTGCAGTTTGTCGGGTCGGAACTGTGCATGCACCGGTGCCGCAGTGCGCCGGCGCATGGCAGCTTTCGTTACCTAGCGATCGCCTCTGAGACAGAGGCGGTCGCTAGGTGGGAGGGGGCTGAATGGCGGCGTTAAGCAGCCGTTTAGGGGGAGCGGTCCGGCCAATGCAGGCATGGCCGGACCGTTGGGATGGAGGACCGCGGTGGCTGCGTGACATGTCACGCAGCAGCTGTGGCCAGCGGGAGCGACGAGCAACTCCCGGCCAGCCACAGGAGCTGCGCTGGCCGGGAGTTACTCCTCAAATACAAAGGCATTGCCTCTGTGCGATGCTTTTGTTTTTGTGCGGGGGAGGGGGCTGGCACTGACATGCGGGGTGGACTAGCCCTGTGCTGGGCGTCCCCCCGCATGTCTGAGTTAACGATCATAGCTGTGCTAAACTTAGTACAGCTACGATCAACTCGGAATGACCCCCTTGGTTGGAAATTTAGATAAGTTGGACAGCAGCAGATTGTAGTGGAGAATAGCAATAGTCAGGAAGGCAAGACAGGAGAGGATTGCAGATGTCCAATCTAGATAGTGAGTGGATGAGGGTATTAGTAGCATCCAGGGTGAGAAAAGGTCTGTTCCTGGAAATATTTTTGAGATGGAAACAGCAGGACCGTGAGAAGTATTGAATGTGTGCTTTGAAGGAGAGTGAGGAGTCAAGGATAACTTTAAGATAGCATACTTGGGGGCTAGAGCAGATAGTTAAGCCATCAATATATAGTGAAATTGTGGGAGGAGAGATTATGCAAGAGGATGGGAAGATGATCAGCTCAGTTTTAGAGATGATAAGATCAAGAGAGCAGTGGGACATCCAAGAAAAGATAGCAGAGAGACAGTTGAAGATCGAGTGAGAAGAAATGGGGAAAGGTCAAGGGAGGAAAGGTAGATCTGAGTACCATCAACATAGAGATGATATTGGAGGTCAAATAGCTACAGATGTAGCCATGCTCATTGTGGTTACATCTGCCGTGTACCATGTAATGATCTTACCTAAAGAGGACGTATAGAGGGAGAAAAGAAGATGTCCAAGAACAGCACCTTGGGGGACACTTACAGTTAGTGGAAGCGGAATCATGAATGGAGACAGAGAAGGAATGGTCAGAGAAGTAGGAGGAAAGCCAGGACAGGTCAGTATCATGCAGACCAAGGGAGTGAGGGGTTTGCAGAAGAGGGTAGTCCACAGTTGCAAAAACAGTAAAGCGGTCAAGGAGAATAAAAGAGAAGTGACCCTTGGATTTGGCAGCAAGTAGTTTGGAGGCAAAAGGGAGGAGAGAGGTGGGTTAGTAAAGTAGTTGAAAAGAATGTTAGGAACAAGTGTAGGTATCTTAAAAATGGGCATGCTTGAAGGGCATGCTTGAAGGCAGAAGGGAAAGTACCTCATGAGAGGGAGAGATTGAGGTGATGGCCACAATGGGAACAGGCAGAAAAGAGGTGGCACGAGGAGGGGATAGGGTCCAGTGGGGAGGTGGTGGTGGTGGTGGTGGGTACCGGATGAGGGCCACGACATTATCTCCAGATACAGTGGAAAAGAAATCAGAGTTAGTAAGATGATTAGGGTGGTGTGGTCAGGAAAAGGAGGGGGCGGATTGCTGAGGGCCTGGTGGGATATGATGTCCTGATGTATGGAGTAAATTTTGAATGTGAAGTAGGTAGCAAAGCCAAGGGCAGAAAGTGAGGAGGAGAGTCAAAGCGGGGATGGGCAGAAGAGAGAGTTGAAAGTGGCAAATGGACGCTGGGGGTTTAGGACGGGGAGGAAATGAGGTTCTTGAAATTTTGTCTGTTTAGATAGGTAAAGGGTAGTACTGTGGGATGAGAACATAAATTTTAAATAGAGGAAGTCTGTCGTAGAGTGCAATTTCCTCCACTGTCGCTCGGCGGCTCATGAACACAGATATCTGGTGCGTTTGATATTCCAGAGTTGAGGTGTTGATCTGCAAGGGTGAGTCAAGAGCAGAAGTATAGGAGTCATTGTAATAAACGTTAATTATAGTAATAATTCCATAAGGCATCTTAAGCATGAACTTTTGTAAGTCTATCAACCAAAATAGAATAAGCAATGAAATTATGACCATTAAGTTAAGGCTAAAGCCTTAATGGGCCTTTTTATTTCACAATACGGTCATGGTATGCTATGACATCCTTCGGTTAGCTGCAGATTCAACACTGTCATGCAGTGAGATTGCTGCCCCGCACAGATGGTAGAGCTGCTATTTCTCTCATTTGTGCATTCACTCGAATACACAAATGAAGGGCGATTCAATTGCTGGACATTTAAAAAAATGGGCATCTATCGGAGCTATTCAATTGTTGCTCAGGTCAGACTCCCCCTGCAGTCTATGCAACTAAAGATCTGAGCAGCAATGTAGCATACAAGATAATGTCCATGGCTATTACGCTGCACATAGATTTTCATTGTGTACATATGGCAAATGACTAGGAGCTGGGATGATATCACAAATTGCTAGGTAAGAAGTGATTCGCAGTTGGTGGATGCCTTGAATGTAGAAGTTGAGTTGCAGATAGAAAATGTGCAAAAAACTCAGGATTGGAGTAAAGATATTAGAATTGAATGAAATGTGAGGACTGAGGTTGGATCTGAATAGTAAGGACGAATAGAAGGTGAGAACAAAAAATCCATTCAATGTTGTACTGTAGTTGTGGCCATTGAATGTGATGGTTTTGTCTACTGAATTGTTTTAGTGACTGGATGTGATAAAAGTGGTAGTGCAATGTGGGACTAAGTGGGATGGATGTTGAGTGCAATGAATGTGGTGTCTAAGTGAAACGAATCTGTCCACAGATCAATCCCACATTGTCTCTGTAACTGTCACATTTAATCCCCGCAAACATCCCACTCAGCTGACAGAACCATCTCCATCTGTTAGAAAACTGATTCAGTAAACTAAAAACTGTTACTAACTTGCTACAACTGTGACACTTGGTACACTGCTCAGCCCACACTTTCAGTTATTACTCCCTAAATACAACACGGGATGAGACCCAATATTAGCCAGCTCTGACCAGCTTCTCCCATCCACCTGTAGAAACTGCTCATCTTTAAACATTTCTATCGTTCTTCACAAAAAGAAGAATTTTGCCCTTCACTTTGGCCATTTTCCCCTCAATGGGTGAGATATGTTGGCTCCGAGATCGCCGGAGGTTCAAGATGCCGGACGATCTCAGGTGTTTTTTTTAAAGAGGCAATCACTTACAAGGCATGGTTTTGCCTTGTAAATTATTGCCCCTTTGAAAAAAGTCCAGGATTTTCTGGCATCATGCACCTCCGGCGATCTCCCACACCATTACATCCCGCCGAATATGTCTGCAGATCCTTTTAAACCACTGAGATAGAAGACCATTCAAACATAATGGTAGGTATGGAAACAATAGTACCTTAGGTGTCCTGTAGCACATTCCAATTGGATTATAAATTGTGATGGATTGGGTTTAATTACTTAAGTACATACATTTGTAGTTTTACCTTTGTACTACTCAGAGTCAGTATTTTGTTTTAATTTGCATTTGATTACCTCTTTAGGTTATTTTCTTAATTTTGAAAAAAGGAGAAAAAATATATGAAGCATTCTAAAAATTGTATACTAATAGACAAAGATTGAAAAAAATGCTAACAAAAATAGAATGCTCATGTGACCAGACCACATTAGTTTAATATTTCCTATTTTAAATTAGTGATATGCACCGGAAATTTTTCGGGTTTTGTGTTTTGGTTTTGGATTCGGTTCCGCGGCCGTGTTTTGGATTCGGACGCGTTTTGGCAAAACCTCCCTGAAATTTTTTTGTCGGATTAGGGTGTGTTTTGAAATCGGGTGTTTTTTACAAAAAACCCTCAAAAACAGCTTAAATCATAGAATTTGGGGGTCATTTTGATCCCATAGTATTATTAACCTCAATAACCATAATTTCCACTCACTTTCAGTCTATTCTGAACACCTCACACCTCACAATATTATTTTTAGTCCTAAAATTTGCACCAAGGTCGCTGGATGGCTAAGCTAAGCGACACAAGTGGCCGACACAAACACCTGGCCCATCTAGGAGTGGCATGCAGTGTCAGGCAGGATGGCACTTCAAAAAAATAGTACCCAAACAGCACATGATGCAAAGAAAAAAAGAGGCGCAATGAGGTAGCTGTGTGATTAAGCTAAGCGACCCAAGTGGCCGACACAAAGACCCAAGTGGCCGACACAAACACCTGGCCCATCTAGGAGTGGCACTGCAGTGTCAGACAGGATGGCTCTTCAAAAAAATAGTACCCAAACAGCATATGATGCAAAGAAAAAAAGAGGCGCAATGAGGTAGCTGTGTGACTAAGCTAAGCGACCCAAGTGGCCGACACAAACACCTGGCCCATCTAGGAGTGGCACTGCAGTGTCAGACAGGATGGCACTTCAAAAAAATAGTACCCAAACAGCATATGATGCAAAGAAAAAAAGAGGCGCAATGAGGTAGCTGTGTGACTAAGCTAAGCGACACAAGTGGCCGACACAAACACCTGGCCCATCTAGGAGTGGCACTGCAGTTTTCTAGCGAGAGGATGAGTGCTTCCATCCTCATGTGAAGCTGAACCACTAGCCATGAACATAGGCCAGGGCCTCAGCCATTCCTTGCCACTCCGTGTTGTAAATGGCATATTGGCAAGTTTACGCTTCTCCTCAGACGCTTTTAATTTTGATTTTTGGGTAATTTTACTGAACTTTTGTATTTTGGATTTTACATGCTCTCTACTATGACATTGGGCATCGGCCTTGGCAGACAACGTTGATGGCATTTCATCGTCTCGGCCATGACCAGTGGCAGCAGCTTCAGCACGAGGTGGAAGTGGATCTTGATCTTTCCCTATTTTACCCTCCACATTTTTGTTCTCCATTTTTTAATGTGTGGAATTATATGCCAGTATCAATAGCAATGGCCTACTACTATATATACTGTGCACAACTGAAATGCACTACAGGTATGGATGGATAGTATACTTGACGACACAGAGGTAGGTAGAGCAGTGGCCTTCCGTACCGTACTGCTATATATACTGGTGGTCAGTGTCAGCAAACTGCAAAACTAAAATGCACCACAGGTATAGAATCTAGATGGATAGTATACTTGACGACACAGAGGTAGGTAGAGCAGTGGCCTTCCGTACCGTACTGCTATATATACTGGTGGTCACTGTCAGCAAACTGCAAAACTAAAATGCACCACAGGTATAGAATCTAAATGGATAGTATACTTGACACAGAGGTAGGTAGAGCAGTGGCCTTCCGTACCGTACTGCTATATATACTGGTGGTCACTGGTCAGCAAAACTCTGCACTGTACTCCTCCTATATAATATACTGGTGGTCCCCAGTCCCCACAATAAAGCAGTGTGAGCACAGATATATGCAGCACACTGAGCACAGATATGGACTGTTTTTCAGGCAGACAACGTATACTGGTGGTCACTGTCAGCAAAACTCTGCACTGTACTCCTCCTATATAATATACTGGTGGTCCCCAGTCCCCACAATAAAGCAGTGTGAGCACAGATATATGCAGCACACTGAGCACAGATATGGAGTGTTTTTCAGGCAGACAACGTACAGTATACTGGTGGTAACTGTCAGCAAAACTCTGCACTGTACTCCTCCTATATAATACAGCTGCTCCCCAGTCCCCACAATTAAGCAGTGTGAGCACAGATATATGCAGCACACTGAGCACAGATATGGAGTGTTTTTCAGGCAGACAACGTATAGTGGTGGTCACTGTCAGCAAAACTCTGCACTGTACTCCTCCTATATAATATACTGGTGGTCCCCAGTTCCCACAATAAAGCAGTGTGAGCACAGATATATGCAGCACACTGAGCACAGATATGGAGTGTTTTTCAGGCAGACAACATATACTGGTGGTCACTGGTCAGCAAAACTCTGCACTGTACTCCTCCTATATAATACAGCTGCTCCCCAGTCCCCACAATTAAGTAGTGTGAGCACAGATATATGCAGCACACTGAGCACAGATATGGAGTGTTTTTCAGGCAGACAACGTATACTGGTGGTCACTGGTCAGCAAAACTCTGCACTGTACTCCTCCTATATAATACAGCTGCTCCCCAGTCCCCACAATTAAGCAGTGTGAGCACAGATATATGCAGCACACTGAGCACAGATATGGAGTGTTTTTCAGGCAGACAACGTATACTGGTGGTCACTGGTCAGCAAAACTCTGCACTGTACTCCTCCTATATAATACAGCTGCTCCCCAGTCCCCACAATTAAGCAATATAAAGCACAAATATTATTAATAAATGGAGAGGACGCCAGCCACGTCCTCTCCCTAACATTTCCAATGCACGAGTGAAAATGTCGGCGACGCGTGGCTGCTTATATAGAATCCGAATCTCGCGAGAATCCGACAGCGGGATGATGATGTTCGGGCACGCTCGGATTAACCGAGCCATACGGGAGAATCCGAGTATGCCTCGGACCCGTGTAAAATGGGTGAAGTTCGGGGGGGTTCGGTTTCCGAGGAACCGAACCCGCTCATCACTATTTTAAATGCAAGTATTGAATAAAGTATACTATATTATCTCTTAATTTAAAATTATTTTCTGACAAATTCACTGTGGACATCGACAGATCACATAAATATGTTTATTATAGCAATATATCACCGCCTGTACAGTTCATTGGAATGCAATTACCAAGATAACAAATTATTTTAATAACATAGAAGATATTTGTACAGTAGTGCAATAAGACTTGGCAGGTAAAAAGCTACAACAGACACATGTTAATGAAATTAAGAAATATATCCCCTCTGGATTCAGTTAGATTACCCAAAATTTGTTAGATGAGACAGTTTGTTAATAAATACTTTTAGTGTATGATAATGAGGTTTGGCAAGGACGTATCTAGTAGATATCTGCCAGTAACCACATCTTTAATTTGGGTAGCTGTATTATTCTTGCACAATGGGAAGTCAATGTGATACTACACAGATGTCCAGCTTTGATGTTATGTTGTATACATGGCTTAGAGTCAAGATCCCACAAGAGGATCCATCCTACAGCCAACAAGTCTGTAAGTCATCTCCATCTATCATACTGTTATCCTGTCAATTTTTTATCTGCTCGAAAGAAAACCATCTCATACTGTATACGAGAAGAACCTCAAGGTTACACTTACAACACTGTTGAAAAGCAATGGTAGACATGGAAGCAATCGTAGATGTGTCATAACATATCGCATTTGGATTATCAGTTATTATATTTTCCTAAAAACCAGACACATGGTAATATTTAAGATGAAATCAGTGTTTAGAAGTAGGTGAGGGTTTTCTAATTGCTTACTATACCACCTAGGCTTTATTTGATTACTAGTGTACTATTGAATCATATTATTCACATCCAAAGATAATACAATTTCTCTCTAGCTTTTGACCGCAGAAATTTCTATTTAATGGAATTGAGATTGATTCCAGGGGGTTCCAATACAGAGATTATTTTGGAATGTGCTTGGTGATTGGTGCTACAGTTAATGGCATTGACTGCTTTTAATTGCCTTATTGTTACATGTAAGATTACAATTAGACAAATATTTATTAAATATCTGAGTTGTAGTTTTTAGCACATTATTTTTTTTGCAAAAAATAATCCCACTTTATTTATGCCTTCAGGCCCTGACTGACCTGGCATCTGTAGCATGCTAAAAGCACAGCCTTTCACACTCTTTCAAAATTCATAGGAATTATTTTGTTGGTACTGGAATATTTGGGGGTTGAGGAAGTGATGGTAGTGGGGGCTTGATGTAACTTTAATCTCAAATCAAAAAAATATTGCATTCTGGATGTTAAGCATGTAATTTACAGAATGCAAGACTACGGAAACAATCCACAAAAGCAACTTGGCATAAAACAGTGGAATGGCAGCAGTGAAAATCCTGTACGTATATGTTATAGTCACTCTACAATAACTTCAGACTTTAAATCCTCCACCTGGAATCCTAGGCATCATCATTGAATTGTCAAATGTAACAAAAACTTACTGGAACACTTTGAACATCATCATGGGACTTTACTGAAGGAGCATTTCTTGATTTATAGTTAATAGCAGCCTGTTGTAAGATACTGTACTTATATTCTTCCTTTGTCTATGATGTGAATTGTAAGACTATTTTTTTTAATTTCAGTGAATTATATAAATATACAGTATATGTAATATATATACCACTCTTAGGTGTGTGGTCATGCTCTGATAGATATATATATATATATATATATATATATATGCGTGCTTTGCTATGCATTGTGACGCACAAGGCTGAAGGCCAAGTGCGTTCAACCATCCATGGCATGCGTATATCAGAGCATGACCACACACCCAAGACTAGTATAGCTATCTCATAAAATGGTCACTGTTATGACAAAATAGTTCTGTGTGGAGATAGTGTAGAGTGATACACATGTTTGCTGATTCTAAAGTGACTGCTCAGGGAAGTTCTGTTCAAATGTTTTAATAGATCATCATTGTACAAGTTATGTGTGAGGAGGTCTGAGATGAAATCATTTGAGTTAAGTGGTAAATGTGGCATTTTGGATTTTTCTTCTGTCAAAAATATCAAAGTGAGGCCGTGATGCGCGGCTTCCCTCTGAGCAGTGTCTGAGTGTGAGCTGTTACTGTTTAAACTTGTGGAGTGATACAGCTATGGTTTTGTGATTAGGATCAAATAAATATTGAAAGTAGATCAGGCCTGAGGTGTGCGGTCATTGAGAAATAATGCATGGTCATGTGATCTAATTAGAGATGTTCGGCGGCCACTTTTCGTGTTTTGTGTTTTGGTTTAGGATCTGGATTCTCGCTCGTGCTTTGGATCTGGATTAGTTTTGCCAAAACCACCCTTTCGGGTTTTGGTTTTGGATCTGGATTATTTAAAAAAAAAAAAAGATAAAATCACAGAATGTGGGGGTAATTTTGATCCTACGGTATTACTAACCCCAATAACATTCATTTCCACTAATTTCCAGTCTATTCTGAACACCACACACCTCACAATATTGTTTTTAGACCAAAAGGTTGCACCAAGGTAGCTGGATGACTTTGCTAAGCAACAAAAGTGTGCAGCAGAAACACCTGGCCCATCTAGGAGTGGCACTGCAGTGTCAGACAGGATGGCAGTTTTAAAAACTAGCCCCCAAACATCACATCATGCAAAGAAGAAAAAGAGGTGCAACGAGGTCACTGTGTGACTAAGCTAAGCGACACAAGTGTGCGGCACAAACATCTGGCCCGTCTAGGAGTGGCACTGCAGTGTCAGACAGGATGGCAGCTTTAAAAACTAGGCCCTTAACAGCACAAAATGCAAAGAAAAAAAAGAGGTGCAAGATGGAATTGTCCTTTGGACCTCCCACCCACCCATATGTTGTATAAACAGGACATGCACACTTTAACAAACCAATCATTTCGGCGACAGGGTCTGGCAAATGACTGTGGATGTAATGATTGGTTTGTTTGGACCCCCACAAAAAAAAAAGAAGCAATTAATCCCCCCACCAAAAAAGAAGCAATTCATCTCTCCTTGCACAAACTGGCTCTACAGAGGCAAGATGTCGTCCTCATTCTCCGATTCCTCATCCCTTTCAGTGTGTAGATCCTCCTCCTCACAGAGTATTAATTCGTCCCCATTGGAATCCACCATCACAGGTCCACCATCACAGCTCTGGAGGAAATTGCTGGTAAAGGTCTTCCTGGAGGAATTCATAATTTATTTTGATGAACATCATCTTCTCCACATTTTGTGGAAGTAACCTCCTATGCCGATCGCTGACAAGGTTACCGGCTGCACTAAACACTCTTTTGGAGTACACACTGGATGGGGGGCGACCTAGGTAAAATAAAGCCAGTTTGTGCAAGGGCCTCCAAATTGCCTCTTTTTCCTGCCAGTATACATACGGACTGTCTGACATGCCTACTTGGATGCTGACACCCATATAATCCTCCACAATTCTTTCAATGGTGACAGCATCAAATGCAGAGACAGTAGACACGTCAGTAATCATTGGCAGCTCCTTCAGTCCGGACCAGATGTCAGCACTTGCTCCTGACTGCCCTGCATCACCACCACTGGGTGTGCTCGAAAATGTAATAATTTTCCTTGCAGCCCCATTTGCGGGATAAAATAAAGGAGGAGCTGTTGATGGGTCACGTTCCACTTGAGTTGACAATTTTCTCACCAGCAGGTCTTTGAACCTCTGAAGACTTGTGTATGCTGGAAAGAGAGATACAACATGGCTTTAAACCTAGGATCGAGCATGGTGGCCAAAATGTAGTGCTCTGATTTCAACAGATTGACCACCCTTGAATCCTGGCAAAGCGAATTAAGGGCTCCATCCACATACTTTGCAGAATTGCTCTGTCTTAGCTCCTTCTTCAATTTCTCCAGCTGCTTCTGCAAAAGCCTGATGAGGAAAATGACCTGACTCAAGCTGGCAGTGTCTGAACTAACTTCACGTGTGGCAAGTTCGAAGGATCTGAGAGCCTTGCACAACGTGGAAATCATTCTCCACTGCGCTTGAGTCAGGTGCATTCCCCTTCCTTTGCGAATATCGGAGGTGGATGTATAGGCTTGAATGGCCTTTTGCTGTTTCTCCACCTCATTACCACCCCTTGCTTCAGGTGATGGCAGGGCAGGTTCAGGATTGTTTGCTGGTGCTCCAGTATTCAGCACGCAGTGGCTGAATGCCGAAAGTGGCCCGCAATTTTTCGGGTCACCGTCAGCATCTCCTGCACGCCCCTGTCATTTAAAAAAAAAATTCTGCAACACCAAATTAACTGTATGTGCAACACATGGGACGTGCTGGAATTTGCCCAGATGTAATGCACCCACAATATTGGTGGCATTGTCCGATATCTACCTAGGAACAAGTTGGCATTTGTGAGATGCTGCTACTGGTACCACTGCTGATGTTGCTGCGGGAGTCAATACATCTACCCAGTGGGCTCTCATAGTCATGTCCTTAGTTTGCCCTGCTCCACTTGTCCACATGTCCGTGGTTAAGTGGACACTGGGTACAACCGCATTTTTCAGGACACTGAGGACTTTTTTCTCAATGTCCCTGTAAAGTCCAGGAATCACTTTCCTAGTGAAGTGGAATCTAGATGGGATTTGGTACCAGGGACACACTACCTCCATTAGTTGTCTAAATCCCACTGCACAAATGGCGGATGCCGGATGCACGTCTAACACCAACATCTTCCTCTAAAGGACTGTTGGACAGTCAATTGCTTAGTTGAAGTAGTACAAGTGGTCTTCCGAATTTCTCTCTGGGATAATGATCGACTCCCAGCCGCAACAACAGCAGCGGGAGCAGCAGCAGCAGTAGGCATACCACTCAACGATCCTCCGGAGGAATCCCGGTTAGGAGAGGACTCGTTAGTCATGCCAGTGACATGGCCTGCAGGACTACTGACGGCCCTGACTAAGGATGAAATTGACATTGAGGGAGTTGGTGGTGTGGCTTATAGAAGCTTGGGTACAAGAGGAAGAAGGGATTTAGGTGTCAATGGACTGCTTACACTCTTACCCAAACTTTCTGAACTTGACGCATACTTTTGATGAATGTGCTGCAGGTGATGTATAAGGGAGGATGTTCCTAGGTGGATAACATCCTTACCCCTACTTATTATGGATTGACAAAGGCAACACACGGCTTGACACCTGTTGTCCGGATTTGTGGAGAAAAAATTCCACACCGAAGAGGTGGCTGTTTTTGGTATTTTGCCGAGGCATGACAATGGGCTTATTCAACCCACGGACAACAATTTTCTGCCCCTGTCTGCCCCGATTTAAACAAACCACATCACCATCAGAATCCTCTTCCTCATCAACTTCCTCCTTAGCACCAGCAACACACCATATCCTTGTGTACTTCAACAGTGACATCTTCAATTTGAATATCAGAAACTGTACTGTAGGTGCTCCTCCCAGCACTTGCAGAGGGCGTGCAAATGGTGGAAGGAGCCACCTCTTCCTGTCCAATGTTGGGAAGGTCAGGCATTGCAACCGCCGACACACTTGGACTCTCCTTGGGAATTTGTGATACCATCTTAGAATGCACAGTTCTTTGCTGTGCTTTTTCCAGCTTAATTCTTATCATTTTTCTAGCAGGAGCATGAGAGCTTCCATCGTCATGTGAAGCTGAACCACTAGTCATCAACATAGGCCAGGGCCTTAGCCATTCCTTGCCACTCAGTGTCATACATGGCATATTGGCAAGTTTATGTTTCTCCTCAGACGATTTAAATTTCTTTTTTTGGGTCATTTTACTGAACTTTGGCTTTTTGGATTTTACATGCCCTCTACTATGATATTGGACATCGGCCTTGGCAGACGATGTTGATGGCATTTCATCATCTATGTCATGACTAGTGGCAGCAGCTTCAACACTAGGTGGAAGTGATTCTTAATCTTTCCCTATTTTATCCTCCAAATTTTTGTTCTCCATTATTTTTCTGGAGTTATATAACACAATATGTGGCACAGGAGAGTGTACCCCTACACCACACAGGGCAAACCCTGTAAAAATTATTTGGATTAAATATCAATAACCCTTTTATTTGGGGTAAATAATATACAGCACAGAACAGCACCACTGGACTTATATGGCAGTACTACTGGACTTATACGGCAGTACCTCGGGACTTATACGGCAGAACCTCTGTGTCACGATCCGGGTAACTGGATGCCATTATTTACTCTTCAAGTGTCTCCTGAGGCTGGCTCAGCGTTCCAGGGCCGGATCCCAGCTGCGTTGCTGATGTCCTCACTTCACATCTCCTCCCTGTGATCCTGCAGCGCTGTCACAGCAGCTTCATAAGTCTGACTTGTTAAATCCTAAAATGGCGTCTCCAGCCCTCCGCGGCCTCCGCCGCCATCCCTGTGGTTCCAGTGTGCAAATAATCAAATATGGCGTCTCCTTTCCTCCGCAGCCTCCACCACCATTACTGTCGTTTCTCCACATGTTTTCACAAACTGACTTTCCCTCCAAATGCTAACATGGGCGCAGCCATGTTTTTTCCAGTTACATGCTATCACTTCACCTATTCACTGCACTGCTGAACTCTGCATTACTGATCAGCAAATGCCTGCCTCCCAGCAGGTATAAATATCCTGTTCCTGGACTAGGAAAGTGTCAGTGGTTTGGTTGTCAAACCCAGTGTTTCCAGTCTCTCCTCCTTGTGGTTGTTTTGCTAGCTCCAGGTATTTCCAGCTCCTGTCTTCAACTCCACTAGAGACTCGCACCAGTTACCACCTTGTGGTGCAGCCTGACTCTGCAGTGTCCTATCATTGCACCCTGCGATTGGCAGTTTCCTAACACCGGCTTCCAGTTGAAAGAGAAAGGTGGTATCTATCTATGTACAGGGCGCAGAAAATTAATGGTTAAGTAGAATACATCCCTTTTGTTATTAAGGAAATGATGTGTCCTTCGTAGCAGTCCAGATTTCTCTGATTAATTCTTCCTCCTCTCATGGAATCATATGGTGTCCCCGATGTGCATGAAAAACAGAATTAAAGGAGAGATGTGTAGGACAATTTCACACCAATTCGATAGTTTCCACAATTCAGGACAATAAAAGGGCGTACCCCACTCACACAGAGACAGGTGAGTGGAAACCCATAAAGGTATCTTTTAAAATAGACTCTTCAAAAATATTAGCCTGGATCTTGGAAGCGTACCAGAAACTCACAATGGTAAAATGACGATGAATCACATAAAGGTATCTTTTTTAAGGAATTATTTTGAGGTCTGTCAGATGCGTACCCCAACTTACACAATTTGTAGCTGGAACATATACATAAAGGTATCTTTCAAACACAAAATTCCTTTTAACATCAAAAGGATGCGTACCACAACTCACTGGATATATGAATATTCAACTCCTATCAAGGTATCTTTATCCACGATCACATTAGGTTTGTTCAACGCCGGATACACGATAAAAACCAGGAAAAGAGAATTCCTCTTTGTTTGATTAAAACAGAGGATTT
Organism: Pseudophryne corroboree; assembly: GCF_028390025.1. Classification (NCBI taxonomy): domain Eukaryota; kingdom Metazoa; phylum Chordata; class Amphibia; order Anura; family Myobatrachidae; genus Pseudophryne; species Pseudophryne corroboree. Next base: position 398,450,273 of record NC_086446.1, read on the forward strand.
ATTTTCCAAATACATCAAGAACAAAAACAAAAAAGGTAAAACGTATTTTTCTTCATAAAAAATATGATGAACAGCAGGACTAAAAGCTCATATAATAAAAGTCAATCCAATTCTGGTCATCCAAAACTACTCACAGTACCAATTGTTCAACGCGTTTCGGTCTTTAACAGGACCTTTATCAAGAACTGTCTGTACTGTGGGGAGTCCAGATATTTATAGTACAGATATCCAATCAGTGAGCAGCAGGAAATTCAATCATTAATTGGTTACATAATCTCATTTCGTTAAAATGTAATCAAATTCCACATATATTAAAAATTATGATCTATCTACATGATATTAAACTCAGTTAGAAGTGTATCCAGTAGAATATATAACTCTAAACACGATATTTTGATCGAAAATACATGACCGCTGGGAGTTATGGGAAATGTAGTTGTCAAAAATGGGCTCTGATGCCCATATAAGGAGTTCCGCCGGAAATTAAACAAATAAACAGATCTAAGGGAATCACAAATATCATATTAAATTTAGGTGATAGATAGCTGAGCAGGGCATCTTTATACATCCAGACTACACAGTATCAAGAGTAAATCACATAGAAGTTTAGAGTCCGCAATTTTTTCCGTGTTTGTAAAACGTCGCCGAGACTTCTGGGGGATGTAGTTCTATTACATGATTCCGGTATCCAAATAAGGAGATCCGCCGGAAGTTGAGTGGCGATCACTGATCCGTATGCTCCGTCCCGCAGTGATAATGCCGGAAATGACGTCGCGGCAGTGTCCTCTCTTTTGTAGGGATCATAGGATATGTAGTTTAGTTGCAGACTTCTGTGCCGGAAATTGAGTGGCAATCACTGATCCATGTGTTCCATCCCGCATTGATAATGCCGGAAGTGACGTCGCGGCAATATCATCACTTTCGGAGGGATCATGGGATATGTAGTTTAGTTGCGGACTTCTGTGTAGTTTATTCTCCGTGAAGCTGGAGTTTTTTTTCCTTCATTCATAGATGCCCAACTAGCAATTTAAACAGGATAAACAGATGTTACTGTTCATATTGACAGATGGATATAACACATCAAAATCAAAGCGAAATAGACAAATAGCATCATTAATATTAAACAGATAAGTGTTGTTTCCAACCGATGACATACATGGTTTTACAAGAAAAGTAGCATATTTTTATAAGAACCATTTGAGCTCAAAATCGCAGTTTAAACCATGGGGATTTAGAGTTCCATAGGTAAAGATATATTGCATCTCCGATTTTGCAAGCTTAGAGGCCAGATCTTTATGGCGTTTATTTTCTTGGATTTGTTTAATCCCATAAAATCCCATCACATTAGTAATATTACAATTCTGTTTAGACTGGAAATGAGCAGAAAGTGAATGGGTGGGTAATCCCTTTTTAATATTTCTAACGTGCTCCCCAAGACGGACTTTTAATGACCTACTTGTGCGTCCTATATAAAATAGGTTGCAACTGCATTTGATAGCGTAAACTACATTCTTGCTATCACATGTTATGAAGTCATTGATGACATGATTTTTTCCATTAATTATAATGTTCTCAATTTTGTTTTTTCCTTCACTTTTAATGGATCTGCAACCAATGCAGTTTCCGCATCTATAGAAACCTTTCGAGGTTATCCTAGATGTACTTTTACAGGAGGGTAACATACTAGAGACTAGCTTCTTTTTGAGGTTTGGGGCTTTCCGATAGATATGAACGGGTTTCGAGGGTACAAGAGATCCAATGACTGGGTCCTTCTTCACCAGGCCCCAATGTTTTTTCAAGATATTCTCTATTTCCCTATGTTGTTGGTTAAATTCCGTGATGAAGGCCCATTCATACGTATGGTTTTTATCCTTATTTTTTCTGGATCTTATATCCAGTAGATCTCTGCGATCGATGGTTTTGGCTTCCTTTAAAGCCCTCTCAACCGTGATCTTTTTATATCCACATGCAGTGAATTTTTCACTCATTTCTTTTGCCTGGGACTCAAAAACCTCAAGTTCTGTGCAGTTCCTTTTTACCCTTTTTAGTTGGCTCATTGGAATTGAATCCAACCAGTTGTGGTGATGACAACTTTTTGCTGATATATATGATCCTGAGTCAGTGGGTTTTGAATAGGTCTTGGTATGTAGCTGATCCTCCTTCACATAAATAGTTATATCCAAGAAATGTATAGTCTCTGTACTCTTTTCAAATGTCAGAACGATATTCTTATCATTTGTATTTAGCAGAGTACAGAAAGTGTCGAGCATAGCGGCATCTCCCCTCCAAAGGAAGAATATGTCGTCTATGTAACGGGCATAGGACACCAGATTCGCTCCATATGGATTATTAGACCATATGGTGTTCAATTCCCACAATCCTAGGAAGAGATTAGCATAGCTAGGAGCGAATCTGGTGCCCATAGCCGTCCCAGTCTTTTGAATAAAAAACTGGTCTTGGAACAAGAAAAAATTATTATTAAGGATGAACCTGATGCCCTCTATTATCATCTCCCTGAGGTCCCCAGTGTCTGGCTTCCAGCGGTGTCCAGTCTCCTGTTACCATCGGTGCTCTGCCATCGATTTCCAGATACCATCGGTGTTCCGCCATCGATCCCCAATAACCATCGATCCCCAGCATCACCAGTGTTGCTCATCAGTTCTCCTGCTACATTGGTACACCAGCACTCCCACACAGTTCATCACCTGGTCCGGTTCTATCCGGCATACCCGGCAGTTCACTTGTGCTTACCCAGAACCAGTGATTCTACAGTACTTCCAGCTTCCAGTGTAACATCAGCTGGTCAGTTCCTTTTCTCATTCCATTACTCAGCGGATGGGTGTTGGTTAAGGACTTTCCACCTCCTGGTCTCTCAAGACTATCTTGTGATATTACCGCACCCAAAGACATCCTAACCACTGCTGCATTCCTAGGAACTGTATACTGTTTCTATTTAATTTATTATACCTGAATACTGCAACTGCTGATGTACCACCTGAACTGTGCTTAATAAAACTCATTAACTTTTGTTCTGTTGTCGTGGTCACGCCTTCGGGCATTAGTACTGCAAGTTCATCTGCATGTCAAAGAATCCCATATTGCCTCCCAGGTTAACGTACACCTCAGCCCCTACAACTGAGGCAACCCCTGGTCAGCTCCAGCCCTCAGTTGTGACACTCTGGACTTATACGGCAGTACCACTGGACTTATATGGTAGTACCACTGGACTTATACGGCAGCACTACTGGACTTATACGGCAGTACCTTGGGACTTATACAGCGTGAACTTATACGGCAGTAGCACTGGACTTATACGGCAGTAGCACTGGACTTATACGGCAGTACCACTGGACTTATATGGTAGTACCTCTGGACTTATACGGCAGTACCTCTGGACTTATATGGCAGTACCTCTGGACTTATATGGCAGTACCCCTGGACTTATACGGCAGTACCCCTGGACTTATACGGCAGTACCCCTGGACTCACACGGCTGCACCACTGGACTTATATGGCTGTACCACTTGACTTATACGGCAGTGCCACTGGACTCTTATAGCAGTACCACTAGACTTACATGGCAGTACCTCGGGACATATATACGGCGTGGACTTATACGGTAGTACCTCGGGACTTATGCGGCAGTACCACTGGACTTATACAGCAGTACCACTGAACTTATGCGGCAGTACCATTGGACTTATACAGCAGTACCTCTGGACTTATACGGCGTGGACTTATACGGCAGTACTGCTGGTCTTATGCAGCAGTACCTCTGGACTTATACGGCAGTACCACTGGACTTATGCGGCAGTACCTCTGGACTTATGCGGCAGTACCTCTGGACTTATGCGGCAGTACCTCAGGACTTTTACGGCGTGGACTTATACAGGAGTACCTCTGTACCTATGTGGCAGTACCACTGGACTTATACGGCAGTACCACTGAACTCATACGGCTGCACCACTGGACTCATACGGCTGCACCACTGGACTTATATGGCTGTACCACTTGACTTATATGGCAGTACCACTTGACTCATATAGCAGTACCACTAGACTTACACGGCAGTACCACTGGACTTATACGGCTGCACCACTGGATTTATACAGCAGTACCATTGAACTTATATGCAGTACCTCTGGACTTATATGGCTGCACCACTGGACTGGACTTATATGGTAGTACCACTGGACTTAAATGGCAGTACCACTGGACTGGACTTATACGGCAGTAGCACTGGACATATATTGCAGTACCGCTGGACTTATAATACGGCAGTACCCCTGGACTTATATGGCGGTACCACTGGACTGAACTTATACGGCAGTACCCCTGGACTTATATGGCGGTACCACTGGACTGAACTTATATGGCAGTACCCCTGGACTTATACGGCAGTACCCCTGGACTTATACGGCAGTACCCCTGGACTTATACGACAGTACCCCTGAACTTATACGGATGCACCACTGGACTTATACGGATGCACCACTGGACTTATATGGCAGTACCACTGGACTTATACGACTGCACTACTGGACTGGACGGCAGTACCACTGGACTTATATGGCAGTACCCCTGGACTTATACAGCAGTACCCCTGAACTTATACAGTACAGCAGTACCCCTGGACTTATATGTCAGTACCCCTAGACTTATACGGCAGTTCCACTGGACTTTTACGGCAGTACCCCTGGACTTATACGGCAGTACCCCTGGACTTATACAGCAGCAGCACAGGACTTATAGCAGCACAGGACACCACCATTGGACTTTTGGCAGCACAGGACTCCACCACTGGACTGATGCAGCACAACACAGCACCACTGGACTGGACATATACAGCAGCACTACTGGACTTATGGTAGCACAGGACACCACCACTGGATTTATGGCAGCACAGCACACTACCACTGGACTGATGCAACACAAGTCAGCACCACTTCATTGGACTGGACTTATACAGCAGCAATGGACTTATGGCAGCACAGGACACCACCACTGTGACTGGACTGATACAGCACAAGACACCATCACTGGACTGATGCAGCACAAGACAGCACTGGAATGACACAAAATAGCAGGTCGCCACCCCACATGCCACACCACTTTCCCGCACAGAAACTGAGGAGAAATGTCCTCTCACTACACTCTCCAGGACTGGAGTGAAAATGGAGGCGACACACGGCTCCTTATATGGAATACAAAACCCGCGAGAATCCAACAGCGGGATGATGATGTTTTGCCTCATTCTGGTTTCCGAGTCTGGTGGGAAGTCCTGAGCCGGATCCGAGCTCGGGACGTGATGTTTGGTAGGGTTCTCAGGGAACCGAACCCGCTCATCCCTAGATCTAATGTGTAAAATAATGTTGGTGAAATCTGTCTCAATAATATACTGAGCCCACTCAGACTTCTGGAATCCATAGGGAATCTGAGCCATGGCTTGGGTTTTCCCGCCAGGCTTGGATTCCAAATTGAGGCAAAATGTCAGCTTCTCATGGGTTTTGGATTAAACAGAAGTACCTCCTGTGGCGAATCGAGCGCCATTTCACACAGGACTGCCAGAAGGAGAGCACACACTATACTGCCAGAGCAGAAATTAATTAATATATCAGTCCTTTGTACTGCTGCATAGCCCAGAGCAGCATTCACCATCATTAACCCTTTATTGGTGCACGTGCACAGTCACACCAGTGCTGCTTAGGAAGCTTTAAAGCGAGACATCACTGTTTGACATGTCCCTAGTTAACTTAGTGTACTGGGGGTCATTCCGACCCGATCGCTCGCTGCACTTTCTCGCAGCGCAGCAATCGGGTCGGAACTGCGCATGCCCCGGCGCCGCAGTGCACCGGCGCATGGCAGCCGTTATTGCCTAATAATCGCCTCTGAGGCAGAGGTGATCGCTGGGTGGGAGGGGACTGGGCGGTGGCATTAAGCCGACGTTTAAGGGGAGCAGTCTGGCCAATACAGGCAAGGCCGGACCGTTTGGGGAGGGGGGGGCGGTCCATGGCGGCTGCGTGACGTCACATGCAACCATAGTGCGGGACGGGGAGCAACGAGTATCTCCCGGCCAGCATGCTAAAGCTGCGCTGGTCGGGAGCTACTCTTTAAGTGCAAAGGCAACGCTGCTGTGCGATGCCTTTGCGCTTCTGCGGGGGGGGGGGCACTGACATGCGGGATGGACTAGCCCTGTGCTGGGCGTCCCCCCGCATGTCAGTGTGAATGATCGTAGCTGTGCTAAATTTAGCACAGCTACGATCAACTCGGAATGACCCACACTGGCTGAGCTAGATGGTTGTATGTAGTTAGCAAAGCCTTCTTTTTTACTGTGCAGGAAGGAATATCTGTATATTACTTGCATTTATGTCGCACTAGTGCTGTAACTTGACAGCACTTTGGTGCACAGCACACAGTTGGTGTTTTTTTGGTCACTGCCAGGTTCTCCTAATAGCAGTATTAACCCTTAGTGCACAGTACACACTGGTTTTTTTTGTCACTGCCTACATTGCAGCCAAAAGTTCAAAATAAATCTGCATTAACCCTTGGTGAACACTGGTATTTATTGTCACAAACTAGTATACATTGCAGCCTAGAACTCCTAATATAGGACAACATTAACCTTTTTTATGTGTATAGTGCATTCTGGTGCCCGCAAAACAACTTTTGGTAAAAAAAAGGGTGTTTTTTTGTACAATTTGTGTGCTGTACCCCACTGAATTGATAAATATAAGCACTGTGTTCTCTTTAATTTTTTTGTACAACTTGTATGTTTAATAAAGCTCAAAAGTTGAAGTGCCCCACTTATAAATATAAGCACTGTGACTCAGCAGTGTGAGCTTTCACTTGTAAAAAAACCCAAAAAAGATGGGGTTTTCTTGTACAACTTTTACATTCAATAAAGCTCGGTAGGTGCCATGCCACTGCATTAATAAAAATAAGCAGTGAGTTGATATGGATCATGATCAGTCAATTAAAGAACATGAGCAGCAATCAAGTACTAGTTTTGACACTGTTGAAGTACACCAGGTTGAGGATATTGGTGTTGCTGGCACTGAGGAGGAAATTGACGAGGAGGATTCTGATGGTGAGGTGGTTTGTTTAAGTCAGGCACCCGGGGAGACACCTGTTGTCCGTGGGATGAATAAGGCCATTGACATGCCTGGTCAAAATACCAAAAAAAATCACCTCTTCGGTGTGGAATTATTTCAACAGAAATGCGGACAACAGGTGTCAAGCCATGTGTTGCCTTTGTCAAGCTGTAATAAGTAGGGGTAAGGATGTTAACCACCAAGGAACATCCTCCCTTGTACGTCACCTGGAGCGCATTCATCAGAAGTCATTGACAAGTTCAAAAACTGTGGGTGACAGCGGAAGCAGTCCACTGACAACTAAATCCCTTCTTCCTCTTGTACCCAAGCTCCTGCAAACCACACCACCAACTCCCTCAATGTCAATTTCCTCCTTAGACAGGAACGCCAATAGTCCTGCAGGCCATGTCACTGGCAAGTCTGACGAGTCCTCTCCTAACTGGGATTCCTCCGATGGATCCTTAAGTGTAACGCCTTCTGCTGCTGTTGCTGCTGGCGCTGCTGTTGTTGCTGCTGGGAGTCGATTGTCATCCCAGAGGGGAAGTCGGAAGACCACTTGTACTACTTCCAGTCAGCAATTGACTGTCCCAACAGTCCTTTGCGAGGTAGATGAAATATCACAGCAGTCATCCTGTTGCAAAGCGGATAACTCAGGCCTTGACAACTATGTTGGTGTTAGATGTGCATCCGGTATCCGCCGTTAGTTCACAGGGACTTAGAGAATTGCTTGAGGTAGTGTGTCCCCGGTACCAAATCCCATCTAGGTTCCACTTTTCTAGGCAGGCGATACCGAGAATGTACACAGATGTCAGAAAAAGTGTCCTCAGTGGCCTAAAAAATGCAGTTGTACCCACTGTCCACTTAACCACGGACATGTGGACAAGTGGAGCAGGGCAGACTAAGGACTATAGGACTGTGACAGCCCACTGGGTAGATGTATTGCCTCCCGTAGCAACAACAGCGGCGGCACCAGTAGCAGCATCTCGCAAATGCCAACTCGTTCCTAGGCAGGCTACGCTTTGTATCACCGCTTTCCATAAGAGGCACACAGCTGACAACCTCTTCCGGAAACTGAGGAACATCATAGAAGATTGGCTAACCCCAATTGGACTCTCCTGGGAATTTGTGATATCGGACAACGCCACCTATATTGTGCTGCACGCATTACATGTGGGCAAATTCCAGCATGTCCCATGTTTTGCACATTCAATTAATTTGGTGGTGCAGAATTTTTTTTAAAATAACAGGGGCGTGCAGGAGATGCTGTCGGTGGCCTGATAAAATGCGGGCTACTTTCGGCATTCAGCCACCGCATGCCGAAGACTGGAGCACCAGCAAACACTCTGAACATGTCCTGCCATCAGCTGAAGCAAGAGGTGGTAACTAGAGATGTGCACCGGAAATTTTTCGGGTTTTGTGTTTTGGTTTTGGGTTCGGTTCCGTGGCCGTGTTTTGGGTTCGAACGCGTTTTGGCAAAACCTCACCGAATTTTTTTTGTCGGATTCGGGTGTGTTTTGGATTCGGGTGTTTTTTTCAAAAAACCCTAAAAAACAGCTTAAATCATAGAATTTGGGGGTCATTTTGATCCCAAAGTATTATTAACCTCAATAACCATAATTTCCACTCATTTTCAGTCTATTCTGAACACCTCACACCTCACAATATTATTTTTAGTCCTAAAATTTGCACCGAGGTCGCTGGATGACTAAGCTCAGCGACCCAAGTGGCCGACACAAACACCTGGCCCATCTAGGAGTGGCACTGCAGTGTCATGCAGGATGGCCCTTCCAAAAAACACCCCCCAAACAGCACATGACGCAAAGAAAAAAAGAGGCGCAATGAGGTAGCTGTGTGACTAAGCTCAGCGACCCAAGTGGCCGACACAAACACCTGGCCCATCTAGGAGTGGCACTGCAGTGTCACGCAGGATGGCCCTTCCAAAAAACACTCCCCAAACAGCACATGACGCAAACAAAAAAAGAGGCGCAATGAGGTAGCTGTGTGAGTAAGCTAAGCGACCCTAGTGGCCGACACAAACACCTGGCCCATCTAGGAGTGGCACTGCAGTGTCAGGCCGGATGGCCCTTCCAAAAAATACTCCCCAAACAGCACATGACGCAAAGAAGAAAAAAAAGAGGTGCAATGAGGTAGCTGTGTGACTAAGATAAGTGACCCTAGTGGCCGACACAAACACCTGGCCCATCTAGGAGTGGCACTGCAGTGTCACGCAGGATGGCCCTTCCAAAAAATACTCCCCAAACAGCACATGATGCAAAGAAGAAAAAAAAGAGGCGCAATGAGGTAGCTGTGTGACTAAGATAAGCGACCCTAGTGGCCGACACAAACACCTGGCCCATCTAGGAGTGGCACTGCAGTGTCACGCAGGATGGCCCTTCCAAAAAACACTCCCCAAACAGCACATGACGCAAAGAAAAATGAAAGAAAAAAGAGGTGCAAGATGGAATTGTCCTTGGGCCCTCCCACCCACCCTTATGTTGTATAAACAGGACATGCACACTTTAACCAACCCATCATTTCAGTGACAGGGTCTGCCACACGACTGTGACTGAAATGACGGGTTGGTTTGGACCCCCACCAAAAAAGAAGCAATTAATCTCTCCTTGCACAAACTGGCTCTACAGAGGCAAGATGTCCACCTCATCATCATCCTCCGATTCATCACCGTGTACATCCCCCTCCTCACAGATTATCAATTCGTCCCCACTGGAATCCACCATCACAGCTCCCTGTGTACTTTGTGGAGGCAATTGCTGCTGGTGAATGTCTCCATGGAGGAATTGATTATAATTCATTTTAATGAACATCATCTTCTCCACATTTTCTGGAAGTAACCTCGTACGCCGATTGCTGACAAGGTGAGCGGCGGCACTAAACACTCTTTCGGAGTACACACTTGTGGGAGGGCAACTTAGGTAGAATAAAGCCAGTTTGTGCAAGGGCCTCCAAATTGCCTCTTTTTCCAGTCGCTCCAGACTGCCCTGCATCACCGCCAGCGGGTGGGCTCGGAATTCTGAGCCTTTTCCTCGCACCCCCAGTTGCGGGAGAATGTGAAGGAGGAGATGTTGACAGGTCGCGTTCCGCTTGACTTGACAATTTTCTCACCAGCAGTTCTTTGAACCCCTGCAGACTTGTGTCTGCCGGAAAGAGAGATACAATGTAGGTTTTAAATCTAGGATCGAGCACGGTGGCCAAAATGTAGTGCTCTGATTTCAACAGATTGACTACCCGTGAATCCTTGTTAAGCGAATTAAGGGCTCCATCCACAAGTCCCACATGCCTAGCGGAATCGCTCAGTGTTAGCTCCTCCTTCAATGTCTCCAGCTTCTTCTGCAAAAGCCTGATGAGGGGAATGACCTGACTCAGGCTGGCAGTGTCTGAACTGACTTCACGTGTGGCAAGTTCAAAAGGTTGCAGAACCTTGCACAACGTTGAAATCATTCTCCACTGCGCTTGAGACAGGTGCATTCCACCTCCTATATCGTGGTCAGTTGTATAGGCTTGAATGGCCTTTTGCTGCTCCTCCAACCTCTGAAGCATATAGAGGGTTGAATTCCACCTCGTTACCACTTCTTGCTTCAGATGATGGCAGGGCAGGTTCAGGCGTTTTTGGTGTTGCCCCAGTCTTCTGTACGTGGTGCCTGTACGCCGAAAGTGTCCCGCAATTCTTCTGGCCACCGACAGCATCTCTTGCACGCCCCTGTCGTTTTTTAAATAATTCTGCACCACCAAATTCAAGGTATGTGCAAAACATGGGACGTGCTGGAATTTGCCCAGATTTAATGCACACACAATATTGCTGGCGTTGTCCGATGCCACAAATCCACAGGAGAGTCCAATTGGGGTAAGCCATTCTGCGATGATCTTCCTCAGTTGGCGTAAGAGGTTTTCAGCTGTGTGCGTATTCTGGAAAGCGGTGATACAAAGCGTAGCCTGCCTAGGAAAGAGTTGGCGTTTGCGAGATGCTGCTACTGGTGCCGCCGCTGCTGTTCTTGCGGCGGGAGTCAATACATCTACCCAGTGGGCTGTCACAGTCATATAGTCCTGAGTCTGCCCTGCTCCACTTGTCCACATGTCCGTGGTTAAGTGGACATTGGGTACAACTGCATTTTTTAGGACACTGGTGAGTCTTTTTCTGAGGTCTGTGTACATTTTTGGTATCGCCTGCCTAGAGAAATGGAACCTAGATGGTATTTGGTACCGGGGACACAGTACCTCAAACAACTCTATAGTTGGCTCTGCAGTAATGATGGATACCGGAACCACATTTCTCACCGCCCAGGATGCCAAGGCCTCAGTTATCCGCTTTGCAGCAGGATGACTGCTGTGATATTTCATCTTCCTCGCAAAGGACTGTTGGACAGTCAATTGCTTGGTGGAAGTAGTAAAAGTGGTCTTACGACTTTCCCTCTGGGATGACCATCGACTCCCAGCAGCAACAACAGCAGCAGTAGGCGTTACACTCAAGGATGCATCGGAGGAATCCCAGGCAGGAGAGGACTCGTCAGAATTGCCAGTGACATGGCCTGCAGGACTATTGGCATTCCTGGGGAAGGAGGAAATTGACACTGAGGGAGTTGGTGGGGTGGTTTGCGTGAGCTTGGTTACAAGAGGAAGGGATTTACTGGTCAGTGGACTGCTTCCGCTGTCGCCCAAAGTTTTTGAACTTGTCACTGACTTATGATGAATGCGCTGCAGGTGACGTATAAGGGAGGATGTTCCGAGGTGGTTAACGTCCTTACCCCTACTTATTACAGCTTGACAAAGGCAACACACGGCTTGACACCTGTTGTCCGCATTTCTGTTGAAATACTTCCACACCGAAGAGCTGATTTTTTGGTATTTTCACCAGGCATGTCAATGGCCATATTCCTCCCACGGACAACAGGTGTCTCCCCGGGTGCCTGACTTAAACAAACCACCTCACCATCAGAATCCTCCTGGTCAATTTCCTCCCCAGCGCCAGCAACACCCATATCCTCCTCATCCTGGTGTACTTCAACACTGACATCTTCAATCTGACTATCAGGAACTGGACTGCGGGTGCTCCTTCCAGCACTTGCAGGGGGCGTGCAAATGGTGGAAAGCGCATGCTCTTCACGTCCAGTGTTGGGAAGGTCAGGCATCGCAACCGACACAATTGGACTCTCCTTGTGGATTTGTGATTTCGAAGAACGCACAGTTCTTTGCTGTGCTTTTGCCAGCTTAAGTCTTTTCATTTTTCTAGCGAGAGGCTGAGTGCTTCCATCCTCATGTGAAGCTGAACCACTAGCCATGAACATAGGCCAGGGCCTCAGCCGTTCCTTGCCACTCCGTGTGGTAAATGGCATATTGGCAAGTTTACGCTTCTCCTCCGACGATTTTATTTTAGATTTTTGAGTCCTTTTTTTACTTATATTTTGTGTTTTGGATTTTACATGCTCTGTACTATGACATTGGGCATCGGCCTTGGCAGACGACGTTGATGGAATTTCATCGTCTCGGCCATGACTAGTGGCAGCAGCTTCAGCACGAGGTGGAAGTGGATCTTGATCTTTCCCTATTTTTGGAACCTCAACATTTTTGTTCTCCATATTTTAATAGGCACAACTAAAAGGCACCTCAGGTAAACAATGGAGATGGATGGATACTAGTATACTTATGGATGACGAGTGACTGACGACACAGAGGTAGCTACAGCCGTGGACTACCGTACTGCGTCTGCTAGTATAGAGATGATAATTATATAAAAAATATATATATATATCACTGCTGCAGGTATATATAATATAATGACGGACCTGCTGGACACTGTCAGCAGACTCCTAAACTACTAGTATGAAGAAGATAGAAAAAAAAACCCCACCACAGGAAGGTATACAATTATGGACGAGCACTGACGACACAGAGGTAGCTACAGCCGTGGACTACCGTACTGCGTCTGCTAGTATAGAGATGATAATTATATAAAAAATATATATATATCACTACTGCAGGTATATATAATATAATGACGGACCTGCTGGACACTGTCAGCAGACTCCTAAACTACTAGTATGAAGAAGATAGAAAAAAAAAACCCACCACAGGTAGGTATACAATTATGGACGAGCACTGACGACACAGAGGTAGCTACAGCCGTAGACTACCGTACTGCGTCTGCTAGTATAGAGATGATAATGATATAAAAAATATATATATATCACTACTGCAGGTATATATAATATAATGACGGACCTGCTGGACACTGTCAGCAGACTCCTAAACTACTAGTATGAAGAAGATAGAAAAAAAAACCCCACCACAGGTAGGTATACAATTATGGACGAGCACTGAGGACACAGAGGTAGCTACAGCCGTGGACTACCGTACTGCGTCTGCTAGTATAGAGATGATAATGATATAAAAAAAAATATATATATCACTACTGCAGGTATATATAATATAATGACGGACCTGCTGGACACTGTCAGCAGACTCCTAAACTACTAGTATGAAGAAGATAGAAAAAAAAAACCCACCACAGGTAGGTATACAATTATGGACGAGCACTGACGACACAGAGGTAGCTACAGCCGTGGACTACCGTACTGCGTCTGCTAGTATAGAGATGATAATGATATAAAAAATATATATATATCACTACTGCAGGTATATATAATATAATGACGGACCTGCTGGACACTGTCAGCAGACTCCTAAACTACTAGTATGAAGAAGATAGAAAAAAAAACCCACCACAGGTAGGTATACAATTATGGACGAGCACTGACGACACAGAGGTAGCTACAGCCGTGGACTACCGTACTGCGTCTGCTAGTATAGAGATGATAATGATATAAAAAATATATATATATCACTACTGCAGGTATATATAATATAATGACGGACCTGCTGGACACTGTCAGCAGACTCCTAAACTACTAGTATGAAGAAGATAGAAAAAAAACCCCCACCACAGGTAGGTATACAATTATGGACGAGCACTGACGACACAGAGGTAGCCACAGCCGTGGACTACCGTACTGCGTCTGCTAATATAGAGATGATAAAGATGATAGAGATGAACAAAAAATATATAACACTACTGCAGGTAAATATTTATATAATATAATGAATGACGGACCTGCTGGACACTGTCAGCAGAATGCGTTTATAGAATTAAAAAAAAAAACACCACAGCAGTGTTTAACTTTTTCAGGCAGACAATATACTGGTGGTCACTGGTCAGTCACACTGGCAGCAAAAGTGTGCACTGTACTCCTGCTATAACTGCACCCCAGTCTCCCCCACAATTCAGCTGTGTGAGCAGTGAGAACTCAGCACAGTCAGATATACATAGATGATATTATCATGCAGCACACTGAGGCTGAGCACAGATATGGTATGTGACTGTGTATCGTTTTTTTTCAGGCAGAGAACGGATTATATTAAATAATAAATAAAACTGGTGGTGGTCACTAGTAACTATCAGCAAAACTCTGCACTCTGAGTACTCCTAATGCTCTCCAAAATTACTAAGTTAGTAGTAAATCAACTCAAGTGTCTCTATCTATTCTAACGGAGAGGACGCCAGCCACGTCCTCTCCCTATCAATCTCAATGCACGTGTGAAAATGGCGGCGACGCGCGGCTCCTTATATAGAATCCGAGTCTCGCGATAGAATACGAGCCTCGCGAGAATCCGACAGCGGGATGATGACGTTCGGGCGTGCTCGGGTTAACCGAGCAAGGCGGGAAGATCCGAGTCTGCCTCGGACCCGTGTAAAAAGGCTGAAGTTCGGGGGGGTTCGGATTCCGAGGAACCGAACCCGCTCATCTCTAGTGGTAACGAGGTGGAATTCAACCCTCTATATGATTCAGAGGATAGAGGAGCAGCAAAAGGCCATTCAAGCCTATACATCTGCCTACGATATAGGCAAAGGAGGGGGAATGCACATGACTCAAGCACAGTGGAGAATGATTTCCATGTTGTGCAAGGTTCTCCAACCCTTTGAACTTGCCACACGTGAAGTCAGTTCAGACACTGCCAGCCTAAATCAGGTCATTCCCCTCATCAGGCTTTTGCAGAAGCAGCTGGAGAGATTGAAGGAGGAGCTAAAATGGAGCAATTCCGCTAGGCATGTGGGACTTGTGGATGGAGCCCTTCATTCGCTTAACCAGGATTCACGGGTGGTCAATCTGTTGAAATCAGAGCACTACATTTTGGCCACCGTGCTCGATCCTAGGTTTAAAGCCTACGTTGCATCTCTCTTTCCGGCAGACACAAGTCTGCAGATGTTCAAAGACCTGCTGGTGAGACACTTGTCAAGTAAAGCGGAACGTGACCCGTCAACAGCTCTTCTTTAATTTTCTACTGCCACTGGAGCTGCCAGGAAAAGGATAACATTTCCAAAACCACTCGCTGGCGGTGATGCAGGGCAGTCAGAAGCAAGTGCTGACATCTGGTCCTGACTGAATGACCTGCCAACGATTACTGACATGTCGTCTACTGTCACTGCATATGATTCTGTCACCATTGAAAGAATGGTGGAGGATTAGCTGAGTGACAGCATCCAGGTAGGCATGTCAGACAGTCCGTACGTGTACTGGCAGGAAAAAGAGGCAATTTGGAGGACCTTGCACAAACTGGCTTTATTTTACCTAAGTTGCCCCCCTTCCAGTGTGTACTCCGAAGAGTGTTTAGTTCAGCCGGTCACCTTGTCAGCGATCGGCGTAGGAGGTTACTTCCAGAAATGTGGAGAAGAGTATGTTCATCAAAATGAATTATAAATTCCTCCGTGGAGACATTTACCAGCAATTGCCTCCAGAAAGTACACAATGACCTGTGATGGTGGATTCCAGTGGGGACGAATTAATACTCAGTGAGGAGGAGGATGTACACAGTGAAAGGGGTAAGGAATCAGAGGATGAGGTGGACATCTTGCCTCTGTAGAGCCAAGTTTGTGCAAGGAGAGATTGACTGCTTCTTTTTTGGTGGCGGCCCAAACCAACCAGTCATTTCAGCCACAGTCGTATGGCAGACTCTGTCGCTGAAACGATTTGTTTGTTAAAGTGTGCATGTCCTGTTCATACAACATAAGGGTGGGTGGTAGGGCCCAAGGACAATTCCATCTTGCACCTCTTTTTTATTTATCTTTGCATCATGTGCTGTTTGGGGACTATTTTTTTAAGTGCCATCCTGTCTGACACTGCAGTGCCACTCCTAGATGGGCCTGTGTTTGTGCCGCCCACTTGGGTCACTTAGCTTAGTCATCCAGCAACCTCGGTGCAAATTTTAGGACTAAAAATAATATTGTGAGGTGTGAGGTGTTCAGAATAGACTGGAAATGAGTGGAAATTATGGTTATTGAGGTTAATAATACTATAGGATCAAAATTACCCCCAAATTCTATGATTTTAGCTGTTTTTGAGTTAAAAAAAAAAAAAAACACCCGAATCCTAAACGCATCCGAATCCGACAAAAATCCGAAAGGGTGGTTTTGCCAAAACGTGTCCGAATCCAAAACACGACCGCGGACCCGAATCCAAAACCAAAACACAAAACACGAAAAATGCCCGCTGCACATCTCTAACAAAACTAAAATTTTTATGTAAACACAAATTTCACATTTAATAATAAAAGTGTAGACACTATTCTTACTTGGACATATGACACTTCGTCACACTATGCTTTTGTTACACATAACATTGTATACACATTGTATGGGGTATGCATTTGTACATCTGATGGACATACAGTACCTCTGATTCTGAGTTGGATGCATCTTGAGAATAAACAATTTGTGTTCCCTAATGCACACTGAGTGAGTAATAATACTACATAATAGTCAGATAATACGGAGATCTTAGTTGCGTATATCTGCAGATATAGGGTTAAGCCCCCAGGCCGATCGACAAGGCTTCTCCGTCACTGGGGGTCCCTAATGCTAGGTATGGGTCCGGGGTGCAGGACCCCATCATGCCGGCACAGGCCGGCTACCCCAGGTCAGCACACTGGTGAAAATTAATGAGGGTTAATAAGAAGCACAGAAGTGCTATATAAGTGAAGTGTGATTAAAATACAAAAATATATACAAAGTGATAGGGAAAATCATGAGTGTTAATAAAGTGTTCGGGTGTGCCGACCTGAAGCCGCCCAGCCATACCGACACGGGCCACCGCACCCCACACCCACCCCATAAATAATTACATATATGTCTGGGTCTGAATGCCCAGTGTAAGGCCACATAATAATGGCTCCTACAGCATCTGAGCCAGCTTACCTGGAGATACCCCTGGCTTCTCCAATGGCACTCTGGAGTCAGCAATCCCTCCCAATGCTGACCCATCCATGCCTCTCTAAATACAATGCACAAATATTGGAAAGCTGCTCAATCAGATGTAATATCAGTCAGGTGCTAAAAGGGAGGGGTAATTCTGTGTAAGAAAAAACAAATTGTGTTCCCTAATGCACACTGAGTGAGTAATAATACTACATAATAGTCAGATAATACGGAGATCTTCGTTGCGTATATCTGCAGATATAGGGTTAAGCCCCCAGGCCGATCGACAAGGCTTCTCCATCACTGGGGGTCCCTAATACTAGGTATGGGTCCGGGGTGCAGGACCCCATCATGCCGGCACAGGTCGGCTACCCCAGGTCAGCACACTGGTGAAAATTAATGAGGGTTAATAAGAAGCACAGAAGTGCTATATAAGTGAAGTGTGATTAAAATACAAAAATATATACAAAGTGATAGGGAAAATCATGAGTGTTAATAAAGTGTTAGGGTGTGACGACCTGAAGCCGCCATACCGACACAGGGGCCACCGCACCCCACACACACCCCATAAATAATTACATATATGTCTGGGTCTAAATGCCCAGTGTAAGGCCACATAATAATGGCTCCTACAGCATCTGAGAGCCAGCTTACCTGGAGATACCCCTGGCTTCTCCAATGGCACTCTGGAGTCAGCAATCCCTCCTAATGCTGACCCATCCATGCCTCTCTAAATACAATGCACAAATATTGGAAAGCTGCTCAATCAGATGTAATATCAGTCAGGTGCTAAAAGGGAGGGGTAATTCTGTGTAAGAAATAACAAATTGTGTTCCCTAATGCACACTGAGTGAGTAATAATACTACATAATAGTCAGATAATACGGAGATCTTAGTTGCGTATATCTGCAGATATAGGGTTAAGCCCCCAGGCCGATCGACAAGGCTTCTCCGTCACTGGGGGTCCCTAATACTAGGTATGGGTCCGGGGTGCAGGACCCCATCATGCCGGCACAGGTCGGCTACCCCAGGTCAGCACACTGGTGAAAATTAATGAGGGTTAATAAGAAGCACAGAAGTGCTATATAAGTGAAGTGTGATTAAAATACAAAAATATATACAAAGTGATAAGGAAAATCATGAGTGTTAATAAAGTGTTAGGGTGTGCCGACCTGAAGCCACCCAGCCATACCGACACAGGGGCCACCGCACCCCACACCCACCCAGGGACGGATCTAGACTTTTCTTTAAGGGGGGCGGTTTACTGTTTAATCTTGACTCCTCCCTCTACAGTCCCAACTCCTCCCATCTGCAATCCTAACTCCTCCTCTCTCAATTCTGACTGAACTTTTTGAGTGAGACTGAGATAGAGCTTTGTGATTGTTCTATGTACATGTGACTGTGCTATGGGGTAATTGTATTTATTAGCCCTAGTACCCACACACCAGCAAGTGAGGGGCAAATGCTCTGTAACCCTTGCTCTCCTGGCTCCTCTGTGCTGCTGTGGTATAAGCTGCAGCACATCGTTCTGCCTCATGCTCTCCCCGGAGAGCTCTCTTCTGCTCAAAAGTGGGCGTGGTTATGACTGTGTTAGGGGGGGCGGTCGCTCCCTTCGCCCCCCCCCCTCCTTCCCCTAGATCCGGCCCTGCACCCACCCCATAAATAATTACATATATGTCTGGGCCTAAATGCCCAGTGTAAGGCCACATAATAATGGCTCCTACAGCATCTGAGAGCCAGCTTACCTGGAGATACCCCTGGCTTCTCCAATGGCACTCTGGAGTCAGCAATCCCTCCTAATGCTGACCCATCCATGCCTCTCTAAATACAATGCACAAATATTGGAAAGCTGCTCAATCAGATGTAATTTCAGTCAGGTGCTAAAAGGGAGGGGTAATTCTGTGTAAGAAAAAACAAATTGTGTTCCCTAATGCACACTGAGTGAGTAATAATACTACATAATAGTCAGATAATACGGAGATCTTAGTTGCGTATATATGCAGATATAGGGTTAAGCCCCTAGGCCGATCGACAAGGCTTCTCCGTCACTGGGGGTCCCTAATACTAGGTATGGGTCCGGGGTGCAGGACCCCATCATGCCGGCACAGGTCGGCTACCCCAGGTCAGCACACTGGTGAAAATTAATGAGGGTTAATAAGAAGCACAGAAGTGCTATATAAGTGAAGTGCGATTAAAAGAATACAAAAATATATACAAAGTGATAGGGAAAATCATAAGTGTTAATAAAGTGTTAGGGTGTGCCGACCTGAAGCCGCCCAGCCATACCGACACAGGGGCCACCGCACTCCACACCCACCCCATAAATAATTACATATATGTCTGGGTCTGAATGCCCAGTGTATGATAATGGCTCCTACAGAATCTGAGAGCCAGCTTACCTGGAGACGGAGAAGCCTTGTCGATCGGCCTGGGGGCTTAACCTTATATCTGCAGATATACGCAACTAAGATCTCCGTATTATGTTATCTGACTATTATGTAGTATTATTACTCACTCAGTGTGCATTAGGGAACACAATTTGTTTTTTCTTACACAGAATTACCCCTCCCTTTTAGCACCTGACTGATATTACATCTGATTGAGCAGCTTTCCAATATTTGTGCATTGTATTTAGAGAGGCATGGATGGGTCAGCATTAGGAGGGATTGCTGACTCCAGAGTGCCATTGGAGAAGCCAGGGGTATCTCCAGGTAAGCTGGCTCTCAGATGCTGTAGGTGCCATTATTATGTGGCCTTACACTGGGCATTTAGACCCAGACATATATGTAATTATTTATGGGGTGGGTGTGGGGTGCGGTGGCCCCTGTGTTGGTATGGCTGGGCGGCTTCAGGTCGGCACACCCTAACACTTTATTAACACTCATGATTTTCCCTATCACTTTGTATATATTTTTGTATTTTAATCACACTTCACTTATATAGCACTTCTGTGCTTCTTATTAACCCTTATTAATTTTCACCAGTGTGCTGACCTGGGGTAGCCGACCTGTGCCGGCATGATGGGGTCCTGCACCCCGGACCCATACCTAGTATTAGGGACCCCCAGTGACGGAGAAGCCTTGTCGATCGGCCTGGGGGCTTAACCCTATATCTGCAGATATACGCAACTAAGATCTCCGTATTATCTGACTATTATGGAGTATTATTACTCATCAGTGTGCATTAGGGAACACAAATTGTTTTTTCTTACACAGAATTACCCCTCCCTTTTAGCACCTGACTGATATTACATCTGATTGAGCAGCTTTCCAATATTTGTGCATTGCATCTTGAGAATATCAACAGACACATAATTGTATGTTTATATTTGCTTACGGTAACATAGGTTGTTTTTTTTTACAGACATTCACTGTATCCAATCATGTTAATGAGGAATGTGAAACCTCTTACTGTATATTCCTAATTTAAACCCCCAAATTATTTCCACCATCCACCTACAGTATATATAGTATGATGCTGAAAAATGTTGTTCTGTGCACAAAAATGCTAATTAAATAAATTAATTCTAATGTAACATCACAATGTAAAGAGATACGTCTGTGATGTCCAATTATACTCATTATTAATTTCATACTGTAGATTACAGAGAAGTATTTTAGGATTAGAATTTAAAACTTATAATTAATTAAGGGGGTAGTAATAATAGCAGACACATAGTCAGACAGACAGTTATTGTGTTTATTTCCATGGGTGTTTTGTTATGTGGACTTCCGCAGAATGATTTTAGAGACATTTTTCTAAAGCTGGAATGTTGGTGTGCACATCATAGCCAATAATGAAATGTGCTTATCATCTGCATGTTTTTTCATTTAGCAAATTACCCTACTACAGTTGGTAAATGACCTCTACTGTAGATGGATGTTTTCACCTACATTCATGTGCAGCTATTTTTTTATTTTATTTTTATTAAAAAAGTACAGCACAGAAGCCCAGTGTGAGCTTGGGGGAGGGGGTGAGAGCAGTACAGGGCTGTACTTTGGCTACATGTTCATAAACCTCAAGTGAACTGGGTATTAAATGATGCTCTGCAATAGACAATTATGCTTTTCCAATTGCTTAAAGAATGGTTTATTTTAGAGATGAGCGGGTTCGGGTCTCAGAGAACCGAACCGTACCGAACTTCACGCTCTGAACCCGGTTCCGAGCGCGGCTTGGGTTTTCCCGCCTGACTCGGAAACCTGAACGAGGCAAAACGTCATCATCCCACTGTCGGATTCTCGCGGGATTAGGATTCCATATAAGGAGCCGCGCGTCGCGGCCATTTTCACTCCAGTCTCGGAGAGTGTAGTGAGAGGATGTGTCTCCGTCCTCAGTGTCTGTGTGGGGGCGGGAAAGTGGAGTGGCGAGTCTTGTGCTGTGTTGTGCTGCTCAGTCCAGTCCAGTATAGTCAGTGTATTGTACTGCATCAGTCCAGCCAGTCACAGTGTTGGGTTCCTCTGTGGCTATATGTCCCCAGTGCTGCTGGCTGCTGTATAAGTCCCTTGCATTTTTGCTGTGTTGTCCTACATCAGACCAAGGGTAGTGTCTTGTGCAGCATCAGTCCAGTGACCAGTCACAGTGGTGGTGTCCTCTGCTGCCATATATCCAGTGTAGCTGTATAAGTCCCTTTCAGTGGTGCTGTGCTGCATCAGACCAGTGGTAGTGTCCTGGCCATCAGCTATCAGTCATTCCTGTGCCACATATTGGCCCTCATTCCGAGTTGTTCGCTCGCTAGCTGCTTTTAGCAGCATTGCACACGCTAAGCCGCCGCCCTCTGGGAGTGTATCTTAGCTTAGCAGAATTGCGAACGAAAGATTAGCAGAATTGCGAATAGAAATTTCTTAGCAGTTTCTGAGTAGCTCCAGACTTACTCCTACATTGCGATCAGTTAAGTCAGTTTCGTTCCTGGTTTGACGTCACAAACACACCCAGCATTCGCCCAGACACTCCCCCGTTTCTTCAGACACTCCCGCGTTTTTCCCAGAAACGCCAGCGTTTTTCCGCACACTCCCAGAAAACGGCCAGTTTCCGCCCAGAAACACCCACTTCCTGTCAATCACACTACGATCACCAGAACGATGAAAAATCCTCGTTATGCTGTGAGTAAAATACCTAACTTTTGTGTAAAATAACTAAGCGCATCCGCTCTGCAAACCTTGCGCATGCGCAGTAAGCGACTAATCGCAATATAGCGAAAATCGGCAACGATCGAACAACTCGGAATGACCCCCATTGTGTTATGTAACTCCAGAAACATAATGGAGAACAAACATTTGGAGGATAAAATAGGGAAAGATCAAGAACCACTTCCTCCTAGTGCTGAAACTGCTGCCACTAGCCATGACATAGACGATGAAATGCCATCAACGTCATGTGCCAAGGCCGATGCCCATTGTGATAGTAGAGGGCATGTAAAATCCAAAAAGCCAAAGTTCAGTAAAAAGACCCAAAAAAAGAAATTTAAATGGTCTGAGGAGAAACGTAAACTTGCCAATATGCCATTTACGACACGGAGTGGTAAGGAACGGCTGAGGCCCTGGCCTATTTTCATGACTAGTGATTCAGCTTCACATGATGATGGAAGCCCTAATAACTGAGGCCTTGACACTTATGTTGGTGTTAGATGTGTGTCCGGTATCCGCCATTAGTGCAGTAGGATTTAGACAATTGATGGAGGTATTGTGCCCCCGGTACCAAATCCCATCTAGATTCCACTTCACTAGGCAGGCGATAGCAAGCTTTTGCCATTTAATTTGAGTGATTTGGACATATAATTATTAATTACAGTGATCTTGCCAATTAATTTCAGTGATTTGGATGTATAATTACAGTGATCATGCCAATTAATTCCAGTGATTTAGACGTATAATTATTAATTCCAGTGATCTTGCCAATTAATTCCAGTGATTTGGACTTATAATTACAGTGATTTTGCCAATTAATTCCAGTGATTTGGACGTATAATTTTTAATTACAGTGATTTTGCCAATTAATTCCAGTGATTTGGACATATAATTACAGTGATCTTGCCAATTAATTCCAGTGATTTGGACATGTAATTCCAGTGATTTTGCCAATTAATTCCAGTGATTTGGACATATAATTCCCCTTGGAATTGTTTGTGTCGCTTGGATTAGTCATACAGCTACCTCATTGCACCTCTTCGACATCTTTGCATGAGGTGCTGTTTGGGGCCTAGTTTTGAAAAGTGCCACCCTTTGCGACACTGCCGTATGAGTCCAGGGGTACTGCTGTATTAGTCCTGGGGTACTGCCATATAAGTCCACCAATTGCAGGGTTTTTTTAAAAGTGACTGGAGTGTGCTGGAGATGCTGTCAGTGGACCGAACAACTGTAGCCCACTCTCGACATTCAGCCACTGCGTGACACTACTAGATGGGTCAGGTGATTGTGTCGCTTAGCTAAGTCAAACAGAAACCTCGGCGCACCTTTTTTTCTTCTTTACATCATGTGCTGTTAGGGGCCTTTTTTATATCTGCCCTCCTGTCTGCCACTGCAGTGCCATGCCTAGATGGGCCAATTGTTTGTGTCGCTTGGCTTAGTCATACAACTACCTCATTGCAATTCTTTGTCTTCTTTGCATGATGTGCTGTTTGGGGCCTTTTTTTATATCTTCCCTCTGCAGTGCCACTCCTAGATGGGCCAGGTGTTTGTGTTGTTCACTTGTGTCGCTTAGCTTAGTCATCCAGCCACCTCCGTGCAACCTTTTGGCCTAAAAACAATATTGTGAGATGTTCAGAATAGACTGGAAATAAGTGGAATTATTGTTATTGAGGTTAATAATACCAATAGGAAGGAGCAAAATTACCCCCAAATTCTGTGATTTTAGCTGTTTTTATGTTTTTTTCAAAAATCATCCAGATCTAAAATCAAAACCAAAACACGAAAGGGTGGTTTTGGCAAAACCAAGCCAAAGCCAAAACACGAAAGTGGAATTAGAACCAAAACCAAAACACAAAACACGAAAAGTGCCAGCTGCAAATCTCTAGTTTATTTAGTTCCTGAATTCTGTCCTTAGCACACTGATTTATTTTGTTTATTTTACATAAAGGCCCTCATTCCGAGTTGTTCGCTCGGTAAAAATCTTCGCATCGCAGCGATTTTCCGCTTAATGCGCATGCGCTATGTCCGCACTGCGACTGCGCCAAGTAAATTTGCTATGCACTTAGTAATTTTACTCACGGCTTTTTCATCGTTCTGGCGATCGTAATGTGATTGACAGGAAATGGGTGTTACTGGGCGGAAACAGGCCGTTTTATGGGCGTGTGGGAAAAAACGCTACCGTTTCCGGAAAAAACGCAGGAGTGGCCGGAGAAACGGAGGAGTGTCTGGGCGAACGCTGGGAGTGTTTGTGACGTCAAACCAGGAACGACAAGCACTGAACTGATCGCAGATGCAGAGTAATGCTGCTTTCACATCGCAAAACCTGCTTTTGAAATGGTATTTGAAACGGTTCTTAAAACGGGTCTGAGCAGTTAAACCCCTTTCACATCTCATGTTGTAACCAGTAAATTACCATTTCATTCCCGTTTTGGTACCTTTCACACTGAACCCGTTTCACCCATAGAAAACAGTGGTTGTCATTATAAATGGACTTTTCTGGCCCACACATTATTATTAATCACTAATTAATTCATTATTAATAATTTGGATAGTCGTACGATGGAACCCAGCAGCTTGAAGCATATCTATTTTTATTAGATGGGATTAGGTACTTGGTTTGTCTTTTTTGGAGGCACAAGTATTATTTATATATTTTTAAAAATTATTTTTTTTTTTTAAAGATGGAATGGTTAAAAACACGGAAAAAAATGGCGTGGGGTCCCCCCTCCAAAGCATAACCAGCCTCGGGCTCTTCGAGCTGGTCCTGGTTCTAAAAATGCGGGGGAAAAATTGACAGGGGATCCCCCGTATTTTTAAAACCAGCACCGGGCTCTGCGCCTGGTGCTGGTGCAAAAAATACGGGGGACAAAACGAGTAGGGGTCCCCCATATTTTTCACACCAGCATCGGGCTCCACTAGCTGGACAGATAATGCCACAGCCGGGGGTCACTTTTATGCCGTGCCCTGCGGCCGTGGCATTAAATATCCAACTAGTCACCCCTGGCCGGGGTACCCTGGGGGAGTGGGGACCCCTTCAATCAAGGGGTCCCCCCCCCCAGCCACCCAAGGGCCAGGGGTGAAGCCCGAGGCTGTCCCCCCCCATCCAATGGGCTGCGGATGGGGGGGCTGATAGCCTTTGTTGTAAATGAAAAGATATTGTTTTTTCCAGTAGTACTACAAGTCCCAGCAAGCCTCCCCCGCAAGCTGGTACTTGGAGAACCACAAGTACCAGCATGCGGGAGAAAAACTGGCCCGCTGGTACCTGTAGTTCTAATGGAAAAAAAATACCCAAATAAAAACAGGACACAGACACCGTCGACAGTAAAACTTTATTACACACTGCCGACACACACATACTTACCTATGTTCACACGCCGACATCGGTCCTCTTCTCCATGTAGAATCCAGGGGTACCTGAAAATAAAAGTTCAATATACTCACCTCAGCCATGGTCCAGAGATAAATCCACGGACTTGGCAAAAAAAGAAAACGAACACCCGGACCTGCGGACCGAAAGGGGTCCCATGCTAACATATGAGACCCCTCTCCCCGAATGCCGGGACATCACGTGACTCCTGTATCTGAAGTCCCTTCAGCCAATCAGGAAGCGCTACTTCCGTGGCGCTCACCTGATTGGCTGTGCGCTGTCTGTACTGTGACAGCACATCGCAAAGCCGCTCCATTACTTTCAATGGTGGGAACTTTGCGGGTAGCGGTGGGGTCACCCGCCGGTCAGCCGCTGACCGGCGGGTGACCTTACCGCTAGCCGCTAAGTTCCCACCATTGAAAGTAATGGAGCGGCTTTGCGATGTGCTGTCACAGTACAGACAGCGCACAGCCAATCAGGTGAGTTCAACGAAGTTGCGCTTCCTGATTGGCTTAGAGACCTTTCTGTGACAGCTGTCACTGACAGGTCTCATTCGTGGAAAGGTGTCCCATGTGTCAGCATGGGACCCCTTTCAGTCCGGCATGGAGCGGGTGTTCGGTTTGTTTTTTTGCCAAGTACGTGGATTTATCTCTGGACCATGGCTGAGGTGAGTATATTGATCTTTTCTTTTCAGGTATCCGTGGATTCTACATGGAGAAGAGGACCGATGTCGGCGTGTAAGTATAGGTAAGTATGTGTGTGTCGACGTACGTGTGAACATAGGTAAGTATGTGTGTGTCGACGTATGAAATAAAGTTTTACTGTCGACGGTGTGTGTGTCCTGTTTTTATTTGGGTATTTTTTTCCCAGTAGTACTACAGGTACCAGCGGGCCCGTTTTTCTCCCGCATGCTGGTACTTGTGGTTCTCCAAGTACCAGCTTGCGGGGGAGGCTTGCTGGGACTTGTAGTACTACTGTAAAAAACAATATTCTTTCAATTTTGACAAGGCTATCAGCCCCCCCATCCGCAGCCCATTGGATGGGGGGGGACAGCCTCGGGCTTCACCCCTGGCCCTTGGGTGGCTGGGGGGGACCCCTTGATTGAAGGGGTCCCCACTCCCCCAGGGTACCCCGGCCAGGGGTGACTAGTTGGATATTTAATGCCACGGCCGCAGGGCACGGCATAAAAGTGACCCCCGGCTGTGGCATTATCTGTCCAGCTAGTGGAGCCCGATGCTGGTGTGAAAAATACGGGGGACCCCTACTCGTTTTGTCCCCCGTATTTTTTGCACCAGCACCAGGCGCAGAGCCCGGTGCTGGTTTTAAAAATACGGGGGATCCCCTGTCAATTTTTTCCCCGCATTTTTAGAACCAGGACCAGCTCGAAGAGCCCGAGGCTGGTTATGCTTTGGAGGGGGGACCCCACGCCATTTTTTTCCGTGTTTTTCACATTTAAACATTTATAAAGCCACTCTCTCATGTGTCTCCTGTGTTTTCCAAGCTGTTTCCTGGTTGTGGCTGGTGACATCACACATGGAGACAGCCTATCATCTTCTGGGGCTTGCAAATACCGTTTCAGACCCTTTCACACTGCACAGTGAAATGGGACTGAAACGGGTAGGACCCTGCTTTTTTACCGTTTCAAAATACCGGTATTTTGAAAACGGTAAATTGAAGGGGACCCTTTAACATCGCAGCTTGACCCGTTTAGGAAGCCAGTTAAAACGGCAAAATACCGGGTATAAGCTGCGGTGTGAAAGGGGTATAAGTCTGAAGCTACTCAGAAACTGCTACGAGGTGTGTAATCGCAATATTGCGAATACTTCGTTCGCAATTTTAAGATGCTAAGATTCACTCCCAGTAGGCGGCGGCTTAGCGTGAGCAACTCTGCTAAAATCGCCTTGCGAGCGAACAACTCGGAATGACCTCCAAAATCAACTAAAAAATTTGTAAAATTAGTCTGCTTCCTGGTATAATATCTCTTACAGGCTTGTATATTCTGTAAGAAAAATACTGAAATACTAAAGAAACTTAAATAATCATTAATTTACCCTTATTTACCTACAAAGTGCTTCTTTGGCCATGGTCAAGAAAGATATTATATTACAGTGGTTCCCAAAATGTGCCCCGTAATGGGAAACCAGCCTTGGAAATTTATGGAAGCAGCCCTGCAGTCTGATGAGGGGGTGGTGTCTATTGAGGGGGACGGGATACCTCCCTATAGGGCCTGATTGTCTGCAATTATGGTATTCCTTACGTCTTTTGCTGTAAACCAGGGGTGGATTGGGAACTAAAGGTGGTCCTGTAAAATTTTGTAGAAGTGGCCCGACATGGGCAGCACAAGAGGTACAGTATAACATACCGTGTAGTCATGGCAGCATCACTGGATGGCAGAGTTGCTATAGTGTAGAGATGGAATGACAGAATTAATGGAGACAATAAAGCAAACTGAGTGCGGTGGGCTGCCAGTCATGTGGGAAGTGGGGCCACATGACAACACACAAAACAGGCCTCACAGAAATAGCGGCCTACCAGGAATCTTCCTGGTGAGTAGAGATGAGCGGGTTCGGTTTCTCGGAAACCGAACCCCCCCGAACTTCAGCCTTTTTACACGGATCCGAGGCAGACTCGGATCTTCCCGCCTTGCTCGGCTAACCCGAGCGCGCCCGAACGTCATCATCCCGCTGTCGGATTCTCGCGAGGCTCGTATTCTATCGCGAGACTCGGATTCTATATAAGGAGCCGCGCGTCGCCGCCATTTTCACACGTGCATTGAGATTGATAGGGAGAGGACGTGGCTGGCGTCCTCTCCGTTTAGACTGTAGACTAGAGAGAGAGTAGAGAGTGACACTTGATTTACTAATTTTGGGGAGCATATTAGGACGGAGTACTACTTGCTGATAGTGTGACCAGTGACCACCAGTTTAATCCGTTCTCTGCCTGAAAAAAAACGATACACAGTGTGACACAGTCACATACCATATCTGTGCTCAGCCTCAGTGTGCCCTCAGTGTGCTGCATCATCTATGTAATACTGTATATCTGACTGTGCTGAGTGCTCACTGCTCACACAGCTTAATTGTGGGGGAGACTGGGGAGCAGTTATAGCAGGAGTACATATTTTTAACAGTGCACACTTTTGCTGCCAGAGTGCCACTGCCAGTGCAAGTGTGACTGACCAGTGACCACTACTACTTGCTGATAGTGTGACCAGTGACCACCAGTTTAATTAATCCGTTCTCTGCCTGAAAAAAAACGATACACAGTGTGACACAGTCACATACCATATCTGTGCTCAGCCTCAGTGTGCCCTCAGTGTGCTGCATCATCTATGTAATACTGTATATCTGACTGTGCTGAGTGCTCACTGCTCACACAGCTTAATTGTGGGGGAGACTGGGGAGCAGTTATAGCAGGAGTACATATTTTAACAGTGCACACTTTTGCTGCCAGAGTGCCACTGCCAGTGCCAGTGTGACTGACCAGTGAGTGACCACTACTACTTGCTGATAGTGTGACCAGTGACCACCAGTTTAATTAATCCGTTCTCTGCCTGAAAAAAAACGATACACAGTGTGACACAGTCACATACCATATCTGTGCTCAGCCTCAGTGTGCCCTCAGTGTGCTGCATCATCTATGTAATACTGTATATCTGACTGTGCTGAGTGCTCACTGCTCACACAGCTTAATTGTGGGGGAGACTGGGGAGCAGTTATAGCAGGAGTACATATTTTAACAGTGCACACTTTTGCTGCCAGAGTGCCACTGCCAGTGCCAGTGTGACTGACCAGTGACCACTGACCACCAGTATATTGTGATTGTCTGCCTGAAAAAGTTAAACACTCGTCGTGTGGTGTTTTTATTCTATAAACGCATTCTGCTGACAGTGTCCAGCAGGTCCGTCATTATATAATATATTGCTGTCCGGCTGCAGTAGTGATATATATATATTTTTTATATCATTATCATCCAGTCTATATTAGCAGCAGACGCAGTACGGTAGTCCACGGCTGTAGCTACCTCTGTGTCGGCAGTCGCTCGTCCATCCATAATTGTATACCACCTACCCATGGTGTTTTTTTTTTTTCTATCTTCTTGATACTAGTAGCTTACTTTAGGAGTCTGCAGTGCTGAGCTGACAGTGTCCAGCAGGTCCGTCATTATATAATATATACCTGTCCGGCTGCAGTAGTGATATATATATATTTTTTATATCATTATCATCCAGTCTATATTAGCAGCAGACGCAGTACGGTAGTCCACGGCTGTAGCTACCTCTGTGTCGGCAGTCGCTCGTCCATCCATAATTGTATACCACCTACCCGTGGTGTTTTTTTTTTTTCTATCTTCTTGATACTAGTAGCTTACTTTAGGAGTCTGCAGTGCTGAGCTGACAGTGTCCAGCAGGTCCGTCATTATATAATATATACCTGTCCGGCTGCAGTAGTGATATATATATATATTTTTTATATCATCATCATCCAGTCTATATTAGCAGCAGACGCAGTACGGTAGTCCACGGCTGTAGCTACCTCTGTGTCGGCAGTTGCTATTCCATCCATAATTGTATATCACCTACCTGTGGTGTTTTTTTTTTTTCTATCTTCTTGATACTACTAGTAGCTTACTTTAGGAGTCTGCAGTGCTGAGCTGACAGTGTCCAGCAGGTCCGTCATTATATAATATATACCTGTCCGGCTGCAGTAGTGATATATATATATATATTTTTATATCATTATCATCCAGTCTATATTAGCAGCAGATGCAGTACGGTAGTCCACGGCTGTAGCTACCTCTGTGTCGGCAGTCGCTCGTCAATCCATAAGTATACTAGTATCCATCCATCTCCATTGTTTACCTGAGGTGCCTTTTAGTTGTGCCTATTAAAATATGGAGAACAAAAATGTTGAGGTTCCAAAAATAGGGAAAGATCAAGATCGACTTCCACCTCGTGCTGAAGCTGCTGCCACTAGTCATGGCCGAGACGATGAAATGCCAGCAACGTCGTCTGCCAAGGCCGATGCCCAATGTCATAGTACAGAGCATGTAAAATCCAAAACACCAAATATCAGTAAAAAAAATGACTCAAAAATCTAAAATAAAATTGTCGGGGGAGAAGCGTAAACTTGCCAATATGCCATTTACCACACGGAGTGGCAAGGAACGGCTGAGGCCCTGGCCTATGTTCATGGCTAGTGGTTCAGCTTCACATGAGGATGGAAGCACTCAGCCTCTCGCTAGAAAAATGAAAAGACTCAAGCTGGCAAAAGCACAGCAAAGAACTGTGCGTTCTTCGAAATCACAAATCCACAAGGAGAGTCCAATTGTGTCGTTTGCAATGCCTGACCTTCCCAACACTGGACGTGAAGAGCATGCGCCTTCCACCATTTGCACGCCCCCTGCAAGTGCTGGAAGGAGCACCCGCAGTCCAGTTCCTGATAGTCAGATTGAAGATGTCAGTGTTGAAGTACACCAGGATGAGGAGGATATGGGTGTTGCTGGCGCTGGGGAGGAAATTGACCAGGAGGATTCTGATGGTGAGGTGGTTTGTATAAGTCAGGCACCCGGGGAGACACCTGTTGTCCGTGGGAGGAATAGGGCCATTGACATGCCTGGTGAAAATACAAAAAAAAATCAGCTCTTCGGTGTGGAAGTATTTCAACAGAAATGCGGACAACATTTGTCAAGCCGTGTGTTGCCTTTGTCAAGCTGTAATAAGTAGGGGTAAGGACATTAACCACCTCGGAACATCCTCCCTTATACGTCACCTGCAGCGCATTCATCATAAGTCAGTGACAAGTTCAAAAACTTTGGGCGACAGCGGAAGCAGTCCACTGACCAGTAAATCCCTTCCTCTTGTAACCAAGCTCACGCAAACCACCCCACCAACTCCCTCAGTGTCAATTTCCTCCTTCCCCAGGAATGCCAATAGTCCTGCAGGCCATGTCACTGGCAATTCTGACGAGTCCTCTCCTGCCTGGGATTCCTCCGATGCATCCTTGCGTGTAACGCCTACTGCTGCTGGCGCTGCTGTTGTTGCTGCTGGGAGTCGATGGTCATCCCAGAGGGGAAGTCGTACTCGTAAGCCCACTTTTACTACTTCCACCAAGCAATTGACTGTCCAACAGTCCTTTGCGAGGAAGATGAAATATCATAGCAGTCATCCTGCTGCAAAGCGGATAACTGAGGCCATGGCATCCTGGGCGGTGAGAAACGTGGTTCCGGTATCCATCATTACTGCAGAGGCAACTAGAGACTTGTTGGAGGTACTGTGTCCCCGGTACCAAATACCATCTAGGTTCCATTTCTCTAGGCAGGCGATACCGAAAATGTACACAGACCTCAGAAAAAGACTCACCAGTGTCCTAAAAAATGCAGTTGTACCCAATGTCCACTTAACCACGGACATGTGGACAAGTGGAGCAGGGAAGGCTCAGGACTATATGACTGTGACAGCCCACTGGGTAGATGTATGGACTCCCGCCGCAAGAACAGCAGCGGCGGCACCAGTAGCAGCATCTCGCAAACGCCAACTCTTTCCTAGGCAGGCTACGCTTTGTATCACCGCTTTCCAGAATACGCACACAGCTAAAAACCTCTTACGGCAACTGAGGAAGATCATCGCAGAATGGCTTACCCCAATTGGACTCTCCTGTGGATTTGTGGCATCGGACAACGCCAGCAATATTGTGTGTGCATTAAATATGGGCAAATTCCAGCACATCCCATGTTTTGCACATACCTTGAATTTGGTGGTGCAGAATTATTTAAAAAACGAGAGGGGCGTGCAAGAGATGCTGTCGGTGGCCAGAAGAATTGCGGGACACTTTCGGCGTACAGGCACCATGTACAGAAGACTGGAGCACCACCAAAAACGCCTGAACCTGCCCTGCCATCATCTGAAGCAAGAAGTGGTAACGAGGTGGAATTCAACCCTCTATATGCTTCAGAGGTTGGAGGAGCAGCAAAAGGCCATTCAAGCCTATACAACTGAGCACGATATAGGAGGTGGAATGCACCTGTCTCAAGCGCAGTGGAGAATGATTTCAACGTTGTGCAAGGTTCTGCTACCTTTTGAACTTGCCACACGTGAAGTCAGTTCAGACACTGCCAGCCTGAGTCAGGTCATTCCCCTCATCAGGCTTTTGCAGAAGAAGCTGGAGACATTGAAGGAGGAGCTAACACAGAGCGATTCCTCTAGGCATGTGGGACTTGTGGATGGAGCCCTTAATTCGCTTAACAAGGATTCACGGGTGGTCAATCTGTTGAAATCAGAGCACTACATTTTGGCCACCGTGCTCGATCCTAGATTTAAAACCTACCTTGGATCTCTCTTTCCGGCAGACACAAGTCTGCTGGGGTTCAAAGAACTGCTGGTGAGAAAATTGTCAAGTCAAGCGGAACGCGACCTGTCAACATCTCCTCCTTCACATTCTCCCGCAACTGGGGGTGCGAGGAAAAGGCTCAGAATTCCGAGCCCACCCGCTGGCGGTGATGCAGGGCAGTCTGGAGCGACTGCTGATGCTGACATCTGGTCCGGACTGAAGGACCTGACAACGATTACGGACATGTCGTCTACTGTCACTGCATATGATTCTCTCCCCATTGAAAGAATGGTGGAGGATTATATGAGTGACCGCATCCAAGTAGGCACGTCAGACAGTCCGTACTTATACTGGCAGGAAAAAGAGGCAATTTGGAGGCCCTTGCACAAACTGGCTTTATTCTACCTAAGTTGCCCTCCCACAAGTGTGTACTCCGAAAGAGTGTTTAGTGCCGCCGCTCACCTTGTCAGCAATCGGCGTACGAGGTTACATCCAGAAAATGTGGAGAAGATGATGTTCATTAAAATGAATTATAATCAATTCTTCCGTGGAGACATTGACCAGCAGCAATTGCCTCCACAAAGTAGTACACAGGGAGCTGAGATGGTGGATTCCAGTGGGGACGAATTGATAATCTGTGAGGAGGAGGATGTACACGGTGATATATCGGAGGATGATGATGAGGTGGACATCTTGCCTCTGTAGAGCCAGTTTGTGCAAGGAGAGATTAATTGCTTCTTTTTTGGTGGGGGTCCAAACCAACCCGTCATTTCAGTCACAGT
Organism: Pseudophryne corroboree; assembly: GCF_028390025.1. NCBI lineage: Eukaryota > Metazoa > Chordata > Amphibia > Anura > Myobatrachidae > Pseudophryne > Pseudophryne corroboree. The sequence continues at coordinate 398,484,225 of NC_086446.1, forward strand.
CGTGTGGCAAACCCTGTCACTGAAATGATGGGTTGGTTAAAGTGTGCATGTCCTGTTTATACAACATAAGGGTGGGTGGGAGGGCCCAAGGACAATTCCATCTTGCACCTCTTTTTTCTTTCATTTTTCTTTGCGTCATGTGCTGTTTGGGGGGGGGGTTTTGGAAGGGCCATCCTGCGTGACACTGCAGTGCCACTCCTAGATGGGCCAGGTGTTTGTGTCGGCCACTAGGGTCGCTTAGCTTACTCACACAGCTACCTCATTGCGCCTCTTTTTTTCTTTGCGTCATGTGCTGTTTGGGGAGTGTTTTTTGGAAGGGCCATCCTGCGTGACACTGCAGTGACACTCCTAGATGGGCCAGGTGTTTGTGTCGGCCACTAGGGTCGCTTAGCTTAGCCATCCAGCGACCTCGGTGCAAATTTTAGGACTAAAAATAATATTGTGAGGTGTGAGGTGTTCAGAATAGACTGAAAATGAGTGGAAATTATGGTTATTGAGGTTAATAATACTTTGGGATCAAAATGACCCCCAAATTCTATGATTTAAGCTGTTTTTTAGGGTTTTTTTTAAAAAAAACACCCGAATCCAAAACACACCCGAATCCGACAAAAAAAAATCGGTGAGGTTTTGCCAAAATGCGTTCGAACCCAAAACACGGCCGCGGAACCGAACCCAAAACCAAAACACAAAACCCGAAAAATTTCCGGTGCTCATCACTACTGGTGAGCCCTATGGCCAATCCGCCCCTGCCCCGAGTTGCCTCTGGATTGGTGGTCCATGACAAATTTAAATTATTTATGATCAATGTAATAGGAAAATTAGTGCTGGTGGCTTCCAATCATAAAGTATGTGGACAAATAGAAGTGAATCCTGTTCCTCACCACATAACTGACGTGGGTGGGGAGGGGGTTGTGGGGGTGCTGCGGGTGGGGGAGGGGCTGGTGCGGGTTTTCATGAATGGGGGAAGGACGGGTGTGGGGGTGCCGCGGGTGAGGAGCCGGAGTCACTGCGGGTGGGGGAGGGGAGGTTGCGGGGGTGCCGTGGGTGGGGGAGGGACGGGTGCCGCAGGTGGGGAGGGTGCGTGGGTGCCGTGGGTGGGGAAGGGAGTCCCCACCCGATAGGGAAGGGAGGGGCGGTTATGGGGGTGCAGTACATAGGGGAGGGGCGGCTGCATGGTTGCCGTGGGTGGGGGAGGGGCGGTTGCGGGGGTGTTGGAGGTGGGAGAGGGGTGGGTGCGGAGTTGCTGCAGGTGGGTAAGGCATTCTGGAACCAACCGCGGGGTGGGGAGTTTGGGGGGTGCCACGGGTGGGGGAGGGACAGGTGCGGTGGTGCCTCGGTTGGGGGAGGGGCAGGTGCGGGGGTTCCTTGGTTGGTGGAGAGGTCTGCGTCATGGCAGAGGTGCGCTGCCATTGGTCTGCTCAGATGTCAGTCAGCCGCGCGGCCGCCAGGGGTCATTTAAGTTGTGTGTCAGGAAATAAATAAATAAGTTGGTGAGAAATGAGAAATGTGTAGCGCATAATAATAACATGACAGCATCTGAGACACCCTATAGTGCTGGCTGGGCTCAAGTGGGGCGGGAACTGTCATGAGTGACGTGCGCCATGGCCAATCACCGGCCGGGGTAGCGGGAAAGCTCCGTGGCCTCAGAGAGCGGGCTGGTGATGCACACAGAGGGGCACAGTGCCGGACACGTGACGTTGCTGAACCTGAACCATTAGCGGATGCCCGCTGTCACGTGAATTACTGAGTGTGTCACTGGCAGCACTGGGCACCCCATCCAATTCCTGACTGACACTTTACTGCCCTCCCTGCCCTTGCAATGAGCGGCGTCTCGATTGACCAATCACGACATTGCCAAACCGTAGAGACCGATCTAAACAGCCAATGGTGTGGAAGATACCAGTGTAGTGGGCTGGGCTCGCTTTGTTTTGGGGTGTCGCCAGGGCATGCGTGCGGCTTGGTGCCAGGTCTGACTGACAGGTGCCTAGGCCAATGTCATCGCGAGGTCGCCCAATCAGCTGTGAGCTGGATAGAATAGACCTGCCGCTAACCCAATGAGAGCTCCTAGCCACGCCCAGCATTAGGAAATGAGTCACAGAGTCACAGATCTGGGCTATTATATAGGAGATAACTATTCTGAACTGTTTGAGAACAAAAAGTCAGAATCTGTTTTCCTCACGCTGGGCTTACAAGGTGTGTTTCAGAGTAAGACACTAGTGTGAGCATAGCACTTTTGAATGTTTAGTTTTGCTATGTGGATTATGTAATGCCCACCCTACATTTCAGAACTTTAACATTTACAGTAGTAGTACAGTAGTATACAGGTTGTGCTGTACAGTATATCACAGTCTCTTTGAATGCTACATATAACAATTGGGTGGTTTTGTGTCACAAGTCTCCTCCCTGTCACCACTCAGCATTTTGATGACATTTGCATCTAAGAACATGCATCTCCCACGTGCCTCAATCGCAACTCAAAAAACTCTGCACACGCTATCTAGACATATGCACAGTGTGATATAGACACATGCGCAGAAAATAAATTGCTCCACTGTGTCAACATCAGCTATACGTGCAACTCTGAATAAAGCCTTCTTTTCCATTGTATTTTGTGATAATTTAATGCATGAGTTCCTTTACTTTAGGAGCATAGATAATTAGGAAAACACCTGTAGAGATGCGAAGTGAGAGAGGATGATATGTAACTGGGGACTAAAAGAACCATTGAAGCTAAAAGTTCTTACATAAAACTAAATAGCTGTTAAATAGCTATGTGTCACACACACACACAGAATGAAAGACCTTTTGTAGAAAACTCTCTGCGGGGTAACTGTAAATTTACCAGAAAAAAACAAAACTATACATAGCCAATAAATTATATAGTTACCATTGATGTCAAAAGTTTAAGGAAAACTACTGTTAAGGAAAGCTACTGCAAGAAATGAGGTAAAAACACAGCAACCAATGCAACGTCCTATATGTTTTATTGTGACAACACTATATTTTAACTTGTTAAGATATTCATTCTAGACTACTGTAGCTTACATTTTAGGCTAGTCTAGGTACTAATGTGCACAGTATCTATAGAATAATTTTGAAAGATCTGTCCCATCTCCTGATTGTACAAACCAAATCCAATGGTTCCCACTGGAAGGGGAGGTGGGTGGGTGGGTGGTGAGGGGGTGGTACAGAGCGGAGCGCGGATGGGACAGAGCACAGGGTATGGGTTGATAGGTCAGGACGGTATGGGGAAGGAATAGCAGTAGTCAGAATGGTGGAAACAGGAGGCAATACCAGACAGAGCGAGGGAAGGGCAGACTAGGATGACACTGTTCCCTATACTAGTTTTAAATGAAGAGACTGACAAATATTCCAATTAAATGCCTCTTGTAATGGACATTTAGGTGGGATGTCCCTTTTACTATTTATTTATTACCAGTTATTTATATAGTGCACACATATTCCGCAGCGCTTTACAGAGAATACTTGGCCATTCACATCAGTCCCTGCCCCAGTGGAGCTTACAATCTATATTCTCTACCACATGTACACACACACACATTCATGCTAGGGTTAATTTTTTTTTGTTGGGATCCAATTAACCTATCAGTATGTATTTGGATTGTGGGAGGAAACCGGAGTACCAGGAGGAAACCCACACAAGTACGGGGAGAATATACAAACTCCACACAGTTAGGGCCATGGTGCGAATTGAACCCATGACCTCAGTGCTGTGTGGCAGTAATGCCCTTTTAAAGATCTTTTTAGCCAATTTACATTCTGTTTTTATTACTGTTTAGGAACTATACAGTATTTGTAAAATAATGTAGCCTTCAACTACAGACAGTGGACCTCATTTAAGAAAAGCAAAACACTTTGGTTGTGCGTTGTAGAGAAGAGGTGGTACATACTGTAAGATACACGCTTACTCCTTCCTCTTGGGAGAATCTGCCACAAAGTGTGTCCAGATTTGCAAGGAGCCAAAAAAATCTAAACAGTTGCTGTATGCAATGTGTAAACACTATAAGCTCAACTTTCAGAAAATAGACTTTACAATCTTTCCTCCTAAATTACTGCTATGATTAGCCATCCTTCCTTTATTGCATGTCACATTTTTGTATTTAGAGGTTTTTTTTTAATTTTACCTTGGGCACCTAGACATACATTTATTTATTTACATTTATCTTCTAGAGTGTTACTGGAAGATACAAAATTCATCATATGAATCTATAGGCCAAGATTTGACCCTTGCTAACGGGTTAATATTTTCTTTGTAGCATGAAAATGCTTGTTTCCTACTGCAAAGCAAGGAATGCACTCCTTCTTTGCTTCACAAAATAAAATGTAATTTGGGTACAGCTCCACAAAACTAGATGCATCAGTATACCTACTAAATACTGTTGACAGTAGTAAATACTGTTGATAGTAGAGTGCGCTACTGTGCAGACTCCATTTGTATGATTCAGGGAGGCTTCATTCCCTGTACCAAGATGGCTGCCAACCTAAGTACTGTGCATACGCAGTAGTCTTCCACTTGGCTCTGGTGAGACCTGTGATTACCTGCTGTTACAAGTGTTTCCATAGTATTCTGTACCACTACCCACAAGCTACAGCTGGTGTGCTTTATGGCCCCCCATTCTGCTCAAGTTTTACTCCATGACCAAAGTGTTTATAGCAGTGAGTATGGCTGTACACTGTATAACACTGTATAACATCAATAAAATGCTCCATTGGGTAAGTTACACACACACACACACACACACACACACACACACACACACACACACACACACACACACACACACATATTTCCTACAGGTTATGGGCCCAAATACACAAGTTTCATATTCACAAGCGCCAAGCTTCTGGAATGCCCACAGCAGCACATAGAAACCATCTTAAACACATACACAGCACAGACTTCCATAGAACAGCAGAGAGTGTTTACAGCATGATGCGACAGCACAGAAAGTAATTAGAGAACAGAGGCTAAATAATTAAATCTGTAAGAAGCATGTATGCAGGAGGTACACCCATAATGAGGTTTATCAAACTAAAAGGTACAGAAAATTACTGTATACAAAATGGAAATTTACTATAGAAGTACAATGGAAGCATGAGATATTGTGATAAGTGGCAGTAGATCCTGGTGACAGTCCAAACCAAGATGGAGTAGAGAGAGCCATGGGTACTATTGAATTAAGTGCATAGCATCATGTGTACTCTTATCATATATGGGAAAATATCAGCTAAAAGACATGTAGACAGCACTGTAGGAAGAATCATAAGATGGAGGTCTCATGAGAAGGATAGATTTAATATGTGTATTTTACAATACCAAGTTACGTGAATGCAGCAGGACTGATTATATTTGAAAAATGATGTCTGATCTCAGCAACTAACGTGTGCAAGTAGATGATGAATAGATAGCTACAGTGATGCTACAAAACTTGGGGATCTATTTAATAAGCTGTGGATGGAGATAAAATACCAGCCAGTTAGCTCAAAACCAGCCTATGACATGGTAGTTAGGAGCTGATTGGCTGGTACTTTACCTCCATTCACTTTATCTCCATCTAAGGCTTAGTAAATAGACCCCTTGAGGCCTAACTTTGATTTCCTATTTGTGGCCTTGGAAGCAAACACCGCAAAGATAACCAAAAACACTATAAGTCAGATGTTGAGAGTACTGCATTACATACAAAAAGTGAAATGTTCCAAAAATGTCAAGTGCTACAATTGTCACAAGGTAGGTTACAAAGCATTGGAGTACAAGCAAAAGAATGTAAATCCTATGCAAAGCAAGAAATGCAATGGCAAAGCTGAATCAGCCCTGATTGTCACAGATAGAAGCAAAAAAGGTTGCTTGTATATCCATTCAGGTGCAAAAAAGGCATTTCAGCTGCAATGAGGAATGGTTCACTACAATAACCAAATGTATGTAACCATATCACAATCAAATGGATTGGAAATCAAGTCCTTACTAGAGATGAGCGGGTTCGGTTCCTCGGAATCCGAACCCGCCCGAACTTCAGTTTTTTTTACACGGGTCCGAGCGACTCGGATCTTCCCGCCTTGCTCGGTTAACCCGAGCGCGCCCGAACGTCATCATCACGCTGTCGGATTCTCGCGAGGCTCGGATTCTATCGCGAGACTCGGATTCTATATAAGGAGCCGCGCGTCGCCGCCATTTTTCACACGTGCATTGAGATTCATAGGGAGAGGACGTGGCTGGCGTCCTCTCCGTTTATAGAGATTCGAGAAGAGAGTGAGACAGAGAGAGACACAGTAGTAATTTTGGGGAGCATTAGGAGGAGTACTACTACTACTAGTACTTGCTGAAGTGATAGAGAGAGATAGTGTGACTGTATTATCTGACTTGTGGGGGAGACACTGACAGTGGGGAGCAGTTAGAGTCTGAGAGCAGGACTCAGGACTCAGGAGTACATATAACGTACAGTGCACACTTTTGCTGCCAGAGTGCCAGCCACACTGCCATTGTTTGTGACCACACTGACCACCAGTATAATATATATTGTGATTGTCTGCTTAGGACTCAGGAGTACTACTTGCAAGTTGCTGATAGTGTGACCAGTGACCTGACCACCAGTTTAATAATCACCACCAGTTTATGAGTTTAATATATATATATATATATATATATATAATTGTATATAATATATATATAATATTGTATACCACCTAGCACCTACCCGTGTTTTTTTTTTTTCTTTCTTCTTTATACATACTACTATAGTAGCTTACTGTAGCAGTCTGCGGTGCTGCTGAGCTGACAGTGTCCAGCAGGTCCGTCATCAGTCATTACATAATAAATATATAATATATACCTGTCCGGCTGCAGTACTAGTGATATTATATATACATATATATTGATTTCATCTCATTATCATCCAGTCTATATTAGCAGCAGACACAGTACGTTAGTCCACGGCTGTAGCTACCTCTGTGTCGGCACTCGGCAGTCCATCCATAATTGTATACCACCTACCCGTGGTTTTTTTTTTTTTCTTTCTTCTTTATACATACTACTATAGTAGCTTACTGTAGCAGTCTGCGGTGCTGCTGAGCTGACAGTGTCCAGCAGGTCCGTCATCAGTCATTACATAATAAATATATAATATATACCTGTCCGGCTGCAGTACTAGTGATATTATATATACATATATATTGATTTCATCTCATTATCATCCAGTCTATATTAGCAGCAGACACAGTACGTTAGTCCACGGCTGTAGCTACCTCTGTGTCGGCACTCGGCAGTCCATCCATAATTGTATACCACCTACCCGTGGTTGTTTTTTTTTTCTTTCTTCTTTATACATACTACTATAGTAGCTTACTGTAGCAGTCTGCGGTGCTGCTGAGCTGACAGTGTCCAGCAGGTCCGTCATCAGTCATTACATAATAAATATATAATATATACCTGTCCGGCTGCAGTACTAGTGATATTATATATACATATATATTGATTTCATCTCATTATCATCCAGTCTATATTAGCAGCAGACACAGTACGTTAGTCCACGGCTGTAGCTACCTCTGTGTCGGCACTCGGCAGTCCATCCATAAGTATACTAGTATCCATCCATCTCCATTGTTTACCTGAGGTGCCTTTTAGTTGTGCCTATTAAAATATGGAGAACAAAAATGTTGAGGTTCCAAAATTAGGGAAAGATCAAGATCCACTTCCACCTCGTGCTGAAGCTGCTGCCACTAGTCATGGCCGAGACGATGAAATGCCAGCAACGTCGTCTGCCAAGGCCGATGCCCAATGTCATAGTACAGAGCATGTAAAATCCAAAACACCAAATATCAGTAAAAAAAGGACTCCAAAACCTAAAATAAAATTGTCGGAGGAGAAGCGTAAACTTGCCAATATGCCATTTACCACACGGAGTGGCAAGGAACGGCTGAGGCCCTGGCCTATGTTCATGGCTAGTGGTTCAGCTTCACATGAGGATGGAAGCACTCAGCCTCTCACTAGAAAAATGAAAAGAATCAAGCTGGCAAAAGCACCGCAAAGAACTGTGCGTTCTTCGAAATCCCAAATCCACAAGGAGAGTCCAATTGTGTCGGTTGCGATGCCTGACCTTCCCAACACTGGACGTGAAGAGCATGCGCCTTCCACCATTTGCACGCCCCCTGCAAGTGCTGGAAGGAGCACCCGCAGTCCAGTTCCTGATAGTCAGATTGAAGATGTCAGTGTTGAAGTACACCAGGATGAGGAGGATATGGGTGTTGCTGGCGCTGGGGAGGAAATTGACCAGGAGGATTCTGATGGTGAGGTGGTTTGTTTAAGTCAGGCACCCGGGGAGACACCTGTTGTCCGTGGGAGGAATATGGCCATTGACAAGCCTGGTGAAAATACCAAAAAAATCAGCTCTTCGGTGTGGAAGTATTTCAACAGAAATGCGGACAACAGGTGTCAAGCCGTGTGTTGCCTTTGTCAAGCTGTAATAAGTAGGGGTAAGGACGTTAACCACCTCGGAACATCCTCCCTTATACGTCACCTGCAGCGCATTCATAATAAGTCAGTGACAAGTTCAAAAACTTTGGGTGACAGCGGAAGCAGTCCACTGACCAGTAAATCCCTTCCTCTTGTAACCAAGCTCACGCAAACCACCCCACCAACTCCCTCAGTGTCAATTTCCTCCTTACCCAGGAATGCCAATAGTCCTGCAGGCCATGTCACTGGCAATTCTGACGAGTCCTCTCCTGCCTGGGATTCCTCCGATGCATCCTTGAGTGTAATGCCTACTGCTGCTGGCGCTGCTGTTGTTGCTGCTGGGAGTCGATCGTCATCCCAGAGGGGAAGTCGTAAGCCCACTTGTACTACTTCCAGTAAGCAATTGACTGTTCAACAGTCCTTTGCGAGGAAGATGAAATATCACAGCAGTCATCCTGCTGCAAAGCGGATAACTGAGGCCTTGACAACTATGTTGGTGTTAGACGTGCGTCCGGTATCCGCCGTTAGTTCACAGGGAACTAGACAATTTCTTGAGGTAGTGTGCCCCCGTTACCAAATACCATCTAGGTTCCACTTCTCTAGGCAGGCGATACCGAGAATGTACACGGACGTCAGAAAAAGACTCACCAGTGTCCTAAAAAATGCAGTTGTACCCAATGTCCACTTAACCACGGACATGTGGACAAGTGGAGCAGGGCAGGGTCAGGACTATATGACTGTGACAGCCCACTGGGTAGATGTATGGACTCCCGCCGCAAGAACAGCAGTGGCGGCACCAGTAGCAGCATCTCGCAAACGCCAACTCTTTCCTAGGCAGGCTACGCTTTGTATCACCGCTTTCCAGAATACGCACACAGCTGAAAACCTCTTACGGCAACTGAGGAAGATCATCGCGGAATGGCTTACCCCAATTGGACTCTCCTGTGGATTTGTGGCATCGGACAACGCCAGCAATATTGTGTGTGCATTAAATATGGGCAAATTCCAGCACGTCCCATGTTTTGCACATACCTTGAATTTGGTGGTGCAGAATTTTTTAAAAAACGACAGGGGTGTGCAAGAGATGCTGTCGGTGGCCAGAAGAATTGCGGGACACTTTCGGCGTACAGGCACCACGTACAGAAGACTGGAGCACCACCAAAAACAACTGAACCTGCCCTGCCATCATCTGAAGCAAGAAGTGGTAACGAGGTGGAATTCAACCCTCTATATGCTTCAGAGGTTGGAGGAGCAGCAAAAGGCCATTCAAGCCTATACAATTCAGCACGATATAGGAGGTGGAATGCACCTGTCTCAAGCGCAGTGGAGAATGATTTCAACATTGTGCAAGGTTCTGATGCCCTTTGAACTTGCCACACGTGAAGTCAGTTCAGACACTGCCAGCCTGAGTCAGGTCATTCCCCTCATCAGGCTTTTGCAGAAGAAGCTGGAGACATTGAAGGAGGAGCTAACACAGAGCGATTCCGCTAGGCATGTGGGACTTGTGGATGGAGCCCTTAATTCGCTTAACAAGGATTCACGGGTGGTCAATCTGTTGAAATCAGAGCACTACATTTTGGCCACCATGCTCGATCCTAGATTTAAAGCCTACCTTGGATCTCTCTTTCCGGCAGACACAAGTCTGCTGGGGTTCAAAGACCTGCTGGTGAGAAAATTGTCAAGTCAAGCGGAACGCGACCTGTCAACATCTCCTCCTTCACATTCTCCGCAACTGGGGGTGCGAGGAAAAGGCTCAGAATTCCGAGCCCACCCGCTGGCGGTGATGCAGGGCAGTCTGGAGCGACTGCTGATGCTGACATCTGGTCCGGACTGAAGGACCTGACAACGATTACGGACATGTCGTCTACTGTCACTGCATATGATTCTCTCACCATTGAAAGAATGGTGGAGGATTATATGAGTGACCGCATCCAAGTAGGCACGTCACACAGTCCGTACTTATACTGGCAGGAAAAAGAGGCAATTTGGAGGCCCTTGCACAAACTGGCTTTATTCTACCTAAGTTGCCCTCCCACAAGTGTGTACTCCGAAAGAGTGTTTAGTGCCGCCGCTCACCTTGTCAGCAATCGGCGTACGAGGTTACATCCAGAAAATGTGGAGAAGATGATGTTCATTAAAATGAATTATAATCAATTCCTCCGTGGAGACATTGACCAGCAGCAATTGCCTCCACAAAGTACACAGGGAGCTGAGATGGTGGATTCCAGTGGGGACGAATTGATAATCTGTGAGGAGGGGGATGTACACGGTGATATATCGGAGGATGATGATGAGGTGGACATCTTGCCTCTGTAGAGCCAGTTTGTGCAAGGAGAGATTAATTGCTTCTTTTTTGGTGGGGGTCCAAACCAACCCGTCATTTCAGTCACAGTCGTGTGGCAGACCCTGTCACTGAAATGATGGGTTGGTTAAAGTGTGCATGTCCTATTTATACAACATAAGGGTGGGTGGGAGGGCCCAAGGACAATTCCATCTTGCACCTCTTTTTTCTTTAATTTTTCTTTGCGTCATGTGCTGTTTGGGGAGTATTTTTTGGAAGGGCCATCCTGCGTGACACTGCAGTGCCACTCCTAGATGGGCCCGCTGTTTGTGTCGGCCACTAGGGTCGCTTATCTTACTCACACAGCTACCTCATTGCGCCTCTTTTTTTCTTTGCGTCATGTGCTGTTTGGGGAGGGTTTTTTGGAAGGGACATCCTGCGTGACACTGCAGTGCCACTCCTAGATGGGCCCGGTGTTTGTGTCGGCCACTAGGGTCGCTTATCTTATTCACACAGCTACCTCATTGCGCCTCTTTTTTTCTTTGCGTCATGTGCTGTTTGGGGAGGGTTTTTTGGAAGGGACATCCTGCGTGACACTGCAGTGCCACTCCTAGATGGGCCCGGTGTTTGTGTCGGCCACTAGGGTCGCTTATCTTACTCACACAGCTACCTCATTGCGCCTCTTTTTTTTTTGCGTCATGTGCTGTTTGGGGAGGGTTTTTTGGAAGGGACATCCTGCGTGACACTGCAGTGCCACTCCTAGATGGGCCCGGTGTTTGTGTCGGCCACTAGGGTCGCTTATCTTACTCACACAGCTACCTCATTGCGCCTCTTTTTTTCTTTGCGTCATGTGCTGTTTGGGGAGGGTTTTTTGGAAGGGACATCCTGCGTGACACTGCAGTGCCACTCCTAGATGGGCCCGGTGTTTGTGTCGGCCACTAGGGTCGCTTATCTTACTCACACAGCTACCTCATTGCGCCTCTTTTTTTCTTTGCGTCATGTGCTGTTTGGGGAGGGTTTTTTGGAAGGGACATCCTGCGTGACACTGCAGTGCCACTCCTAGATGGGCCCGGTGTTTGTGTCGGCCACTAGGGTCGCTTATCTTACTCACACAGCTACCTCATTGCGCCTCTTTTTTTCTTTGCGTCATGTGCTGTTTGGGGAGGGTTTTTTGGAAGGGACATCCTGCGTGACACTGCAGTGCCACTCCTAGATGGGCCCGGTGTTTGTGTCGGCCACTAGGGTCGCTTATCTTACTCACACAGCTACCTCATTGCGCCTCTTTTTTTCTTTGCGTCATGTGCTGTTTGGGGAGGGTTTTTTGGAAGGGACATCCTGCGTGACACTGCAGTGCCACTCCTAGATGGGCCCGGTGTTTGTGTCGGCCACTAGGGTCGCTTATCTTACTCACACAGCTACCTCATTGCGCCTCTTTTTTTCTTTGCGTCATGTGCTGTTTGGGGAGGGTTTTTTGGAAGGGACATCCTGCGTGACACTGCAGTGCCACTCCTAGATGGGCCAGGTTTTTGTGTCGGCCACTAGGGTCGCTTAGCTTAGTCATCCAGCGACCTCGGTGCAAATTTTAGGACTAAAAATAATATTGTGAGGTGTGAGGTATTCAGAATAGACTGAAAATGAGTGGAAATTATGGTTTTTGAGGTTAATAATACTTTGGGATCAAAATGACCCCCAAATTCTATGATTTAAGCTGTTTTTTAGTGTTTTTTTGAAAAAAACACCCGAATCCAAAACACACCCGAATCCGACAAAAAAAATTCGGTGAGGTTTTGCCAAAACGCGGTCGAACCCAAAACACGGCAGCGGAACCGAACCCAAAACCAAAACACGAAACCCGAAAAATTTCAAGTGCACATCTCTAGTCCTTACAGCCACTAAAGCTGAAACAATTAAACACTGCTTGAGTGTTGAAACAAGACCTAAAGTTACAGAAATCCAAGACATGCTTTATATAACAGAGAGAGGAACAAATTTTATAGCCATGCTTTCCTGGAACAGAGAGTCCACAGAATTAACTTTGCTGAAAGAAAAAAATTTGTTCAAAACTCAAAAGGTATCATCAAAGCTACAGGCACACGGTTTCAGCAATTGAATGTCATTGATACACAACATTATTATGCGATGATAACAACTGAGTCACAGTCACTAGAACTCTGGTATAAAATATATGGTCACCTTGTATACAATATTGTTCAAAGGCTACAAAACGGGATGGTCACAGGTTGGTCAAGTGACTAACACAGAGAATCCTGTATGTGAGTGCTGCATAGAGGGAAAAAAAGTAATCAGCCATTGCCCAAATCAGCAAGTAGAGCTACAGCACTTGAGATATTGTATGTGGTCCAGTGGAAGTAAAGTCAGTGAGTGGAAACAGATATTTTGTGGCATCCATAGATGACTTCACAAGAATTACACATGTGTACTTCATCAGAGAGAAATCTGAAGTAGTAAAGAAAATTGCAGACTACAATAGAATCAAACCGGTCATAACCTCAAGACCCTGAGATCTGATAATGGGGGAGATTATCTAAACAGAGAGGTGCAATTATTCTTGAGAAAATATGGAATAGAGCATAAATTGACCATTGCCTATACTCATGAGCAAAACAAGTAGTTTTGGGAGGAAGCCATGTCCACAGCAGTATTCCTTAAAAACCTTTCTCCTACAGTTGTCCTAAAGGACATAACACCTACTGAAGTGTTGTCAAAGAGAAAGTGTAAAACATCTAAGTACTTTTGAAAGTATTGCCTACATGCTCATACAAAAAGAAAGAAGAAGATTCAAAATTAGTTAACTTCATCATGCTTGGCTACTGCCATGAAAACAAAGGCTACATATATTATGGTATCCAAGTATCATAAAGCTTGTCAAGTCAAGAGATATCTTTAAAGAAACAATGCAAGTCACAAACAAGCTGAAACTTCATATGCAGAACAAGTATGTATAACTGGACATTGCAGCATCTGGAAATGTATCTGAACCAGAAACTATAAGTGTTGAAGTTCAGCCACAGAATAAGTCTTTTGCAAGATCAAATATCGGCAAGCCACCTAAGAGATAATGTATGATGTGGAAATGTGGAATTCACAAATATTACATTCATTGAGCCTTGGGACATCCAGAAACCATAGTTAAGATCCTACTGGTGTGACTGGAAGTCCAAGATAGTCAAAGAGACTGCAAAAATTTAAATTACAAGTGAGGAAGACTTCCAGAACCGTGACAGACATCCTGAGATTGTGGGGCAGATGTATTATTAACCTGGAGAAGGCATAAAGAAGTGATAAACCAGTGATATGTGCAAGGTGATAAAGGCACCAGCCAATCAGATCCTAACTGTTAATTTACATATTGGAGCTGATTGGCTGGTGCGTTTATCACCTTGCACATATCACGGGTTTATCACTTCCTTATGCCTTCTCCAGGTTAATACATCTGCCCCTGTGAGTCTTACTGTATATGTTTACCAAGAAGACCAAAGTCATGTCATATGTTGATGTTTCCTTATGTGCTTAACCCTGTTTTTTTCAGGTTGCTACAGAAAAGCTTTTGATTAAATGTTTGTGTAACATGGATTAGTTTGTAGCAAGGAAGGTGTTGAGAGTGGAGTGTTTCTCTGTGCAAACTCCATTTGTATTATTCAGAGAGGTTTCTTCTTGCTAGTGAACTGTAATTATAGCAAGAAAATAGTTAACATGGCTTTATTTGGATTTGCTTTGATGTGCTTTCTTCATTCTTGCTAATGATGGTGTTTTCCAGTGCATGGACTGTCATTTTGAATCACAATTGTACTGGAAGATCCATGTTTCATCACAGGTAATAATTTTATGTAAAAAATGCGAATCCGCTTGAATTTGCTCCAAAATGTCTGTACAAATTCTCTTTGATTTTCTTTCTGCTCAGCAGTGAGTAACTGTGGAACCATGTTGACACACACATTTATTATGTTAAGATCTTGTTGCAAAGCTTGCCTAACAATTTCTTTGTCAATGTTTACAATTTCTGCTATCATTCAGATGCTAAGTTGATGGTCAATTCAAAAATGTTCTACATTTTTCCACATTTTCTTTTGTTTTTGAAGTACAAGGCCTTCCAAGATGTTCATCATCTTCGACATCTGATTGACAATCACTAAATATTTTGTGCCACTCAAAAACAAATCATGTGACATATAATCTGCCCCATAAGTCTCGGTTTGCACACGGAGAGAGTCGGTGGGCAGTTTGTTCAATTTAACTAAAAACTCGAAGTTAACAAATTGCTCTACTTTTGTACTAAGAATTTTTACAATGCATGGGAAAAACACAACTTCTTTGAATGCTGTGTGACAGCAAACTATCTGTGCAAGAGGGGTGACACTTGCAAAACCATTTAAAGATGGTCTAAGGTCAATGGTCCCCCACTCCCTTTTATACTCATGCAGTATGGTTTATTTTTTTTTTACAAGTGCAGTTATTTAATAGCCACACCTTAGTATTAAGTATTAAATGAATTTCAAAGAGATTTATTTCAACAAGCACATAAACACGATAAGAAATACATAGGATCTGGGTGTTTTGATTTCTGAATGGAAAGATTGAGCCCAGAGTTCATCAGTAATTCATCAGTACCCACAGCATTAGGGCTTGAGAAGATATTTGACTTCAGAAGTCCAGGAAAACCATGAAATATTCAAATTAGGTTGAGTAGAGGTATCACCAGAGAGGATGGCAAGAGTGGACCTCCACTTCCAAAAGCACATGTTGGAAGATAAATGGAGAGGAGACAGCCTACTATTGTGGATCAGTTCCCCATGGTATATTTCTGCTGTGTGACATTAGGGAGAGAAGTGAGGTTGGATAGTTAAAGGTAGATGGATGTCTGGAGAGAAAATCTGAGCTGAATAACAATAACATATGCTCCAACATATAGGTCTAGGGAGACACTGAATACAGTACAAAGCCCGTTTTGACTGGTAAAGACCATAAAAAACAGTGCTGTACCAGACAAAAATGTACAGTTGGAGGGCATGTAATAAGTATTTAATTTGACAATGGTCAAGACCTCCAATATCATTGGGCAAGCAAAATGATAAAGGAGATGATCTGATGCCCAGAAGAGAAGAGATGTGAGACATTCCAGGGGGAGATAAGCAGGACTCTTAACCTCACACATAACCTAAAGAAAGATTAAACTCCCAGTGATACTCATATAGGTTAGGAGAAGCAACTGAAATCTCTAGGCTCATACACCCCAGTACTGCTTACCCATTGCCCTATTATTGTCCTAAAGTCCATGCTATGGCATAAGTGTGTTTACCAGTGTGCACAGGCAGGGTGTACAAAACCCACCATCATTTTAGGTGGTGCACCCGCTCTGAAATATAATTGAAAGTTACCAGCAACAACCTAATAGTAATGTCAGCGCATGTGGCTGTGCACGCCAGATTGGAGCAACACTTGCATTGCTCCATTGGGCGCCATCTAGCAGCTGCCGCATGCAAAATGCTTGAATTCCCCCTGTTTAGGTGAGGAGCAGCATTAGCCTTTTATTATTTATGATATGTACAACAAGTCAACCAGGGGAGAATGTAACCCTAGGACAGTGGGTAGAGATTCAGATTGCATTTGGTAAGCACTGATTGTTGCTAAAGTTGCAGTTGGTAAAAGAAAGAATAGCTCAGAAGAGGATGTAAATGTAAGTTAAAATACTAGGAAGCAGTGTAAGACTTGGGTCTGGTCAACTATCCTTTACCGAGAGAAAGAGCATTACCTAACACCATGTCTACAATTAGAGACTGGCTTACCAGCATTAAATGCACCAAGCAATAGTGCATCTATAATGATACATGGATAATAGAGGTTTCTGTGGAATTCCATAACCCTTATAAAGACTTAATTTATAATGTCACAGAATGACTCAGTAACTTCTGATTAGAGATGAGTGGGTTCGGTTTCTCTGAAACCGAACCCGCACGAACTTCATGTTTTTTTTCACGGGTCCGAGCAGACTCGGATCCTCCCGCCTTGCTCGGTTAACCCGAGCGCGCCCCGAACGTCATCATGACGCTGTCGGATTCTCGCGAGACTCGGATTCTATATAAGGAGCCGCGCGTCGCCGCCATTTTCACACGTGCATTGAGATTGATAGGGAGAGGACGTGGCTGGCGTCCTCTCCATTAGAAATTAGATTAGAAGAGAGAGAGAGATTGTGCAGAGTCAGACAGAGTTTACCACAGTGACCAGTGCAGTTGTTGTTAGTTAACTTTTATTTATTTTAATATAATATATCCGTTCTCTGCTATATCCGTTCTCTGCCTGAAAAAAAACGATACACAGCAGCAGCCAGTCACACAGTGTGACTCAGTCTGTGTGCACTCAGCTCAGCCCAGTGTGCTGCACATCAATGTATAAAAGGCAAAGCTTATAATAATTGTGGGGGAGACTGGGGAGCACTGCAGGTTGTTATAGCAGGAGCCCCCAGGAGTACATAATATTATATTAATTTAAAATTAAACAGTGCACACTTTTGCTGCAGGAGTGCCACTGCCAGTGTGACTAGTGGTGACCAGTGCCTGACCACCAGTATAGTAGTATATTGTTGTATGTATTGTATACTATCTCTTTATCAACCAGTCTATATTAGCAGCAGACACAGTACAGTGCGGTAGTTCACGGCTGTGGCTACCTCTGTGTCGGCAGTCGGAACTCGGCAGGCAGTCCGTCCATCCATAATTGTATTACAATATATACCACCTAACCGTGGTATTTTTTTTTCTTTCTTTATACCGTCGTCATAGTGTCATACTAGTTGTTACGAGTATACTACTATCTCTTTATCAACCAGTGTACAGTGCGGTAGTTCACGGCTGTGGCTACCTCTGTGTCGGCAGTCGGCAGGCAGTCCGTCCATCCATAATTGTATTATTATTATAATATATACCACCTAACCGTGGTTTTTTTTTCATTCTTTATACCGTCATAGTGTCATACTAGTTGTTACGAGTATACTACTATCTCTTTATCAACCAGTGTACAGTGCGGTAGTTCACGGCTGTGGCTACCTCTGTGTCGGCAGTCGGCAGGCAGTCCGTCCATCCATAATTGTATTATTATTATAATATATACCACCTAACCGTGGTTTTTTTTTCATTCTTTATACCGTCGTCATAGTGTCATACTAGTTGTTACGAGTATACTACTATCTCTTTATCAACCAGTGTACAGTGCGGTAGTTCACGGCTGTGGCTACCTCTGTGTCGGCAGTCGGCAGGCAGTCCGTCCATCCATAATTGTATTATTATTATAATATATACCACCTAACCGTGGTTTTTTTTTCATTCTTTATACCGTCGTCATAGTGTCATACTAGTTGTTACGAGTATACTACTATCTCTTTATCAACCAGTGTACAGTGCGGTAGTTCACGGCTGTGGCTACCTCTGTGTCGGCAGTCGGCAGGCAGTCCGTCCATCCATAATTGTATTATTATTATAATATATACCACCTAACCGTGTTTTTTTTTTTCATTCTTTATACCGTCGTCATAGTGTCATACTAGTTGTTACGAGTATACTACTATCTCTTTATCAACCAGTGTACAGTGCGGTAGTTCACGGCTGTGGCTACCTCTGTGTCGGCAGTCGGCAGGCAGTCCGTCCATCCATAATTGTATTATTATTATAATATATACCACCTAACCGTGGTTTTTTTTTCATTCTTTATACCGTCGTCATAGTGTCATACTAGTTGTTACGAGTATACTACTATCTCTTTATCAACCAGTGTACAGTGCGGTAGTTCACGGCTGTGGCTACCTCTGTGTCGGCAGTCGGCAGGCAGTCCGTCCATCCATAATTGTATTATTATTATAATATATACCACCTAACCGTGGTTTTTTTTTCATTCTTTATACCGTCGTCATAGTGTCATACTAGTTGTTACGAGTATACTACTATCTCTTTATCAACCAGTGTACAGTGCGGTAGTTCACGGCTGTGGCTACCTCTGTGTCGGCAGTCGGCAGGCAGTCCGTCCATCCATAATTGTATTATTATTATAATATATACCACCTAACCGTGGTTTTTTTTTCATTCTTTATACCGTCGTCATAGTGTCATACTAGTTGTTACGAGTATACTACTATCTCTTTATCAACCAGTGTACAGTGCGGTAGTTCACGGCTGTGGCTACCTCTGTGTCGGCAGTCGGCAGGCAGTCCGTCCATCCATAATTGTATTATTATTATAATATATACCACCTAACCGTGGTTTTTTTTTCATTCTTTATACCGTCGTCATAGTGTCATACTAGTTGTTACGAGTATACTACTATCTCTTTATCAACCAGTGTACAGTGCGGTAGTTCACGGCTGTGGCTACCTCTGTGTCGGCAGTCGGCAGGCAGTCCGTCCATCCATAATTGTATTATTATTATAATATATACCACCTAACTGTGGTATTTTTTTTTCTTTCTTTATACCGTCGTCATAGTGTCATACTAGTTGTTACGAGTATACTACTATCTCTTTATCAACCAGTGTACAGTGCGGTAGTTCACGGCTGTGGCTACCTCTGTGTCGGCAGTCGGCAGGCAGTCCGTCCATCCATAATTGTATTATTATTATAATATATACCACCTAACCGTGGTTTTTTTTTCATTCTTTATACCGTCGTCATAGTGTCATACTAGTTGTTACGAGTATACTACTATCTCTTTATTATCCAGTGTACAGTGCGGTAGTTCACGGCTGTGGCTACCTCTGTGTCGGCAGTCGGCAGGCAGTCCGTCCATCCATAATTGTATTATTATTATAATATATACCACCTAACTGTGGTATTTTTTTTTCTTTCTTTATACCGTCGTCATAGTGTCATACTAGTTGTTACGAGTATACTACTATCTCTTTATCAACCAGTGTACAGTGCGGTAGTTCACGGCTGTGGCTACCTCTGTGTCGGCAGTCGGCAGGCAGTCCGTCCATCCATAATTGTATTATTATTATAATATATACCACCTAACCGTGGTTTTTTTTTCATTCTTTATACCGTCGTCATAGTGTCATACTAGTTGTTACGAGTATACTACTATCTCTTTATCAACCAGTGTACAGTGCGGTAGTTCACGGCTGTGGCTACCTCTGTGTCGGCAGTCGGCAGGCAGTCCGTCCATCCATAATTGTATTATTATTATAATATATACCACCTAACTGTGGTATTTTTTTTTCTTTCTTTATACCGTCGTCATAGTGTCATACTAGTTGTTACGAGTATACTACTATCTCTTTATCAACCAGTGTACAGTGCGGTAGTTCACGGCTGTGGCTACCTCTGTGTCGGCAGTCGGCAGGCAGTCCGTCCATCCATAATTGTATTATTATTATAATATATACCACCTAACCGTGGTTTTTTTTTCATTCTTTATACCGTCGTCATAGTGTCATACTAGTTGTTACGAGTATACTACTATCTCTTTATCAACCAGTGTACAGTGCGGTAGTTCACGGCTGTGGCTACCTCTGTGTCGGCAGTCGGCAGGCAGTCCGTCCATCCATAATTGTATTATTATTATAATATATACCACCTAACCGTGGTTTTTTTTATACCACCTAACCGTGGCAGTCCGTCCATAATTGTATACTAGTATCCAATCCATCCATCTCCATTGTTTACCTGAGGTGCCTTTTAGTTCTGCCTATAAAATATGGAGAACAAAAAAGTTGAGGTTCCAAAATTAGGGAAAGATCAAGATCCACTTCCACCTCGTGCTGAAGCTGCTGCCACTAGTCATGGCCGAGACGATGAAATGCCAGCAACGTCGTCTGCCAAGGCCGATGCCCAATGTCATAGTACAGAGCATGTCAAATCCAAAACACCAAATATCAGAAAAAAAAGGACTCCAAAACCTAAACTAAAATTGTCGGAGGAGAAGCGTAAACTTGCCAATATGCCATTTACCACACGGAGTGGCAAGGAACGGCTGAGGCCCTGGCCTATGTTCATGGCTAGTGGTTCAGCTTCACATGAGGATGGAAGCACTCAGCCTCTCGCTAGAAAAATGAAACGACTCAAGCTGGCAAAAGCACAGCAAAGAACTGTGCGTTCTTCGAAATCCCAAATCCACAAGGAGAGTCCAATTGTGTCGGTTGCGATGCCTGACCTTCCCAACACTGGATGTGAAGAGCATGCGCCTTCCACCATTTGCACGCCCCCTTTCACCAGAAATGCGGACAACAGGTGTCAAGCCGTGTGTTCCCTTTGTCAAGCTGTAATAAGTAGGGGTAAGGACGTTAACCACCTCGGAACATCCTCCCTTATACGTCACCTGCAGCGCATTCATAATAAGTCAGTGACAAGTTCAAAAACTTTGGGTGACAGCGGAAGCACTCCACTGACCAGTAAATCCCTTCCTCTTGTAACCAAGCTCACGCAAACCACCCCACCAACTCCCTCAGTGTCAATTTCCTCCTTCCCCAGGAATGCCAATAGTCCTGCAGGCCATGTCACTGGCAATTCTGACGATTCCTCTCCTGCCTGGGATTCCTCCGATGCATCCTTGCGTGTAACGCCTACTGCTGCTGGCGCTGCTGTTGTTGCTGCTGGGAGTCGATGGTCATCCCAGAGAGGAAGTCGTAAGACCACTTTTACTACTTCCACCAAGCAATTGACTGTCCAACAGTCATTTGCGAGGAAGATTAAATATCACAGCAGTCATCCTACTGCAAAGCGGATAACTGAGGCCTTGACATCCTGGGTGGTGAGAAACGTGGTTCCGGTATCCATCATTACTGCAGAGCCAACTAAAGACTTGTTGGAGGTACTGTGTCCCCGGTACCAAATACCATCTAGGTTCCATTTCTCTAGGGTTGCGATACCGAAAATGTACACAGACCTCAGAAAAAGAGTCACCAGTGTCCTAAAAAATGCAGCTGTACCCAATGTCCACTTAACCACGGACATGTGGACAAGTGGAGCAGGGCAGGGTCAGGACTATATGACTGTGACAGCCCACTGGGTAGATGTATGGACTCCCGCCGCAAGAACAGCAGCGGCGGCACCAGTAGCAGCATCTCGCAAACGCCAACTCGTTCCTAGGCAGGCTACGCTTTGTATCACCGGTTTCCAGAATACGCACACAGCTGAAAACCTCTTACGGCAACTGAGGAAGATCATCGCGGAATGGCTTACCCCAATTGGACTCTCCTGTGGATTTGTGGCATCGGACAACGCCAGCAATATTGTGCGTGCATTACATCTGGGCAAATTCCAGCACGTCCCATGTTTTGCACATACCTTGAATTTGGTGGTGCAGAATTTTTTAAAAAACGACAGGGGCGTGCAAGAGATGCTGTCGGTGGCCAGAAAAATTGCGGGACACTTTCGGCGTACAGGCAGCACGTACAGAAGACTGGAGCACCACCAAAAACGCCTGAACCTGCCCTGCCATCATCTGAAGCAGGAGGTGGTAACGAGGTGGAATTCAACCCTCTATATGCTTCAGAGGTTGGAGGAGCAGCAAAAGGCCATTCAAGCCTATACAACTGACCACGATATAGGAGGTGGAATGCACCTGTCTCAAGCGCAGTGGAGAATGATTTCAACGTTGTGCAAGGTTCTGCAACCTTTTGAACTTGCCACACGTGAAGTCAGTTCAGACACTGCCAGCCTGAGTCAGGTCATTCCCCTCATCAGGCTTTTGCAGAAGAAGCTGGAGACATTGAAGGAGGAGCTAAGACAGAGCGATTCCGCTAGGCATGTGGGACTTGTGGATGGAGCCCTTAATTCGCTTAACAAGGATTCACGGGTGGTCAATCTGTTGAAATCAGAGCACTACATTTTGGCCACCGTGCTCGATCCTAGATTTAAAACCTACCTTGGATCTCTCTTTCCGGCGCACACAAGTCTGCTGGGTTTCAAAGACCTGCTGGTGAGAAAATTGTCAAGTCAAGCGGAACGCGACCTGTCAACATCTCCTCCTTCACATTCTCCCGCAACTGGGGGTGCGAGGAAAAGGCTCAGAATTCCGAGCCCACCCGCTGGCGGTGATGCAGGGCAGTCTGGAGCGACTGCTGATGCTGACATCTGGTCCGGACTGAAGGACCTGACAACCATTACGGACATGTCGTCTACTGTCACTGCATATGATTCTATCACCATTGATAGAATGGTGGAGGATTATATGAGTGACCGCATCCAAGTAGGCACGTCACACAGTCCGTACTTATACTGGCAGGAAAAAGAGGCAATTTGGAGGCCCTTGCACAAACTGGCTTTATTCTACCTAAGTTGCCCTCCCACAAGTGTGTACTCCGAAAGAGTGTTTAGTGCCGCCGCTCACCTTGTCAGCAATCGGCGTACGAGGTTACATCCAGAAAATGTGGAGAAGATGATGTTCATTAAAATGAATTATAATCAATTCCTCCGCGGAGACATTGACCAGCAGCAATTGCCTCCACAAAGTACACAGGGAGCTGACATGGTGGATTCCAGTGGGGACGAATTGATAATCTGTGAGGAGGGGGATGTACACGGTGATATATCGGAGGATGATGATGAGGTGGACATCTTGCCTCTGTAGAGCCAGTTTGTGCAAGGAGAGATTAATTGCTTCTTTTTTGGTGGGGGTCCAAACCAACCCGTCATTTCAGTCACAGTCGTGTGGCAGACCCTGTCACTGAAATGATGGGTTGGTTAAAGTGTGCATGTCCTGTTTTGTTTATACAACATAAGGGTGGGTGGGAAGGGCCCAAGGACAATTCCATCTTGCACCTCTTTTTTCTTTTATTTTTCTTTGCGTCATGTGCTGTTTGGGGAGGGTTTTTTGGAAGGGACATCCTGCGTGACACTGCAGTGCCACTCCTAGATGGGCCCGGTGTTTGTGTCGGCCACTAGGGTCGCTTATCTTTCTCACACAGCTACCTCATTGCGCCTCTTTTTTTCTTTGCGTCATGTGCTGTTTGGGGAGGGTTTTTTGGAAGGGACATCCTGCGTGACACTGCAGTGCCACTCCTAGATGGGCCCGGTGTTTGTGTCGGCCACTAGGGTCGCTTATCTTTCTCACACAGTCAGCTACCTCATTGCGCCTCTTTTTTTCTTTGCGTCATGTGCTGTTTGGGGAGGGTTTTTTGGAAGGGACATCCTGCGTGACACTGCAGTGCCACTCCTAGATGGGCCCGGTGTTTGTGTCGGCCACTAGGGTCGCTAATCTTACTCACACAGCTACCTCATTGCGCCTCTTTTTTTCTTTGCGTCATGTGCTGTTTGGGGAGGGTTTTTTGGAAGGGACATCCTGCGTGACACTGCAGTGCCACTCCTAGATGGGCCCGGTGTTTGTGTCGGCCACTAGGGTCGCTTATCTTTCTCACACAGTCAGCTACCTCATTGCGCCTCTTTTTTTCTTTGCGTCATGTGCTGTTTGGGGAGGGTTTTTTGGAAGGGACATCCTGCGTGACACTGCAGTGCCACTCCTAGATGGGCCCGGTGTTTGTGTCGGCCACTAGGGTCGCTTATCTTTCTCACACAGTCAGCTACCTCATTGCGCCTCTTTTTTTCTTTGCGTCATGTGCTGTTTGGGGAGGGTTTTTTGGAAGGGACATCCTGCGTGACACTGCAGTGCCACTCCTAGATGGGCCCGGTGTTTGTGTCGGCCACTAGGGTCGCTAATCTTACTCACACAGCTACCTCATTGCGCCTCTTTTTTTCTTTGCGTCATGTGCTGTTTGGGGAGGGTTTTTTGGAAGGGACATCCTGCGTGACACTGCAGTGCCACTCCTAGATGGGCCCGGTGTTTGTGTCGGCCACTAGGGTCGCTTATCTTACTCACACAGCGACCTCGGTGCAAATTTTAGGACTAAAAATAATATTGTGAGGTGTGATGTGTTCAGAATAGGCTGAAAATGAGTGTAAATTATGTTTTTTGAGGTTAATAATACTTTGGGATCAAAATTACCCCCAAATTCTATGATTTAAGCTGTTTTTTAGGGTTTTTTGAAAAAAACACCCGAATCCAAAACACACCCGAATCCGACAAAAATAATTCGGTGAGGTTTTGCCAAAACGCGGTCGAACCCAAAACACGGCCGCGGAACCGAACCCAAAACCAAAACACAAAACCCGAAAAATTTCCGGCGCTCATCTCTACTTCTGATATCTGTATAATTTACTGTAGCGGATACATTACCCCATATAATATTCTGTAATTTGTTAGGTACAAATATGGGCAATAATTGAATACTTATTTGTTTTGGGGGGATTCAGTTTAATTACAAAAAAATGTATTCCTTGTATTACAGGGCACCATCTCTACTTGTAACTAGCTTCAGTTAGTGTGTTTTATATAAAACTAGGTGCTTCATCGCGCCCTACGGGCGCTCTTCACACCGTCGCAAGGGACTACGCCCCCTTAGCCCTTGCATGCCTTTCTGGGGTTCAATATTTGTATTATATGGAGTATTACCTGCATTCCTTTGTTAGTGGTTAAATATTGAAAGGGCGTGCGATGGTGAAGGAGGCGCAGCCCCTTGCGACGGCGTGAACAGCACGTGCAGGGCACGATGTACAGAATGTAGCGGGTGCGGGGGGGACTGCGGATGGGGGAGGGTGTCTGTAGATGCTGCGGGTGGAGGGGGGGCGGAAGCGGGGGAGGGGGCCTGGATGGGGAAGGGTCGGGAGGTGCTGCGGGTGAGGGAGGGGCAGAGGAGTGGGGACTGCAGATGGGGGAGGGGTCCGGAGGCACTGTAGGTGGGGGAGTGGCAGGGGTGCCACGGGTGGGAGAGGGGTAGGTGCGGGGATGTTGCGGATGGGTGTAGGGTATGGGGGAGACATATATGGGGGGGTGGATGGTGGAGGGGGTCTGGAGGTGCTGTGGGTGGTGGAGGGGCGTAGGAGTGGGAGCCACGGGTGGTGTAGGGGGTCTGGAGGCACAGCATGTGGGGGAGGGGCAGAGTGCCGCATGTGGTGGAGGGGAAGGTGCGGAGGTGTGGTGCATTGAGGAGGGGTCTGGAGGCGCTGCGGGTTCTGTACCTACCAAAAAGGTAGTTGGAGGGCATGCAGTAACAGGGCCAGGACAGGAGTGACGGGGCAAGGACAGGGGTGACGGGGCAAGGACAGGGGTGACGGGGCAAGGACAGGGGTGACGGGTCCAGGACAGGGGTGACGGGGCCAGGACAGGGGTTACGGGGCAAGGACAGGGGTGACGGGGCAAGGACAGGGGTGACGGGGCCAGGACAGGGGTGACGGGGCAAGGACAGGGGCAACGGGGCCAGGACAGGGGCGACGGGGCTAGGACAGAAATGACAGGGACAGAATAGGGGTGACAGGGCCAGGGTAGGGGCGGCAGAACCAGGACAGGGGTGACAGGGCCAGTATAGGGTTGACAGGGCAAGCACAGGGGTGACAGGGCCAGGATAGGGGTAACAGGGCCAGCATAAGAGTGAAAGGGCCAGGATAAGGGCGACAGGGCAAGGCCAGGGGTGACAGGGACATGACAGAACACAGGGCACGGGAGAGATTGGTATTAGGGACAAAACAGTGGTGACAGATAGATGTGTATTACCGGAATCACCTCTGCTGGCTGCTGCTGTTCCACTCCAACCTGTTGGGATCTGCTGCTGGTGGAGACTTGGCATAGCTGACTCTCTCAGGCTGGAGTCCTGCTTCCTCTGCCCGTCAGCATCCCTCCCCCCTCCTCAGTCACACACCGCAGACCTCGCGCAGCTGGCGGGCACTGTGGTAAGGGGAGACTGGGAGTGACTGGTTAACCCCCAGGAGACGCTGCGGCTGGAGGGAGGAGGGGCTTATAGCATGCACGCGGCGTGGACCTCGTGGCTGCTGGGCACTGTGGTAAGGGGAGACTGGGAGTGACTGGTTAGCTCCCAGGAGACGCTGCGGCTGGAGGGAGGAGGGGGTCGGAGCCTGCAAGCAGCCCGGACTTCTGCAGCGCTACCCGCTGGCTAAAGTGTGTGAAGGAACTGGGCGCACCTCACTGCGGGCGGCAGCACTGCAGCTAGCGGTGGGGTTGCCGGGGCAGTACGAAACCTGCACAGCGGCAGGTGCCCCACAAAACTGCAGCTAAGAAGCGTGGAGTGTGCTAGAAAGTGACGCTCCTCCGCGCCAAAGAGTATGCTGATGTGGGGGGTCAAGCACACAGTGAGCCGGTGCCCATCTATCTGTACGGCATACCCCCTCACACACCCCCATACCTCCCAACTGTCCCGGGGTTCCGGCAGCAGAGCCGGATTAAGGGGGGGGCCAGGGGGTACGTACTGTGGGCCCCACAGTTTTAGGGGCCCCCCGGCTGGAGTAGCTCTGTCCCAGCTCAGAAGCTCCCCCGTCCTGCCAGCAACAGCGGCAGCATTGTGCTACAGTCAGCACACGCTGCTGCGTGTTGGCAGGTCCGTGGTGTTGCAGGGAGGCAGCAGTCTCCCTGCTTTCTTCTGCCTGTGCGGGTGTGTAGGGGGGAGCGACCACCTCCTCTGGATGTAGCCCTAGCTGCTAGCTGAGGGGCCAAAATTCCATAAAAAAAAAAAAAATTTGCATAAGGGGGCGTGGCCACGCGGCCCGCGATTAGGCCACGCCCCCAACCCCACAGCAGGCACAGCAATGAGATAGGGCTCCCCTGTCTCAAGTGCCCTGGGCCCCCCGGACTCATAATCCGCCCCTGGAGGCATGCCAGCAGCTCACAGAGCGCTGGGCATGCCCCCTCACTGACCAAAACGGGGGCCCTCCTGTGAAGCCACGCCCCATTTTCGCAGCTGGGAGGTATGCACCCCTGTCTACCTGAAGAAAGCTGGGAGGTATGCACCCCTGCCTGTGCCATGCCCATACTATCTGCTTCTGCTCCTAGTCTCCTATAGATTTGCCCAGATCTGTGACTCATTTGACTAACTCCGCCCAGTGTTGTGACTCCGCCCAGCGTTAGCAAATGAAGCACAAAGTCACAGATCTGGGCTATTATATAGGAGATGTTCTATGTTATTACCAAATAACTGCACTTACAACATAAGTACCAAACTAATGTCAGGTCTGTTCTCAATAGAGATGAGCGCCTGAAATTTTTCGGGTTTTGTGTTTTGGTTTTGGGTTCGGTTCCGCGGCCGTGTTTTGGGTTCGACCGCGTTTTGGCAAAACCTCACCGAATTATTTTTGTCGGATTCGGGTGTGTTTTGGATTCGGGTGTTTTTTTCAAAAAACCCTAAAAAACAGCTTAAATCATAGAATTTGGGGGTAATTTTGATCCCAAAGTATTATTAACCTCAAAAAACATAATTTACACTCATTTTCAGCCTATTCTGAACACATCACACCTCACAATATTATTTTTAGTCCTAAAATTTGCACCGAGGTCGCTGTGTGAGTAAGATAAGCGACCCTAGTGGCCGACACAAACACCGGGCCCATCTAGGAGTGGCACTGCAGTGTCACGCAGGATGTCCCTTCCAAAAAACCCTCCCCAAACAGCACATGACGCAAAGAAAAAAAGAGGCGCAATGAGGTAGCTGACTGTGTGAGAAAGATAAGCGACCCTAGTGGCCGACACAAACACCGGGCCCATCTAGGAGTGGCACTGCAGTGTCACACAGGATGTCCCTTCCAAAAAACCCTCCCCAAACAGCACATGACGCAAAGAAAAAAAGAGGCGCAATGAGGTAGCTGTGTGAGAAAGATAAGCGACCCTAGTGGCCGACACAAACACCGGGCCCATCTAGGAGTGGCACTGCAGTGTCACGCAGGATGTCCCTTCCAAAAAACCCTCCCCAAACAGCACATGACGCAAAGAAAAAAAGAGGCGCAATGAGGTAGCTGTGTGAGTAAGATTAGCGACCCTAGTGGCCGACACAAACACCGGGCCCATCTAGGAGTGGCACTGCAGTGTCACGCAGGATGTCCCTTCCAAAAAACCCTCCCCAATCAGCACATGATGCAAAGAAAAAGAAAAGAAAAAAGAGGTGCAAGATGGAATTATCCTTGGGCCCTCCCACCCACCCTTATGTTGTATAAACAAAACAGGACATGCACACTTTAACCAACCCATCATTTCAGTGACAGGGTCTGCCACACGACTGTGACTGATATGACGGGTTGGTTTGGACCCCCCCCAAAAAAGAAGCAATTAATCTCTCCTTGCACAAACTGGCTCTACAGAGGCAAGATGTCCACCTCATCTTCACCCTCCGATATATCACCGTGTACATCCCCCTCCTCACAGATTATCAATTCGTCCCCACTGGAATCCACCATCTCAGCTCCCTGTGTACTTTGTGGAGGCAATTGCTGCTGGTCAATGTCTCCGCGGAGGAATTGATTATAATTCATTTTAATGAACATCATCTTCTCCACATTTTCTGGATGTAACCTCGTACGCCGATTGCTGACAAGGTGAGCGGCGGCACTAAACACTCTTTCGGAGTACACACTTGTGGGAGGGCAACTTAGGTAGAATAAAGCCAGTTTGTGCAAGGGCCTCCAAATTGCCTCTTTTTCCTGCCAGTATAAGTACGGACTGTGTGACGTGCCTACTTGGATGCGGTCACTCATATAATCCTCCACCATTCTATCAATGTTGAGAGAATCATATGCAGTGACAGTAGACGACATGTCCGTAATCGTTGTCAGGTCCTTCAGTCCGGACCAGATGTCAGCATCAGCAGTCGCTCCAGACTGCCCTGCATCACCGCCAGCGGGTGGGCTCGGAATTCTGAGCCTTTTCCTCGCACCCCCAGTTGCGGGAGAATGTGAAGGAGGAGATGTTGACAGGTCGCGTTCCGCTTGACTTGACAATTTTGTCACCAGCAGGTCTTTCAACCCCAGCAGACCTGTGTCTGCCGGAAAGAGAGATCCAAGGTAGGCTTTAAATCTAGGATCGAGCACGGTGGCCAAAATGTAGTGCTCTGATTTCAACAGATTGACCACCCGTGAATCCTTGTTAAGCAAATTAAGGGCTGCATCCACAAGTCCCACATGCCTAGCGGAATCGCTCCGTGTTAGCTCCTTCTTCAATGCCTCCAGCTTCTTCTGCAAAAGCCTGATGAGGGGAATGACCTGACTCAGGCTGGCAGTGTCTGAACTGACTTCACGTGTGGCAAGTTCAAAGGGCATCAGAACCTTGCACAACGTTGAAATCATTCTCCACTGCACTTGAGACAGGTGCATTCCATCTCCTATATCGTGCTCAATTGTATAGGCTTGAATGGCCTTTTGCTGCTCCTCCAACCTCTGAAGCATATAGAGGGTTGAATTCCACCTCGTTACCACTTCTTGCTTCAGATGATGGCAGGGCAGGTTCAGTAGTTTTTGGTGGTGCTCCAGTCTTCTGTACGTGGTGCCTGTACGCCGAAAGTGTCCCGCAATTTTTCTGGCCACCGACAGCATCTCTTGCACGCCCCTGTCGTTTTTTAAAAAATTCTGCACCACCAAATTCAAGGTATGTGCAAAACATGGGACGTGCTGGAATTTGCCCATATTTAATGCACACACAATATTGCTGGCGTTGTCCGATGCCACAAATCCACAGGAGAGTCCAATTGGGGTAAGCCATTCCGCGATGATCTTCCTCAGTTGCCGTAAGAGGTTTTCAGCTGTGTGCGTATTCTGGAAAGCGGTGATACAAAGCGTAGCCTGCCTAGGAAAGAGTTGGCGTTTGCGAGATGCTGCTACTGGTGCCGCCGCTGCTGTTCTTGCGGCGGGAGTCCATACATCTACCCAGTGGGCTGTCACAGTCATATAGTCCTGACCCTGCCCTGCTCCACTTGTCCACATGTCCGTGGTTAAGTGGACATTGGGTACAACTGCATTTTTTAGGACACTGGTGAGTCTTTTTCTGACGTCCGTGTACATTCTCGGTATCGCCTGCCTAGAGAAGTGGAACCTAGATGGTATTTGGTAACGGGGGCACACTGCCTCAATAAATTGTCTAGTTCCCTGTGAACTAACGGCGGATACCGGACGCACGTCTAACACCAACATAGTTGTCAAGGACTCAGTTATCCGCTTTGCAGTAGGATGACTGCTGTGATATTTCATCTTCCTCGCAAAGGACTGTTGAACAGTCAATTGCTTACTGGAAGTAGTACAAGTGGGCTTACGACTTCCCCTCTGGGATGACCATCGACTCCCAGCGGCAACAACAGCAGCGCCAGCAGCAGTAGGCGTTACACGCAAGGATGCATCGGAGGAATCCCAGGCAGGAGAGGACTCGTCAGACTTGCCAGTGACATGGCCTGCAGGACTATTGGCATTCCTGGGGAAGGAGGAAATTGACACTGAGGGAGTTGGTGGGGTGGTTTGCGTGAGCTTGGTTACAAGAGGAAGGGATTTACTGGTCAGTGGACTGCTTCCGCTGTCACCCAAAGTTTTTGAACTTGTCACTGACTTATTATGAATGCGCTGCAGGTGACGTATAAGGGAGGATGTTCCGAGGTGGTTAACGTCCTTACCCCTACTTATTACAGCTTGACAAAGGGAACACACGGCTTGACACCTGTTGTCCGCATTTCTGGTGAAATACCTCCACACCGAAGAGCTGATTTTTTTGGTATTTTCACCTGGCATGTCAACGGCCATATTCCTCCCACGGACAACAGGTGTCTCCCCGGGTGCCTGACTTAAACAAACCACCTCACCATCAGAATCCTCCTGGTCAATTTCCTCCCCAGCGCCAGCAACACCCATATCCTCCTCATCCTGGTGTACTTCAACACTGACATCTTCAATCTGACTATCAGGAACTGGACTGCGGGTGCTCCTTCCAGCACTCGCAGGGGGCATGCAAATAGTGGAAGGCGCATGCTCTTCACGTCCAGTGTTGGGAAGGTCAGGCATCGCAAACGACACAATTGGACTCTCCTTGTGGATTTGGGATTTCAAAGAACGCACAGTTCTTTGCGGTGCTTTTGCCAGCTTGAGTCTTTTCAGTTTTCTAGCGAGAGGCTGAGTGCTTCCATCCTCATGTGAAGCTGAACCACTAGCCATGAACATAGGCCAGGGCCTCAGCCGTTCCTTGCCACTCCGTGTGGTAAATGGCATATTGGCAAGTTTACGCTTCTCCTCCGACAATTTTATTTTAGGTTTTGGAGTCCTTTTTTTTCTGATATTTGGTGTTTTGGATTTGACATGCTCTGTACTATGACATTGGGCATCGGCCTTGGCAGACGACGTTGCTGGCATTTCATCGTCTCGGCCATGACTAGTGGCAGCAGCTTCAGCACGAGGTGGAAGTGGATCTTGATCTTTCCCTAATTTTGGAACCTCAACTTTTTTGTTCTCCATATTTTATAGGCAGAACTAAAAGGCACCTCAGGTAAACAATGGAGATGGATGGATTGGATAGTTTACTAGTATACAATTATGGACGGACTGCCACGGTTAGGTGGTATAAAAAAACCACGGTTAGGTGGTATATATTATAATAATAATACAATTATGGATGGACGGACTGCCTGCCGACTGCCGACACAGAGGTAGCCACAGCCGTGAACTACCGCACTGTACACTGGTTGATAAAGAGATAGTAGTATACTCGTAACAACTAGTATGACACTATGACGACGGTATAAAGAATGAAAAAAAAAACACGGTTAGGTGGTATATATTATAATAATAATACAATTATGGATGGACGGACTGCCTGCCAACTGCCGACACAGAGGTAGCCACAGCCGTGAACTACCGCACTGTACACTGGTTGATAAAGAGATAGTAGTATACTCGTAACAACTAGTATGACACTATGACGACGGTATAAAGAATGAAAAAAAAACCACGGTTAGGTGGTATATATTATAATAATAATACAATTATGGATGGACGGACTGCCTGCCGACTGCCGACACAGAGGTAGCCACAGCCGTGAACTACCGCACTGTACACTGGTTGATAAAGAGATAGTAGTATACTCGTAACAACTAGTATGACACTATGACGACGGTATAAAGAATGGAAAAAAAACCACGGTTAGGTGGTATATATTATAATAATAATACAATTATGGATGGACGGACTGCCTGCCGACTGCCGACACAGAGGTAGCCACAGCCGTGAACTACCGCACTGTACACTGGTTGATAAAGAGATAGTAGTATACTCGTAACAACTAGTATGACACTATGACGACGGTATAAAGAATGGAAAAAAAACCACGGTTAGGTGGTATATATTATAATAATAATACAATTATGGATGGACGGACTGCCTGCCGACTGCCGACACAGAGGTAGCCACAGCCGTGAACTACCGCACTGTACACTGGTTGATAAAGAGATAGTAGTATACTCGTAACAACTAGTATGACACTATGACGACGGTATAAAGAATGAAAAAAAAACCACGGTTAGGTGGTATATATTATAATAATAATACAATTATGGATGGACGGACTGCCTGCCGACTGCCGACACAGAGGTAGCCACAGCCGTGAACTACCGCACTGTACACTGGTTGATAAAGAGATAGTAGTATACTCGTAACAACTAGTATGACACTATGACGACGGTATAAAGAATGGAAAAAAAACCACGGTTAGGTGGTATATATTATAATAATAATACAATTATGGATGGACGGACTGCCTGCCGACTGCCGACACAGA
The DNA here is from genome assembly GCF_028390025.1 of Pseudophryne corroboree. Lineage (NCBI taxonomy): Eukaryota > Metazoa > Chordata > Amphibia > Anura > Myobatrachidae > Pseudophryne > Pseudophryne corroboree. The sequence continues at coordinate 398,517,551 of NC_086446.1, forward strand.
GGTAGCCACAGCCGTGAACTACCGCACTGTACACTGGTTGATAAAGAGATAGTAGTATACTCGTAACAACTAGTATGACACTATGACGACGGTATAAAGAATGGAAAAAAAACCACGGTTAGGTGGTATATATTATAATAATAATACAATTATGGATGGACGGACTGCCTGCCGACTGCCGACACAGAGGTAGCCACAGCCGTGAACTACCGCACTGTACACTGGTTGATAAAGAGATAGTAGTATACTCGTAACAACTAGTATGACACTATGACGACGGTATAAAGAATGGAAAAAAAACCACGGTTAGGTGGTATATATTATAATAATAATACAATTATGGATGGACGGACTGCCTGCCGACTGCCGACACAGAGGTAGCCACAGCCGTGAACTACCGCACTGTACACTGGTTGATAAAGAGATAGTAGTATACTCGTAACAACTAGTATGACACTATGACGACGGTATAAAGAATGAAAAAAAAACCACGGTTAGGTGGTATATATTATAATAATAATACAATTATGGATGGACGGACTGCCTGCCGACTGCCGACACAGAGGTAGCCACAGCCGTGAACTACCGCACTGTACACTGGTTGATAAAGAGATAGTAGTATACTCGTAACAACTAGTATGACACTATGACGACGGTATAAAGAATGGAAAAAAAACCACGGTTAGGTGGTATATATTATAATAATAATACAATTATGGATGGACGGACTGCCTGCCGACTGCCGACACAGAGGTAGCCACAGCCGTGAACTACCGCACTGTACACTGGTTGATAAAGAGATAGTAGTATACTCGTAACAACTAGTATGACACTATGACGACGGTATAAAGATTAAAGAATGGAAAAAAAACCACGGTTAGGTGGTATATATTATAATAATAATACAATTATGGATGGACGGACTGCCTGCCGACTGCCAACACAGAGGTAGCCACAGCCGTGAACTACCGCACTGTACACTGGTTGATAAAGAGATAGTAGTATACTCGTAACAACTAGTATGACACTATGACGGTATAAAGAAAGAAAAAAAAATACCACGGTTAGGTGGTATATATTGTAATACAATTATGGATGGACGGACTGCCTGCCGAGTTCCGACTGCCGACACAGAGGTAGCCACAGCCGTGAACTACCGCACTGTACTGTGTCTGCTGCTAATATAGACTGGTTGATAAAGAGATAGTATACAATACATACAACAATATACTACTATACTGGTGGTCAGGCACTGGTCACCACTAGTCACACTGGCAGTGGCACTCCTGCAGCAAAAGTGTGCACTGTTTAATTTTAAATTAATATAATATTATGTACTCCTGGGGGCTCCTGCTATAACAACCTGCAGTGCTCCCCAGTCTCCCCCACAATTATTATAAGCTTTGCCTTTTATACATTGATGTGCAGCACACTGGGCTGAGCTGAGTGCACACAGACTGAGTCACACTGTGTGACTGGCTGCTGCTGTGTATCGTTTTTTTTCAGGCAGAGAACGGATATAGCAGAGAACGGATATATATTAAAATAAATAAAAGTTAACTAACAACAACTGCACTGGTCACTGTGGTAAACTCTGTCTGACTCTGCACAATCTCTCTCTCTCTTCTAATCTAATTTCTAATGGAGAGGACGCCAGCCACGTCCTCTCCCTATCAATCTCAATGCACGTGTGAAAATGGCGGCGACGCGCGGCTCCTTATATAGAATCCGAGTCTCGCGAGAATCCGACAGCGTCATGATGACGTTCGGGCGCGCTCGGGTTAACCGAGCAAGGCGGGAGGATCCGAGTCTGCTCGGACCCGTGAAAAAAACATGAAGTTCGTGCGGGTTCGGATTCAGAGAAACCGAACCCGCTCATCTCTAGTTCTCAATTCACAACTGTCACTTCCATCTGCAGCTCAAGTGCCCCTTCTTATTTATTAATGAATGAAGATGAATATGAATAGCAATAATTCAACATAATGTTCCCCTGAAATCAGCAATAGAATTCGGCATTAGTCACAGTAGTGGCTGTGCTTCAGGGAAAGAGTGACAAGAGGCACCTCTGTTATTTGTGCAGCATGTATGCTAAAGATTTATTTCCGCTGAAGAAATTAGAAATATTTTTTTCTTTAGCTGAGGGTGGTAAGGATTCAATTAAGTGGCTGTAGGACCTGTGTGGTGTCACTGTACTATCTTCTGCTTACAGCATCAACTCCTCACCTTATTCCTAACATCTCTGCCTTTCCAATCTACCTACACCAAGGAGCAGAATCAATTACAGTAGTTTTGAGCTTCTATCAGACCCTTGTGTTGCGTGCGTGCACAATGGCTAATACGGTTGGAAATGTCATTTGATTTTTTTTTGTCCACCTCTATGCACATTGGGCCTAATACAGATGTGGTTGGAGTTGCTATAACTGCTGCTTACCTGGAAGCATCAGTGAAAGCGCTGTATGCGGATCCAGCAGGAGGTGTCTATTACAAGCAGACACCACCTCCTGCAGTAGTGATCCAACCTGTGTCCTATAACGCAGAATTAGATCACTCAGTCACCATCGGGTGGCTAACGGCACCTATGCTGCCACACAAGCCGCCTGTCACTGAGGCAGGAAAATCTCCATTCTATGACCAATATCCCTGACCTTTTCCCTCTTCCTAAACGGCAATGGCATGCAGCCGTTTGTACAAACGGAGGTAGTCGTTGCCCCCTTCCATCCTCAGACAGCAGCAGACTGTCAATCACTGACAGTCTGTTGCCATCCTGCACCATGTGTCGCAGGACCCATTCGTACACACTCAGAATGGGATCTGTGCATGCGCAAAATACCGATAATTGTTACTTTGCGCCACAGGATGCAACTCCAACCACATCTGAATTAGGCTTTTCCTGCCCTAAAATCCCAGGGAGTATAAGTGTGCGAGGTTCGTGGAGGACCTTATGCACTAATTGAAACTACAGGCAACAGTTCCTTCCATTAATGTTGAGATTACTATTATTTAGGAAAGTGACATTGATATGATGACAATTATTATCTCATAGTTTCCAACATTTTAATATCGTTTTCAGGAATACTTTGCTCTTGGCTTAGTGTATCTAGTTCATCACAAACTATCCTGTCATCATCATCATGTTTTCTCAATTTGACTATAACATAGATTTTGCATTTAAAATGCTTCTTCAAAATAAGTATTAACTTATAAACACCAGGAAATAAGAACAGATGACAAGAACTGCATCTATGAGACAGAAAGAGAGAAAATGAAAAATTGGGCTTTTTAAGGAATAAAACTTTCCATGGACCTGAGATTATACTGTAAACAGTTGATAATAGAGATGAGCGGGTTCAGATCTCAGATATCCGAAACCCCCCGAACTTCACGATGTGAGCCGGGAACCGAGCCCAGCTCGTGACTTCCCATTAGACTGGGATTCCAGAACGAGGCAAAACGCTGTTGGATTCCTGCGGGTTTTGGAACTATATAAGGAGCCACGTGTTGCTGCCATTTTCACTCCGTACTTGGAGAGTGAGGGAGACAGACCTCTGTCTGTGTGTGGTGGTGTACAGGGGTGCTGCTGTAGTGTGCTCTTCTGGGGTGGTGTCCTGTGCTGGTGTACTGTGCTATTAGGGGTGCTGCTGTCCTGTGCTGTTCTGAGGTGGTGTAATGTGTTGGTGTACTGTGCTGTTAGGGGTGCTGCTGTCCTGTGCTGTTCTGTGGTGGTGTCCTGTGCTAGTGTACTGTGCTGTTAGGGTGCTGCTGTCCTGTGCTGTACATGGTTGCTGTTCTGGGGTGTCCTGTGCTGTTTGGGGTGCTGTACTGGGGTGCTGCAGTCCAGTGCTGTACAGGGGCACTGTTCTGTGTGTTGTAAAAATACAGGGGTGTTGTAAAAATAAAGGAACACTGGCCCTGTCCTGTATGCTTTAAAAATAATGGGGTATTGAAAAAATACAGATGTGCTGTGAAAATACAGGGGTGCTATGTCCAAGTCCTGTATGCTGTAAAAATACAGGGGTGTTGTAAAAATAAAGGGACACTGGCCCTGTCCTGTATGCTGTAAAAATACAGGGGTCTGTGGAAATACAAAGGTGCTGTTTCCCTGTCCTGTATGCTATAAAAATACAGGGGTGCTGTGAAAATACAGGAGTGCTGTGTCCTTGTACTGTATGCTGTATAAACATAGGGGGGTTGTAAAAATAAAGGACCACTGGCCCTGTCCTGTATGCTGTAAAAATACAGGGGTAGTGTAAATATAAAGGGGTACTATTCTGTTTGCTGTAAAAATAAAGGGGCACTTTTCTGTGTGCTGTAATAATAAAGGGTCTCTGTTCTGTGAAATGGAGAACAAAAATTTGGAGGAAAAATAGTGAAAGATCAGGAACCACTTCCAGTTCCTCGTACTAGTGCTGAAGCTGCTGCTGCCACCAGTCCTGACATAGATGACGCAATTCAATCAACGTCATCTGCTAAGGCCGATGCCCAATGTCATAGACGGCATGTAAAATCCAAGAAGCAAAAATTAAATAACAAAAAATTAATTATCTGATGAGAAACGTAAAATTGGCAATATGCCATTCATGACACAAAGTGGCAAGGAAAGGCTAAGGCCTTGGCCTATGTTCATGACTGGTGGTTTAGCTTCTCATGAAGATGGAAGCCCTCCTTCTTCTTGAAAAATTAAAAAAATAAAGCTTGTTAAAGCACAGAAAAACAACAACTGTGTGTTCAGAGACATCACAAATCCCCAAGGAGAGTCCTAGTGTGTCCACGGTTGCAATGTCTAGGACTGACCTTCGCAAAACTGTATGGGAAGAAGAGGCTCCTATCACCATTTGCATGCCCCCTGCAAGTACTGGGAGAAGCACCGCCAGTCCAGTTGCTGATATTGAGATTGAGGATGTCACTGTAGAAGTACACCAGGATGAGGAGGATATTGGTGTAGCTGGCACTGAGGAGGAAGTTGATGATGAGGATTCTGATGGTGATATGATTTTTTTGAATAAGGCACCAGTGGAAACAGTTGTTGGCCATGGGATGAAAAAGCCCATTGTCATGCTTGGTCAAAATACCAAAAAACCCACCTCTTCGATGTGGAATTATTTCTCTGTGAGGATGAGGATGTAAACACTGAAGGGGTGAGGAATCTGAGGATGAGGATGACATCTTGCCTCTGTAGAGCCAGTTTGTGCAAGGAGAGATTAATTGCTTCTTTTTTGGTGGTGGCCCAAACAAACTAATAATTTCAGCCACAGTCATGTGGCAGACCGTGTCACTGAAATGATTGGTTTCTTAAAGTGTGCATGTCCTGTTTATACAACATAAGGCTGCTGTGGGGACCCATGAGGGGCTGCTAAAACATCTAAGGGGCTGCTTTATTTTTAAAATAAAATATGAATAAAATAAACAAGACACACAGGTATGCTCACATGCATGTAAGTGAGACACACAGGTATGCTCACGTGTGTAATTGGGAGCTGTGAAACATGAATATGAAAATAAAAATGCAATAAAAAAATGGAAAAAAGAAACCCACAAAGTTTTCACAAAATAAGTCTCCAGACTTCGTGGAGGGGAAAATATCCATTCTTGTTACTGTGGTATACACCAGTTTATTTGCATCCCAGCATTAAATCCGAGATTATCGTAATCCCTGAAAATGGAGAAGGGGGTACAAATTCGGAGGCTTTGGCCCCTAGTTTTTCAGTTTGTACAGTAATGTTGTAATTATATATTTGCTTGGTTAAAGTCCTTTCTGTTCCGCACCAATATAGGAGTGGAGATGAAAGCTTGTGTGTTGTTCCTGATTGCGTGTGCCTTTCTCATTTTTAATCACCTTCTTGACACTGTCCTCTTACTCTTGCCTCTTCTCATTATGTGAAAAGTCATCAAATATGGAGGTGGTATGTTTGTAGCTAGCTATGATTCAGAGAACTTGGCAAGCTTTTTCCAGGGGGGTCCACCTGTCGCTGAAATGATGGGTTTATTAAACTGTGCATGTCCTGTTTATACAACATAAGGGTGCATGGGAGGGCCCAAGGACAATTCCATCTTGCACCTCTTTTTTTCTTTGCATTTTGTGCTCTTTGGGGCCTAGTTTGTAAATCTGCCATCCTGTCTGCCACTGCAGTGCCACTCCTAGATGGGTCACGTGTTTGTGCTGCCCACTTGTGTATCTTAGCTTAGTCATCCAGCTAAAAACAATATTGTGAGGTGTTCAGAATAGACTGGAAGTGACTGGAAATTAATGTTATTGAGGTTAATAATACTGTAGGGGGAAAAAAAAAGAATCTGTGATTTTACCTGTTTTTTTTATTTATTTTTAATTTTAACTCCAGATCCAAAACCAAAAGCAAAACCTGACAGGGTGGTTTTGGCAAAACCAATCCGAGTCCAACACATGAACGGAGATCCAGATCCAAAACCAAAACACAAAACCCGAAAAGTGTGCACATCCCTAGTTGGTAACCTTGTTATATTTATATATTGCACCAATTTAGCATACAGTACAGCTATGTACATTTTGGGTTACATGTGATGATATATCTACAGATAAAAACAAATGCAAAAGTTTGAGAAGGTTCTGAAGGTTTTCACACCCTGGGCAGCAATATCCAATAATTACATGTACATTTTTTTTATAATATTATAGAACAGATCTATATCAAACATCAGATAATCTGGACTGAGGGCCTAATTCAGCATGGATCGCAAAAGCAAAATCTTTCTTTAATGGGAAAAACCATGTGCAGTGCAGGTGGGGCATATGTAACATGTGCAGAAAGAGTTAGATTTGGGTGTGGTGTGTTCAATCTGCAATCTAAATTGCAGTGTAAAAAAATAAAGCAGCCAGTATTTACCCTGCACAGAAACAATAGAACTCACCCAAATTTAACTCTCTCTGCACGTTACATTCGCCCCACCTGCAGTGCAACATGGTTTTGACCATTAAAGAAAGATTTTGCTTTTGAGATCCATGCTGAATAAGGTCCTGAATCCTGCCCATGGGATCCAGCATAGATTATTTACATCTCCAGAAGAACGTGCTGTGAAGCCCTTATAATAGCACGTGATCACTGTCTTCCTTTTATGACTTTTCATAAGCAAATGTTCCAATTGTAAAGTGCAACGGAATTTGCTGCAGTATATAAGAAACTGTTAATAAATAAATAAATAAATAAATAAATAAATAAATAAAAGTATTAGTGAAACTGTAAGAATGTGGGACTTGAGCCAAACGTGCATTGGGGGTTAATACACTTTGACAATAGAAATGAAAGAGAAAAAAAGAAACAGTGAAAACATTCTGGATGTTGACTTTAATGCTCCTTTGTGGGACAAGTCCTGCACCTCACTAACAAATGGTTGTGTTAAGAGGAAGCCAGTGTTGTTTTTGCTAGATACATGGGAGCAACCTGTCATGAAGATATAGAGGGCAAACAGCTCCCTGCAGAGACAGTGAGTGACAGGGCAGCTGCAGAGTGTGTCTGAGTGAAGTGGACCAGGCATTCTCACTACTGGGGAATGCTGCCCTCCCCCTTTATCCTTTGACTTGCATACTCCCACACTCCTTTCTCACCTTGCAGGACACCAAAAGGAGATGCAATGAAAGCTATTAACCTTTTCATTTAAGTTGCAGCATGTATACCGGTAGCAGTACTATCTGAGGTGTAAGAACAATAAAGCGTTGCTTCTATTTAAACCAACACAAGTGTACTACCAGGGATTAGTCTGCTTTGCTGTTTACCAAAAGGAAACATTGGTGACTACAAGTAAAGGGACTATTTAAAAATAAAGCCAAAAGTAAATCAATTAATAACAGCTTTTTGCTTTTAAATTGCAGCCATGTTTATATTTATTGTAATGCTTGGACAGACCTTCAGGAGTAAATGTCTGTCCAGCAAGGAGAAGTAGAGCCTTCAGTGGCTTCTTTTGCTGTATTTTGCAATTGAATGCCATAAACTCACTGTAAAATAATGTAATTGCAGTAAGTAAGATAATGCAGTGATAATATTTGCAATTACTGCAGATCACAATTGATGCAAAATAATCTGTTTGCAAATGAAGAACAGATCTTTGTGCAACACAATAATCTACTCCGCAATTGTTAGGCTATTCTGCAGAATGCCATTCTGACCTGCATTTGTCAATTCACATTTCATAGGATTTAGGGGGTCATTCCGAGTTGATAGCTCGCTGACGTTTTCACAGCGCAGCGAACAGGTTACTACTGCGCATGCGTATGCACTGCACTGCGCACGCGCGTAGTACAGGTACAAAGCGGACCGTTGCTGGCCGATGGATTTAACAAAGAATCCAGTTGCACAGCCGATCACAAGGAGATTGACAGGAAGAGGGCGTTCATGGGTGTCAACTGACCGTTTTCAGGGAGTGTTTGGAAAAATGTAGGCGTGTCCAGGCGTTTGCAGGGTGGGTGTCTGACGTCAATTCCGGGACTGGACAGGCTGAAGTGATCGCAAGGGCTGAGTAAGTCCAGAGCTACTCAGAAACTGCAAAAAACATTTTCGTCTAGCTCGGCTGCACACGCGTTCGCACACTTGCAAAGCGAAAATACACTCCCCAGTGGGTGGTGACTATGCGTTTGCACAGCTGCTAAAAGTAGCTAGCTAGCGAGCGATCAACTTGGAATGACCCCCTTAATGTATATGAATAGTGCTAATTCCAGTATCAATGATTATGCAAGGTGTGATTATGCCAGCACTGGCCATGGACTGAAGACAGGTTGTCACAGCATAAAAAAGTGGAGGGCATGCAATGACAAGGAGTAGATATATATTATAATATAAATACTGTAATATGTAATGACAAATACATAATAAACAGTCTAAAATAAACAATGAGCTAACAGGCGCCTTATGTACCTGCTAATAATGAGCAATAAATGGGTGTCTAGGTAGGTAGCTGAGGGGCAGTTTAGTGCCTCACAAGCATTAGGCACACCCCTGGGCATGGCCCCACTACCATTATTGGCACACCATGATATGTTGGAAGGTATTAAGTGATGTAAACAAACAAACAAGCTTAAAAATGAACATGAATAATAAAATATGTATTCATTTAATGATTTTGTATGAAATTAAAAGCCTAAATGTATTTTATATTAGATTAGAGAATGGTAGAAAGTTGAGTGCAAAAGTGAATTTCATTAATAATTAGAGATGAGCGGGTTCGGTTCGTCGAGATCCGAACCCCCCCGAACTTCACGTGGTTTACACGGGTCCGAGTCAGCCTCGGTTCTTCCCGCCTAACACGCAAAACCCGAACGGGGGAAAACATCATCATCCCGCTGTCAGATTCTCGCGAGATTCGGATTTCATATAAAGAGTCGCGCATCGCCGCCATTTTCATTCGTGCATTGTCGATTGAGCGGAGAGGACGTGGCTACGTTCTCTGCCTCAAAAAAGCTCAATATCTGTGTTCAGTGTGCTGCACTGTGGGGACCAGTATATAGTAGTACAGTGCTGCATTGTGGTGACCACCAGTATATAGTAGTACAGTACAGTTGTCCATTGCTGTATCTTGCAGCTCCGTGTCAGACTCAGTTCTATTCTCCGGATCAGTGCTCAATATCTTTGCTGCATTGTGGGGACCAGTATATAGTAGTACAGTGCAGCATTGTGGTGACCACCAGTATATAGTAGTATAGTGCAGTTGTTCATTGCTGTATCTTGCAGCTCCGTGTCAGACTCAGTTCTATTCTCTGGATCAGTGCTCAATATCTGTGCTGCATTGTTGGGATTAGTACATAGTAGTACAGTGCTGCATTGTGGTGACCACCAGTATATGGTAGTACAGTACAGTAGGCCATAGCGTTATCTTGCTGCACCGTGTCACTTCTAGTATCCTGATCAGTGCTTAATATCTGTGCTCAGTGTCAGTGCTGCATTGTGGTGACCAGTATACTACAGTACAATAGTCCAGTGCTGTTCTCGCTGCTCAGTGTCAGTTCTCCGTAGTATCATCAGTGATCAGTCTAATCAGTTCTCAGTATAATCAGTGCGCTGTTAGACGTGCGCCCGTTTTCCGCCATTAGTGCATTGGGATTTAGACAATTGATGAAGTTATTGTGTCCCTGGTACAAAATCCCATCTAGATTCCACTTCACTAGGCAGGCGATAGCGAGATTTTACCAATTAATATCAGTGATTTATAATTATTAATTCCAGTGATTTTGTCATTTTCTTCCAGTGATTTGGACCAATAATACCATTGAATAGAACGAATAATTCCTGTGATTTTGTCATTTTCTTCCAGTGATTTGGACCAATAATACCATTGATTAGAACAAATAATTCCTGTGATATTGAGGTGTTTGTGTCGCTTAGCTTAGCCATCCAGTGACCACAGTGCACCTCTTTTTCTCTTTTCTTTGCATCATGTGCTGTTTGGGGACTATTTTTTTAAGTGCCATCCTGTCTGACACTTCCGTATATGTCCAGTTGTACTGCCATTTGATATAATTCCCGACATTACTGCCATTTAATTCCAGTGATTTTGTCATTTTCTTCCAGTGATTTGGACCAATAATACCATTGATTAGAACAAATAATTCCTGTGATTTTGTCATTTTCTTCCAGTGATTTGGACCAATAATACCATTGATTAGAACGAATAATTCCTGTGATATTGAGGTGTTTGTGTCGCTTAGCTTAGCCATCCAGCGACCACAGTGCACCTCTTTTTCTCTTTTCTTTGCATCATGTGCTGTTTGGGGCCAATTTTTCCAAGTGCCATCCTGTCTGACACTGCAGTGCCACTCCTAGATGGGCCTGTGTTTGTGCCGGCCACTTCGGTCGCTTAGCTTAGTCATCCAGCGACCTTGGTGCAAATTTTAGGACTAAAAATAATATTGTGAGGTGTGAGGTGTTCAGAACAGACTGGAAATGAGTGGAAATTATGGTTATTGAGGTTAATAATACTATAGGATCAAAATTACCCCCAAATTCTATGATTTAAGCTGTTTTTGAGGGGTTTTTGAAAAAAAAACACCCAAATCCAAAACACACCCGAATCCGACAAACATTTTTAAAGGAGGTTTTGCCAAAACGCGTCTGAATCCAAAACATGGCCGGGGAACCGAATCCAAAACCCGAAAAATTTCCGGTGCACATCACTATTAATAATGTGATGTGTAAATAAAAAACACATACTGTACAAGTCAAATTACAATTGGAAGAATTCCAGGGTTATTAAATATGGGTCTCATGTAAATGACACAACTTGCATAATTTTTTTTCATTTTCCAACATGACCCTTCAGTACACTTCAGTGGCATAACAAGGGTGTTTATGTGTAAGTAGTGTAAGGGCATGGAGATGCATTTTAGCTATGGTCACTCAACTCTGTTAATGTGCAACAGGTGCAAGATATTTAATTCAGAACAACACACATGCATCTCAGTGCTATATTTAAGGGTTGTCTTACTCAAAAAAACAGAGGTACAAACAGATACACATTTGCAAATATGCAAAAGGTCCTTGCTTAACTCTAAATCACGGTAATCACCCCATAATCTTTATCACAGAATCTGTGAACCTTCCTCCCACAAAACAAGATGGTTCCCATAAAGACAATTAAGATCCAATATAGCAATATGAAGTGCCCAAACCATAAACTAAGTACATTTATTTAAATTCATTGTTTAATCATGTATTATTCTTTTAATAATGCCATAATCAAAATAACATATCTCCCCTAATATTAACAATTATATAAAATTAACAATGGGTATACTGTGTGTTATCTGACTCAAAATCAGGAAATAGTTTCCCATACTGTAAACTATTAGAATATTAGAAGTCTCAGAGGGAAAATGTCATCTGACAATATAACTGTTAGGGTCTCCTGCCCTGTGCTGCCACGTCGTCATGGCAACCGGGAGACAAGTGCTAGCGGAGTAACCTGAGCGCAGCTGATACTCCGGTTCGGGTCTTTTGCTGTGCAGTGGTTACAGGCTCTGTGCACGGCAGGGGATCCGGTGCTGGTTTTTGTGCTCACAGTCTGTGAGGTCTGAGTGGGGCGTGGACAGCACCTGCTATATAAGGCCTCTTCTCAGGTTAAGCAGATGCTGCTGAATCTTTGTTGGTTAGTTAGTTCCTGAAAGTTAGCCAGTACTGTGTAGCTTTGTATTTGTTGTTGCTTACTGCATATAGGCCTTGGGATTTGGTACTACACTCTGCCAATCCAGACCTAGCAGTAAGACTGGAGTCAGTCGTTTAACTTGCTGGGGTTCTTTTGCTACTCTGTGAACTTAGCAAGTTTGCGGCTGTATTCTCAGACTTGCCTGCCTTAATCCTGTCTCACTGTGCAAGGTGTTCAGGTGTCAGTTTCGTGGCAGTAAGCTGAACCTGTGCACTGCAAGTGAGGATTAGGATTGTGGAGACTCTCCTTGTGTTTATCATTCCATCTCTGACCAAGGAGTTTACTGCCACACCCGTTGGTAACCCTTTAGGGTTTTGCTGTTGCCCTTAGCAACAGCATTTCGGGTTCTCTACGTATTAAAACACAACATCTTGCTTTTTCCATCAGAGCATTCTTAATACTAGGGAGACACCCAGTTTCTTAGCCTCTGGGCTTCTCTATTCACTTTGTGTTTATTTTGTTACCCTATCACCTTCTGTGTACGTAATGTCATATTCCCCAGTCTGTCTGTGAGTTCATTTGTTTTGCATCCCTATCTGTTCAGACACCAGTACATTCCTGCAGGCACTGGTGTGCATAACAGTTCAGACACCAGTACATTCCTGCAGGCACTGGTGTGCATAACAGTTCAGACACCAGTACATTCCTGCAGGCACTGGTGTGCATAACAGTTCAGACACCAGTACATTCCTGCAGGCACTGGTGTGCATAACATATTCAGCAGCCTAATACTCCTGTTGAAATTTTGTGGGAATATGGAGCATACCCCTCAAAATACGTTGCAACAGGTGGTCGATCAGGTGCAGGTCCTGACTCGACAATTTAATGATTTGTCCATTAAAATGCACACCTCCCAGGCCGCTGGCGGAGCTCCCGCAGCAGCAGCACCTTCAGGGGTTAAGGAGCCGATAGTAAATCTCCCGGATCGTTTTTCTGGAGATCGCTCGCAGTTCTTTTGTTTCAAGGAGAGCTGCAAGCTATACTTCCGGCTTAGGCCTCAGTCTTCTGGGTCGGAGATTCAGCGGGTGGGCATAGTGATTTCCTTGCTACAAGGAGACCCACAGGTCTGGGCATATGGGTTGCAGTCTGACTGTCCGTCGCTTAAAAGTGTTGATGTTTTTTTTACGGCACTGGGCATGTTGTATGATGACCCTGACAAGACGGCCTCAGCCGAGGCTCAGATTTCGATCCTTAAGCAAGGGCGAAGGCCAGTTGAGGTTTACTGTACGGAGTTTCGGAGGTTGGCCCATGATACCCAGTGGAATGATCCAGCCCTGAGACACCAGTACCAAAGAGGTCTTTCTAACCAGATAAAAGACCAACTGGTACAATATCCCTTGCCTGATAGCTTGGATCAGCTCATGCAGTTATCCATCCGGGTGGATAGACGGCTGAGAGAGCGTAGGCTTGAAAGGGAGACCGAGGTTTCCTTCTTTCCCAAGGGAACCTCAGACTCTGAGGAATTTTCCGAGGAGCCTATGCAGATTGGGGCTACCCGCCTCTCCTCGCGTGAGAAGACGCGGAGGAGACAGCAGGGGTTGTGTTTGTACTGTGGGAATAAAGGTCATGTGGTAGTATCATGCCCAGAAAAGCCGCAAAACTTCAGGGCCTGAGGGTGATGGGAAATATCCTGTCAGGCCAGAAGTCAGAATTTCCCAAGAAGACTTTTATCATTCCGGTGACCTTGAAGATCCTCGGTCAAACTGTCAAGACTGAGGCCTTTGTGGACAGTGGGGCCGACGGGGTTTTTATGGACCGCCAATTCGCCCTGAAACACTCTGTTCCCTTAGTACCCTTGGCATCGGAAATTGAGATTTGTGGGTTAAACGGGGAACCATTATCCCAAGGTAAAATTACCTCTTGCACTAGCCAGATTTCTTTGTTTATTGGAGCCACACACTCTGAAAAATTGTCCTTTTATGTGACTGTCTGTACTTTTGCCCCATTGGTGTTGGGGTTACCCTGGTTAAGGGCCCACAATCCTCAATTTGACAGGGTCTCTGGGGAGATTCTTAGTTGGGGTACTGATTGTTTCAGGAGTTGCTTGAGCCTTCCAGTCAGGCTCTCGCAGCTAAGTTTGCCAGGATTGCCAGGGTGTTATGCAGATTTTGCGGACGTGTTCTCCAAAAAAGTTGCAGAGGTACTACCTCCCCATCGCCCCTATGACTGTGCCATTGATTTGTTGCCAAATGCTAAGCTTCCCAAGAGCAGGTTGTACTCCCTGTCACGTCCTGAGACTCAGGCTATGGCAGAGTACATTCAGGAGAACTTGGCTAAGGGATTTATCAGACCTTCACAGTCTCCAGTTGGGTCGGGGTTCTTCTTCGTGGGTAAAAAGGATGGTTCATTGCGACCCTGCATCGACTTCAGGGAATTGAACCGTATCACGATTAAAAACTCATACCCACTGCCTCTCATTTCGGTCTTGTTTGACCAGCTTCGTACTGCCACCATTTTTTCTAAGATTGACCTACGCGGGGCGTACAATCTAATCCGAATAAGAGAGGGGGATGAATGGAAGACTGCCTTTAATACCCACTCAGGGCATTATGAATATTTGGTGATGCCTTTTGGGATCTGTAATGCCCCGGCAGTCTTCCAGGATTTCATGAACGATGTACTCAGGGAATATTTGGATAGATTCTTAGTTGTATACTTAGATGACATCCTAATCTTCTCCCATTCCCTGGAGGAACATCGGAAGCATGTACGCTTAGTCCTCCAGAAACTCAGAGACCACCGGCTTGGGGCGAAGCTGGAGAAGTGCGAATTTGAAGTTCAGCAAATCGCATTTCTAGGATATATTATCTCCCCAGAAGGTTTCCAAATGGAGGGTTCCAAGGTACAGGCAGTCCTGGATTGGGTGCAGCCCACTAGTTTGAAGGTGCTTCAGCGTTTCCTGGGCTTTGCAAATTTTTATAGACGATTTATCGCTGGATTTTCGTCTATAGTGGCGCCCTTGGTGGCACTCACTAAGAAAGGGGCGGATGTTGCTCACTGGTCTTGTGAGGCTAAAGCGGCTTTTGCCCGTCTCAAAAGGGCATTTGTATCGGCCAAGGTGCTGCGACACCCAGATCCAGAGCGTCCTTTTGTGGTGGAGGTGGATGCCTCTGAGATGGGTATTGGGGCAGTGCTCTCTCAGATGGGAGTGTCTGATAATCGCCTTCATCCCTGTGCTTACTTTTCCCGTAAATTTTCGCCTGCCGAGATGAATTATGACGTGGGTAACCGGGAATTGTTGGCTATTAAGGATGCACTCGAGAAGTGGAGACACTGGCTTGAGGGGGCTAAGTTTGTGGTCTCAATTCTCACCGACCATAAGAATCTGGCATATTTAGAGTCAGCGAAGGGTCTCAATGCCAGGCAGGCACGATGGGCTTTGTTTTTTACTCGCTTTAATTTTTTGATAACATATCGCCCTGGGTCAAAAAACATCAAGGCTGATGCGCTCTCGCAGAGTTTTGCTCCAATCCAGGAGACCACCGAGGAGCCGTTGCCCATTGTGTCCCCATCATGTATTAAAGTGGGCATTACCCAGGACCTCTTATCATTAGTCCTTAGAGCACAGGAGCAGGCTCCTCCAGACCTTCCGGTAGGTCTTTTGTTTGTGCCTCCTAGGTTAAGACAGCGAGTGTTCCTGGAATTCCATGCCAAGAAGTCGGCAGGTCACCCGGGTATTGCCAGAACTCGGGAGTTGCTATCTAGGGCGGTGTGGTGGCCCTCGGTGGCTAAGGATGTGGATCAGTGGGTTCGGGCATGTGACATCTGTGCCCGAAATAAGACTCCTAGAGGGGTTCCTGTTGGCCCATTACATCCACTCTCTATCCCATCTAAGCCATGGACCCACATTTCAATGGATTTTGTGGTGGACTTGCCCAAATCCTCGGGGATGACAGCCATCTGGGTTGTCGTTGACAGGTTTTCGAAGATGGCGCACTTCGTTCCACTGGTTGGGCTGCCATCGGCCAGACGCCTGTCTGAATTATTTATGCTGCATGTTGTGCGTCTCCACGGGTTGCCACTTGATGTGGTCTCTGACCGCGGATCCCAGTTTGTGGCCAAAATCTGGAGGGCATTTTGTTCCGATCTCCAGATTTCTGTCAGCTTGTCGTCAGGCTACCATCCGCAGTCTAATGGGCAGACTGAAAGGGTGAACCAGTCCTTGGAGCAGTTCCTCAGGTGTTATGTCTCCAAGTGTCAGACTGACTGGGTTGCTCATCTGTCCATGGCGGAGTTTGCCTATAACAACGCGGCTCACTCTGCTACAGGGATCTCTCCCTTCCTTTGTGTGTATGGGCATCATCCTAAGGCCAATTCTTTTGACCCCCTGGACTCCACGCCTGGTGGTTCCTCTGTGGTTTCGGTCCTTAGAGGTATTTGGAGGAAAGTGAAGAAAGCCCTTGTGTCTGTGTCATTAGTGACCAAAAGGGTTTTTGATAAGCGGAAAAGACCCTGCAGCTTCAAATTAGGAGACTTCGTCTGGTTGTCTACCAAGAATTTGAAGTTGAGACAGCCATCTCATAAGTTAGGCCCCCGGTTCATCGGCCCTTATAAGATCACCAGGGTTATCAATCCGGTGGCATTTCAGTTAGATCTGCCCCGTTCTTTGGGTATCAATAAAACATTTCATTGTTCCCTTTTAAAACGGGCGATTAGTAATCCTTCTTCCAGTGGAAGACCTTCCCCTCTTCTGATACGTGGCCAGAGGGAGTTTGTTGTTGAAAGGATTCTTGACTCCAAGATGGTTCGGGGTTGGCTGTCATTTTTGGTGCACTGGAAGGGGTATGGCCCGGAGGAGCGGTCGTGGGTGCGCAGTTGTGATCTTCATGCCCCCAGACTGATACGCTCTTTCTTCTCGCAGTTCCCCAATAAACCCGGTGGTAGGGGTTCTTTGACCCCTCGTCAGAGGGGGGGTACTGTTAGGGTCTCCTGCCCTGTGCTGCCACGTCGTCATGGCAACCGGGAGACAAGTGCTAGCGGAGTAACCTGAGCGCAGCTGATACTCCGGTTCGGGTCTTTTGCTGTGCAGTGGTTACAGGCTCTGTGCACGGCAGGGGATCCGGTGCTGGTTTTCGTGCTCACAGTCTGTGAGGTCTGAGTGGGGCGTGGACAGCACCTGCTATATAAGGCCTCTTCTCAGGTTAAGCAGATGCTGCTGAATCTTTGTTGGTTAGTTAGTTCCTGAAAGTTAGCCAGTACTGTGTAGCTTTGTATTTGTTGTTGCTTACTGCATATAGGCCTTGGGATTTGGTACTACACTCTGCCAATCCAGACCTAGCAGTAAGACTGGAGTCAGTCGTTTAACTTGCTGGGGTTCTTTTGCTACTCTGTGAACTTAGCAAGTTTGCGGCTGTATTCTCAGACTTGCCTGCCTAAATCCTGTCTCACTGTGCAAGGTGTTCAGGTGTCAGTTTCGTGGCAGTAAGCTGAACCTGTGCACTGCAAGTGAGGATTAGGATTGTGGAGACTCTCCTTGTGTCTATCATTCCATCTCTGACCAAGGAGTTTACTGCCACACCCGTTGGTAACCCTTTAGGGTTTTGCTGTTGCCCTTAGCAACAGCATTTCGGGCTCTCTACGTATTAAAACACAACATCTTGCTTTTTCCATCTGAGCATTCTTAATACTAGGGAGACACCCAGTTTCTTAGCCTCTGGGCTTCTCTGTTCACTTTGTGTTTATTTTGTTACCCTATCACCTTCTGTGTACGTAATGTCATATTCCCCAGTCTGTCTGTGAGTTCATTTGTTTTGCATCCCTATCTGTTCAGACACCAGTACATTCCTGCAGGCACTGGTGTGCATAACAGTTCAGACACCAGTACATTCCTGCAGGCACTGGTGTGTATAACAGTTCAGACACCAGTACATTCCTGCAGGCACTGGTGTGCATAACAATAACGACATGAAGCCAAATTCTAAGGGTGCCAAGTGGTTCATTTCTGCTGTCAAATTCTATGTTTCAAAGTCAATGCAAGTCAATCTGCAGCTGCACATTGTAACCAGCAACATAGTAGCAAATTATACTTACCGATAATTTTATTTCTTCGAGATACACCATGGCAGCCATTACTCTGGGATTTATCCCTACTCCTAGATTTTAGATAGGAAGTTTTTTCTATTTTAGGCTCCGCCCCTCTGGGAATATAGGTCCGACCGCCCCTGGCTTCCCCAGTCTTTTGAGTGTCTCCTTGACGGAGCCTAGGGAAAAAAAACAAAGATATATCGCGGTGGGAATACTAGGCTGCCATGGAGTATCTCGAAGAAATGAAATTATCGGTAAGTATAATTTGCTACTTTCTTCTACGCTACTCCATGGCAGCCATTACTCTGGGATATACCAAAGCATCCTAGTAGGGAGGGAAATAAACCACACAGAGCCCAAATGATGCTTAGATTAAATTTTTTATGCAGTTGCTTCCTTCAGTACTGCTTCTCCAAAATTACCACCAGAGACATCTAAGCCGTAATGTCTGGTGAATGTATGGATTGACGACCATGTTGCTGCCGAACATATCTCTTTTATCGACACCTGCGCTCTTCTTTCCCAGGATGTAGCCACAGCCCTCATAGAGTGTGCCTTAATGTGGTCTGGAACTGGTCGGCCATTTTCTTGATATGCGAATTCAATCAATTCCTTAATCCATCTAGCAATCGATCGTGTTTTTAGAAGGCGATTCACCTCTTTTGACTCCAGAGTGTAAAACAAACAGATTTTTAACCTTCCGGAAGTCTTTCACTCTCTCTAAGTATATGGAGACTGCCCGTAAGACATCCAACATATGCAATCTTTCTTCATAATCATCCGTTGGGTATGGGAAGAAAGATGGAAGAATGATCTCTTGGCTCATATGGAAGTTTGAAACTACCTTTGGCAGAAATTCCGGATTATTTTTTTATATTATTCTATCTGGAAGAATATTCAAATAGGGCTCCTCAGCCCAGAGAGCCTGTAGTTCTCCAACCCTTCTCGCTGAAGTTATTGCTGTGAGGAAAACTACCTTCCAGGTAAGCATTTTTAAAGAGATTTCCCGCAGAGGTTCGAAAGGCGAATCCATCAGCGTATTCAGAACAAGATTCAGATCCCAGGTTGGTGTAACTGATCTGACTCTAGGACGTTCCCTCTTGATGGCTTGACAGAATCTCTGCACCAAGTTATCCTCCGACAACTTTCTATCCAGCAATATACTTAAGGCTGATATTTGCACCTTGATGGTTGATACTGCAAGACCCATCTGAAAACCTTTGCTTAGAAGCTGCAATACCTGTGGGACTTCAACCTTAGAGATTTCGGCGTCATCTCCTAACCAATCGCCAAATTTTCTCCATACTCTATAATAGGACTTTGAAGAGATATTCTTCCTTGCTTTCATAAGTAAGGTAACAATCTGTTCTGAAAGGCCTTTACTTCTCAGGATTAACCGTTCAACTTCCATGCCGTCAAATGAAGACTCTGCGGGTTCGGATGGCAGATTGGTCCTTGTCGCAGTAACTCTGGTTCTATTGGTAAGGTCCATGGACCCTGTATCGCCATTCTGAGGACTGTGGGAAACCACACCCTGTTTGGCCAATGGGGTAAAACTAATATAACTACCGCTTTCTCCTCTCTGATTTTTCGTAGAACTCGAGGTATCATTGATAGTGGAGGGAACACATAACTGAGGCTGAAGTTCCATCTCTGGGAGAGAGTATCTGTCCCGCTGGAATTTGGGGACTGGTACCTTGAAAAGAAATGTTTCACTTCCGCATTCTGAGACGTGGCCATCAGGTCTATCTGAGGGTACCCAAACCTCTGTGTTATCAAGTGGAACACCTGAGGATTTAGCTCCCATTCTCCCGGTAATACATCATGTCTGCTCAGGTAATCCGCCACTAAGTTGGATTCTCCCGGGACATGAAGGGCTGTTATGGACTTTAGGTTTTGTTCTGCTCAATCCAAAATCTTTGCTACTTCCACCCATAGATCTTGACTCCTGGTGCCTCCTTGTCGGTTTAAATATGCCACAACTGTCACATTGTCCGAGAATACTCTCAGATGAGACTGCACCAGCAGTGTCTGAAAGCAACGTATCGAGTTCTACACTGCCCTCATTTCTCGCTTGTTGGAAGACATGAGTTTTTCTTGGGTGGACCATGACCCCTGGCATTTGTGACTTAACAGATGACCTCCCCAACCTGTGGCACTTGCATCTGTTGTCAAGACAGTTTACTTGGGCTGCACTAAGGACACTGACCTTCGGCTTAAGCTCTGGTCTATTCACCAATCCAGGGACTTCTTTGCTCCTTAAGTAAGGATTATCTTGTGGTCTAGGTCTCTGCCTATATGGACCACTCTTATTATGTCCCACTGGAACGTTCTCATTTTCCACCTGGCCCAGGGTACTACTTCTATCGTAGAAGACAACATCCCCACAAGACGTAGGCCTAGGCGGAGTGAAATGCTGTCCTCTAACTGAACCAGGGATGAGAGATCTTGAATTTTTTTGCATCGGTCTTCCGACAATGCCACCGTGTACTTCTTTGAATCTATCCAAACTCCTAGGAACTGTAGGCCTTGTGTTGGATCTAGCTTGCTCTTCTTCCAGTTCACTAGCCAACCATGAGCCTGAAGAATCTGAAGAGTCTCCTGTACCGCTGCTATTAGAGTCGCTTTCGTACTCGCACAGATCAGCAAGTCGTCCAGGTACGGCCACAATGCTATGCCCATCACTCTCATGTGTGCCACTAGAGCTAGGAGGACTTTAGTGAAAACTCTTGGTGAGGAAGACAGGCCGAACGGCAGACAGGTGAATTGAAGATGTTTCCCGAGGACGTAAAACCTTAGGAATCTCCGGTCGTCTCTGTGAATTGACACGTGAAAATAGGCGTCTTTCAGATCTATAGAGGCCATAAAGTCTCCCTGCTTTATTCCTAATAGTATGGTCTTCAGCGTCTCCATATGAAACCGTTTCTTTATAAGGAATCTGTTTAATCTTCTTAAATCCAGAATTGCTCTGAATTCTCCCGATGGTTTCTGAATCAGGAACATCCTGGAATAAAAACCTCTACTCTCCTCTGCTACCGGTACCTTTTCGACTGCATGTGCTTTGAGAAGATTTTTTATAATATCCTGAAAAGCTGTTATCTGTTCTTCTGACGTTGGAATCTTTGATTTTACAAAATTCCTTCCTGTCGGTTTCTCTATAAATTCTATATGATAACCCTGGGAGATTACCTTTAATACCCAGGCTTCCTGGGTTGACTGTTGCCATTGATCTGCAAATTTCATTAATCTGCCTCCTACTGGCGCAGCATTCTGGGGCATCATATAGTCAGAATTTTTTATTACCTCTTCTGCCACACTGACAAAAGGACTGCCTGGTAGTTGTTGGAGTATATCTACTATACTGTCTACCTGGCCTATATGACCTGGCCTCCTTAAACTGTTGCTTGGGTGAAGAAGCTCTAAACCTCGATTTTCTATCATATGGCAGCTTCGCGGACTTACCGCCTGACATGACATTGATTATCGATTCCAGCTTGCTTCCGAATAGGCAAGAGCCTTCATAAGGAAAGGCTATCAATCTGTTTTTTGAATGGACGTCTGCCGTCCAGGTACGCAGCCACAGTGACCTTCTAGCCGCTACACCTGCTGCTAATGATTTTGCTGCATATTCAACTACCTCAAGAAAGGCCTCACACAGGTATTCCACCGCCTTCATCATCACAGCCAGGTCTTTCTGCAAGTGATGTCTGGATACCTGATCTTCCAAATCATGATTCAGGTTGTTCCCCCACAACCTCAGGGTTCTGGTTGTTGACGCCATCGCTACCCCAGCTTTTAGCGTCACCGCTGATGCTTTATGGACTTTCTTCAAGGAACTTTCAACCTTCTTATCCATTGCATCGCCACCGCACCATCTTCCAACAGGATAGTGGTTTTAGAAACAACTTCTGCTACTGCAGCATCCACTTTAGGCAATTCACACCACCTAATGAATTCTTCATCCTGCACTGGAAACATGCGATCCAACCTTTTCATATAATTGAGACGCCTGTCCGGCGTCCGCACTCTGCCACTGCACTGACATAACCTCCTTCAGTACCTTATGCACCGGAAAACATCGGTTTTTCTTAATCCTATCTTCAAATAAAGGATCCTGAGCATCATCCTCCTGTGCTTCATCCTTAATATTTAAAGCCCTATACATATGCTTAAGTAAGCTATCAACTATATCCAAATTAAATGATCTATCTGGCTCCTGAGCCTCCTCAGATTCTGCCGGAGAGGGACTATCAGCATAATCTAACACCACAAGACTATCCGAATCTTCTGCAGCGTCCAGACTTGTCTGTGACCTGGACCTCTTAGCCCCCTGTAGCTCCTTTAATTCATCCTTTGTTACGAATGATTTTTTCATCCATTCCATAAGATCCTGAATTTGCCTAGATTGGCCCTGGAATGCTTCACAATCCTCACACAACTTGCTATGTTTATCTCCAGAAAATCTTTTTTTACATCCAGCACAAGCCAAATGCTTCTTTTTATATGTTCTCTTCCTAGGAACTTCAGACACACTGCAATCAAAGCAAAATAGTATCCTAAACACCCTAACTACATAACATAATAAGTGCCCTAAATGAGATTGCTTACCATTCCTGGGCACATGTAGGCGTAGAGGGAGACCTTTCTTTGTTCATAGCCACTGTATCCTCCTGTAGCACCCTTATTCCTCTCAATGCTGTTTTTACTGAGATTCCAGTATCACTCTCAGCGGTGGACCGCGCCATCTTGGCCGCCTTTAACCCCCAGCTGCCGCCGGCGCATGCGCAGACCGATCCGTGGCAACTTCCGGGATTCGGCCACGCACTTCCGCCCCCGCGTCTAGCGCTGCTTCCGCCCTCCAGGCTCCAGCATCTCGGCGGTTGGCAATCATCAGCGGTGGGGGCTCACAGGGAACAATAATACTCCTCCCGGGCGCCATGCACTTCCACAGGTAACACTCCTTGCACAGTGGTGAGCGGCACTTCTACTGCCACAGGCAGTAATTATAGTCGTCCATTATCAGTTACTGGCAGCATTTCTACTTCACAGGCAGTAATTATAATGATGCCATACAGCATTATGTACTGCCACAGGCAGCAATTACAATGCTCCTCCATGGATCCTGGGTGCCAAACCCCTTCCAGTCGCGGCTCACAGAGGTGCATTAGGCCGGGAAAATCCTGGTAAGCCTCATATTTGACAAAAACAACAAACGACTACACTGTCACTATCTAAGGAGACAGGAAAAAGACTGGGGAAGCCACGGGCGGTCGGACCTATATTCCCAGAGGGGCAGAGCCTAAAATAGAAAAAACTTCCTGTCTAAAATCTAGGAGTAGGGATAAATCCCAGAGTAATGGCTGCCATGGAGTAGCATAGAAGAAAATAAGTTTATCCTCACACTCCATATCAGTGTGCAGAAATATTTGATGTGTTGCTGGTACAGTATATAAGTAGTACGTGTGTAGTAGAGCTTTGTGGTAATGCTTGGCGGCATATCCCACCTAACTAAATTGCCCCCAAAATGCTTTTATACAATGAACTGAGGTGACTACTAATATCTGCAATAGTTTACAATTAGTGCTGTGCTATCCCTTAAAGTACAATCATTTTTTTACACCACTGAACATATTAGAAATCATAGCTCATGCAGATAGTATCACCATGAGAATTTTCATATATATTGGTTGTGTACCATTTACTCATTAGTGACGCTCTACCAGCCACATTTTTAAGTATGGTTTCACTGCTAACAGGAAAAGTACATAATTTTTACTGGATTAAATTCATTTTTTTCTTTGACCAACATTATCCTACTGGCTGTATGCACGTATGTTTAAAAGGATACTTGTACTCGTGGATAGCGTAATGAATATTAGATATACTATATGTTGTATGTCTATAGAGGTGTGCGAAGGGCACTTTTCGTGTTTCATGTTTTGGTTTTGGTTCTGGTTCCATGCTCATGTTTTGGATCTGGATTGGTTTTGCCAAAACCACCCTTTTATGTTTTGGTTTTGGATCTGGATGATTTTTGAAAAAATATAAAAACTAAGCTAAAATCTACGCTAAAAAAACTAAGCTAAAATTCAGCTAAAATCACGGAATTTGGGGGTAATTTTGATCCTACGGTATTATTAACCTCAATAACATTCATTTCCACTCATTTCCAGTCTATTCTGAACACCTCACAATATTGTTTTTAGGCCAAAAGGTTGCACCGAGGTGGCTTGATGACTAAGCTAAGCGACACAAGTGTGCGGCACAAACACCTGGCCCATCTAGGAGTGGCATTGCAGTGGCAGACAGGATGGCAGATTTAAAAAATAAGCCCCAAACAGCACATCATGCAAAGAAGAAAAAGAGGTGCAATGAGGTAGCTGTATGACTAAGCTAAGCGACACAAGTGTGCGGCACAAACACCTGGCCTATCTAGGAGTGGAACTGCAGTTGCAGACAGGCTGGCACTTAAAAAAAAACTAGGCCCCAAACAGCACATGATGTAAAGAAGAAAAAGAGGTGCAATGAGGTAGCTGTATGACCAAGCTAAGCGACAGAAGTGTGCAGCACAAACAACATGGGACGTGCTGGAATTTGCCCAGATGTAATACATGCACAATATTGGTGGCAAAGGAGAGCATACCCTTAACCACACACACACACACACACACACACACACACACACACACACACACACACACACACCAAATCCTGCAAAATTAATTTGTATAATAAAAACCCTTTTATTTAGAGCTATTATAATAATATGCAGCACAGGTGAGCGTACCCCTACCCCACACAGGGCAAACCCTGTAAAAATTATTTGGATAATATAAGTAATGTATATAACCCTTTTATTTGGAGTAAATAATATACAGCACAGGACACCACCACTGGACTTATGGCAGCACAAGACACCACCACTGGACTGATGCAGCACAAGACAGCACCACTGGACTGGACTTATACGGCAGTATCCCTGGACCTATACAGCAGTACCCCTGGAGTTGTACGGCAGTGTTAGACAGGATGGCACTTTAAAAAACTAGTCCACAAACAGCATATGATGCAAAGAAGAAAAAGAGGTGCAAGATGGAATTGTCCTTGGGCCCTCCCACCCACCCTTATGTTGTATAAACAGGACATGCACACTTTAACAAACCAATCATTTCAGCGACAGGGTCTGCCACACGACTGTGGCTGATATGACTGGTTTGTTTGGCCCCCCACCAAAAAAGAAGTAATCAATCTCTCCTTGCACAAACTGGCTCTACAGAGACAAGATGTCAACCTCATCCTCAGATTCCTCATCCCTTTCAGTGTGTACATCCTCCTCCTCACAGAGTATTAATTCGACCCCACTGGAATCCACCATCACAGGTCGCTGTGTACTTTCTGGAGGCAATTGCTGGTCAAGGACATCCCGGAGGAATATATAATTCAATTTGATGAACATACTCTTCTCCACATTTTGTGCAAGTAACCTCATACGCCGATCGCTGGCAAGGTTACCGGCTGCACTAAACACTCTTTTGGAGTACACACTGGGGGGGGGGGGGGGGGGGGGCAAATTAGGTAAAATGAAGCCAGTTGGTGCAAGGGCATCCAAATTGACTCTTTTTCCTGAAAGTATACATACAGACTGTCTGACATGCCTACTTGGATGCTGTCACTTATATAATCCTCCATCATTATTTCAATGGTGACAGAATCATATGCAGTGACAGTAGACATGTCAGTAATAATTGGCAGCTCCTTCAGTCTGGACCAGATATCAGCACTCGCTCCTGACTGCCCTGCATCACCGCCAGTGGGTGGGCTAGGAAATCTTATCCTTTTCCTTGCAGCCCCAGTTGCGGTTGAAAATGAAGGAGGAGCAGTTGATGGGTCACGTTCCACTTGAGTTCACAATTTTCTCACCAGCATGTCTTTGAACCTCTGCAGACTTGTGTCTGCCGGAAAGAGAGATACAACATAGGCTTTAAACCTAGGATTGAGCACTGTGGCCAAAATTTTGTGCTCTGATTTCAACAGACTGACGACCCTTAAATCCTGGCAAAGCGAATGAAGGGCTCCATCCATAAGTCCCACATACTTTGCGGAATCGCTCCATCTTAGCTCATCCTTCAATTTCTCCAGCTGCTTCTGCAAAAGCCTGATGAGGGGAATGACCTGACTCAAGCTGGCAGTGTCTGAACTGACTTCACGTGTGGCAAGGTCGAAGGGTTGGAGAACCTTGCACAAGACGGAAATCATTCTCCACTGCACTTGAGTCAGGTGCATTCCCCCTCCTTTGCCTATATCATAGGTGGATGTATAGGCTTGAATGGCCTTTTGTTGCTCCTCCATCCTCTGAAGCATATAGAGTGTTACATTCCACCTCATTACCACCTCTTGCTTCAGGTGATGGCAGGGCAGGTTCAAGAGTGTTTGCTGGCGCTTCATCTTTGGCACGTGGTGGCTGAATGTCGAAAGTGTCCTACAATTTTTCGGGCCACCAACAGCATCTCCTCCATGCCCCTGTCATTTTTCAACAAATTCTGCAACACCAAATTAATTGTGTGTGCAAAACATTGGATATGCTGGAATTTGCCCAGATGTAATGCACGCACAATATTGGTGGCATTGTTTGATATCACAAATCCCCAGGAGAGTCTAATTGGGGTAAGCTATTGTGCGATGATGTCCATCAGTTTCCGTAAGAGGGTGTTAGCGGTGTGCCTCTTACGGAAAGTGGTGATACATAGCGTAGCCTGCCTAGGAACGAGTTGGCGTTTGCGAGATGCTGCTACTGGTGCCGCTGCTGTTGTTGCTACGGGAGGCAATACATCTACCAAGTGGGCTGTCACAGTCATATAGTCCTTAGTCTGCCCTGTTCCACTCGTCCACATGTCCGTGGTTAAGTGGACAGTGGTTACAACTGTATTTTATAGAACACTGAGGACACTTTTTCTGATGTCTCTGTACATTCTCGGTATCGCCTGCATAGTGAAGTGGAACCTAGATGGGATTTGGTACCGGGGACACACTACCTCAAACATTTCTCTAAGTCCCACTGAACTAATGGCGGATACCGGACGCACATCTAACACCAACATAGCTGTCAAGGCCTCAGTTATCCGCTTTGCATCAGGATGACTGCTGTCATATTTCATCTGTCTTACAAAGGAATGTTGGACAGTCAATTGCTTACTGGAAATAGTACAAGTGGTCTTCCGACTTCCCCTCTGGGATTACGATCGACTCCCAGCAGCAACAACAGCAGCGACAGCAACAGCAGCAGTAGGTGTACCACTCAAGAATCCTCCGGACGAATCCCGGTTAGGAGAGGACTCCTCAGTCTTGCCCGTGACATGGCCTGCAGGACTACTGACGTTCCTGACTGAGGAGGAAGTTGACATTGAGGGAGTTGGTGGTGTGGCTTGCAGGAGCTTGGGTGCAAGAGGAAGAATGGATTTAGGTGTCATTAGACTGCTTACGCTCTTACCCAAAGTTTCACAACTTGACACTGACTTCTGATGAATGTGCAGTAGGTGACATATAAGGGAGGATGTTTCTAAGTGGTTGTCATCCTGACCCCTACTTATTACAGATTGACAGAGGTAACATATGACTTGACAACTTTTGTCCGGATTTGTGGAGAAATAATTCCACACCGAAGAGGTGGCTTTTTTGGTATTTTGCCCAGGCATCACAATGGCTTCTTCATCCCTCTGACAACAGGTGTCTCCCCCGGTGTCTGATTTAAACAAACCACATCACCATCAGAATCCTCCTCGCCAAATTCTTCCTTAGCGCCAGCAACACCCATATCCTCATCCTGGTGTATTCAATTTGAATATCAGAAACTATACTGTGGGTGCTCCTTGCACTTGCAGAGGGCATGCAAATGGTGGAAGGAGCCATCTTGTCCTTTCCAGTGTTGGGATGGTCAGGCATCGCAACCGCCGACACACTTGGACTCTCCTTGGGGATTTGGGATACCATCTTAGAACGCACAGTTCTTTGCTGTGCTTTTTCCAGCTTAACTCTTTTAATTTTTCTAGCGGGAGTATGAGGGCTTCCATCATCATGTGAAGCTGAACCACTAGTCATGAACATAGGCCAGGGCCTTAGACGTTCCTTGCCACTCCGTGTCGTAAATGGCAAATTGGCAAGTTTACGTTTCTCCTCAGATCATTAAAATTTCTTTTTTTGGGTCATTTAACTGAACTTTTGCTTTTTGGATTTGACATGCCCTTTACTATGACATTGGGCATCGGCCTTGGCAGACAACGTTGATGGCATTTCATCGTCTATGTCATGACTAGTGGCAGCCGCTTAAGCACTAGGAGGAAGTGGTTCTTGATCTTTCCCTATTTTATCCTCCAAATTTTTGTTCTCAATTATTTTTCTGGAGTTATATAACCCAATATGCGGCACATGAGAGCGTGTCCCAACACCACACAGGGCAATCCCTGTAAAAATGAAATTTAGATTAAATGTTAATAACCCCTTTATTTGGAGTAAATAATATACAGCACAGGACACTACCACTAGTCTGATGCAGGACAACACAGCGGCACTCTAAGGGACTTATTATACAGCAGCACTGGACATATGGCAGCAGAGGACATCACCACTGTGACCGGTCACTGGACTGATTTATGCACAGGACACTACCACTGGTCTGATGCAGGACAACACAGCAACACTGTAAGGCACTTATTATATAGCAGCACTGGACATATGGCAGCATAGGACTCCACCACTGTGACTGGTCACTGGACTGACTGATGCACAGGACACTACAACTGGTCTGATGCAGGACAACACAGCGACACTGTAAGGGACTTACAGTATTATACAGCAGCACTGGACATATGGCAGCAGAGTACCGCACCACTGTGACCGGTCATTGGACTGATTGATGCACAGGACACTACCACTGGTCTGATGCAGGACAACACAGCGACACTTTAAGGGACTTATTATACAGCAGCACTGGACATATAGCAGCAGAGGATACCACCACAGTGACTGGTCACTTGTCTGACTGAAGCACAGGACATTATCACTAGTCTGATGCAGGGCAACACAGCAACACTATAAGGGACTTATTAGAAAGCAGCACTGGACATATGCCAGCAGAGGACACCATAACTGTGACTGGTCACTGGACTGACTGATGCACAGGACACTACCACTGGTCTGATGCAGGACAACACGGCGACACTGTAAGGGACTTATTATACATCAGCACTGGACATATGGCAGCAGAGGACACCACCACTGTGACTGGTCACTGAACTGACTGATGCACAGGGCACTACCACTGGTCTGATGCCGGACAACACAGCGACACTATAAGAGACTTATACAGCAGCACTGGACATATGGCAGCAGAGGACACAACCACTGTGACTGGTCACTGGACTGACTGATGCACAGGACAATACCACTTGTCTGATGCCAGACACATAGTGACACTGTAAGGGACTTATTTTACAGCAGCACTGGATATATGGCAGCAGAGGACACCACCACTGTGACTGGTCACTGGACTGACTGATGCACAGGACACTACCACTGGTCTGATGCAGGACAACACAGTGGCACTCTAAGGCACTTATTATACAGCAGCACTGGACATATGACAGCAGAGGATACCACCACTGTAACTGACCACTGGACTGCCTGATGCACAGGACACTACTACTGGTCTGATGCAGGACAACACAGCAACACTGTAAGGGACTTATACCTCAGTACTGGACAAATGGAAGCAGAGGTCACCACCACTGTGACTGGTCACTGGACTGATTGATGCAGCTAAGACACTACACTAGACTGAGCAGCACAAAACAGCATTATACTCGCCACCCCACTTTCCCGCCCGCACAGACACTGAAGACGGAGACACGTCCTCTCACTACACTTTCCAGGACTGGAGTGAATATGGCGGCGACGAGCGGCTCCTTATATGTTATCCAAACCCCACGAGTATCCAACAGCGGGATGATGACGTTTTGCCTCGTACTGGTTTCTGAGTCAGGTGGGAAAACCCGAGCCGGGCTCAGATCCGGGCTCGGGATGTGAAGTTCGGTAGTTCTGATAACCGAACCCACTCATCTCTACTTTTTATGGCTAATTATATGGCTTATTAGTTATTACTAATATCTGAAATACTAGAAGTACTTACTGTACTTGTGAATCAATTTGTAAATTCAACATACTATATATAGTCAGTCAATATATGGTAGAAAGCTCAGCTCCAGATTATACTATGGTATAACAGCATTTCTTTGTCCCGTGCTTAAAAGTAAGATTAAGGTCCTTATTCAGGTTGGATCGCAATTGGCGATGCAACCGCAAAAATTACAATGATGATGCAGGCGCATGTGCCCGCATTTACTGCTTCAGGAAAATGGAGGCTTGGCGGGGCAAAGGGGGGCATTGTGTGGGGGTGATCGGGGCGGCTGCATGACATCACATGCAGCCAATTCGATCAAAATGATGGCGGCGGGCCTCCTGCCATAGCAGCCAGGCTGTGCCAGCAGGAGGCATCCACAATTTCTGCAAACACGTTGAAATTGCAACCGCAATTTTAACGTGGTCGCAGAGGGGGGGAGGGGGGTTGTGGCTTGCATGCTGGCCGGCCTTCCCCTGCGATGGGTGGCCAGCAGCATGTGAGCAAGAGGATTGCAAATTCTGCTAAAAGGCAGAATTTTCAATCCTTACTGAATAGGGTCCTAAATCCAGTATAGAAATGTATGTCATTTCAGGGACTTACTGTATCTACCATTTTTTCAACCCCCAAGGCTGATGGTATTGAGTGTCTACACTGTATGTGGCATGTGGGGCTTTTGCTAGTATTAGTATCTGGTAAGATGGAACTATGATGACAACAAGAATTAATATAAAGACACATAAAACCATATGACAAAAATAAAAGGTTGTACAGGGGAAATTAAAGAATTTGTGTTTCTCTAGAAAGGATTCATCTGCATATTGTCCCATTTCTTAATGATTCTCAGTAAGTACGCATTGGCATATATGCAGTAAGTACAAAGTGCCTCATGTACAACTCTGTGTAAAATATCTGTATGTAGGAGCCGATCTGGCTCTTGATTTCCGGTAATGAGAGGAGGAGACTCCTTCTACAACATGGAGGGACAACTCATCTTGACAAAGCAGATTAGAGGCATCGTTTGTGTGGATCTGCCCAGTTTATAACCCAACAATCTACTTAGGACCAGTGACCTTACTGAAATAGTCTACATTTAAATGAATTCCTCTATACTAATATTCACGAGGCCTAATTAATATGCATGAGTTACTGGTTACAATGCCTGGTACATTTATGTTTTTGAGGCCTCCATACCTCCCTGGAAGGTACAGGGCATTCGCCCATCAGTCAACCCCCCCCCCCTTCATGTCTCAACACCATCCCCATGCCTCTCCATACTCATCCTCCTATCTGTCTTGCCACCAACAGCCTCATCTCCCTCTCTTTTTCCTCATCTCCAGTCTATTCCCACTGACTGTAGAGTCACCGTCTGCTTTCTTCCCACTGTGTATCTTCATTACCAGCATCCACCTCCCCTCCCCCCCCCCCTTCCATGTCTTTCTGGCTCCAGAAAAACCACCTGTATCTCTCCAGCCAAGGCCCCATGATATCTGGTGATGGGCAAAGCCAGGTTGTGGGGCCACAGAAGGCAGCGGGAGTTGTAGTGACTGGCGTGGATAGAGTCCTTCCAACAATGTTGAACTAGGCTCAACCCCAAACACTTACCTTGCCTCTTGTCTGTGGCTCCTACACTGCCCAGCAAAAATATTATTGCTCTGACCACTGGGGTCAGACTCTCTCTTTATTCCTGTCTGTGCCCTGTGGTATTCACTGCAATGGCACAAGCAGGTAGAACAAGTGGCAGCAGCCAAGTACTAGGTGGGCTGGACTTTGAGTTGCAGGGGGTCCCTCAAAGTCTTTGGGCCAGGTACAGGTGTACTCATAGTACCCCCTATCACCAGGCTGACTGACTTTCTAAGGCATACTTGCTCAGCCCACAAATTGCCATTGCAGCATTTAGGTTGACTGGTCTATTTAAAATTAGACTGGCTCAATGGAGTATTGGTGGGATCTGTTGCCAGTCCATGTATGGCAGGAAAATGTTTAGAGGCACCCAGGACTCTCTGCACTCAAACCTACAATCGACATCGCTGACTCAGTTTAACATCAGCAATGCTGATTGTAAGTTCAGAAAGTTGGGTGCTGCTAAACATGTCCCTGCATACACAGACTGCAGCAGATCTCTGCAATACCCTGTGAGCCATTATGATTCTGGGACTATTTCAAGGAGAATTTGTCTAACAGAGGAAAACAACAATGCACCTACCACAAGGTCAGCACTATGACTATGCAAACAATGGCAGACGTAATGTCTCCCACTCAATGTTTTTATTTTTCCCATGCTAGCGGTGATGCTGCTGGCTGCTGTCCATTCAAGTTGGTGATGGCCTGGAAGGCCGGTGTTGGGCTATTATGTCACAGTTCAGTCTAACAGAAGAGATAAAAAGATGCTGCCTTGTCCCTGCTCCACATATTGGGAAGATTTATCATATCATGGAGAGAGATAAAGTACTTACCAATCAGTTTCTGACTGCCATTTTACAGGCTATGCTTGAAAAATTACAGAAGCTGATTGGTTGTTACTTTATCTCTATATTAACTTATTAGCTCTCTTTGTTAACTTATTTCTAGATTTCTAGTACAGTATGTCAATTACGCTTCATCCAAAATTAATTATATACTGAAAACTTTGTATTTGGTTAAAACATTGTAAAAGTGACTGTATGTACATAAATCACGTTTAACCTGACTTCATTCCATATTTCTCAAGAAAAGCAATCTGAAATTGATGCCAAAAGCACTGTGGACTGAGGAACAGTGGTGAACAGGACGTCCAGGACAAGTCGTACACTATTCCCCACATAATGAGACTAGTCTTCTGTGTTTTGTTTTCAGTGCTTAAACCGCGCTCTATAAAGTCAACAAGTCAAAGTGTTAGCGGAGTAGTAACTTTCACTGAGCAAATAGATGGATTAGCATCAAGTTATTTAAGGGAAACCAAAGTGTATGTTTTGTTGAGTGGAAAGTATATGATGAAAGTACCGGGCAATTGTTAGTTTTTCTTGTGGTTTTAAGGCTCCTGTTCACAATCACACCTCATAATCCATTCTTATTTAACCAAAGTAAACTTTGTGGCACACTAGGCAACTAAATATAGAATATTGCAATATACTGTATTCTAGAAAAAAAATCATGTGAAATATATTTCTTGACATTTTAATTAAAAGTAATAGCTAAGCTGCAAATAAACCATATGAACGTTTATGTCTGACCTCATTCTTGTATTTAATAATAGGCACTTTTAAATTAAAGGGGTTGTTCACATTTCAACAACCCCATGTAATGTTAAGGGTTCTGTCCCCAAGTACCACCTCAACCCCACTACCTAAAACCAGTCCATGCTGTGCTTTTCAGTGAAGTTTATTCAGTAGTGATGAGTATAATGGCTCTGTTCAGCTCTTTTGAAAAGACTATCATTATCAGACACAAGGGGAGATGTATCGAATCTTAGAGAGAGTTACGGTGTAAAAGATGCTCATAGCAATTAATCAGCTAATAACTTTCTTTTTATTGACTGTGCTCAATAAATGAGAGGTACAGTGGAAGATAATTAGTTGATATGGGCAACTTCTCCACTTTATCTTTCTCAAAGGTTTAATGCATCTCCCCTCCAGCCCTTATCAATAGTGCAGAATAGAGCTCTTCTACCAACTTGTTCAACATTTACAGCATGGTCTGGCTCTTGAATTTATGTAATGAGTGGAGGAGACCCTTATCTACACTATTTTGGGTAGCATATCTTACAAAGAACATGTTGATAACACATAGTGAAGGCATCCATAATTTGAGTTGATCCATCATAACCTATAAGTAACTAAGGACCAGTGAAATTATGAAAGTAGGGACTTTACTATTATTCAGTTTATCCATTCATGACATGTATATATATCAAGGAGGGAACAACTACAACAGGCCAATAGTAAAGCTTGCACTTCCACTATTTGTACCTATGTTGTTGCATAGTGGGATATGTTTTAGGCTGCACCTAAATCACTTAATGAATAACAGCATTATTTTTTTTAACTAGCATTATCTGCTTTCATGATGGTGATTGGCTGCTGAAAGGTTTTCAATTGTTTGTATATTTCACAGCATGATTTGCATTGTTAAATAGGAGATGCATTGAGATCTTTATTAATTCATGTTTCTTTTCTACATCATACTTGCTTATGCTCCCAGAATATCAGTGAGTCTCCCAGATTCCATTGAGCTTTCCCAGTTTCCTGGTAAAGTACTTCAGCCTCCCAGATTCCGCCCATTTTCTCAGTGAAGTGGACGGACTGCAGGCTTAATTATGTGATTTACAGTATTATCCAGCGGAGAGTGGAACAATGTTGATGTGTTTCCCCATGCACTACCCAGCTGACGTTTCCTCTAGGATTTCCATGAGGGCACATTTAAAGTGTAAGGTAAGTAAATAACTCATACAGTATGTTCCGGTATGTAATGTTTCTGACTTCTACTTACTATCCAGTCTTGCAGGATAAGATAAAAACTATAACGATAATCTCATATTCTTTTTTTCTTAAACAAAAAACAAAACATACTGTATTTCAATACATTTTTGATTGGCTTTATTGCCCAACACTGCCATTAAAATGTTAAGGTTGAATTTAATCTTTATAATAAAACTGTCTCTAGTGTCAGTGATATTACCTCCAGAGAGTTCTGTCTTAACACATGTGTACAGTCTCCAAACACTTATGTTATTTCCCATACTTACTCATTACATACCCTCTCATAATGATAACACAGACACTCTTGATAATTAACCAATAACAACATCCCAACATTATCTGCAATCAAAAATGTACAGATGAAGCCATACTAATCGTGGCTTCGTCTGTGCTGGGGCGTGCCCGCCTTGGTGTGCCTATCGCATCATCTGGGACGCGCGTGCATGTGAGATGCACACGCGCCCCATTTACTGCAATGGGAGTGTCTCTATGCACTCCTGCAGCGTAGCTAGGCGCCGGAATGCCGAGTCACGCTGGGAGTGCATGTTTGCGATGGAGCCACATCAGATGAGCACGGCTCCATCTGTATAACAGTACAGAAGAAAGGAAAAAGGCACCCAGGAATGTACAGGCTGCGTACAGGAAGAAAAAACACTCTACAGAGAAGAAAAGGCAAAGATGTCCCAAAAAGTGTAGTAGTAAAGGTGAAAAGTAGGGTTGGGTGCCGGGCCATTTTTCAGGTTTTGTGTTTTGATTTTGGATCTGTATCTCCTTCATGTGGGTTTTGGTTTTGGATCTTGATTTTTTAAACAAAATCATAAAAACAGCTAATTAACAGAATTTGGGGTATTTTTGTTCCTACAGTATTATTAACCTCACTAACGTTAAT
Organism: Pseudophryne corroboree; assembly: GCF_028390025.1. Classification (NCBI taxonomy): domain Eukaryota; kingdom Metazoa; phylum Chordata; class Amphibia; order Anura; family Myobatrachidae; genus Pseudophryne; species Pseudophryne corroboree. The sequence goes on from NC_086446.1 coordinate 398,553,249, forward strand.
TTTCACTAATTTCCAGTCAATTCTGAACACCTCACAGCTCACAATATTGTTTTTATCCAGTTTAGGCCAAAACGTTGCATGAAGGTAGCTGGATGACTAAGCTAAGTGACAGCAGTGGGAAGCAAACATGTGGCAACAATATATTTTTAAATGCTGTAATCATCTGTTAAAATTATTTTAAAATTAGGATCAAGTTCTTCTGTTCCTCAAAGATATCTTTAACATGGAGAAGGTTTGATGATCATCAGTTAAAAATTATTTTCAAATTAGTATTAAGTTCTTCTGTTCCTCAAAGATATATTCGACATGGAGAAGGTTTGCTAATCATCCATTAAAAATAATTTTCAAATTAGGATTAAGCTCTTCTGTTCTTCAAAGATATAGTCGCCATGGAGAAGGTTCACTAATCATCCGTTAAAAAATAATTTTCAAATTAGGATTAAGTTCTTCTGTTTCTCAAAGATATATAAAAAATGGAGAAGTTTCGCTAATCATCTGTTAATTTTTTTTTTAAATTAGGATCAAGTCCTTCTGTTGCTAAAAAAATCTACAAAATGCAGAAGGTTTGCTATTCAAGTGTGGAGAGTTTAGTTATATTAATTTAATTAAAATGCAGTTAATTTATAATTATAATTAATAATATTGTGTTAAGAATTATGATAATAGGACAATAAGTTATAACATAAGACTATGAGCTACAGACACACCACCCTGAAATGGATGGAAGCATGCCTAGATGTATACTGGGAGGATACAGCACAAATAAATAAATATATATATATATATATATATATATTTTTTATTTTTATTTTTTTATTGTTGTATTTTGGGTGGACTGACAGAACACCCCTAGTCGGATGGAGCAGCTGCAGTCCCTGGATGTATATTGGGATGACACAGCACAAAATATTGAAAAACAGAATGTATTTTAAAAAAAATGATGCATTAGGCAAGGCTCAAGATTTCAGTTCACAAAAAGATGAATTAGGCACAGAAGAATAAAAAAGACAATATTTTAGATGCTGTAATCATGATTTTAATTTATTTTGGATCACGTTCTTCCGTTGCTGAAGATAATCTTTATAATGCAGACGGTTCACTATTCAAGTGTGGCGAGTTTATTAATGTGTCATTTAAATTTAGTTAGTTTATAAATATTATTGATAATATTAATTTTAATGAATGACAATGTTGTGATAAAAAGAATTATGAAAATAGGACAATAAGTTATAACATAAGAATATGAGCTACGGACACAGCACCCTGAAATGGACGGAGCACGCTGGGGTATACTGGGAGAATACAGCACTAAATATTTTTTTTTAAATATTTTATTTTGGGTGGACTGACAGAACACACCTAGATGGACAGAGCAGCTGCAGTCCCTGGATGTATACTGGCATGACAGAGCACAAAATATTAATTTAAATCTGCGGTTACAGTGTCACACAAATGAGTCAGACATATGTATTATTTTTTATATCACACACTGCGGTTACAGTGTCGCACAAATGAGTCAGAAATATGTATTATTATTTTTTTATATCACACAATGGCGGTTACCATGTCACACAAATGAGTCAGAAATATATATTATTACACACTGCAGTATATCTTCACCGACAGTGTTGCACAAATGAGTCAGAAATATATATTATTAGTATTATACATTGCGTTTTAGCTTCACCGACAGTGTCGTGCAATTGAGTCAGAAATGTATATTATTAGTATGACAACCTGCTTTTTAGATTCACCGACAGTGTCGCATAGCAATACGTGTATACTGTAAGTCACAGAGAGTGATGCACTGCAGTTAACCTTCACTGACAGTGTCACACAACAATATGTGTATAAGTCCCAGAGAATGATACACTGCAGATCACTTTCAACTACACTGTTTTGTTATTAGTTTACTTTAAAAAAAAATTTACACTGGGCCAAAGCCCGTGGATGGACGGAGAGCAAAACACCCCTAGGGCCTAGATGGATGCACACAGCAGCAGTCCCTGGCAGAGGAGGATTTAGACCTCATGGGGCCCTAAGCAAGACACTAATTTTGGGCCCCCTTCCACAAACAATCCATAGTACTTACAGTCTGCCGTGGCCTGAAGCATTCAGCCAGACCAGCGCAATCAAAACTTCTCTGCTATTGGGAGCCCTGCTTCAATCATTGAGGGGTGGGGGGAGGAGGTGCTTATATATAATGCAGTTGCACTAATGGGTGTAATAGTGAGGGCATAAACAATGTGGCTGCAGATATCATATGATAGAGAGAGGCATACATTACAAACCTATACGAGAGCACAGCTAACTTTATACAGAGGCATACACTATACATCTATAGGTGGTGATACCTGAATAATTTAATATGCACACTATTTATGTGTATGTAGGTGGGTAGGCTCACCTGGTACTCCACCTCCATGCTGCCACTGTAAAGGATCTGTCCCCCAGCCGAAAGTCAGCTCCGAGTCCTGAGGCTGATTTATCCCAGCTTATAAAAGGGGCAGCACTAATAAGAGCAGGCTGTGCAGCAAAGCCATAAGAGCAGCTAGGAAACCACTCTCACACCAAAGCAGATTCCATGGAGCCTGCCCATTGTCAGTCTGTCAGGACCGGGGAGGGTGACAGAAGTGAACCTTCTCTGGCTCCTCTATCGCAACACAGCGGAGAGAGGAGAGCAGCGTGTGCTAGGGAGGCGGAGCAGGCACCCAGCAGCTGTCACACTACAATGCATGCTGACAGTCTGCCGGGGGCCTGCAATTATGCTTTAAACTGGTCTGGCACGGGCCCAAGTGGTGTGGGGCATCCTCTCTATCCATCGTCGGCAGCGCGCTCTCTCTATGTACCCAGCCTAAGCTGGCCCTAATCAATTTAATGCCCTAGGCAAGATTTTAGTTGGTGCCACCTTGCAGATAATCCCACCACCAAGCTTAGTGTTTATTTAGCCCTTCCAGAGCTCAGGGAGACAGTTTCCTTTGGCCCCCATCCTCAATATTAAAAAAATGAACAGTGTGTGCCATAGGCGAGTGCAAAAAATATAAAGGGAGTGGCGTCTGGGGAAAGAGGCATGGCCACAGAATAGTATCATTTATATTGCACCGCATGGCAGGTTCCGTTATTCACATTACAACACACATTGATACCCCTTATACACATTACACCACCCAGTAGATCCCCATATACATGTTACACCACAGTTCAGCTGCTTATACACATTACACCCCTTTATACACAGTATGACATAGTAGAGCTGGTTATATACATTACACCACAGTTCAGCCACTTATACATGAAACGCCATAGTAGAGACCCTTATACAAGTTATACCACAGTAGAGTCCCTTTTACATGTTACACCACAGTAGAGCCCATTATACATGTTGCACCACAGTAGAGCCAATATGGAAGTAGCTGTGAGGTGAGGACAAGAGAGAGAGGTGAGGACGGGAGAGAGAAAGTGGTGAGGGCACAAGAGAGAGAGAGAGGTGAGGAGGGGAGAGAGAGGTGAGGACAAGAGAGAGAGAGAGGGAGGTGAGGATGGAAGAGAGGGAGGTGAGGACAAGAGAGAGTAAAGTGAGGTGAGGATGTGATATATAGAGAGAGAGGGAGGTGATGATTGGTGAAGACGGGAGAGAGGGAGGTGAGGATGGGACAGAGAGGGTGAGGTGAGGACGGGAGGAGAGAGTGAGGTGAGGACGAGGTGAGGTGAGGAAGGGAGAGAGAGAGTGAGGTTAGGACAGGAGAAAGAGAGGGAGGTGAGGACAGGAGAGAGAGAGAGGAAGGTGAGGACAGGAGAGAGAGAGAGAGAGGGAGGAGAGGACAGGAGAGAGAGGGAGGTGAGGTAATGGGGAAGAAAGAGAGGATGGGGAGAAAGAGAGGGAGGAGAGGTGAGAATGGGAGAGAGACTACCACAGCGATGCTAATCACATATGTACTAACAAACGGAGGCCCCCCGTGAGACATGTGCCCCCCGTGAGACATGTGAGAAGGTGCGCTAGGGGTCTCCGTCAACTCCCTGGTCTCTCCATCTTCTCCCAGGCCGGGAAGCAGGCAGCAGGCGGTCCCAAGCGCCTCCTCCTCCTCCCCGCAGCCAGAAGGAACTCCAGCTGTGTTGCTGGGGGCTGTGTTGCTAGAGGAGTTTGGGTTCAGGGACTAGGGCTGCCTGCACACGGGTATGCCAGGGAGAGGGGGATGAGCGGTGCTGGACAGAGGAGGCGGCGGGATGCAGCAGCCAGCGGTAAGAAGCCCATAGGCTTCTATTTGATATTGCCATTTTCCCTTTAGTACATCCCGCACAGAGGGAGGTGAGGACCAAAGAGAGGGAGGGTGGATGAGGATGGGAGAGAGAGAGCGAGAGAGAGGGAGGAGAGGTGAGGATGGGTGAGAGAGGGAGGAGAGGTGAGGATGGGTGAGAGGGAGGCGAGATGAGGACGGGAGAGACAGGGAGGTGAGATGAGGACAGGAGAGAGAGAGAGAGAGAGGTGAGGAAAGGAGGGAGAGAGTGGGAGCTAATGTGAGACAGCCAGGATAAATATACATCTGCGCTCACCCTGGCAGGGTCGGCACACAGATCCATCTGTCAGTGCTCCTGCTGTAGCTTCTGTGCTGCGGTTGGGATCCAGAACTGCCTGGGTTATGAGTTTTCTCCTCAGGACAATCAGTCTGCAGACAGGGTGGGAGGGCTTGTGGTCACATGTAGACCACGCGCCAACAGTCATTGATAACTGTACAGCTGATGCTCTTCAGTCTTTTATCCCCCCGCGGTCACTCCTCCTAAATGCCATGCATGATGAAATCACACCCGCATGTGCATTCTGAGAAGGTGGGAGGGAAATGAGCGCAGCAGTAGAGATACGGATAGTATAAATCGTAAAGGTAGATACGGCAGCGTCACGCAGCCTCTCTCTTTCCTGGCAGCCACGCACATGCTCCGGTGCTGCAGCAGCCTCCTGCTGTGCGGGCTGACCTGCTGGAGGTCTGTTGGTGCCTGGAGGAAAGTGCTGAGAGGCACAGGATGATGCAGCTGTGACTGCAGCTGCTATTCAGGGAAGGATTTCAGGGCCCCTTGGGACCCGTTGGGCCCTAGGCAACTGCATAGGTTGCCTAGCGGTAAATCTGTCTCTGGTCCCTGGATTTGTACTGACCTATGATGATAATACAGCACAAAATATTAATTTTAAATATATGATTTTTGGGGGGCAGCGAGGCCTATGGAGGACAGAGCACAAATGAGAGAAGAGCACAACGTTTTTTTTTTAAATATATGATTTTTGGGGTGCAGTGAGAAGAGCCCCCTGACAGATCAGCACTGAGGTCCTAAATCACCCTTAAAACACAGCAGGCCTATGGAAGACAGACACAAATGAGAGGAGAGCACAGTGTTGTTGTTTTTTTAATATATGATCTTTGGGGCAGCGAGCAGAGCCCCCTGACAGATCAGCAGAGCCCCTGAATCACCTCTAAACAGCAGGCCTATGGACACAGAGTACATGGGGGAACACAGAGCACAATCCAGCACGGACACGTCCGTACAGTACACTCTCCAATGCCGGAGTGAAGATGGCGCTGATGCACGGGGATTTATATATAATCCAAAACCCGCGAGAATCCGACAGCGGGATGATGATCTTTTGCCTCGCCTTCAAATCCGAAGCAGGTGGTAAAAAATAAAATAAAAGTAATGCTGAGAATAATCTAAATAAAAATAAAAGTGCTGATTAAATTTATGTCATCACACTGGTGCGCACACATACACATCTAACTGAATATGCATGATGCACTTGCTGCCAAGTTATTCAAAAACACTGTGAACTCCACAACTCTACCCTGGCTTCCCCCTAATCAATTACACAATAGTTACACTAGCCCTCTCTAATGTTTAACCCATTCAGTGGCAAGTTTTCAATTTAAAAACACACCCTGGGGGGTTGTTTTTAAATTGGAGCGGGGGGGGGGGGGGAGATGCAGAGTGACGACTGATGGGGCAGGGCGAGGTAATCGCCTGACAGTCGCTTGCGGGCATCGCCCACGGAGATCGCCAGCCCCAGCGCTGATTCCCAGCTGCCTTGCAGCGCCCGAGAATCAGCATAAGCCATTTTACTGCTAAGCCTGCCGTCTAGCCAATAGGAGTCTGGGGGGTGGGCTAAACTCCTTAATGGAGTATACTGATTCCCGGGCGCCGTGCACTCTGCGCGGCTGTCCCTGGGGAATCAGTCAGTAGTATGCCCGGAAATCTTCCGGGGTTGCCAGCGGGATGAAGGTTTCCGGGCAAACCACTGAAGGGGTTAAAAGCAAAATCCAAGCACAGTGTGCATCATAGCCAGTGCCTGCCCTGCACAACACCAACTGAAAGAGGTTGTACTGAAATATAAACACTAGAGAGATACTGTAGTGGACAAACAGCAAGAAAGAGAGGGACAGGAGAGAAACAATCAGCAGAGGGACAAGACAGGGAGAGTGAGAAAAAGAGCAAGACAGAGGAGTGGTGAAGAAAGAGAAGAGGCACAAGATGGATTGAGTTTCAGGAGAAAAAGGAAAAGAGAACCAGGAAAGGGGAAGAGTGTCTGAGGCAGAAAGAGAAAAAGAGGAAAAAAGCGAGAGATGGGGAAAAGAGAAAGGAGGAGAAAAAGAATGACGAAGCACTGAAGAGAGAGGAGAAAATAGAGAGTAAAAAAACAAGAACTCTGCAGCACCAGGAGCAACAGCTAGTACAAAAATATATATGAAATCCTAAAATGATTAATACAACAAATAAGAGGAAATATGAGGCTGGAAAAGTTCTGACCCTTGGCCCCAATAGTCGGTTCCTGCTCCCAGTTGCCCTCTCCTGTTACTTGCATTGGATTGCCTCACCGGGGAGCCGCCTCTGGTCTATTTATGTCGGTACAGTGTTTAGAGGCACTGGTTATCAACACTCACACCGGCAAACACCTTGCGTGATGAAAACGATGCAAGTAGCGGGTATAAGATGCTGGGTGCTTCTAAACATTGTCCCAGCATAAATGGACCAGAAGCACCTCCCTGTTTAGGCAGTCCTATGACGCTTGTTACCTAACTCAGAGAGATGACATGCTAATTCCTAGTAACAAACTGCAATCTGTTTTGTCTTTTCAATAGCACATAATGGATGATATGCCACATACAGTATGTATCAAACTCCGGAAAGCAAAACTTTTCAGAACTTGTACTCGATAGGCAACGCCATCACCTATAGAAGCCTATGGTACTTTTTTTTGCAGAAATTCACAGAGAGTGGTCCGAAAGAACCTGTTTTGTCACCTCTGGGGTGCATGCACAATAGGACTCCCGGAAGTTCTCACATTGTGACAGACCGCTCTGACCAGAAGAACTATCACGAATGTAATTATTTGCACAGCATAGCAGTGACAAAGGGCAGGATGATTTGCATAGAATATGCAATACATTACACATCCTGCCCTATATATATATATATATATATATATATATATATACACACACACTACATATATGCTGTATATACAGTAGGTCTGTTGTAGAGTTATACATGGACTGAGTCTTCCAGTGCCAGGAGCTATAGGAGGAGGGAACAATGAAGGCAGTGGTATTGTCTATGCTTTGGAAGGTCACAGCTAAGGGCGTTTATGTGCTAGTGTGAGTTTAAAAACGGTCCACCTAGTAATAAAAAACATTGCATTGTGCGACAGACGGAACCTTCTGGTAGACCCACCAGATTGGGGTGATAGTGCCCAAAAGAGTAATTAAAATGTATGTATTTATTTTTTAATCTTAATTCCATCGGACACTTTTTTTAATGGAAGCCTACGATAATTGCTACCTCATTGCGTGCACCAAATGAAGGGCATATACAGTGGTGGCTCCAGAGGTGGGGCTGCAGCACAGTTCAAAATTCAAATAGGGGAGTCAAACCACCTGCCAGTGAGTCCCGGCTGGCGATGTTTGGCAGTGTGTGGGGTAGTAGTTGGTGTGGCTCCCCTATTTGAATTTAGTTTGGATCCTCCACTAGTGGCAGAGTTGGATCCACCTGTAGTAAGAGCTGTGTGTATTTGGATGCTTGCATTCATAGCCATTATTACCATTGCTGCGATCTTGCACCAGTCCCACCTTTGGTTCAAAGGATTCATATGATAACAGGGGTAATTGTATGAACAACATTGTGCACTGCATCATGTGATTCCATCTACATGCCTTCTCTGAACTTACATGCAAATGTCATAATAAAACCCAGTTATGCCAACTCACTTAGTGCTTGTTTTTTATTTATTCACTTAAATGTTTTGGATGTATAGTTTTTGTTTATTAGGAACCAAGTACATGGAGACCATGAACTTGCTTTTTGTTTATTTGTAATGCTCTGTGTTCTGCTAATTGCATTATTTGTAGATTTTATTAGCTACAAATGTACTGAGCACTTTAGGAACCATGCTTGGGAGTTCTAAACTTGTCATAAGGTGCAGAGATTGAACTGCCTTTTCCTGGGATAAGTTCTGGGTGATTCTCGTGCATTTATAAATGTATATACTGTATATAACCCAATAAGGCGTAGAGCAAAATGGCATTTTTTTATACTGCATGACTATGCTTGTGCAGATGCACAAATTCTAATAGGGAACTGCATGGATTTGCGGAAAAAAATTGCGGCATTCGCAAGGGTTCAAAATGTAGCTTCTTATGATTGGAGGAGTTGGATGAATTGGGAGGGGGTATACCTTGCAAAAATAATTTATTTAATTAAGATTGATGGAGAAGAACTTAGGGGGCGGGGTGACTGTCCCTTGGTGGACTGTGCTATAAAGCATCTTCCTCCATCCAAAAGGAGTTGAATGCTTGAATGGGTTCAGGTGGTGCTATTGTACTCTTTCAATGGGCTGCCTATTGCACCTCCCAGATGCATTTTTTGGGAAGTGAATTTCTTAGCAAAATTCAGCCAATGCAAACTTTTCAAAACACATAAGTGTCACCAATAGTAAAGTCAGCCCTGACATCCACTTACTCTCACAATTAATTTATTACATAAATTAAGCTAAAAAAAAGTCTAAGATTTATTTTCGGAGACAGACTGAGGCCAGTATTTACTAAAAATCCGAGTTTGGTCGATTTGTGTTTTTTTTTCTAAGTCCCAATCCGGGAATTCACTAAGCACCAATCTCGGCAGTGTCTGGTCTATTCGTAATGGTTTGACTGACAACGTCCCGAAATACGAATGAATAGACCATCGATCAAACGCGGCTGTTATTTCATAGAATACGGGAATTCACTATTCATTCGTATTTCGGTGTTAGTCTCTGAGGGCTCAAATGCGGTCGCATTTTTTTTTGCGATTCGTTAAAAAAAGCGGCAAAAAAATAGACCTGCTTTTTTCAGTCGTGTTTACATGTGTTGCAAATAAAAAATCACTCACACCTGAATTAGGATGCCTATAAAAGGATGTTTGGCCCATTTCAATACACCTACACTCAGAAATGGCAGCAGGACTGTGGGCCAGTGATCTTTTGTGTGCTGTGGGATTCCTCCGACTCAGACATCAGCCTGTAAGTACCCAGGGCCAAGAAACTGAACATGGTCAGCAGGTTGTACAGGTTCCGCGGAGGCTGCGCAGGCCTCGTTTTTTTAGGGGGCGTTTAAACTTGAACGCATTGTTCGATGATAAGGTCATACAGATGTTCCGTCTAAATCGTAACAACATTTTCCGTCTGTATGACCTTGTCAAACTGGGCCTAGACCCTGAGACAGCACGCTCTCGCCCTGTCTCAGGCCTGCACAAACTCCTGGCTGTGTTGCACTTTATGGCTACTGGCAGCTTTCAGGCTGTGTCTGGGGATGTCATAGGAATCTCACAGCCCACATTTTCCAGAATATTAACACAGGTGATGTATACCTAACAACCTCTTCTGTTTTGTGTTTGTTTTAATTTCTCGGTGGCCAGTTCAGTCCTAAAATCTCAAGTTTATTGTTCTTTAAAATGTTCACACAGGTTTTGGCTGTTTTGCAGCCACACATCGAGGCCTCAATCTGCTTCCCTACCCAGGAGTCTCAGTGGCATGCCGTCAGGGTAGTTTTATATGAGCTGGCTGGCATGCCCAATGTGCTTGGAGCCATAGATTGCACACACATTCAGCTACGACCACCTAGGGGCAGGCAGCACATATATACAAACCACCATTTTGAATACTCCACAAATGTGCAGGTGGTTTGTGAAGCAAATCTTAAAATAATGAGTGTTGTTGCTGGTTACCCTGGGGGCTGCCATGACTCCTTCATCCTCAGTCAGTCATCCCTCTTTGATAAGTTTGAGGACGGACAAATGCCAGATGGATGGCTGCTGGGTATGTAATTTGATATGTGTAGGCCTGCGTAGACTTTGCCCAAATACAGGTGCAGATGTATTAACCTGTAGAAGGCATAAGGAAGTGAGAAACCAGTGATCTGTGCAAGGTGTTAAAGGCACCAGCCAATCTGCTCCAATATGTAAATTAACATTTAGGATCAGATTGTCTGCTGCCTTTATTACCTTGCACATATCACTGGTTTTTCACTTCCTTATGCCTTCTACAGGTTAATACATCTGCCCCACAGTGTGTTACTTATGTGTTGCTGTATCTTCACATGAATCACGTTACTATATCTGTCTTTTAGGTGATGGAGGATATGGCTGTTTCTCTTGGCTTCTAACTCCATTGTCCCGACCTGATACCCCTGCTGAACACAATTACAATCATGCACATAAGTCCACGCGGAATGTGATAGAAAGATGTTTTGGTGTGCTGAAATCTAGGTTTCGGTGTCTGGATAAGTCTGGTGGCCTTTTGTTGTATAGTCCCTCCAAGGTGACTCAAATTGTGTTCTGCTGCTGCTTTCTTCGTAACATGTGTTTGCAACAACATCTGCCACATGTTGAGGAGGAGGAGGAGGAGGAGGAGGAAGAAAGCAGCAAGTAGAGGAATTAGAGACATCTGGTGATACTTGGAGTACTGATGTAGGGAGGCAGGTTAGGCAACACATCATCAATAGCTATTTCTAAGGTAAGCTTGGTTTGCTTATTTCATTTGTTGTGTCTTCATAAATAGATGTTTTGTTTTTTTGATCAAAAACCATTACTCAGAATGTGTCTGTCTCCTTGACACATACAAACATACCCTCGCTATATGATCAACAAATGTTGCATGTGTATTGTGTGTCTTTTTAATATCAAAACAACAGATTATGAGTGCCATGCATTAAGTCTGGATAAGTGTTCGAAATCTTACAGTGCTAATTTCTTATAAGCCCACATCATCCATTTATTATTTCACTTTATCATTGTGTGTAATGTCCTAATGCACAGGTTCACAAACTCCGCCCCCAGGACCACACACAGTGCATGTTTTTCTCGTAACCCAGTAGAAGCACAGGTGTATGAATTACTCACAGACATATGTAAAAAGGTTCACAGGTGGAGCTAATTATGTCACTTGTGATTCTGTGAGTAGACCTACAAAACATGCACTGTGTGGGTTCCTGATGGCCGAGTTTGAGAACCTGTGTTCCCAAAAAACACTCCTCAACATATAATATGTTTGCCTTGAGGAATACATGTGTCCCTATGTGTGACGCACCATCATATTTAAGACTCACAAACTTACTGTAATCAGGAATAATTTATTTCCTAATGTTTGATGCTGTAAACTTGATGATGTGTAAGTAAATACACAGTTTGCCACACATATACATTATTATAAACAGTTTTTTTTAAATTGTGTAAAAGTACATATTTGTTTGTTTCAGCATCATGTGTAAAAACATGCTTAATAATTTATAGCACACACAAACCTGTCCCAACAATACTGACATTTGGACAATGTTTTAAAAACAAAATAAAGGCAACATATTACAAGCTTTTTACGCCACTCAATTGTATTCATCTTGTAATGTTGTATAGATAAGCTAGCTAAGATATGTATCACTAACATTGTAATTTGGATTATCTGCAGGCAAAGAGAATGATTGGAATCTAGAAAGAGTAATGAATAGAAAAAAATCAAGTGGTCACTTTACTTCCTGCTAAAGACATTCTGCCTGGCTGGCAATTATTGTATCTGCAGGCAAAGAGAATGATTGGAATCTAGAAAGAGTAATGATTAGAAAAAAATCAAGTGGTCAGTTTACTTCCTGCTAAAGACATTCTGCCTGGCTGGCAATTATTGTATCTGCAGGCAAAGAGAATGATTGGAATCTAGAAAGAGTAATGATTAGGAAAAAATCAAGTGGTCACTTTACTTCCTGCTAACATGTCTGTGTGGCTCCATCAACATTTTCCTCCTACAATACCCCAAAAAAATGACAAGGAATAAATGTGCGTACTATTTTTTACACTAATTTGGTGCACTTATAATTAATGATGTTAAAAAAGGGGCAAGGAGCTAAGTGTGCTATTTTGTAAAGCATCAAAAACACTTGCTAACTTTACTTATCACAAATGTCTAACTTCTTTTTGTTATGTTTTTTTGGTGGCTGCTTGTCCTGCCCTTTGCCTTTAGCACTGTCATGTTGGCGTGCTCTGGTGGACCGTCTTGGTGGTGATGAGACTGGCGTGATATTTGGAGTAGTCGTACCAGAACTGCTGGTTGTTTGCTGTTGGTGCATGCATCTGAGTGTTTCATTCAGGTTAGTGAGGGTGGCATTGAGTTTACGTGTCGCAGCATTTTGATTGTCTACTATTCTGAATTAACTTTCATTAATCTTTTGACTGTTTTGAAAAATGCTCATATAACTTTGCTGTTGTCTGTGCTGTTCTTCCATTAGTCTGTGCTGTTCTTCCATTATGCGCTGTAAGTTGCCCATGACCTGTGTAATGTCTGTACGCATGAGTTCCATGGTATTGCCTATTCTGGTTGTTTGCTCATTTTGTCGACTCAGATTTCTTGAGATTCTTCTGAGGTGAGATGGTAGGCTTGCAAACATTTGTGTCTGCTTACGCAGGCAATCTTCATTAGTGGCCTGCTGTCTAGCCCAAATAGTCCAAAACACCTGATCAGGGCCTTGTGTTCCTGGTGTTGTTGGGTTGTGTTGTGGTGGGGGTGGTGTGCTTTGCTGTGGTGGTGTACTCACAGGTGCTGTGGGGCTCATTCCTTGCATTAATGGCTGCATTTCTAAGATGTTTGTCTCCTCCATGTCACTGTGTTGGTGTTGTTGCGGAGGGATGCTGTTCCCAGGACTCGAAGCTGAAATGTTAAACATATCTCCGTTAGCCATCCATATGGTTGGGAAATTATAAAAAAACACTACACATGGAACACATGTCATTCACTGTTGCTTTAAACTATTCTGCCTAGCAACATCATCACTCATAGCTTAAATACATACATATGCCTGTTTGTGGCAAATGTGTCTGGTTACTTAATTGTGAAAGCAAACACTTTAGTTTTATTTTAGCTCACACATACTCCAGCATAAAAAAACATTGTAATACATAATGTGTTACCTTATAGCTTTGTTCAAACAAACATAGTAATGTTTTTGTAGATATTTTGCAATGTTACCTTAAGCACACATGAGATTTTTGGAAAAACAAACTTACTTTTTACAAACAAACCAACATGCTTTTTTGTTGCAGCATCTTAGACCCAATGTCATACTATATGACTCAAGTGGACATACATATCTTTACTGGATGTGGACAAGGCCATTTAGTTTGGATTTAATTTCAGCTTTTACTTACTGCGGTAAGTATTTTTGTTTTGGATGTGTTTGGACTTAATGTGGTTATGACTGATTATGATTATGTTCTGACATTTTACACTTTTTTTCAGTTTGATAGTCACAATCAAGATGAGGGGAGTGTGGATGATGTCTTGGAGGTGTGTCCAAAATTTGGAGTGGGGGGACAGAACATACAGACGATAATCTTCGTGGCGGGGTAGCCTGCTGTGTTTGTGGCGGGGCAGATGACCTTGCTTTCTTTTCGGCCACAGGTTTCTTGTGGTGATGTCTAACAGAAGAGCCACTTCTGCTGCTCCATACTTCTTTTGATGGACCTTTTAATGAAAGTGCAATTTTGTTATGCCCATTCCTTTACAAGCATACCCTATACTACAATGGACACTTTACCTGCTTCCGCAGCGTCATTATCATCAGATGTGTTAGGATTTACTGGCCGACGAGTAGTACTGCTTTTTTCAGACACTGTATAAAATGAGATATATTCATAAATCATGCTATTGTGTATACATCCACCCATTATGCTTATAAACATTTTTTCCTTTAGAAATGCTTGGTTTTTACTTCAAAAAAACATAAGGACCAGAAATACAAAAAAAAAAAAAAAAACACTATGGCAACATCAAGACAGGCAAACATGTACAGGACACTGACATAGGCAACAAGTTAAAGAAATGGGTTTTTATTTATTTTTAAAAACACAAATTAATTTTGTATTGTTTTTAAAAATAATACAGATGCAATATCTAATTGGCTCTGTGATGTGGCACTCCAAATACACATTACCACTATATGTCCACACAAAAAAACAAGCAAAAGTAAAGTTTTAAAAAAATGCAGTATGGTGTCACGGTACAAATAGAAGCAAAAAAAAAAATGTTTAGAATATTTTTAAAAAAACATACCATTCTGTTAAGATGACATTACACATGTAAGTGGTTTACAAACCACTTTCCAGTACTCCAGCCTCTAACATGACAAGGACTTATTTTAATTCCAAAAAACATGGTTCACTTATATTTAAAACATAGTCAAATTTTTTAACGTAAAAAACGCCCAAAAGGAAAACATTATTGCAGGACAAAATCAGAGACACAACAAATCCAAACTACACATGCTAAATATCTGTCTGAAAAACACATGACATACAATAAAGTAAGATGTTACATTGGCTTTTAGCTAACACATGACCCAAAACAATGTATTTGCAAACACACACTTGAAGATGGGAGTAATATGCAACGTCACATAACACAGATTACAAAATACAACTTATAATAAAAAAAATAAAAATAAATAAAACATGCTCACCAATCTTCCTTGGCCTATCTGAATCCTGGACATGGGTTGCAGAGACAACTTCAGGAGGTATGACACTCCGCATGCTCCAGATATCTTGCAATATAGGGCTGCCCACCACCGGTTTGCCGAGCCGACTTGGCCTCCTTGGCCATTTTGGACTTGACACGTCGCTTTATGTCATAGTACCGTTTGCGGCATGTGTCCTCCGTCCACTTGACCACCCCCTCACTACTGACAGCAGCAACAATTTTCGACCACAACACCGTCTTCCTCCGTGTTGGCACCTTGGCGGACTCAGGGCCAAATAGCTGCCTCTGATACTTCAGCAGCTCACGCACCAATGCCACATTTTCAGCAAAACTAAACTTAACATTCCGCCCAGTCTTAGTAGTGGTGCGTGGCTGCGGAGCACTCTGACTGTCACTGTCACTTGAGGCTGCTGCAGCAACCTCACCCACCTCCTCCACCTCACTTACCTCACTAACACTCACCTCCTCCACCTGACCGACCTCCTCCCCCTCACTCACACCCTCCACCTCTGAGTCACACATAATTGTGTGTCAAACAGTTAAAACAGGGGAAAAAAAAGACAAACAACACACTCCTCCACTACCACTACACAACTCACACACACACACACACACACACACACACACACACACACACACACAAACACTGACAAGGGACTATAAAGAAAAATAACTTGGACTAAAAATGAGACAAAACCACAAAATACAAGACAACAAGAATGACAAGACGACTTTCAAACACAATACCACACTCAGAAATCGCTACCAACACTCCTCTTCAAACCACAAAATCACCTACCTCCACAGCACAACCTCCCTCCTCCTCACCACTAACTAAACCCACGATGTGCGGACGGTTTGGGGTGTATTTATATGGTTGCGCACAGACACTCCTACCATCTGAAACACAACCAATCACGAACGGGGATGAAAATCGAAACTGAAAGTGAAAATGCGGCCGCGGGGGAAAAAAAACCCTGCCGCGTTTAACTTAGTGAAAAAAACAGCAAATCCAACAAAAACACGTACGCAAACGACAATGACGTCCGTAAATGTGCCAAAAACCCCCCGACTGGCATCGACATTGGAAAACACGAAAACCATAAAGTGGAGTGCTTCGTAACTTTGCGTATATGGATTCAAAAAGTTGCATGAAAATGCACCCGATACAAAACGAGTTTAAACACTACACAAACCGACTCAAACACGAATATTAGTAAATATTGGCCTGAGTGTTTAAATAAATGACAATGGGTCCAGAAGTGATATTAGGCAGGACTTTGAAATAATGTTTTCACTTTCTAATTTTGGAAGGACTCAAAATCTTTCAAAAATAATCACACGTTGATTTTCTGGGGCAGTTACCAAAACCAGGTTGTGGGCATGCACCTATAAATATGCTATGTGAACAGCTGGATGCATCAGTGCAAATGAAAAAGCCCTGCACACTCTCATGTTTTTTACTTCTTTAAATCACCTTTAATGTTGGTACATTTGTATATATATATATAAAATCATATTAGCACTCTGAAAGTGGTTGATGGCTTAAACACACTTTACAAAGTATGCAACAAATTCATGTAGATTTTAAAATAACTTTTTCTGTCTAATATAATATATTTTTCAACTATAATTTAACCCCTTTATACAAATTACAGTTTAGAAATCGCACATCAGTCAGCGCCATAATGTAGAATTACATTTTTAACCATCATCACAGGAGAAAGGGTGATTTTTCTGGTGCAAACTTCTGTCCCCCCAACAGGTGCAGAGATGGAGCAAGGAAATGTGAGGAATCAGTGTCCAGAATAGAATTGTTTTTTATTATTATTATTATTATTATTATTATTATTATTATCCTTTATTTATATGGTGCCACAAGGGATCCGCAGCGCCCAATTACAGAGTACATAAACGAATAAGCAAAACAGGAAACAGTAATTTACAGTTGAAGACAAAGAACAAGTACAGGGTACATAAACACTTCTGCATCAGCAGACGACACTGAAATAAGTATCAGGGTGGCAGAAAACTGTAGATTTCGTGCCATCGAAGATGGTTTAAGTAAGAGAAGGAAATGCACAATAAAAAAAAACCAAAAGTGCCTCCATACTGTATAAGGAAATCCTAATGATATTGATTTTTTCTGAGAGTCTGGCATAATAAGTTTCATGATATAGTCGAATTATCTGCCTGATGAAACACATTACCATTAGATACACAATTATATACATCTAATAGTAACTGCTGCTGTATTATTTCCAGTTTGCATTTGATTTATTCATGATAAAATTAGAGCAGACATATTTATGTCACAGAAGCTCGGCCCTAGATAAAAATAAAGAAACCAACGACCAAGAAAAAATATTACCACTTGTCTTATGTTTATGGAGTTTAAATATCAAAACACTTTTAATCATTTTCAGGAGTGCTCCTAAATAATCTATAAAAAAACAATATTCATTCATATCCTTGAAGTAGAACAAACCCCCCAAATTGTAAGATGTTTATATCCGATAAGAACTTAATTAAAATGACACAAATTTTGTATCCCCATATTCATGAAACTAAACCAGTGCTTTCCAGAATAATTTCTTAGGATATCTGTAAATATGCAATCATGAGAAAAAGTATAGCAACGCATCATGACTTATTTAGTTTTCCTCAGCCAATAGATGTAGCCTTCAAAACTATACATTTCAGATGACACTTAGACGCCTGCTTCCCTCCAGAAAAATAAAAAATAGAAATGTTTCTGTTCATTCTGTAGAGGTGTTAGCCACGTCTTCACTGGAAGGGGTTAAATTAAGTCCTACATATAAAATCTTGCAATTTGGGGGGTTTGATCTACTTCAAGAATATGAATGAATATTGTAAGCAATTTATGTAGGAGCACTTCTAAAGGTTATTAAAAGTGTTTTGACATTTAAACTCCATAAACTTTGCAGCAGAAAGCGGCACAACGTTACAGATATACATATTTATACAGTGTATGGGCTCCAGTTAGGGTTTAGTGCTGTAATATGGTGCATATGCCTGAAATATAATTTTCATTTAAAAATTACCCTTTTTATGTCTACACTGTTTAGCAGTATACAGTTATTAATCTTGTCTGTAAGTAGGACATACAGTATCACAGAGCAGCAATTATTAATATTTTTTATGTTTTTAGAATATCCTGTCCAACAGGTGCCCAGAAATAATATCTCATGTCTGTATATTAAAATTTCATATTTAGTTATAGCCTTTTCTACTCTCCCAGGACTGCAGAAACATAACCACAATGTAAATATTAAAGTGGAATCTACATTTTAAGCAAATAGAAAAAGTTTAAACATTATATAATGTGAATGTATAGTTCACAGAAGCAGTGAAAATAAAAGAATTTCAGGTATGAGATACTTTTAAAGAAAGTCTTCTTGCTGGGTATTAAACTAACCTAGACATTACCTACCACGTTATTCTAGTAATTACAGAATTTCCTCTCCAGACATCCTGCATATAAGACAAAGTAGGAAGTATACACTCAGGAATAAGCTCTAGTGCACATATTTTAGAAATAGCATATATCAATAAAGTAATTCATGCAGGCAGACATCTGGAGTTATTCTACCATTATGGACAAATAACAAGCATATTCTGTCATTAACCTGTAATAAGATAAATACTGAGGTTTGCCATTTGCCTGTAATAGGGATTTTCTGGGTATATGCAATTTTTAAACTAAATACTGACATGTTGCAGGAAGTTATCCCTTCAAATTTGATGAAGCTGTGGACAAATTGCAATAGGATATGCTGTACTGGTCAATGCACACCTAGTTTAGAAATTAGACTGTTCCTTAATTTACCCTAATAGAGCTCTAGGGATCAAGGTCATTTTAAAGGGTAAAGTGATTTAGAATGTGAACATAGTACACATTTGTGTTGCATACACACTGAACTTCATTACAGTACATACTGTATAGTATTAGTAAAGAAGGCTATATAACCGTGCTCACCAGTGCTAACTTGTGGCCCAGTGTTTCTGTGGCCACACACACTAAATAATCTGATTGATAGATAGATAGATAGATAGATAGATAGATAGATAGATAGATAGATAGATAGACAGACAGACAGACAGACAGACAGACAGACAGACAGACAGACAAATAGATAGATTGATTCATGGGTGACAATCTGTGTTTAATTTGTACAGTTTTGATCATTGTATATGTTAAAGTGTGTTATAGTAAAAAGCTATTAATTGTAAAATAATATTTTACGTCTGCTTGCTGTGCAATACAAGCTTAAAGAGATCAAATGGCAAATTACAATTATTGCATCTGTATGCACATTTGTATGCATGTTTTCAACACAGTCATTTTGTGAGCATTTAATGCCACTTTTTTTTACATTAAAATATACATAAATGAAACATCACAATAAACAAGTCTGTTTCTTTAAAAAAAAAAAAAAATTCTGTCTAGGGGGTAGATTACCAAAGTATTAATTGAATAATATTGCTAGATTGCATGATCTGTAATTACTGTATATACAGTATATATATATATATATATATATATATATATATTTTTATATATATATATATATATATATATATATATATATATACATATATATATATATATATATAAACCATAAGGCATGATACATGTGATTCTTTATCTATATTGCTGTGTTATTGCCTGGTAATGTAATGGAAAACTATGGAGGAATAATGTACACTAATTCCTACTGTGTTCTTACTATGTTTTCATACAGTATGTAATTAGTATTAGTCCCATACAATTTAAGTGGAACTAAAATAATATTCACCTCTTATCTCCCTCACCCTGTTCATGTGCTCCTCGTTGAACCTCTGAATGTCAGCACATTAAATCTGCATCAGACCCCTACACAAACAGATTTAATGAGTGATATTGCGATTATAATAAGTTAAGCAAGGCTGTTTTCAGTAATGTAAGTATACATATGAAACTTCTTTATTTTTGGCAAATGGCAGATTGAAATCCCTACACTCGATGTACCAATCACATTATTTGCATTTATCTATGCATCCTTCCCTGATATAAAAAAGGTGATGGCGTGGTTAAAAAGACAGAAAAGAACTCATCACATGACACAGGGCACACATATGTTTTAAAATAAATTCAAAGAGACACAGTGAAAGTGTTTCATTTAAAATACTGTATATTTTCTGGATTTTTTTTACATTTACTTTTTTTTGTTTAGCTTTATCATTCACTATAAAATGTCCCCCCCCCAAAAAAAAAAACAAAAAAAAACAAAACAAAAACAAGATACAATAAAAAGAACATTTTCAATAAATGCAAACGTCAAGAGTATAATAATTTAAAATAAATACATAAAAGCACTCATGTTAACCAGATAAAGACCCACAAGCAATTTTGTAATGCTGCAAACTTCACAATCAACTTTAATGGATTTTTTTTTATTGCAAAAAATTATAGAAATAAATTATTTAAAAAAAAAACATACCTGTACCTAAGTCGGAAGGGAGATAATTTATAAAACGCAAACAGAAAAAGGAGCACCACTCTAGCTCAGAAAAATTCAGAAAGTACAGTATGTCTGTGTTGTGTGCTGTACTTAGGATTTCTTGGGTAATAAAGTGAGAGAGAGCTCTAGTAGTAAATAAAGTAAGTTTCCCCATAAAAAAAGTTATACAATTTCCATTCATTTCACAATTCTCTATTTATCATGCAGGACACTTTTAAAATGATCTTATACCTATGATGACATTGAATCATCCTGAAGCAATAATATTCATTAATTAGCCATATGTGATGAATCATCTAGTAAAATGGCAACAAGATATACATATGTAGTATTTTTTATTAGCATTTTACTATTCTTAAAATATTGTTATCTGACTCAATGCTGAAACTGAATCTTGTGCTCTAAAACGAAAAGTAACTGATTAGGAAAAAAAAATACACAATAATACACTCTAGCTCACTGCTTCTTCACATTCATTTGACAGTATCAACACAGTCTCTTTTCTTTGAATACTTAAATGAAAATGCTGGACTTGCTTTCCCCTCCAGATTGGTAAAGATCTTCCAATTGTTCCAGATGAAGATTCCTCTGTCTCATATATCGAAAACAGAAAGAAAAACAACACTATAGTGTAGTATGTTAATTGCAACCAAATTCAAGTCCTATAAAAACAGGCGGAGGTGTTCCAGGTTTTTTTTCCTCCATCGTTGAATGTATAGATAATCGTACCGTACTCACACCCAAGCAGGGGCGGAACTCTGAGAGGCAGTGGAGTCGGCAGCCGCCGGGCTCCTGACCTCAAGGGGGCAGATCTCCTCCATTGTCTCCAGCTGCCTGACCCTGAAGATCGTTCGCTGCGAGGAGCTTTCGTGTCAGTGACATGGAAGCTGCCTCCTGGTATATACAGAGAGCTGGCTGTGGCTACAGCTAGGGGGAGCTCCAGAACGCATCTCCTGCCAGGCTCATCCAGATGAGCTGGCTGAGTGAAGCTCTCTGTTCTTCCGTTGAGGTAATAGCACCAGGTAGGCACTGGCAGCACTTGCCTCAAGCTGCACTGTGGGGGGGGGTGTAGTTGGAAAGGGGAGGGGTGCTGGGGGGTCTTTAATAAATGTTGGCAGCACTGTGTTTAATGTGTACATATTTAAGTGAGGTATGTGTGTGTGTAAGTGAAGGAAGCATGGGTTTGTTTTTGTTTGTGTGTGTTTTTTTAAGTGAAAGAGGCATGTGTGCATGTAAGGGAGATGTGTGTGTGTGTGTGTGTGTGTGTGTGTGTGTGAGAGAGAGAGGCATATGTGTGTTTAAGTGAAAGAGGCATTTGTGTGTGTGTATAAAAGTGAAAGAGGCATGTTTGTGTGTTTACTGTAAGTGAAGGAAGCTTGTGTGTGTGTGGGTTTAAATGAAGGAGGCATGTGTGAGTTTAAGTGAAGAAAGCATGTGTAATTGAGAGGCATTTGTGTAAGTGAGAGGCGTGTGTGTGAGAGGTGTGTGTGTAAGAGAGGTGTGTGTGTAGGTGAGAGGCGTGTGTGTAAGTGAGGAGTGTGTGTGTTTAAGCGAAGGAGTTGTGTGTGTTTAAGCTAAGGAGGCGTGTGTAAGTAAGAGGCGTGAATGTAAGTGAGAGGCGTGTGTGTGTGTGTTTAAGTGAAAGTGGCGTTTGTGTGTGTTTTTAAGTGAAAGAGATGTTTGTGTTTTTTTAAATATATATTGTCTATCGGCACACCACTGCACCAAAACATCTACATTGTGACACGCTGGTGGGTGAGGAAGTACTGTAGGTGTGCTATAAAGGTATGCTGGTGTCTATTTTATTGTGATGACTGACCTGGAGTGCCGTCCACTTTGTATGTGTATCTATATTACTATTGGGAAAGTCAACTGAGCACGCTACTACTTTTCAACATGAGTGCCGGATAGCTACATATGAAGGGTGTGTGTGTATACAGTATGTAGGGGGAGCACCAACATTTATCATGCCTCCGGGCGACTGGGGCGAACTTACGCCACTGCACCCAAGTGCCGTAAGAATCACTAATAAAGGTTTCTCAATATATCACTCTATCTGCAGAGTAAACCAAACAAGCGATGGCAACACTCATGCAGGGCGGCCAAGAGAAATACTGGGCCCCGGTACAACAATTTTCTGGGCACCCATCCCTCCCCCAGAGGGGATGTGACCACAGTATGCGGGGGGCATGGCCACACCTCTTTGGAGGGGTGTCTAGCACATGAGAAGCACCCACTCACAGGAGCATGGCATGCCCCCCATCCAGAGCAGTAGAGAGCCTGTGAGCTGATAACATACCCAACTTACAGTTTAGTGGGATTTAACTTGCACATAATGGTTTCTTTGTCTTTATTTCAATTCCTTCTCATATAGTTGTCCCCAATTATCTTTCCAGCTCCCCGAGCCGATGATGGGACATGGATTGATAAATAAACCCCAATCAGTGAACTCCAAAATTATAAGATTTTATTAAAAAATTAAAAAGATATATATAAAATCTTGTGTATATATATATAATAAAAATAAAAAACTAACTGCATACACAATGTTTGATCTCACCAATGGTGTACAGCAATGGTGGTAAAACAAAACTTTGAACACCTGACCTGTGGGGTAAAGGTTCAGACTGAACCCCAAGATGGTATAGTCAAGTCTTAGAAGGTGAAACCAGGAATGTGCAGCCCACTCTCCACCAACGCGTTTCGACAAATGTCTTCCTCAGGGTGTCTATACCATCTTGGTGTTCAGTCCGGACCTTTACCCCGCAGGTCAGGTGTTCAAACCCTCCTGGAACACCTCCGCTTATTTTTATAGGACTTGAATTTGGTTGTAATTAACATACTACACTATAGTGTTGTTTTTCTTTTTGTTTTCAATATATGGGACGGAGGAATCTTCATCTGATACAATTGGAAGATCTTTAGCAATCCAGAGGGGAAAGCAAGTCCAGCATATTCATTTAAGTATTCAAAGAAAAGATGTTCTGTTGATACTGTCAAATGAATGTGAAGTAGTGAGCGCAAGTGTATTATTGTGTTATTTTTTTCTCAATCACTTATTTTGTGTATGTTAGGTGAACGTACTTACACAATTTATCACTTGTAGCTCCTATGTGCACAGTGGTAGATATCCAATTTTTTTTAACTAAAATTAAAAGTATTTTAGCACAACAAAGTGAAAGTGTCAATATTTAAAACAGGAACAGTGTGCGCTCAAAATAACACCAATTTATATTACGGCACATGGTAGTCTCCATTATTCAAATTCCGCCACACAGTAGTGCCACTTATACACATTACACCTCCTTTTACACATTACTCCAGACAGAGCCACCTTTTACATATAATGCAAGGTAGAGCTCCTTATACACATTACGCTAGACAGAGCACCCCATTTACAATGCCAGGGAGAGAGAGAGAGTGTGTGTGTGTGTTAATCTTACGTTTGGCTCTGGAGCAGCAGCTTCCACTAGCCAGTGTTCCTCTCCTTCCTTCCCTAACACTGCAGATCTTTGTGGTGCAGGGCACTGTGGGTGGACCGGAGGCGAGCTGGCAGAAAAGTCCCAAGCGGGTGTTGCCGGTGGTCCTACGCCCACAGTGCATATGCGCTGCATATGTGTTGTGTGCCAGGCACCACTGGCACAGTGCTAGTTATGGTTCCCACATTTTATATATATATATATATATATATATATATATAGACACACACACACACACACATTTATAGAACACTGCAAACGGCCACAAATCCTCTTTATACCATAATCATGCATTAAATTTGAGAGCTTGCCGCTATTCAGCCACAATACCCCTCATTAAATAACACATTTCAATATACTGCTACACCCAGGACTCAAACCCACAACCCACAACTTAACATATGGCATGATATGCCATATGTTAAGCTACTACTGCGTTTATATATAATAATTTTTCATCTTTTGCAGTATTTACTGTTTATTAATTTGAATTACCTTGGTATTTATATTTGTGTTTAGAATACTGTACCTTATCTTTATTGTCACACTATATTTTATATGATCCTAAATAAAGGTTAAATTTTACTGTCTCATTTTTTCAAAAAGAGTGCCCCAACATAGAGTCTTTCTTTTTCTCTCTTGATTTTTTCAGTGTAAACCCACTGACTATGGGAGCACCACCGACGGTTTATTCACACATCAGTGTTATATCTCCAAGGTTGGTTACGGACATTTTACCTTACAATAAGGTTTTGTCTGTTACTATTTACTAGTGCGGAACATCCCCTTTTTTCTTTTTGCATTCTCAGGACACTCCCAGCCCCCGTAGCCCTCTATCCAGCCCATCATATATATGTCATGGTACAATTGTATGCTGTACGATATATTTCATGCGATGTATAGTGGCTTCATCAATCGCATGCAATATATCTTATGCAAAAATAGCACAAAAGTACCAAATCGTATGGAATCACTCCCGGGAAGGTCCCGGGGGAGTTCAAGGGACATTACATCCGACTTCAGCCTCAGACATATCGTTGTAGTGTATGGGGCCTTAAGTCACACAAGTTTACTATAATTACAGTTTACAAACAGGGTTATGCCTACAAAAGGCATGGTTAGGCAGCAATTTGATGGGAATTAATTTAAAAGGTGACACATTTCTTGATCCAAATATGTAAATCAATTATAGTTACTGAGTTGGTAACTTTAATAATGCATGCATGCATGCAAATTATAATATTTTGCTAAAAGGCCCCCCTTTTTTTTGTCATTATGGGGGCATTCCCAGTGCTTTGTGAACTGCCGGCATGCCCCCAGTCCTTCTGACTCCCGTGAATAGATGGTGTGCGCATACGCACAGTGTCTATTCACCGCTGGTCTGCTAGGCAGTGTAGTGACTGACAGGAGCCTCCCAACTAGCCCCCCACCCCATCCCCACCGTGGGACATTTGGGAGGCATGCTTTTGCATAAGCAATGAGAAGGCTGCTATTTCAGTTACAGCATTAGGCAGCATAATGGCAACACAGACAAGATCTTAAGAATTTATTATTTATTTATTAACAGTTTCTTATATAGAGTAGCAAATTCCATTGCGCTTTACAACTGGATACAATGATAAGACAAAACTGAGTAATAACAATCAGTCAGAGGTAGGAAGGCCCTGCTCACAAGCCTACAATCTATGGGGATATAGGCATGTATACACAAGGGTGGTCATTCAGAGTTGTTCGCTCGGTAATTTCTTCACATCGCAGCGATTTTCCGCTAATTGCGCATGCGCAATGTTCGCACTGCGACTGCGCCAAGTAAATTTGCTATGAAGATTGGTATTTTACTCACGGCATTACGAGGTTTTTTCTTCGTACTGGAGATCGGAGTGTGATTGACAGGAAGTGGGTGTTTCTGGGCGGAAACTGCCCGTTTTATGGGAGTGTTTGAAAAAATGCTACCGTTTCTGGGAAAAACGCGGGAGTGGCTGGAGAAACGGAGGAGTGTCTGGGCGAACGCTGGGTGTGTTTGTGACGTCAAACCAGGAACGACAAGCACTGAACTGATCGCACTGGAAGAGTAAGTCTCGAGCTACTCAGAAACTGCACAGAGAAGTCTTTTCGCAATATTGCGAATCTTTCGTTCGCAATTTTGATAAGCTAAGATTCACTCCCAGTAGGCGTCGGCTTAGCGTGTGCAAAGCTGCTGAAAGCAGCTTGCGAGCGAACAACTCGGAATGACCACCAAGGATAGGTGATATCTGTTGCACAGTTGTCCACAAGATTGCAAAGGTTCTTGGTGGGCTACAATATATCACAACACAGCAATGACGAACCAGGGTCAGGAGAAAGGGAAAGTGAAGAAAGAGAAAATAAGTGGAGGATGTGTGTGGACTGTACAGTGGTGATATAATTGAATAGGAAAGCTTATGAAGGTAATGTGAATTGTTCTGGAATTTGATAAGCTTGTCTGAATAGATGAGTTTTAGGGAATGCTTGAAGGTTTGGATCTTAACTGAAAGGCTTGACATATATATATATATATATATATATACACAACAATCATCTAGCCAACCTGCTAATCATCTGGCAGATAGCCCAAATAATTTTACAGTGTATGCAGGTGAGCGATACAATAATATCAATCAGTCAGGCATGACAAATAGTACAGCATGTCTGTCCAATGTACAGTAATAAGTCGAAAGTCAGCCGCATCAGGCAGGGTGTGCTGCGCTACACCAACCGACATTTGCCCTGTTCCTTCACAGGGAAGGAACAGGGAAATGTCTCCTACCCAGGGGAAGAGTGCAAATACTGAGTGCCATACACTGTACGATATCTCACAGTGTTTGACCATGATATATGCAGGGTGCCAGGCTGCCAGATAAAATGTCTGTCTGTCTGACGGATATTTTAATCTGTCAATGAATGCCCAGGAAAAGTGTTGCCTCTACAATTCTTCCCCAAAAGACCTGGACCTTTCTGGCTTTTCCACAAGGCTGGAAGAAAGCTACACAGGAAAATACTGTAGTTATATTACACTGTGTATGTTAATTTTTTTCAGTTATATTCAAATGAACTCATAAATAAAAACAATTATTATTCAGGTAGTTTTCTTTGTAAGTACTTTTTGTAATAAACTTTTCTTAATATATATATATATATATATATATATACTGTATATACATACTGTATGTATGTGTATATATATATATATATATATATATATACTGTATATACATTTTTTTCTTTTTAAATTAATGCTTGATCAGAGCTTTGGCTAGCTGTAGCTCTGTAAAATTTTGAGAGGACTTTGAAGACTGCAATATACACTACACATGAAATGGAATTATAGAATGTTTATTCTTATAGAAAAAGACTTTCTACGGAGTCTAGACACGTTAACCAGCACAGTCATAACATGAGGGTTGGGTTAGTGTTCATTTCCTAAAGGGGCTCACTGTGTAAAGATGAACGTGAGTATGTTTGGTACGTGGTTTGATTGCATCTGGTTATAAATATTATTTTTCACTGTATCAATATCATATACAGGTTAATTTGTGTTTTGCTTATATTCTTCATAAGACATGTAAAATTTGGCAGGTCTTATACAAATGAGGGAAAAAGCACCATCCAACAACTCAGAACCAAATTGTCTTTTTTTACTTACTATTTCTAATAAGTACTATAAAAAATTATGATTCAAGAAAAGTATTTTATAAATTATTGAATGTCTTTTTAATTGATATTTTGCCTGGAGTGGTTATAAAAAAAATCATGAATTGATTTACCAAAACTGAACAAATGTATTTATTTATTAAGAATTTCTAATAAAGCGCAGCAAATTCCGTTGCACTTTACAATTGGAATGATCCAGTATCACTAATCATTCCAAAAGCTGAAAATCTGAATATTGCTCATTTATAATTAGAAATGTAAGTGAGATTTGCATTCAAAAAGTCATATTTGGAAATCAAGTACATTATGTATTCTCCAATATGAGTCCATTATTCTCTGGATAGGTAAAAAGATATGGCCTGAGGAACTGGTTAGTGTGATTTCAGAGAGTAGCTACATCGATAGTGGCATGTGTTTGGCCCATACATGGCCTAACTGTCCCAATCTTTGTTAGATATGTTACATTACAGCTTTAAAATACAATGAGCACTGTAATTCTGTAAATGAATGAATGAGACACATTCTGACTAATAATAGTTGAAATATTTCAAATAATACAATACCCTGAAGTATTTTTATGTCAAAATTACATTTAGACATATATATATATATATATATATATATATATATATATACACCAAATGAGAAATCAAGATATACCAGTACATTTACAGTACAAAGGAAAGGTGATGCCATAGGATTCTCAGCACTAAATAACACTGTCCAGTACATAGCTTTTTTGTTTGTTTGAGTGGTTTTTGTTTTGTTTTGTTTTGTTTTTGTTTATAGGAATGCTGGTGGGTAGTTTTGTTTTGACCTTGCTGTGACACAGTTTTGACTTTGTTCCAACAATACTTTTGATTTTTCTGTGTTTGTGTATCCACTATTATTTATTTATTTATTTATTACCAGTTATTTATATAGCGCACACATATTCCGCAGCGCTTTACAGAGAATATTTGGCCATTCACGTCAGTCTAATGATGATTAAATGATCACTAATGATGATTAAACGCACCAGCTGTGGATACAGTACACTGCAGACATTTAAGAAAATTTAACTCACAATATTTGAAAAACAACATCACTGAACAGTCCAAATCAAAATAAGTATCAAAACAGTGATAGTTTAAAATAAATAAAACAAACAATTGCAGCACAGATGACAGATGTTGATAGTAAAAAGTGATGTTTGCTAAACATAAATAACAGTTACAATGTTGTAGCTATTTGTAGAAGCAGGGTATAAAGTAAAATGAGGGTAGGGCTACAGTGTTAATATTGCTCAGAGATAAGTTGCATGCAACTGCAGAGTACTGTTTTTAGAGTTCTATAGTCTTTTCTTTTGTATATGTGCAATAGCTGGATATCTGTGACTAGTAGCTACACATGTCACACATTTTTCACAGTCAGAGTGACATGCATTATGTTGTGTCTGTACCTAAATCTTGGAGGTACGTACAGTAAGAGCATTACATGTATCCAATTCCAAGTTCCATAAGGGATCACCTGCTACATTTTGCTGACATAAAGCATATTATTTTGTCTTGCAGTCACATGCTATCTGTCAATAGTGCCGCCTAGCCCTTAATGTGTTGAACCGTTTTAGTCTACTCAAGTCTCTACAAAGATCTAAGAGATTTCTTGCATGTTAACATGTTCATTTAGTCAGTAGAAGATATTACTTTCAATAACTGCACTATTTTCTTGTATGTAATTAAAACTTATTTAGGATTAATTGCAAAATGATTTAGCACATTAGAACATTTTTCAAATATGACTGTATAGAAACATCTTTCATGCTTGTGGGATGTAGATCTAAATAATATTTTTGAAGTACCATGCTACCCAGTGATACCATGCTACCATGCTATTTTTGAAGTTCCATGCTACCAATTGTTCAGTGATCTCGCATGTCATACAATTTTGCATAAGAAAACTTTAACATATAATTTAGTGCAGGAAAGTTTTTTTCCTAACACACTGGGGGATATTCAGTTGTTTGAAAAGTCAGTTGGGTGTCTGTTTTTTCCTATCTAATAGGAAAAAGCAGACACCCAACCAACTTTTCAAATAATTGAATTCTCCCAATTGACTCAAATTTATGACATGACACACCAATTTTGTAATTGCCAGTCATTATTCTGCCTATGATCTTTTTTTAAGATTATAGTTTTTAATACTCATCCTCTTCTACTTGTGTTTTTATGCTTGCATTGTCTGTTTAACCATGACATGAAACTTAATGTGATTTATTCCATTCAGAAAGAACATTACACACTCAAAATTGTGTTCATATTTTGCCAAAGTCCTTGAGTCATCCTTCATCATCACGATTCTTTTTCACAGAAACATGCTATCATAAAATCCCATACTCACTGTACTAACTCCAGTGGCTAGCTACATTAGGGAAAAAAGTATAGGGACAAGGTGGTCTATTCATTTGAGCAGGTGCTAATTTGATTGCCAATTATTATACATCAACATGTTTGATATGCAGAGGGAGACCAGGGGCAGACTGTTCATTAAAAGAAAGATGCTGGCCCAGCAAAGCCTAAAAAATGAAGCAGTTTCTGAAAGACAATCAGTGTCTTTTATTTTAATTAGATTATACAAGTGTGACATACAGATGGATAGCAGGGCAGACTGACAATATTAAACAAAGAGGATACACCAAAAGCTAGTTTGGCAAAGTACAAAAATGAAATAGGTGACCTGGCAAAGCCCATAGATGAAATGGTTTAGAAATAGGATTTTGCCGTCTTTCATTTAATAATGTTTTACACCAAGCAAAATGTTTGGCCAATAGATAGAGACATAGCTGTTGTATGCTACTTGTTTTAAAATATAAGTTTTACCAACAAGCTGACCAAATGCTAGAACATAAATGTTTTTAAAATGACAATTGGCGAGGGGCATGGCCTAGCGGGAACCCAGTGCGGATGTGCCTTGGATGAGCTCCTGCCCGGAAGCCTTTTATAGTGACCATCCACTGTCCCCAGGTGCCTGTTCGGCCTCTCCATGCACCCCTCAGCTGCCACAAGTGTCCCGCAGTAGAGCTGTGGAGCTGGGAGACCTTTAAGAGGCCTCTGCAGGCTGAGGCCTACTCTGGAACTGGAAGCCGCAGCCTCAATTAGCAGCGCCTGCCCGCCGGCGACGCACCATCGGTGCAGCGGTGCGGCAAACGGCGCCTGCTTCCCCATCAGCAGCTGTGTGCCCCTGGATCTCCCCCTGCAGAGTCTGCACCCCTCCTCTTCTCTACACAGTGGCACAGGGTAGTCTGCAGGGGGATCTGTGACCTATGCTGGGATCCTTTGTGTGGCTGCATCTCTGGGAAGTAAGCACTAGAACATCCTGTACTCAGTTCCTGTTTATCTATACCTCTGATTACTTCCTGGCACCTCTGCTACTCTAGTCCCTTCTCCTTAGCATTACTCTTCATATAAACACCTGCATTGTTGGTCCCTACTCCAATACTGCTGTCCTGTTTGGTGACTGTTTACATATCCCTCCCTGCTGGGACAGAGATTGTACACTAGACCCATTAGAAGCACGTCCTTGATTGTATACTGGCTTGTTGAGGCACCGTTGCGCTAATGTAGTCCAGACAATTTAATTTACCACCACTCTCATTACCACTTACCACCGCTCTCATTACCACTTTCATTATCACCATTCATGTCCTTTAGGCTTACCTGAACGTTCTCAATATATTCTAAGGATCTACCTTTCTTGCTACACCTCTGAAGAAGGCTAAGGGGGTGCTCCCTCCAAGAGTATCTTTCCCGTCTCAGAAAGAATCTCCTCCCTCAACTTCTGCAGCAAAGTCCCCTGCTTCTATCTCTGTGGCGGGTAGCCCCCACATCTTCCCCTTTGTTTTGGGGTTGGACCCTGAGTCCGATGCTCCTCTTACAGTTAAGACTCTATATCAAGCCCTTTCAGCATTCAAAGTTGACACAAGATCTCACAGCTGCCATATGCGAGGTGAAGATGGAATTGAACTCTATTGGAGAGCGCACAGACCACCTGGAGCAGAAAATGGAGGAGCTGGTCTCATCCCATAATGACCTCATCGCAGCCCATGATCATCAGCAGAGTGACCTTGAGGCATTTAATCTCAAGATCACAGTTATGGAGGATCGCTCTAGATGTAACAACATCAAAATCCAGGCATTCCAGACTCCGTGCCGAATTCTGAGTTGAAGGACTATGCTTTATCACTATTCCGGAAGCTTCTGCCCGGGTTTGAGCTGAGGGAGCTGCTCATTGACATAATTCACAGTTTACCCAGACCGCGTTTGGTCCCCTCCTTGCTTCCATGGGATACGCTTTTGAGGGTGCACTTTTATGCAATGAAGGAGCACATTCTGAAAGTGGCTAGAGCCACTTACTTCTGATTCCAATATACTTGGTACAGCTTTTCTCTGACTTTTCTGCTTTGACTTTGGCCAAACGGAGACCATTGATCCCTTTTACCTCAGCTCTCCGTGCTCAAGACATCACATATAGATGTGGTTTTCCGGTGAAGCTAATTATTTCCTATGACAATTCATCTTACACCACTGCCTCATTAGATGCTGGAGTCAAGTTATTAATGGAGTGGGATATCTCCGTCACCCTACCTCCTGGATCCAAGAAACAGCCAACTCTTCAAACAGACTGGTCCATCACTTAAGGGCCGTCTCTACATGTTTTGGCTACTATCACAGACTAGTCTGACGTTGCTACGGTTGGGACTCAGTAATGCCTATGTTTTGTTGGGTTGTTTGAACACATGAGTTAATATGTTGGAGGTTTTACTGCAGAAGTCCCAGTTTCCCTGTCTCTAGATCCGTTTACATGTTCTTCTGCATATTAGGTGAGCGTACTCATTACTAATTGTTTTTTATCTACGTTAATGGATGGTGGCGCTAGGCCACATGTTCCCCCTAGCTGTTGTACTACTGCACCTTTTACTTTTCCCTGCAGTAGTTGAACCGACCCGATGGGTCATTTTGGTTTGGTTTTTTCCCTCTCCCTACCGACATCCCTCCCCTTTTTTTTGTAGTTTTTGTTTTAGATATGTGAAACACTTTCTTTTCATCATGCCACAGCTGTTCACCACATATAACATACATCATGTTGTGATTTGCTTCTTTTTATTGATCCCTGATGGTTCATGTTCTGTCTATGAATGTTAAGAGGTTGAATTCCCCCAATAAAAGAAGGATAGCACTAGGATATTTCACCAAGCATAGAGCAGACATTGTAACACTGCAAGAGACCCACTCTTCGTCTCTTGCACCCCTTGCCTTCAGAGACCGCAGATTTCCTCTTGGTTATTTTGTTAATGGTCCTTTAAAGAGTAATGGTGTGGCCATATTGTTTAAGAACCCTGTTTCATTTACTTTGCATTCCCAAATAGATGATAAAAATGGCTGTTATCTTATCTTGACTGGCCTTCTTGATGACAAGCCAGTTACTTTGGTTTTGGCATATGCCCCTAACTCAAATCAAATATCTTTTTTCCATAGCTCTGCCTGGCCATTCAGCTCGTAAAGGTTCACTCCTTCTTACGGGGGAATTCAATTTGGTACTTGACCCTAAATTAGACAAATCTCCCAAACCCTCTCCCACCTCCTCGACCTCCTCTAATGCCCCTTGCTTGGCCTTCCGTAGTCTCTTAGCGGAATTCGACCTGTATGATATATGGCGTATGCAGAATCCTACCGGCCGTGAATACACTTATTATTCACCAGTCCATAACTCCTACTCCCATATTGATTTTTTTGTTCTCAGATAAGTAGACTCTCCAATTTGTTAGATCTATAGACATTCTCCCTATAATGTGGTCGGACACGCCCCAATGACTCTTAAATGGGATGTTGCTAGTCAACATTCCCCTCCCCGCCCTTGGAGACTCTCCCCTCATCTGATCGTCGACCCTGTATCCAAAAAAGCCATAGCTGAAAGCATCACATCATGGCCCTCATTCCGAGTTGATCGGTCGCAAGGCGAATTTAGCAGAGTTACACACGCTAAGCCGCCGCCTACTGGGAGTGAATCTTAGCTTCTTAAAATTGCGACCGATGTATTCGCAATATTGCGATTACTAACTACTTAGCAGTTTCAGAGTAGCTCCAGACTTACTCTGCCTGTGCGATCAGTTCAGTGCTTGTCGTTCCTGGTTGACGTCACAAACACACCCAGCGTTCGCCCAGGCACTCCCACCGTTTCCCCGGCCACTCCTGCGTTTTTTCCGGAAACGGTAGCGTTTTCAGCCACACGCCCCTGAAACGCCGTGTTTCCGCCCAGTAACACCCATTTCCTGTCAATCACATTACGATCGCCGGAGCGAAGAAAAAGCCGTGAGTAAAATTACTTTCTTCATAGTAAAGTTACTTGGCGCAGTCGCAGTGCGAACATTGCGCATGCGTACTAAGCGGATTTTCACTGCGATGCGATGAAAAATACCGAGCGAACAACTCGGAATGAGGGCCCATATACAGAATTTAACTGCCCATCAGACACTTCGACCTTGAATTTGTGGTGTGCACTTAAGGCCATTACTAGAGGGGCAGAAATACAAGCAGGGGCACAGCTCTAAAAGCTCAATCAGCAGCACCAGACTGATCTGGAACTTAAAGGAGTTGGAGGATAAAAATAAAACTAGACCTTTGAAATCCTTCCAGAAAGAGTTAGCTGATTTTAGGTCTCAGTTACAGAAACTACTTATGGCACGTACTCAAGCTTCTTTAAATAGGATACATCAAAAATATTACTTAGCAGGAAATAGACTGGGAAAAATGCTTGCTCATAAACCCCAGGCACAACAGGCTAGGAATAGAATTAAGCATATTGTATCCTCTTCAGGCACTAAGATTTCTAACCCCCTTGAGATTTTGAACCAATTCGCCATTTTCTACTCTAAACTCTATAATCTCTCCTCTCACTCCTCCATTCCTCAATCTACTCTTTCTTCCATTAAATTGTTCTTGGCAGATCTGAAACCCCCTTCGATATCCAAGGATCAATTAGAGATATTGAATGTCCCTTGGTCCTCTTTGGAAATCCTTGGAGTAATTAAATCCCTCCTTAAAAGCAAAGCACCGGGTACTGATGGCTTTATTAACAATTTCTATGTTTCCTTTCAGGACCTCCAAGTACCTTCACTGGTAGCGGTTTACAACGAAATAACTTCCCAGGGTGCTCTCCCGGCAGAGATGCTGGAGGCCCAAATTGTCACAATCCCTAAACCTGAAAAGGATTTGGCTTTCAGTCAGAACTACTGTCCCATAGCACTACTGAACGGGGACATTAAAATATATGCTAAATTAATAGCCTCCCATTTGACTGTTCTTTTCCCTTCTGTATCAGGTCAGGTTTGTGCCAGGGTGACAAGCATCTGACAACACGCGTAGGGTATTCAACCTCATTGATTCTCTACTTCACAACCAGGGTCTTCTTTTGTTATCTTTAGATGCAGAGAAGGCTTTGACAGCCTAAATTGGCTCTATATGCGTGAACTTCTATTAAAATTTCGCTACCGTGATCAAATTCTGTCATCTATATTAGCTCTATATAGCTCCCCGTCAGCTCGAGTCTTTAGCAATAGTTTTCATCTACTCCCTTCTCAATTTACAATGGAACCCATCAGGGATGTCCCCTTTCTCCCCTCATTTTTGTTTTGCCAATTGAGCCTCTAGCTAAGATTCGAGCTGACCCATTGTTCCTGGGACTCCAGATGGGCTCATCCTCTCACAAACTTTGTTTGCAGATGATGTCCTTCTATTTGTGTCTGACCCCTGCTCTACACTCCCTCATCTACACAATAGTCTAGATACATACTCTGCAGTGTCCTACTACAAATTAAATACATCCAAAACTGATGCTCTGCCCATTAATCTTGCCCATTCTCTTGCTACTCTACTTGTACCCTACAACTGGCAAACAATTTCTATACGATATTTAGGTATTTATATCCCCTGTCTTCCTCCTCTGTTTTTGAGATTAACCTCCCTCCTCTACTGTCTTTGCTTTTATTGTTTACCAAATCCTGGCTTAACTATGACATATCACGGTTAGGATGTTTGGCAGCTTTTAAGATATCGTTGCTACCTAAATTAGTGTTCCTTTTCTGTATGATTTCCTATGCCTTCCCAAAGAAGTACCTAGATAAGGGTACTTCTATCCTGACCAAATACATATGGTCTTCACGCCCACCAAGACTTGCTCGCTCGAGAATGTGTATGCCAAAGAGTGAGGGTGGCTTAAATATGCCCAATTTATCATTATATCAGGAAGCTTGCATCTTAGCTCAGTATTAAAGCTTATTGCAGTGATGATATTACCCCAGGGTGGACATGTCTGAAGAATTTGGCCTGCTCCAGATTTCCTTTGAGAGACCTTCTTCGGCCACCTAAATCTATGAGACCACCGAACTTAAATCTCCTTCCCTCTACTAAAGCGATGTTACAGGTGTGGGATAGATTGACTGCTGGTTTATCCACTTCCTTTAATAATTTGCCACACAACTCTGTACGCAGTGTAGCAACCTTCGTCCCTAATCTGAATCTTACAAAGTGGTGTTCCAAGGAGATTGGCTCTCTGGGAGATTTGTTAAATGGGTCTGTCCTTAGCTCTTTCTCTGATCTTCAAGGTTGCTTCTCTTTGTCTAACATGGAGAGGTTATAGTACTACCAAATACGGCACTGGTGGAACAGCCTCCATCGTGTTATCACCCCACCGACTCCTTCTATAGCATCTGTATTAGGCTGACTTTTTAACAAAACACTTAAAGGTGAGATCTCTTTCTGGTACAAAATGTTATTAGAAATAACTCCCTCTCCCAAATCCAAAGCCCAGGTTCATTAGGAATTAGATATTGGGTGTGTTCTACATGACTCTCAATGGCAAAACATTTTTCTGTCATCCTACAAAATGTCTAAATGTCTTAACCATTCCGAGATGCACGTCAAATTACTGCATAGGTTATACCTTACACCTGACAGGCTGCATACGATTT
Organism: Pseudophryne corroboree; assembly: GCF_028390025.1. Classification (NCBI taxonomy): domain Eukaryota; kingdom Metazoa; phylum Chordata; class Amphibia; order Anura; family Myobatrachidae; genus Pseudophryne; species Pseudophryne corroboree. The sequence goes on from NC_086446.1 coordinate 398,589,954, forward strand.
GGCCTGCATGTTCAAAGTTTTGTTGGTGCCTTTGCAGAGAAGTGGGCCATCTCTTCTATTTTTTCTGGACTCGTTCCCTTATTAAAGTATTTTGGGATGAGGTACAGTATTTGTGTTAATTAATAAGGTTCTCAACCTCTTCTTATCCCCCTCCCCCCTTATAGCCCTCTTAAACATGTATTCACGTTTGGTAGGTTCTTACTTAGACTATGTCCTAGGACACATTTGTATTGCAGCCCATGCGTGCCTATCCGAGAACTGGAAACAACAATCCCAACCCCCTCTACTGAAAGTTATCCACAAAATTCAGATACATTTCCTAATGGAAACTGAATATATCCCTTATTCTTTTACCGCTAACTTACCCCTTGTCCGTTGGATGCCTTGGCATGTTTATATCACGGATGGTGAGGGCGCAAAATTGATTGCGCATACTCTTGCTCGGACACATGCCTGCCTAGTCCAAAGGAGGATAGGGATCCTTCCCAGCCTTAATTCTAGGATTGACTCATTTTCGCTAGTGTTAATTTTACTGATGCTTTTACTTTCTATGGTATCAGGTTTGCATATTTACTGATGTATGTATGTATGTATGTATGTATGTATGTATGTGTGATCTGTATTGTATGATGTTTGATCTCTTTAACCTTATTGTCTAATGAAGTCGTGTGATGATCTCCCCCCCCCCACCACCACCTCTTTTTTTCCTTCTGCACACCTGTTTTGCAAAACTAAAAAAATCTTAATAAAAACTATTGATGTTAAAATGACAATTGGCACCTTTTATTTTACCAACATGTGTGAGATGTAGAGAAAGAGCAAGGGCATAGTGTTCATGTTAAAAAAAGAAGATACACTAACAAGCTGGTCAAAACCCATAATGTAAAATAGTGTAAATTAAATTGTCCTTGGGCTATTCCATTCACCCTTATGCTGTATTTTAAAAAGAATATGTGCAGTTTAACAAACTAAGCATTTCTGTGACAGGGACTGTCCCTTTTGTGGCTGAAGTGCAGTGTTTGTTTGAGCCCCCACAATAGAAAACATTTTGGTTGTTGGTATTGCTTGCAGGAATCTAGAATAATTGGGATTTCAGGCTAATAGTTATCATTTTCCTTAATGTTTACAGTGTCATTATCCTCATCAACACCCTCATCACTGATGTCAAGTTAACCATCACACAATATTAGTTAATCACTATTAGCAAATGTCCATACGTTGAAGCCAACAGCATGCATCTTCGAGCGAGTCTTTAGCATTTCATTCATACAGTATCACTTGTAGCTGAATGGGCATAACTACCAGATAAAAAATGGTAGCACCTTATTCCAATACCCAAAACAAATATTCTATATCCAATACAAGTTAAAATAATGCAATACCAAGTTTATTACATCTAAATTAATACAATGAAAATAATTTTATATATTCCTAAAATCCAAGTAAATTATCAAAAATTCAATCCAGTTAGTACCATGTGTATGCTATGTGTACATCTCAATTAACGTCAAAGTCCACAGAAGTATCATGATAGGACCACAAGTATATACAATATCGAGGTAGATGTAGCAAGACAGCTGGCATATGTCCGTTAACACCCTGATGGGTCCACTGGTGGCAGTTGCCATCTATATTATTTTCTGCTATCAATAACCTCAGTAGGTGTGTGGTCAGGTTTTTCACTTTCTCTTGACAATCCCTTCTGGTTCACAATTAGCCATGGTGTATATAGGTCCCATTATTGCTGCTAAGACAGATGTCAGCTATGTGTCAAGCCACACAGCAGCTATTTGCCATGGCTGATGGTCCAGTCCCACCAAGCAAGAATGTTTAGATAAAGAGTGAGTTAAGATGAAAGCTCACTTGCAAGTACATGCAGTACAACCCACAGAGTCTCTCCTGTTTTACACAGGCAGTCAGTGCCACTCAGCTGGATACAATGGGGGAGATTCAAATGTTTGAAAAGTCAGTTGGGAGTCTGTTTTTTCCTATATAATAGACAGGAAAAAACAGACACCCTACCGACTTTTCAAACATTTGAATCTCCTCCATTGTATGGCCTGTATTGAGCTGCTATTCACTGGAATAAGTGGTAAGATGTGTGTTAATGATTAGCTGAACCATGGTCCGATCCCTTGACGCATTTCTCTTTCTTAGAAAGTTTGCTCAGAAGGTTGGATTGTGGGTAATAATGGGCATAACTAGTTGCCAATGAGGCAAGTAGGGTAAGTGTCCTGAGGGCATGGTGTGGGTGCGTAAGTGAATTGCAGTTGATTTAGAGTTGAGAATACAGAGAGGTCAATTTGACTTCAGATGGATCTCTTCCACCAAGGAAAGGCCTATGGAAATCCACATTGATAGTGATATGGCTATTTCTAATAGCTCGTGTACATGGGCAGTATGACTGCAGAGATAGTGTGACTCTGGATACATGTGGAGATCTGCATTTATTAATGTGATATAGCCCCCTCTATGGACACTTGCATGCAATTCTGAATCAGTCCCTTTATTTGTAATTGGTGGACATAGTAATCCTCATACAATTTGAGATACATTTTGATGACTACCATTTTTTCTATATTTGTTGGGAAGTAGCTTCCTTTGAGGATCGCTCACAATGCTACCAAATGTGCTAAATATCTGAAGGGAGGGCATCTTCAGTACACCATAGCAAGTTTGTACAAGGGGCTCCAAATTGTCTTTCCTCCAAGAATTCAAAGGGGCTGTTTGACATGCTTAATTCTACATTGTAACTAAAGTAATCCTTCACCATCCTTAAAATATATAGTATATCAGACTGAGACCTGCTAGAGGTGTCTATAGTTGGGTATTTCTGTATTTTTTCTTAAGCTTGACCAGATGTCAGAATCTTTTTTGTGCACTGTATAGACTCATCATACTGCTAGAAAAGGGATGTGTCTTCTGCCAGGAGTATGTGTAGAAGGGGATGTAGTTATGATCCCGTCGGCAGTAGCGGCTCTTGCCATGGGCAAGCAGGCTTTTTGCCTGGGGCGCCGCTACTCTGAGGGTGCCGCCACCGCCGTGGCAAGAGCCGCAACTAATAATCCTCCCTCCCCGCTCCCGGCCCCCGGCTGCAGCGAGCGCCGTGTGTGCCCACTGCAGCCGGCGTCGCTGACTGATGCTAGAGGTCAAAATTGAGCCCTAGTGTCAGTGCGGTGCTGCTATGGAAGAGACGCCATGACGTCTCTCCCATAGAGAGGAGCCGGCGCCCGGAGACAGCAGCAGCGGTCTGGAAGCAGGAGCGAGGCTGGAAAGTATTGTGTTTGTTTTTTTTAGGGTTTCAAGGCGGCGCTACTAAATGTGGCACATACTGGGGGCACTACTACTGGGGGCACTACTACAGGGGGCACATACAGGGGGCACAGCTACAAGGGGCACAGCTACTGAGGGCAGATCTACAGGGGGCACAACTACATGGGGCCCTGCTACAGGGGGAACAGCTACTGGGGGCAAATCAACTGGGGGCACAGCTACAGGGGGCACATACTGGGGCACTGCTACAGGGTGCAAATCAACTGGGGGCACAGATACAAGGGGCACAGCTACTGGGGGCACTGCTATTGGGGCACAGCTACAAGGGGCACAACTACAAGGGGCACTACTAAAAAGGGCACTGCTACAGGGGGAACAGCTACTGGGGGAAAATTAACTGGGGGCACAGCTGCTGGGGGTACAGCTACTGGGGGCACAACTACTGGGGCATAGCTACAGCAGGGCACAAGTACAGGGGGATAACTGTGGGCACGCCCCTTCCCTATGAAGAAGCCATGCATCTTCCATATGAAGAAGCCACGCCCCTGTTTTGGGGCGCGCACCCTCGGCGTGCACCAACTGTATTTTACCTGGGGGGGCGCTACAAGAAACTTTCGCCCTTGGCACCACAAGGTCTAGAACCGGCCCTGCCCGGCGATCAGCGTGCCAATGCTGGGATCCAGGCCGCCTGAATGCCAGCAGGGGGCCCAGGACTATTCCCACTCGTGGGTGTCCACGACACCCATAAAGTGGGAATAGAACCTGTGGCGAGTGCAGCGAGCCACTGATCCCGCAAGGGTCTTCATTGCGCTTGTCCCCCTGCTGGCATTTTGGTGGCCGGGATCCCGGCGTTGGTATGCTGACCGCTGGGATCTCGACCACTGGTCACCCGATCCCCACCCACTGACATAAGGTGAAGGAAGGAACATGTCATGTGATATATATATATATATATATATATATATATAAAATGCATGCAAATCAAATGATTATAAAACCTTCATTTAGTAATAAACCAATATTAGAAGTGCTCTTGTATAGATCAGTGTACAAATATTTTTTTTTCTCTTTTTATATTCAGAATTTTATATAATAGAAACCTGCTGGAGCACTTCACAATAAAATATATGCTGGATTGTAACAGGAATTTGTCTGGAGGAAGAAAGTGGGGAAAAAAACAGCTGAGTGGCAATGACTCCTTACATATATTCCTGTAACTATTGTATCATCACTGTGCTATACACATGACCATGAATCATGGATTATGATGGTATATTTGGAGTTTTTTTTTATGCACGGTTATACATTTATCTATTTACCCTTATTTGAACTGAGAGATGTTACTGATTTGTGTTTTTTGACAGTTTGTTATACATCTCTGGCCAAGAACATATGTTTATGGTGCAGTGCTAAAATAATTCTCCATTGCATACTAAGCATTTTGGGACACAGCTACTGTGCACTGAATATAATATTATTATATAGCCATACTATCATTGTGCTTCTGGAATCTGCAGAAAGGTGTTTAATATATTGGTGACAGAATATTAACCTCTTATATTGATCCCCCCAATTGCTAACATTCATATTGTACCTCTGTTATGAAAACTACTGCCACATATTATGGGGAACAAACATTGTGGCTCCATTTCCAGCAAAACAAATGGCATAGTATAGTAGCAGATGGAAAAGTAGAATGATATAGTTGTAAAGAAATAATATATTTTACAGTGAGTGTCTCTGTATAAGACTGTGTCTTAAGGGTGGTACTCACGGAGCGATAATCTAAGCAATCTGACTAGATTGCTTAGATTTTAAGCATGATGGCTCCGTGTGTACCCCCTACAGCGATAGCGATGCGCAGCCCTGCGCATCGCTATCGCTGGTGCTCAATCTAGCAGGTCACTCATTCACCCGCTGGGTGAAATGAGCGCCCCCCCCCCACCGCTCCCACCGCGCGCTCAGCACACATCGCGCTGTGCTGAGCGGGGGGAGAGATCTGCCCATGAATACGGGCCTTAAATGTCCAGCATTGGTCCTAGGTGGGTCTGGTAGAGTGCCTCCTTCTCCTCTGGCTCCTGTACTTGTTTGACGGTATTGAGAGCACTGGGGATCAGAGCACAGTGGAAATGCTCCTCTGCCAACTACCAGTTCCTCACCCCAAACACTCCCATGTGAGGAGTGCTGGCCCTCACCTATGTGTGCATGTGAGTTGCTGTGGGCAGAGTGCACCGTGGTTGGTTTCCTTTACAGGTTGGCATCCAACCTGAATAACCCCTCAAGTTTTCAAGCTATAATATCTGAAATAGTATATTTACTCCCCAAAATATTGTAGAGAAGCCAAATTAACCTTCCATGCAAATGTGACCTAGGTCACACATTAGCACTGAGACATGGGTTTAATTATAAGATAAAAATATAATTTAACAAAAAAAGTAATACAAATGTAAATGAAAAAATGCTTTATTTTAATAATAAAGCATTTTTTCTCTCATCCACTGCATCTGCTATAGCCACCCTTATATGGGGAAGCTATTGGAAATGAGTACCTGCAATAACAACTGCCGGCAACCACCCAGAACCGGTAAGATGAGCTTGACAAATAGGGAGAAGCTCTAATTGCAGATTTAGGATTCTTCTCCCATTGATAAATAGGCCCCTGTGTCTTTTCAGAATGGCATAATTAAGCAGACCTAACTTACTCAAAACTCAGTCACATTTAGCACTCATCCCAGCAGTTCAATTTGGACAAAAAAAGAATGTTATCCAATATCTGACTGTATCTAAGAGATCTTCGCTGGGTAGTAGAGCACGGATGTTGAATATAAAAATAGATTAACAATAAAATATTTGTATTTTCCAACAGATAGATATGATCTCAAAGGATATAGATATGATCTCAAAGGTAATTTATCAAGCTTTACACACTTTGGGTGAGATTCAAATGACATATCACGCCCAATTTCCTTCTAAAATGATCTCCGTTATTGCGCATACTGCTCCCATAGTGATCAGGTTTAGCTGTGTAAAGGGTTGGGTGCCTCCCTACTCCGGAGGTAGCAAGCTGAAATAATGATACCACGCCCCTGAGGGCAGAAACAGAATGGGTGTGAAAAGGGGTGAAAAGGATTGAATCTCCCCCCTAGTGTTTGACGGTTCTTTATCAGTTCAAAACTACAATCTTGGCTTATATTTATTAAGAAATGAAAGGAAAAATAATTGTAACAGGACAGATCCATTTATTTACACAATGGAAAATTCAGTATAATAGTAATTAATAAAATTGTAATAATGATGTCATTTCACAGAGAAAACGAAAAAGTGAGGGGTGTCCATGACTTAGGAGAAGACTGTTTTATTTGGCTGTAGATCATCCAAGATGGCCACAATTCTCTCTACAGCAAATGTTTTAGGAACATTCATTATTCTTGCAGATTTACTTATGAAAGGGACAGCCTGTCCAAGAACATTCTGGGTTTGGAAAATCATGAGAGCACAGTGAATTAGGAACGGATTCTGCTTTACAGCTTTTCTGTATTTACTGAAATGCTCTATGTTTGCACCTCTGTGAAGCAAGTGGAATGTAATGCTGCTGCACAAAGACAAAATACAGCTTTGAAAACTGATGGACCAAATGAAACCTTCATTACTGTGAAGATCTAGTGATTTTTGCATTGCTTTTTCAGAGAAAATGAACAAATTGGATATACAGTATGAACGTTGTGTTGTACAAAATGATACCACAGTCCCCACATTCTTACAGCATACTCACATCACTATTCTGTGCGGTTGCTTTTGTATTTAGCAATACAGTATAACCGTCTAGCACAGTGGTTCTTAACTAGAGGTACAAAACATTTATGCTGGGGGTAGGAGACATGACACTCTACACAGTTTTATACAATGTCATTAAGGGCGTAGCTACCATAGGTGCAGGGAGTGCAGCTGCTATGGGGCCCAGGGCTGAGAGGGGCCCACCATCCCTTTCTAAGTTACATGTTTTATAAACATTTTTCACCACTGGGTGTACGGTTCCTCTATAAATATGGTTCACTGGCTGGTGCCGAGGACCACAGCACAGCAGTGGCAAATTATAAGTGGCTTAGGGGGAACATGGTAGTTTAGCTATGGCTCAACCCCATAGATTGCAGCAGATGCACACTCCAAGCTCTTACAGTGGGACAGCATGTTGGACACTACAGCATGTGGGACACACACACACACACACACACACACACACACACACTACAAGTTCTGTTGAACCCTCACACTCAGCTCTGCAGGTATGAGACACACATGCTGTACCTGTTTGTCACGCAGGCACAATCTAGCAGGTCGCTCACTTCACCGCTGTGTGAGTGCTAAGCGGGGGGAGAGATGTGTGCTGAGCGGTCTGTGCTAGATCGCTCAGCACACATCTCTCAGTGTGTACCCTCCTTACATCTATTGCTTGTATCCGGAGTGTATTCAGATAAGTCTAATGATAAGATAAACCCAAGTTTAAACAATACCTTACTGTTCATCTTATTTGAATGTCACTCAAGGGTTCATGTTTCTGAATAAGTGTTCCCCAAAGACAAGATTGTTGATTTTCTACAGTGATTTCAGATAAACCACTATGGGGGAAATTCAACTGGGTGCAAGGTTTAGTGAGGTAGAAAACCATGCGTACCTTCTGCCAAATTTTGGATTATCGCAGGTATGCATGCTCCCGATACTTGTGTATCGAATTAAAAAAAAATGGTTGATGTGTTTTCAGCGCTGTAAAACCAGTGGCACATAAAAAAAATAACATAAAATGATGCTCACTTGTCCAGAGGTCTCCAGTGGTCTTTGCGGCTCTCTGTGGTCTCCCTGCATCTTCCAACTGGGAAGGGGGCTGCTCGGAGTCGAAGGGGCTGCTGGGAGGCTCTGGGACTGCTGGGCAGGCACAAAGGTTGCTGGGAGATGTATTTCTTCCAGCAGACGGATCTGGGGGGAATACACACATACACAGGGGTCACACATACACTCTCATACATGCTTATACACACTAAGACACACTCAAAGACACTTCACAAACAGTGGCATGACAAGAGCCCTTGCAGACCCCGCAGTGGCTTGGGTCTGCAGGGCCTATTGCTACATCAAAACCTGGATCTCGAGATCCCACCCTGTCTCCTCCTTCTTCCATGTGTCAGGTTCTCTCCCAGTCTTCTCCTCCATGTCCCCATTCCACTACTTGTTTTCCCTGTGTCTCTGCCCAGTCCCCTCCCTTCTTCCCTGAGACTCACTGGATGCTGCTCTGGTACCATATGTGTATCATTTAAGGATTATTTAACCCCTGACAATGAGCAGGTACCATGATGGGGGGGGACCTGAGACTTTTGGTGCAGGGGGAAATAACTTACTTACTAGTTATGCCTCTGTCCACACACCTCACAAACTCACCCTGCTGCAGAAGACCCAGTTTATGGCACTGGATACAGAAGACCTTAATTACTGACTAATTAAGATAAATGGATACTTACAATTACTCAATTATACCTTGGGGTATCACCATTGTCCCGGAGCAAGTCCTGGTGACTTTTCCAAGAAATAACGATAATTAAAAATCAGACTTGCTCTGGAGGAGCGTAAAAAAAAGGCGCAGTGATTTCTATAGGAATCACCATGTCCAATTTTCAGTCTCGCAATTGAATAATAAAACCCCTTGCCGCTGGGTTTTCTGAATTTCCCAACCGTAATTGGATTTTCTCCTATACTGTAACTTCTATTTCTGGTACGAGGATGAACATTATTGGAATTTACTGTACTACATATTTCACAATGAGGTAATGGTGAGTTATATATACACATATAAAAAAAGCACTATCTGGGACTTCTAATTTTTTTAATTTGAATTTTATTTTATCAAGAACTGCAGTACAAGCAGCCACCTCAAATATATATTGTCACATTTGTAATTGTGTAATTAGTGAATAATATTAACTAACACCCAAAAATCACAGATCTGAGGGGGAAATGAGTCTGGCTCAGGGTTTCCCGTCTGACTCGTTTCCCAAAAGAAGGCAAAACGCATGGTTTTGGGAAACGGCATTGGATTCTCCTGGGTATTGGATTCTATATAAGGCGCTGTAGCCGGTACTCTGTGCCATTTCACTGCACGCTGCTGTATAGTATGTAGTTGTACTCTGCTAATTGGCTTTGTTGACTGCAGATTCTACAGACTCCAGACTCCAGTGGTGATCTCTTAGTCAGTGTGTAAAGGCTATAGAGGGCACGCTGTTGTATGCACTATACGCTGGTTATTGCCAATGCTTTCTGCAGACACCAGATTTGCATGGTGATCTCTTAGTGTGTATAGGATATAGGCTGCACACTGCTGTATGTGCTGTACTTTGCTGCCAGACTCCAGTGATCTCTGTATTACATAGTCAGTGTGTATAAGGATATGCTGCTGTATGACTGTACTCTGATGTTAATTAACTGTTCTTTTGTTTGTACTGTTTGGTGCACTTGACTCACATGCATACATAAGCCCTGTGACTCCATGCAGTTTGAACCGAGCTATGAGTGTAAAACAAAATTGATATATACAATATATATATATATATATTATGTTTGTATGCCCGGCACTCTCTGCAGATGTGGGTAGACTGAGGTGCCCTCCGTAGGAGAGAATAACACAATGGAGGAAGTAAAGCAGCGGCACTCACAGATTTGGTAAAAGTGTATCAGTCAGATGTAATGATGATTGTGATGATTTTTCATAACAGCTGATTGATACACTTTTACCAAATCCGTGAGTGCCGCTGTTTTACTTCCTCCATTGTATATATATAAAAAATATAGGTCTATTATTTATACTGTTTGGCGTACTTAATCCTAGTGTACATTGTTCATGTGCATATACCTGTATAAGCCCTGTGACTCCACAAAGTTTGAACCGGGCTACAACTGCAAAAATGTTTGGTGCGCTTTACCCTAGTGTTCTTTGATCACAGTGATCTGCAAATTGAAAAATTAATAACAATCAGTTTAGAGAAGAGCAGGAAGAACAATCAAATACTTTTTATGCAGCAACTGCCACCAATCATGACAATACTAGTCCTCAAAGTCATCTATTAAAGCTGATGCCCAAGGGTATAGAGGGTTTAAGTCAGAGCATCTAAAATCAAAGAACCAATATTTGAAGTGGTAATGAAAAAAACATCAAAGGGAAAGATTGCTGAAGAAAAACATAAAATTGCCAAAATGCCATTCACCACACGAAGTGGCAAGGAAAGGCTAAGACCTAAGGCCTGGTAGTTTTGCAATTGTTATTCAGGCATTTTTGTCTGTCTCTTATAACAATGTAAGCCATTCTCACTCTAGAAGTGTCAAAAAAATTAAAGCCACTAAGGCACAGCAACCATATGTGTGCTCAGGAATGTCACAAATTCCTGAGGAGAGTCAAAGTGTGTCTGTGGGTGCAATATGTGAGCGTGACCTTTCCAATACTGTATCAAAGATGAACCTCCTTCAACCATCTGTGTGCCCTCTGTAAATGTGGGGATGAGAAGCACAAGTCAACATGCTGCCATAGAAATTAAGGATGCTTCTGTGGAAGGGCACCAGGATGAGGAGGACATTTGTGTAGCTGTTAATAAGGATGTTGATGATGAGAATGTTAATAATGAGGACTTTTTTGTGTAAACCAGGTACCAGTAGAAATAGTTGTTGCCCATGATAAAAAAAAAAAGCCCATTGTCATGCCTGGATATAAGACAAAAAAATCCACCTCTTATGTATAGAATTATTTCTACCCAAATCTGGACAATTATCAAACCATCTGTAGCATTTGTAAAGCCAGAGTAAGTAGATTTAGGGACCTTAACCATCTGGTGCCCACCTTCCTGTAATGTCATTTGCAGTGCATTCATAAAATGTTTTTGCCATATTTAGAAACTTTGGCAAAAAAGTAACAACAACCAGTACAGCATCACCTAGCTTCCTCCTCTCTGCTAGAGCCAAGCACCTGCAATCGCCATCACCAACACCTTTATCATCAATATCTTCAATTATGATCGTAGGTAGTCCTGCATCCTGGGTAAGGCTAAGTGACTCCTCCTCTATCAAGGATTCCTCAGAAGGATCCTTGAGCACTAAGCCTGCTGCTGGGAGTGGATCTTCATCCCAGAAGGGGACCAAGAAGACTACTAGTAGTAGTTTAACAAAACAATTGACTGTTAAACAATCCTTTCCAAGGGGAAGCAAGTATTGCAGCAGTCACCCAGTTACACAGTGGATCACTGATGCAATAATAGCTATGTTGGTATTAGATGTGCATCCAGTATCTGCCATTACTATATTTCAGTGGGTTTTAGACAGTTAATTAAGGTTCTGTGCCACCTCTACCAAATCCCATCTATATTCCACTTCACCAGAAAAAGAATTCCCAGCCTGTACTTGGACATTAAAAAAAACATAATTAGCATCCTCCAAAATTATATTGTATCCACTAGTCACTTAGCCACAGTTATGTGGACAAGCAGAACAGGGCAAACTAAAGATTACATGACTGTGACAGCCCACTGGGTGGGTGTATTGCCTTCAGCAGCACCAATATCATCAGCAGCATCAAACAAACAGCAGCTCAGTCAGAGAAAGGCTACTCTGTGTATCACCGGTTTCACTAAGAGGCATACTGCTGATGACCTCTTAGGAAAACTCAAGGAAATCAATGCAAAATGGCTTACCCCGTTTGGACTCTACTCAGGATTTCTGATTTCTGACAATGGCACCAATATTGGGAGAGCATTACAGCTGGGTGAATTTCAACACGTTGCATGTTTTGCTCACACAATCAACTTGGTGGTGCAATGTTTTAAAAATAAATTACAAGCAAGCAGGAGATGATGTCTGTTGTCTTAAAAATTATGGGTAATTTTCGCCACTCTGCAATTGCATGTACAAGATTGCAGTACCTGCAAGAACTGTTTTATTTGCCCTGACACCAGCTGAAGCAAGAGGTAGTAACAAGGTAGAATTCCAAACTTTATATGCTTCAGCGGATGGAGGAACAGCAAAGGCCATCCAAGGCTACACAATGACCAATTATATAGGGAGAGGAGGGGAATTATACCTTTCTCAAACACAGTGGAGAATACTTTCTGTGTTGTGCAAGGCGCTCAAACCCTCAAAGTTGTCACCGGTGAAGTGGGTTCAAACACTGCCAGCTTGAGTCAGGTAATTCCTCTAATTAGACTTTTGGAAAAGCAGCTCAATGAACGGAAGGAGGATCTGAAACAAAGAGATTCCTCTAGGTATGTTGGACTTGTAGATCAAGTCCTTTATTCGCTTTGCCAGGATCCAAGGGTCGTTAATATCTAGAAATTAGATCACTATATTTTGGTAACCGTACTTAATCCTATGTTTAACATGGACCAAAGTGGGTACAATAGCCACTTTGCAACTGCACCTGAAAAAGTCTCTTAATACAGTAGAATTCCTTGCTGAAAAAATTGTAGGCCTTGTTGGGTTGCAATATTATTTCTACATAGCATTTAAACTGAGACAACAAAAATTGTGTTATCATCTTCACGCACATGTAGAATCCTGCTGATTGCAATTCTGAAACAGTGAATTAAAACTGGAAAAAAAAAACACAAAATATTTGTGGTGTTTATTAGAAAAAAAATCACTCTTTTTATTATTTTTCTTGAATTATCGATTAAAATAACCTTTTTCGCCTATGTATACATTTTATTTCACATATCAGAATGAGCAAAAAGACCAATGGCATTTTCTAAAAATATAAATTCTACATGTATATAAAAATTTGTAATATAGCTGTTGAAAATGTAAGAGCGCAAACGTTAAAAAATTGCCTTAGCACAAGCCTGATAAAAGCCGCAACCTTGAAGGGGTGACAGAATGTGTATTCAAAAAATGTTTCCTACTGCAATGTACTGTATATACAAATGGCCCTGAACCTACTAGCTACTGTCTCAATATTTAAAACTTTACAAATACTGTACTGAAGTAGTTGCATCCTACCCTACTGTTGATTATAGCTTCCAAAAGGTGTTTTTTTTTTTTCTTTTTGTATCATAAGCAGATTTAGGACAACAGCCTGGAAAGAACAGGGCAAGGCAAAAGAACATATCGATTTATCACTCCTATCAGCAACCCTTTACATTCAATGAATCATTGTCTTGGATGTTAATGATAAAGTACAACATTTATCAAACATTCCATCCTGTTTTCCTTCACATTTTAGTAAGCAATTTATCAAAGACTAAAATTTTGGCATAGGCCAGTTTGGAAGGAAGCAAAATGTTGGAATACTTTGACGCGAATGTACAATTATTAAGGTGACCACGAACTTAATCTTTTAAGGTTCATAGTTAAATTTAAAGTGAAATAAAGTGCAGGAAATACTGCATCTTAAATACAACTAAACTTTGTGGATGGAAGCATCTGTACGTTCCTTTGAAAGTTGCAACATAAAATATTGCTTCCTTTTTCAGACTGGCATCTGCCTTGATTATCTCTCCAAATGAACTGTGATGTTGAAACAAAAACCAGAATGTTGTATGACTATTGCCATATTATTAAAAAAAATAGAATCGAAGCTTTTGTTTATGGTAATAGTAATAACTTGGCACACAGTGATCTTGCCAAAAATACAGATTATTTTGCACTCAACGCCCTCGAAATGAAAACTTTGTCATGCCTAAGAGCAGACCCACTAAGCTGGGGGTATCTAATTAGATGCAGTAAATTACCGCTGCTAATGGATCCCCAGAGGGTTATCCTATTATCCCCAACCACCGGCACTTATCTGGAGTTTTCTTCAGCCTGCCTCAGGCAGGTGAAACCAAACCTTATAACTGAGCTTCAAAGCCGCAATCACTGCAGTGAAGACACATACTGTAGGACCTCGACTTTTCGTGGAACTTATGTGTTTCCGTGCGTTATAGACTTATTTACTGCACGGTAAGAACAGGCTATAATAGGATAGCCCAATAACAACAGTGGGGGAAAAAATAGCGTTAAAAGCCCATTCTTGCTGTGCGGTAAATTACTGTGAGTAATAGTGGTATTTGCCTAACTTTTTATTTTTTATCAGAGCTGCAGCTAGTGGAATCTACTTCATCCTATATGACCTTAGCCTTGCCTAGCATTGACTAGCAGACAAATGTATTTACCATAGACGTCCAGGAAGCACACTTTAGAGACTATAAAGATCAACAGCAAAGAGGTCCTGTGAGTCCCAAGTAAGTTAGGCCTCACAAATGACCTAATTAATGTGAAATTAAGATAAGTGATTCCTATAGTTTTGTTTCCAAAACCGTTCTTATTTTGTTGTTTTTTGAAATAAAACAGAATGTTGTATTGTTTTCAGTTACACCAATTTACCGTGGCTAATTGGTTCACGGGGGCCAGGGGCGTATCTACCCATTGGCCAGGATGGCACTTGTCTGGGGTGCCAGCCATGGAGGGGTGCTGCCTGGCAGTGCAACTGATGGCCAGGGGGTAAATTAATTTTGTAGAGGCAGCCAGTACCTGTGTGTTCCCCCGGGTAGTGCCTCGCCAGCAGTGACGTCTGGCAACAAGCTGCAGCCACTTCATACCCTCCCTTCACTGGCGCTGGTGTCCGGCACCGTACTTCCCTGTAACTGTGAAACTGTAAATAAACTACAGCTCCCAGCAGCCATTGCTGCCATGAGCTTCTGGAAGCAATGGCTGCTGGGAGCTGTAGTTTATTTTTGTACTTCTCCAGCGCCAGTGAAGGGAGGGTACGAAGTGGCTGCAGCTTGCTGCTGGGCATCACTGCAGGCGAGGCACTACCCTTGGGAAGTGTGTGTGTGTGTGTGTGTGTGTGTGTGTGTGTGTATATATATATATATATATATGTGTGTACCAGGGAAGCTATCAGCGCCACAGATGCAGTATTCAAAATATCAACACTAGTAATGGAACCCCCACAGTGAGATCATTAAAAAATATAAATATATATTAAAAGATATCTGCCTATTAGACACTCCCCTCTAGATTTGGGGCGTCAGCCTGTTACCTCAAATAGAATTTGGCACTGGTATAGGTGCCTGTGGTGAACACTTGTGAACAAAGGATGAGGTAGTAAAGGCGACCGCTGGTGTCGATCAGATGCAGAGGATAGGCAGTTGCAATAAAATTTAAAATTTATTTAAACTGTGGTGCACTAAAACAAAAATAGAGTAAAAAAGTTGAATTTTGTACAGTAAAAATAATAAGCACAGGGAGGTAAATGAAAATGCTTAAAAAATTACAATTGACATAAAAATTGGTACATGGGACATAAAAATACAACCGATTAAAAAAGTCAAAAACAAAAATATAAAGTTCAAAAGAAAGGAGTAAGATAGCTTAACTTAGTAGTTGAGGTATAGATGCTGCTTTGATCTTTATATTTTTGTTTTTGACTTTTTTAATCCGTTGTATTTTTATGTCCCATGTACCAATTTTTATGTCAATTGTAATTTTTTAAGCATTTTTATTTACCTCCCTGTGCTTATTATTTTTACTGTACAAAATTCCACTTTTTTACTCTATTTTTGTTTTAGTGCACCACAGTTTAAATAAATTTAAAATTTTATTGCAACTGCCTATCCTCTGCATCTGATCGACACCAGCGGTCGCCTTTACTACCTCATCCTTTGTTCACAATATATATATATATATATATATATATATATATATATATATTTAAAACGGATGGGGGGGGCCTGTCCCTTACTTTGCCAGGGTTGCTCGGACCCCTAGATACACCCCTGATGGGGGCTATCCAATTAGCCAAAGCTATCCCCAATTAGCCAGCATTTATCAGGGACTTTGTTTTGCGTGCCTCAGATACGCAAAGCATAATCTGCGATAAGTGCCACTTAGACCCGTGATAAGTGCCTCAATAGTTTCGCAGCTAATTGGATAGCGTAATCTATAAAAAATGGTAAATACACCCATTTTTCGCGCTCGCAGCACTATTGTCGGTAGTTGAATACCCCCATAACTATTAATTTGATGAAAACAAATGGTAATTGAACCAACTCAAAATCATGTATTTTCATGTGGATTTTGTTACTACAATAGTATTTGCTTCATTTACACACACATTTATAGTGTATTTGTTCAGGAACGCCTCACGGTTAACAGTATTATACAGTAGTACATATTGACAAAGGCTGAAACAAGCTGGTTTGCTGAAAATACTACGTACAGTACATTGAATAAGTAGATTTAGTCAAGTTGTTCTTGGGGCCTTCCACCCACCATTATGTTGTAGAGTAAGCAGAACATGCATAATATAACAAACATGGTACACTGGTCACATTAATGTCAGTTTTTGTGGTTGGTCTACTTTGGTGCTGAAAAAAATTAAGTTTCCAGTACACCAGCAGCACTTGCAGCACCATGACAACCACATACTGAAATTCACATGGTGTGTGACTTAGAGATAAACAAAAAGAAACATTAAGGATTTTGTTCGGTCTATTGATTAGGATTCGAGCTCTGAGAGGGCAATATCCCCATCAGTGTAGGCAAGCTATCTTTAAAAAAATTAAAAAACAAATAATAATAATAATAATAATAATAATAACTATAATAAGCTTGATAATACTGAAATTTATTATAAACAAAAAAAATCTTCATATGGTTCCTATACAAATATGGAGGGTTTGTATGGAACTGAAAAGTATGATAAACAGCCATTCCCTGTTTGCGAAAATGTTACATGATTTACAATATAATGCTATATATATATATATATATATATATATATATATATATATGTGTATGTATACCTTTATCTCTCTTTCCTTCTATGTAATATTAACTGCAGTAAGTGTGGGCAGAGCAAGCGCTTGCCAGTCCTGCCAATAGGAGTGGAATATTACACTATTGCTAACATTACATCAGTGCATATGGTGCTGGTTTACTGAGAAAGTTAATAATTTTTTTTTCAGGAAAGTGCAATACTTCTCTTCCATTCATTTTCAGTCTTTCATATCCAACATAAAGAAAAGCCATGCATGACTGATGTACTAAAATAGGCTATTTGGGTCTTGTCCATAACCCAAAGTGGTCAGGAACATTTCATTCTCCAAAATATATGAACTGTGTATTACTGCCAATGCTTGTAAAACTGAGGATGACCAGCTGCCAGTTGTATAAGTTAATGTAAATGCTACCATCAGATTATCCAAAAGTTCAACAATTTTGGAAAAGGTGCTGCTGTATGGCACAGCTTCCATTACTCTCCTGTTCCTATTGCTCATCTATTTGTGCATCTGTTTTTTATTTGAAGGTTGTTTGTTATAAAGAAAAAAATACATTTATTTTCAGGAAAAATCTGTACTCTGATACTAAGCATGAGATTTTAATTTGTATCATCTTCTATTTGAGCTCTTTCTGTCATCATAAATATCAGCAGAATCCACCACGCCTAGAGCTGCAGCAGCTTCTCTACATAACAGAGAGCATAATGGAAGAATAACAGTCAGTGTGGAAGCATTGTGTTGCTTAGTGAGAGGTTATTGCACAGTATAGTAGGAGAGCTTGTTTACCAACACATGGATTTCCATACTGTGCTCCTAGGTTGGCTGCAGAACAGACACAGGCAATGTGATAAGTAAAGGGAGCAGAGTTTGGTGACTTCCCATTAACAGACATTATGCACATGCAGATGTGGATGAATGCCTGCCAAACCGCTCAGAAGGAAATCGCCTCAGTATGCATTTTGGGGTGAATGTTGCACGTTTCCACTATGGAATTTGGCCTCAAGTATTCAGTATTGAATTCACTGCTTCATTTTTGCTCTGATTTATTTATATGGTCCACTAAATGTGCGATTTCTAAATACAGTGCGGAATGGCCATTCTTCTGAATGGCAAAGCACAAGATTCAACTCAAAGGTTTTATTGCTATACTTTGCATCTCTGAGAATCTACATATTTGGCCAATACTTGTGAACAGAGTAAGCTTCCGCCACAACATTGGGCCTTGCTCGCACATTACACAGTCTAATACCAAAGTAAATATATGCTTACCATAGGCACAGATAAGCCCCTATCACCATTACTGTCCCAGTCCATGGCTCACATACGCAGCAAGTGCCATTTCTGGCACCACTGAGCCACCTCCTCCCTCTGCCACTGTGTGGTGTCAGCATGCTGACTGGGGCCTCAGCACACTTTATAATATATCAATGCAGGTCAGGGAGGTAGTGCAGATGTCTTCAGGTTGTATGGGGCTCCCTGACCTGCTGGACCCAGAGACATGTGTCCCCCCCCCCCCCCCCCCGTTCCCTACTAAGAGCAGCCCTGGGTGACAGTGTAAGTGTAAATAATGATACTAATCATTATTGAGCTACTCTTATCACGGGTTCACAGTAGAATGATCTTGGCCCGATATGTGGTTTCCACCAAATCGGAACGACAAATCATCCAGATCGTTCAGTATATACCCATGATTGCAGGTCTTCTGGTTAGTCCTGCTGCAGGGTCAATCAGAAGATATTGCTAATGATGCCATTCTGATCGGTAGCCAGCTTTAATCAGATTAAAAAGACTCAGCAGCTAAAACATAAAGAAGGATATTTATTGAAGCTCCCAAACCACAAAATGAGTACAATGTGCAACATATTTATTACTGAATATGTATTTTTTTTCTCCTTTGCAAATTGTTTCAAATCCTGTCACTAAAAGGGGACTTAGTTTAGGTGAGACTTATCAGGCATCTGTGATACGCCACAGTTGCCATTTTGGAAAAGGGCATAGAGGGCAGTGCCCTTTTAATTAAAGTTGACTTAAAAAAAGAGCAGTTGAAGTAATGACAACAAAAGCTGTTGAGAGAGGAGAGCTAGATGATGCCAAAAAGCAGTGATAAGAAGCTGAGAATGAAATAAATCTAAGATTGAGGAGAGAAAAAAGAAGGACCAGAGGCATGCAGAAAGCAGCAAGAGTGTCTATAGATATTTGCTGAGGAGAAACACAGACAATATGAAGTTGCTGGTACTTGTTGGGACCACATAGGAAACCAAGCTGATGGTCCTGTCCTATTGTTTGTTGTGCATCCTGATTTAGTTAATCTGATTTGGTGAGAGAATTGCATTATTAATTATAAACAAGTTCTATGTTTAATATAGAGACATTGATTCTGAGTTGGACGCTGCAGCGTCCATGCTCGTGGTTTTTGCTGGTCTTGCATCTGAGACTTTATGCAAATACTGCACAAGCCATTTCCTGGTGCACAGCCATGTGTCTGAACGTGCAAGGACTAAAGGGCCCTACACACTGGCTGACATAACTGCACGATATGAACGATCTCGTTCATTAATGAACGAGATAACGTTCATATCGTGCAGTGTGGAGGCTCCAACGATGAACGATGCGCGGCCCCGCGCTCGTTCATCGCTGGTCCCCCGTCGGCTGTACATGCAGGCCAATATGGACGATCTCGTCCATATCTGCCTGCACTTCAATGCAGCCGGGTGACGGAGGGAGTGAAGAAACTTCACTCCCCCCGTCACTGCCCCCCCGCCGCCGAGTCGCCCGTCGGCCGTATCCGCCGTCGGGCAGCTCGGCGGCGGATCGGCCAGTGTGTAGGACCTATAAGATGTCCAGTTTATCTCAAGATGCAACCATTGGTCGTACCATCAAAACTTGCAGCAGCCCATGCTGAGTGCAAATTGCCCCACAAAGTATGGCCTCCAATGTGAGTGATTATGTGTCTGCATTTGCAACATGCCCAAAAGACAGACCACCTCCACCTTTATGTTACCTCCCAGTCACTGACCCAGAACACCCAAAATATTTTCAAGACATTTCTGAGACTGTGCATCTCAATCACAGCTGCAACTCTGTGAGCACTAACTCTGGACACATGCTCAGTACAATTTACTGTAGATTAGGAGTGGGCAAAATATTTATAACACATAAGCATAAAATTTACTAACATAGGCACCCTATTTATGACTCTGGGATTGCTGCTCTTTATGCAAGATTGTAAGCAAAATGGTCAAATAAGGCATAATATAAGCACTAGATGCTACTCAGAGGATAGTTTTTCATAAATATAGCTCAGTTTTACTTATTCTGCCTGCACAGTTTTTGCACTGTTGGAACTGTATAGCCCCAACAGTCCTGAATTATGGTTAAGACTCAGGCCTGACCAGTTTAGGTGTGATTGAATATATTGCTGGTGTGGCTGGGCTGATCAGAGGCCTGGTCAGTGTTTGCATAATTTTATACATAACCAGAATGAGCTAAATTACATTTTATACATTTTCACCCTGTAATAAAATAAATGCATTTGTTTTCATTTGGTCTCATTGTATATAATTTCTGAATTTAGCATCTGATTGCACAGTCATTCTCCAAATTACACCTATCACTTGTATAGGATTATTAATTATTCCATAATGTTTGTAAATCTTCCTACTTTTATCATATTATTCCACCACTAGGGTTTTAATTGGAAAAGAATACACCGCTGCCAACTTTCCACAGTATAGTTTCTTAAATTACTCAGACAGGTCATATTTTGAGGAATTCTCTGGGTGAGAATATAGGAGTAAGCACTAACCCAGTTATTAGATCACTTCCCTTGTGCAACATTAAAGGGACTTTTTATCTTCTCTCCTAAGAAGTATTCCCCTGCTGCCTTTGAGGTGGAATCCCAAGACTTAAATTAAAACAGTCACTGGAAATCTGTGACTTTTACAATCCTCCAGAAGCCTGGAGAACCTGAGTCGTAAAGTGTTTGTACTTTTTGCAAATGTTCGGTATATATTTTCTGCCTAATTACGTTGTAAGCAGATTGTTGAGGCCAAGTCAGTAATCAATCAAAAGACATTGATTATTAAATACTATGGCCCTCATTCCGAGTCGTTCGCTCGGTATATTTCATCGCATCGCGGTAAAATTCCGCTTAGTACGCATGCGCAATATTCGCACTGCGACTGCGCCAAGTAATTTAACAATGAAGATAGTATTTTTACTCACGGCTTTTTCTTCGCTCCGGCGATCGTAATGTGATTGACAGGAAATGGGTGTTACTGGGCGGAAACACGGCGTTTCAGGGGCGTGTGGTTAAAAACGCTACCGTTTCCGGAAAAAACGCAGGAGTGGCCGGAGAAGCGGAGGAGTGTCTGGGCGAACGCTGGGTGTGTTTATGACGTCAAACCAGGAACGACAAGCACTGAACTGATCGCAGATGCCGAGTAAGTCTGAAGCTACTCTGAAACTGCTAAGTAGTTTGTAATCGCAATATTGCGAATACATCGGTCGCAATTTTAAGAAGCTAAGATTCACTCCCAGTAGGCGGCGGCTTAGCGTGTGTAACTCTGCTAAAATCGCCTTGCGAGCGATCAACTCGGAATGAGGGCCTATGTTAAAGAAAAACTCCAACCAGTACCAAACATTTACAATATCACTGCACACAAGAAGATCAGTTGTGTGAATGAGGCTGTCAGGAACCATGGTTGACGCACTGCTCGCACACGCCACTTACCGGCACACTGGTGTATTTTGTGCCGCAGATCAGCCGCTGGTGCTTTCTGTGGTTACTAGCATGATTTCCACTGACTCTGGCAGAGTCACATGATCCAGAGTCACATGATCCAGGTATCCATGTAATTACTTCCTGGTTCTGTGCATGCTGCTGCTGCTACCGGCAGCAACCAATCAGCATCCTTCTGGGGGGATATAAACAGGCTTCCCAGAGTCCTCATTGCCTTGAACAACTTGTCAGTTCTCCTGCAAGTTCTCCAGCGTCATTCTCAAGGCTCAAGGCTTGCTCCAGGGATCCGTTTACCTGTGTCCTGCTGTACCTGCCTTTCCTGGTTACTCACCTGCCGCCAGAGACTTCCGCTATCTCCATCTCAGTGTGTTACCAGTCTGCGGTGCTCAGTCCAGGATTCCCCTCACAGGCTCTGGATATTCTCGGCTCCCAGGCTACACCATCAGTTCCTAGACCGACTCTGCACTCGGCTCACAGGCCGCATTATCAGTTCCCTGACTAGCTCTGTTATCGGCCATTTGGCTGCACCATCAAAACACAGACTGTCCTCACGCTATCGGCTGCCATACTGATTTAGTCATCCTCAGCTATCCAAGTACTCCTGAGTTCACCATCTCCGATATACTTACCTTTTCACGTCACCATCGGACTCACTATCGATGGTTAAGCACTTCAGTATAATCCGGTATTAAGCATCCCTGTATACCCGAGTGTCTCACAGCCGCCACAGAGGAACCTGAGCAGAGGGCCGCGACCTGCCCGTCAGGCGCAGCAAAGACCATATCCCCTGGCGGGGGTCACTGGCGAAAACCCCTGGCGAGTTAGACTCCGTGCCTCGGCTTCAGGTCTCGCCAATTCTCTGTGCTCACTGTGTAATCTTCTAGAGTGCCCCAGCATAAGACTTGTCCATGTCTCAAGCCACATAACTTCTGCCTCCCTGCACCCTCCACTGGCTCACCCAGGTCATTACCAGGAACACAATCAGATTAGCCCATGACACAGGCTTCATCATAATCCCGCTAATTTTCACATGTTCTACATCTCAGTAGGGGATCCAAAAATGTGGGATTTTGGATTTTGGATAAGGGATACTCAACCTGTATTTGGTTAATGGCTCCCATGTCCTATAAAATGACCAAAGATTGTGGTGGTTGCAAATCAAAATCTGATCTAGGATAGATGAATATCTCTGCAGAGGTATATTGTGAAAACTCCAATGAGCTCTTGCTACCATTTAATGAAAGTACATAAAGGGTTATTTGTATGGAAAACAACATAATAAACTTATACCGATAATAAACTAAAAATTCTAGTATAAGCCTATAATGTAACACCAGCAGTTACAGTACATTAGGGATGGGAAAGGGAGGGCGGGGGGTGGGGTGAATTCCCTAGAGGAATCAAGCCTGAAAATAGGAACCTCCCCCCAAAAGTAAACCAGCTACTCATATACTGTACAGACGCACAATGTGGTTTCTGAAGAAAATGCAATGTATAAAATAAGTTTGTTGATATACAGTATAGCTACAATGAACTTCATTGATGTACTGCACCTGACCTTATTTATCTGCAATGATTACAGTAATTGTATTCACATGTGCTATGTACCTTTATTAAGGCATACATATCCTTATAACTTTTATACCTCATTCTGCACTTGAAGAAGGGAGGATTTTTGCCCTCAAAACGTCTGCTTCTTTTAAGATGTCACCCTGTAAATCTGTTCTGCTTCAATAAAATAGCTGTAATGAGCATGTTTTGATTTAAGAATATATTAACCTTATTTTCTTCTGGATTTATACTGTACATTGCATTTGAATTTGAGAAGAACTCCTTGCACCACCCCTCTGACTGAAAACCTCCACACCCCGACTTTTTTCTTTGTATGGTTCTTTCCCTAATTATTTACAGAAAATCTTAACAGAGCATTTTAGGGCTAGTCACACTATAACATAATAATATGTTCAGAACAAAATAATACAACCAGTTAGAACCCAGCTTCTAAGGGTCGATTTGAGATAGAGAATACCACATGCTCCCCACTGCCAGGGCCAACCAGAACTGTGCTGAATAGGAAGAAAATTCAATTAACTTCTATTAGCTAAAGCACATTATGGAAGAGTTTCAATAGTGCTTATAACCAGCACACATTATTTGTAAAGTTATAACTACAGTACTTGAGCTGTTTTGAAAACATTTAGAAATTGTTTCACAAAGCTTTAAACGTAAATGAAATTGTACAACATACTGTACCCTTATAGGCCCTACACATTTCGCGATGTGCCGCCGAGGTGCCCGACGGCCGATACGGCC
Organism: Pseudophryne corroboree; assembly: GCF_028390025.1. Lineage (NCBI taxonomy): Eukaryota > Metazoa > Chordata > Amphibia > Anura > Myobatrachidae > Pseudophryne > Pseudophryne corroboree. The sequence goes on from NC_086446.1 coordinate 398,614,065, forward strand.
GACGGGCGACCCGGCGGCGTGGGGGCAGTGATGGGGGGAGTGAAGTTTCTTCACTCCCCCCGTCACCCGGCTCCGTAGACGTGCAGGCAAATATGGACGATCTCGTCCATATTGGCCTGCATGCACAGCCGACATGGCACCAGCGATGAACGAGCGCGGGGCCGCGCATCGTTCCTCGCTGGTGCCTCCACACTGCACGATATGAATGTTATCTCGTTCATTAATGAACGAGATCGTTCATATCGTGCAGTGATGTCGGCCAGTGTGTAGGGCCCATTACTCTTTCAACAGATGCCATATTAAAGGAATATATATATATATATTTATATACAGATTGGGCCTCCATTTCAGCCCGGGCACTTCTTGCGTGCGTGCTCATCACGGGGGCGGGTGGTCACGTAATACAGGGGCGCGCCGTGAGTCTGGGGGCGTGGACGCCCGGCATGCCCCCATTTCCATGGAGACCGGTGGGGGCGGCTCAACCAGAGAGCCGGATGCTGTGCTGAATGCGGCCTTCCAGGCTCTCTGAGGGACCGGACCACCTGCCATTCTGGCATATGCCAGAAGGGCCAGATAGCCAGTCTGGCCATGGCAGGGACTGATGTGAATGGCCAAATATTCTCTGTAAAGTGCTGCGGAAAATGTATGCACTACATAAATAACTGGTAACAAATAATAGTTCATGGCCATTTAACTAAACAAAACCTATAAGTGTAGAACCAATGCATAGTTTGTTCCAGCAGTATGGTGGATGTCATGTTTAAGAGATAATAATCAGAAAACTGGGATTGCAACTCTACCACCACAGAGATGCCAGTTAAGCTGGGTACACGCTAGACGACATGTGTACCCAGCCAATCAAATGGGCAATGGGACCCTGCATACACACTTTCTGATACGGGGGAAGTGACACAGCAACACGGGATGCATAGTATAAGCAGCAGGGCCGACCATAAGACATAGCCAATGATGATGGGGGCAAACATACACACTACCCGATATACTGTAGGCCGATGTGAATGATATTTGGTCTGATCCATCCAATCGGATGACATATCGCCTAGTGTGTACCCAGATTTATCCTCTCCGTCATCCCATTTGTGCCTTCCTCCACTACACTAATTATAATAATAAATAAATAAATAAAGTACAGATACAAGAGAAATATATTAGTTAAAGGATTTTATCTCATTTGATTACTGAATAATTTCCCAGTGTATTATAAGAATATAGAAAAATAATAGATTTATAACAATGTGTATGGTTGGGATGTTGTACAGTGCACTGTGCATTACTGTACACTACATTACTGGCAAAAGAGCATCAGCCTTTACCAGTCATTTGTAGGTTGCTGCAAAGTACCAATCAGAGCAGTAAAGTGTATGGTATTATGTAAAGCAGGCATGTCCAAACTGCATCCCTCCAGCGGTTGAGAAACTACACATCCCAGAATGCCCTGACACAGCTTTAGCATTCTCTGACAGCAAAACTGTGTCAGAGCATCCTGGGATATGTAGTTTCACAACAGCTGGAGGGCCGCAGTTTGGACATGCCTGATGTAAAGGGACTAACTAAAGAAACATGGGATGACATGTAATAGGATGAGATTTCAGTCAAAAAAAATGCTGAAATCGCCTGTTTTGAGTAATTCGCAAATGTAATAGGATGCGAATTGCATTTTTCCCAGAGAAAATCACACATTTTCGTTTCAGATGTTTTCCCATTCAAAAGTATACAAATCGCAAATGTAATAGTATGCGATTTTGGAAATCGCACTTAAAAATTTACTAAAAACTGCACACAAAACAGACCAGGTAGAGCTAGGCGATTTGGAGTACTTCCACCATCCCAAAAAAACAATGGGTTACCTTTTGCACAGGTGAGCCATACTTTCATCAGAAACACCCTTACAAATACCCCTACATCATCCAGGGCACCTGTGAGGGATTGAGCAATGGAGTTTTTGCAGTCAGGAGTTGAGCTGTGTGTATGTGATATTGCACGTTTGGAGAAGCTGTGCAGGCTGCGCACCAGTTCCAGGTCCCCAGACCACTTGTGCATCACCTAGGTACCGTGCGAGGGTGTACCTGGACTCCCTCTCAGATCAAGAGGTGGTGGAGATGTTTCGGCTGAACCGCACAAACCTCTTGAGCTTATATGAGCAGGTGAGACATGATTTGGAGCCAAATCGCTCTGCCAACTATGCAGTGTCTGGAGTGCAAAAATTAATGTGTGCCCTGCACTTTTTTGCCACAGGCACCACTCAGTCTGTGAGCTCTTGGTCACTGGGGGTTACACAAGCCACTTTCTCAAGACATTTAACTCAAGTGTTATATGCCTTAAGAGAAGCTGTGGCGCACATATATCACATTCCCAAGTTCTGAGTCCGAGTGGCAGGACCTGAAGGAGGCATTCTATCGGCTCTCAGCATTTCCTAATGTGCTGGGGGCCATAGACTGCACCCACATTGGGATTCTGGCACCACACGTGAGGGGGTATGTCTTTGTCAATCGACGTGGGCATCACTCCCTCAATGTGCAGGTGGTGTGTGACGCTGACCTTAGAATTCTCAGTGTGGTTGCAGGTTACCCAGGGTCTTGCCATGATGCCTATATCCTATCCCTTTGGGATCGCTTCCAGCAGCACACCATGCCTGAGGGATGGCTACTTGGTAGGTACATTTAAGTTATCTTTTAATGTGTTTCCTAATATGTCCTTTAAAAAGTACTGTTTTACTGCCTAACAATGCAGCATGACCCTGAACCATAATGGTGTGCTTATTTAATCAGTAACACACTTATTTGTGCCATTAAGTCAACTTACATTACTCTAATGAGTGTGCTTATGTGTAGTAATAACTGACTGTTAGTGTCTGGTAATTAACTAAACCTTAGTGTGTAACAAATACCTGAAAACAAATGTAATTAATCATTCACAACCACTACGTATGTTTTGCAGGGGATTCAGGGTATGGGTGTCTATCGTGGCTCATGACACCTCTGCGTAATCCACAAGGCCCTACACAGCACCAATATAACGATGCACACATTGCCACCCGCAATGTTGTGGAACGCACTTTTGGGGTGCTGAAATAGGTGGGGTTCTTTGCTTGTGTGTAATGGTGGTGTTGGAAATTGCATTCTGGTGGGTCAGAAAAGCGCACATTACCGGGTCATAATATCACGTCAAATCGCATGACATCGCATGTTTCAGTCCCGAATTCGCATCCTATTACATTTGCGATTTTGACAAAAAATTAACGATTTCAAAACATGCGATAGGAGGCGGTTTCGGAATCTTACTAAAAATCTCATCCTATTACATGTCACCCATGATGTCCTATTTGTACAAAGCACACCTGTAAATACGGAATCACAGTACTGCATCTCTGTAATTTATTATTTCAGTATGGCTCTGCTCCTATTAAACCACTTCTTGTCTTTCATCCATTTACAGAGTTGTAAGAGAACTTGGTGGATGCAGTGTAAGAATGGTGAGTTTTGTATGATATAGAATGTTACAAAGTTAATATTAGAGATGAGCGGGTTCGGTTTCTTTGAATCCGAACCCGCACGAACTTCACTTTTTTTTTCACGGGTCCGAGCGACTCGGATCTTCCCGCCTTGCTCGGTTAACCCGAGCGCGCCCGAACGTCATCATGACGCTGTCGGATTCTCGCGAGACTCGGATTCTATATAAGGAGCCGCGCGTCGCCGCCATTTTCACACGTGCATTGAGATTGATAGGGAGAGGACGTGGCTGGCGTCCTCTCCATTAGAATAGATTAGAAGAGAGAGAGAGAGAGAGAGATTGTGCAGACAGAGTTTACCACAGTGACCAGTGCAGTTGTTGTTAAGTTAACTTTTATTTAATATATCCGTTCTCTGCTATATCCGTTCTCTGCCTGAAAAAAACGATACACAGCAGTCACACAGTGTGACTCAGTCTGTGTGCACTCAGCTCAGCCCAGTGTGCTGCACATCAATGTATAAAAGCTTATAATAATTGTGGGGGAGACTGGGGAGCACTGCAGGTTGTTATAGCAGGAGCCAGGAGTACATAATATTATATTAATTTAAAATTAAACAGTGCACACTTTTGCTGCAGGAGTGCCACTGCCAGTGTGACTAGTGGTGACCAGTGCCTGACCACCAGTATAGTAGTATATTGTTGTATACTATCTCTTTATCAACCAGTCTATATTAGCAGCAGACACAGTACAGTGCGGTAGTTCACGGCTGTGGCTACCTCTGTGTCGGCAGTCGGCACTCGGCAGGCAGTCCGTCCATCCATAATTGTATAATTATATACCACCTAACCGTGGTATTTTTTTTTCTTTCTTTATACCGTCGTCATAGTCATACTAGTTGTTACGAGTATACTACTATCTCTTTATCAACCAGTGTACAGTGCGGTAGTTCACGGCTGTGGCTACCTCTGTGTCGGCAGTCGGCAGGCAGTCCGTCCATCCATAATTGTATTATTATAATATATACCACCTAACCGTGGTTTTTTTTTCATTCTTTATACCGTCATAGTGTCATACTAGTTGTTACGAGTATACTACTATCTCTTTATCAACCAGTGTACAGTGCGGTAGTTCACGGCTGTGGCTACCTCTGTGTCGGCAGTCGGCAGGCAGTCCGTCCATCCATAATTGTATTATAATATATACCACCTAACCGTGGTTTTTTTTTCATTCTTTATACCGTCATAGTGTCATACTAGTTGTTACGAGTATACTACTATCTCTTTATCAACCAGTGTACAGTGCGGTAGTTCACGGCTGTGGCTACCTCTGTGTCGGCAGTCGGCAGGCAGTCCGTCCATCCATAATTGTATTATAATATATACCACCTAACCGTGGTTTTTTTTTCATTCTTTATACCGTCATAGTCAGTCATACTAGTTGTTACGAGTATACTACTATCTCTTTATCAACCAGTGTACAGTGCGGTAGTTCACGGCTGTGGCTACCTCTGTGTCGGCACTCGGCAGGCAGTCCGTCCATCCATAATTGTATTATAATATATACCACCTAACCGTGGTTTTTTTTCCATTCTTTATACCGTCATAGTCAGTCATACTAGTTGTTACGAGTATACTACTATCTCTTTATCAACCAGTGTACAGTGCGGTAGTTCACGGCTGTGGCTACCTCTGTGTCGGAACTCGGCAGGCAGTCCGTCCATCCATAATTGTATTATTATAATATATACCACCTAACCGTGGTTTTTTTTTCATTCTTTATACCGTCATAGTCAGTCATACTAGTTGTTACGAGTATACTACTATCTCTTTATCAACCAGTGTACAGTGCGGTAGTTCACGGCTGTGGCTACCTCTGTGTCGGCAGTCGGCAGGCAGTCCGTCCATCCATAATTGTATTATAATATATACCACCTAACCGTGTTTTTTTTTTCATTCTTTATACCGTCATAGTCAGTCATACTAGTTGTTACGAGTATACTACTATCTCTTTATCAACCAGTGTACAGTGCGGTAGTTCACGGCTGTGGCTACCTCTGTGTCGGAACTCGGCAGGCAGTCCGTCCATCCATAATTGTATTACAATATATACCACCTAACCGTGGTTTTTTTTTCATTCTTTATACCGTCATAGTCAGTCATACTAGTTGTTACGAGTATACTACTATCTCTTTATCAACCAGTGTACAGTGCGGTAGTTCACGGCTGTGGCTACCTCTGTGTCGGCACTCGGCAGGCAGTCCGTCCATCCATAATTGTATTACAATATATACCACCTAACCGTGGTTTTTTTATACCACCTAACCGTGGCAGTCCGTCCATAATTGTATACTAGTATCCAATCCATCCATCTCCATTGTTTACCTGAGGTGCCTTTTAGTTCTGCCTATAAAATATGGAGAACAAAAAAGTTGAGGTTCCAAAATTAGGGAAAGATCAAGATCCACTTCCACCTCGTGCTGAAGCTGCTGCCACTAGTCATGGCCGAGACGATGAAATGCCAGCAACGTCGTCTGCCAAGGCCGATGCCCAATGTCATAGTACAGAGCATGTCAAATCCAAAACACCAAATATCAGAAAAAAAAGGACTCCAAAACCTAAAATAAAATTGTCGGAGGAGAAGCGTAAACTTGCCAATATGCCATTTACCACACGGAGTGGCAAGGAACGGCTGAGGCCCTGGCCTATGTTCATGGCTAGTGGTTCAGCTTCACATGAGGATGGAAGCACTCAGCCTCTCGCTAGAAAACTGAAAAGACTCAAGCTGGCAAAAGCACCGCAAAGAACTGTGCGTTCTTTGAAATCCCAAATCCACAAGGAGAGTCCAATTGTGTCGGTTGCGATGCCTGACCTTCCCAACACTGGACGTGAAGAGCATGCGCCTTCCACTATTTGCATGCCCCCTGCAAGTGCTGGAAGGAGCACCCGCAGTCCAGTTCCTGATAGTCAGATTGAAGATGTCAGTGTTGAAGTACACCAGGATGAGGAGGATATGGGTGTTGCTGGCGCTGGGGAGGAAATTGACCAGAAGGATTCTGATGGTGAGGTGGTTTGTTTAAGTCAGGCACCCGGGGAGACACCTGTTGTCCGTGGGAGGAATATGGCCGTTGACATGCCAGGTGAAAATACCAAAAAAATCAGCTCTTCGGTGTGGAGGTATTTCACCAGAAATGCGGACAACAGGTGTCAAGCCGTGTGTTCCCTTTGTCAAGCTGTAATAAGTAGGGGTAAGGACGTTAACCACCTCGGAACATCCTCCCTTATACGTCACCTGCAGCGCATTCATAATAAGTCAGTGACAAGTTCAAAAACTTTGGGTGACAGCGGAAGCAGTCCACTGACCAGTAAATCCCTTCCTCTTGTAACCAAGCTCACGCAAACCACCCCACCAACTCCCTCAGTGTCAATTTCCTCCTTCCCCAGGAATGCCAATAGTCCTGCAGGCCATGTCACTGGCAAGTCTGACGAGTCCTCTCCTGCCTGGGATTCCTCCGATGCATCCTTGCGTGTAACGCCTACTGCTGCTGGCGCTGCTGTTGTTGCCGCTGGGAGTCGATGGTCATCCCAGAGGGGAAGTCGTAAGCCCACTTGTACTACTTCCAGTAAGCAATTGACTGTTCAACAGTCCTTTGCGAGGAAGTTGAAATATCACAGCAGTCATCCTACTGCAAAGCGGATAACTGAGTCCTTGACAACTATGTTGGTGTTAGACGTGCGTCCGGTATCCGCCGTTAGTTCACAGGGAACTAGACAATTTATTGAGGCAGTGTGCCCCCGTTACCAAATACCATCTAGGTTCCACTTCTCTAGGCAGGCGATACCGAGAATGTACACGGACGTCAGAAAAAGACTCACCAGTGTCCTAAAAAATGCAGTTGTACCCAATGTCCACTTAACCACGGACATGTGGACAAGTGGAGCAGGGCAGGGTCAGGACTATATGACTGTGACAGCCCACTGGGTAGATGTATGGACTCCCGCCGCAAGAACAGCAGCGGCGGCACCAGTAGCAGCATCTCGCAAACGCCAACTCTTTCCTAGGCAGGCTACGCTTTGTATCACCGCTTTCCAGAATACGCACACAGCTGAAAACCTCTTACGGCAACTGAGGAAGATCATCGCGGAATGGCTTACCCCAATTGGACTCTCCTGTGGATTTGTGGCATCGGACAACGCCAGCAATATTGTGTGTGCATTAAATATGGGCAAATTCCAGCACGTCCCATGTTTTGCACATACCTTGAATTTGGTGGTGCAGAATTTTTTAAAAAACGACAGGGGCGTGCAAGAGATGCTGTCGGTGGCCAGAAAAATTGCGGGACACTTTCGGCGTACAGGCACCACGTACAGAAGACTGGAGCACCACCAAAAACTACTGAACCTGCCCTGCCATCATCTGAAGCAAGAAGTGGTAACGAGGTGGAATTCAACCCTCTATATGCTTCAGAGGTTGGAGGAGCAGCAAAAGGCCATTCAAGCCTATACAATTGAGCACGATATAGGATATGGAATGCACCTGTCTCAAGTGCAGTGGAGAATGATTTCAACGTTGTGCAAGGTTCTGATGCCCTTTGAACTTGCCACACGTGAAGTCAGTTCAGACACTGCCAGCCTGAGTCAGGTCATTCCCCTCATCAGGCTTTTGCAGAAGAAGCTGGAGGCATTGAAGAAGGAGCTAACACGGAGCGATTCCGCTAGGCATGTGGGACTTGTGGATGCAGCCCTTAATTCGCTTAACAAGGATTCACGGGTGGTCAATCTGTTGAAATCAGAGCACTACATTTTGGCCACCGTGCTCGATCCTAGATTTAAAGCCTACCTTGGATCTCTCTTTCCGGCAGACACAGGTCTGCTGGGGTTGAAAGACCTGCTGGTGACAAAATTGTCAAGTCAAGCGGAACGCGACCTGTCAACATCTCCTCCTTCACATTCTCCCGCAACTGGGGGTGCGAGGAAAAGGCTCAGAATTCCGAGCCCACCCGCTGGCGGTGATGCAGGGCAGTCTGGAGCGACTGCTGATGCTGACATCTGGTCCGGACTGAAGGACCTGACAACGATTACGGACATGTCGTCTACTGTCACTGCATATGATTCTCTCAACATTGATAGAATGGTGGAGGATTATATGAGTGACCGCATCCAAGTAGGCACGTCACACAGTCCGTACTTATACTGGCAGGAAAAAGAGGCAATTTGGAGGCCCTTGCACAAACTGGCTTTATTCTACCTAAGTTGCCCTCCCACAAGTGTGTACTCCGAAAGAGTGTTTAGTGCCGCCGCTCACCTTGTCAGCAATCGGCGTACGAGGTTACATCCAGAAAATGTGGAGAAGATGATGTTCATTAAAATGAATTATAATCAATTCCTCCGCGGAGACATTGACCAGCAGCAATTGCCTCCACAAAGTACACAGGGAGCTGAGATGGTGGATTCCAGTGGGGACGAATTGATAATCTGTGAGGAGGGGGATGTACACGGTGATATATCGGAGGGTGAAGATGAGGTGGACATCTTGCCTCTGTAGAGCCAGTTTGTGCAAGGAGAGATTAATTGCTTCTTTTTTGGGGGGGGTCCAAACCAACCCGTCATATCAGTCACAGTCGTGTGGCAGACCCTGTCACTGAAATGATGGGTTGGTTAAAGTGTGCATGTCCTGTTTTGTTTATACAACATAAGGGTGGGTGGGAGGGCCCAAGGATAATTCCATCTTGCACCTCTTTTTTCTTTTCTTTTTCTTTGCATCATGTGCTGATTGGGGAGGGTTTTTTGGAAGGGACATCCTGCGTGACACTGCAGTGCCACTCCTAGATGGGCCCGGTGTTTGTGTCGGCCACTAGGGTCGCTAATCTTACTCACACAGCTACCTCATTGCGCCTCTTTTTTTCTTTGCGTCATGTGCTGTTTGGGGAGGGTTTTTTGGAAGGGACATCCTGCGTGACACTGCAGTGCCACTCCTAGATGTGCCCGGTGTTTGTGTCGGCCACTAGGGTCGCTAATCTTACTCACACAGTCAGCTACCTCATTGCGCCTCTTTTTTTCTTTGCGTCATGTGCTGTTTGGGGAGGGTTTTTTGGAAGGGCCATCCTGCGTGACACTGCAGTGCCACTCCTAGATGGGCCCGGTGTTTGTGTCGGCCACTAGGGTCGCTAATCTTACTCACACAGCTACCTCATTGCGCCTCTTTTTTTCTTTGCGTCATGTGCTGTTTGGGGAGGGTTTTTTGGAAGGGACATCCTGCGTGACACTGCAGTGCCACTCCTAGATGGGCCCGGTGTTTGTGTCGGCCACTAGGGTCGCTTATCTTACTCACACAGCGACCTCGGTGCAAATTTTAGGACTAAAAATAATATTGTGAGGTGTGAGGTATTCAGAATAGACTGAAAATGAGTGTAAATTATGGTTTTTGAGGTTAATAATACTTTGGGATCAAAATGACCCCCAAATTCTATGATTTAAGCTGTTTTTTAGTGTTTTTGGAAAAAAACACCCGAATCCAAAACACACCCGAATCCGACAAAAATAATTCGGTGAGGTTTTGCCAAAACGCGTTCGAACCCAAAACACGGCCGCGGAACCGAACCCAAAACCAAAACACAAAACCCGAAAAATTTCAGGCGCTCATCTCTAGTTAATATGGCATGGAAAGTTCTATAAGCTTGGTATAATATACAGTAGGGCAGACCAATCAAACAATATGGATCATGTAAGGACAATGTACATTATTTTTACAATATTAAATTAATAATACCACAGAATTTACTACATGCCACAGTATAGCAATAAAGAGATAAGGATACCCAGGCCTGGCCCATGCTGAGATTGACAGTGCGTCTCATTTCAATTACCAATTCAATTACCACTTTTATCTTGGCTTCTAGATTTTAGAAAAAATTGCCAAGCCCTGCTACAATGTAAATTCAGACATTCAGAAAATGTACAGTGGTAATTTCTTTTGAAAATAATAATAATCTAAATTGCAAATAAGGATATTTCAGACAGTCATTTTTTTATTTTATTTATTTGGGTTGTCTTCTTTAGTGTGATCAGTCTGCTCTCCCCTAACTTTAGGAAATCATGTTAATCTGATCATGGTCTGTTCCAGAGTAATGACCAAAAACACATTCCTCCTCACATAGGGGGTCATTCCGAGTTGATCGCTCGCTAGCTAGTTTTAGCAGCCATGCAAACGCTATGCCGCCGCCCACTGGGGAGTGTATTTTAGCTTAGCAGAAGCGTGAACGCATGTGCAGCCAAGCTCTGCAAAAACAGTTTGTGCAGTTCCTGAGTATCTCTGAACCTACTCAGCGCTTGCGATCACTTCAGCCTATTTGTGTCCGGATTTGACGTCATATACCCGCCCAGCGAACACCCAGCCACGTCTGCATTTTTTCAGACACGCCTGCATTTTTGCAAACACTCCCTGAAAACGGTCAGTTGACACCCAGAAACGCCCCCTTCCTATCAATCTTCTTGCGGCCGTCAGTGCGACTGAAAACTTTGCTACAACCTGTGCTAAACAACAAATGCCTTTGTACCCGTACATCGCGCGTGCGCATTGCGGAGCATACGCATGTGCAGAAATGTCGATTTTTAGCCTGATCGATGCGCTGCGAACAACGGCAGCTAGCGATCAACTCGGAATGACCCCCATAGAGCCTAATTCAGACTTGAATGCTGCTACGGCAGCGTTCGCAGTCTGATGCCTGATGAAGTGTGCGCATGCGCAGAAGCTGCACTGCACGTGTGCACACAGTGAGATGCGATGGCATCTCACTTGTGCGATCGCCTCTACTTGATTGACAGGCAGAGGCGGTCGTGGGAGAGGTCATTGCAACGTTGTGTTGCGGCATTGGGGGGTGCTGTCCGGACAACGCAGGTGTGTCTGGACTGTTGCAGGGGTGGGTCGCAGCGGCTGTGACCCAAAAAATGGTAGGTAGCCGTCTGCCTTCGCAGATAGGCTGCGTAGGCAGAGGGCTACTCTAACCATGCGAAAGCATCGCCGCACAGCTGGGCGTGCCTGTGCAGGGCGACCCCCGCATGTCAGGGAAAATGATCGTAGATGTGTGTTTTTTCGTACATCTATGATCCGGTCTGAATCACCCCCTTAAGCGTGCACAGCACATTTTATTAGGGTGTGTACCATTGAAAGGGCATGTCTTGCACTGCCCATTGGGTGTATCTAGCACCACCTATTGGGTGTGTCTAGCATTACCTAAATGGAATGTCTATAACTATTGTACGTTAATAAACGCCATTTTGGGATTATTTGCTTTATGCATATGGTGGCATAAAGAGGGATTTTTCCAATTCCTCTCCAGCAGCCTCTGACTGGCTTCAGAATATTTCACTGTGCGCATTTGCAGTGTCAGTGACTTAGGTGGAGGACTCCTCTTATGTGGGTGGGATGTAACTTGTAGAGACAGCAGTTCTCGCTGCTGCTGTCCTTCCTAGTTTAATTTAATACACGCTGTAGAGTGAATAATTTAGTTATAAAAGAAAAGACGCACTCCAATACTGACTGATAATAATTATGCAATTAAGAATCCATGGGGTCATCGGCTAGCTACTGGTTTGGGGCCTCCCTACTGTGATCCACACTCTCATCCCCTTCCACTACAGCTGAGCACCTTCCTCAGCCCTCCTCATCTTCCTGTGCCCCTCAGCACCTTCCTCGGCCCCTCAGCACCTTCTTCAGCCCCTCAGCGCCATCATCACCTTCCTCAGCCATCATCACCTTCCCCAGCTTCTCAGCACCTTCCTCAGCCCTCAGTATCTTCCTTATCCCTCATCACCTTCCTCAGCCCCTCGGCACCTTCCTCAGACCTCATCCCCTTTCTCAGCCCTAATCACCTTCCTCAGCCCCTCAGCACCTTCCTCAGCCCCACCTGCCTCAGATCTATCTGCATCCTCAGCACCTTCCTGAGCCATCATCACCATCATCACCCCTCAGCACCTTCCTCAGCCATCATCCCTTTCCTCTCATAAGCATCCTCAGCACCTTCTTCAGCTGTCAGCACCTCCTCAGCGCTCATCACCTTTCTCGGCCCCTCATCAACTCCCCCAGCCCTCAGCACTATCCTCAGCCCCTCATCACCACCCTCAGCCCCTCATCACCATCCTCGTCCCTCAGCACCTTCTTCAGCCCCTCAGTGCCATCATCACCTTCCTAAGCCATCAACACTTTCCTCAGCTTCTCAGCACCTTCCTCAGACCTCAGTATCTTTCTCATCCCTCATTACCTTCCTCAGCTCTAATCGCTTTCCTCAGCCTTATCCTCCTTAGCACCTTCATCAGCCCCACCTGCCTCAGATCTATCTGCATCCTCAGCACCTTCCTCAGCCCTCATCATCATCATCATCATCACCCCTCAGCACCATCCTCAGCCATCATCACTTTCCTCTCATCAGCATACTCAGCACCTTCTTTAGCTCTCAGCACCTTCCTTAGCCCTCATCACCTTTCTCAGCCCCTCATCACCATCCCCAGCCATTCCACCTTCCCCAGCCTTCATCAGCACACCTATACTTCTGCAGTATTCTTATTGGAGAATGGCATCAAATGAGTCAATACACCTACTGAATAAGTTGATATTCAGCACATTGCTACATGAGTACACTGTAATGTGTTGAGCTTATTTTCTTATTTCCTTATCAGAAAGAAATGTTCATGTAGGACTATGTATTACTGAATTATTAGAGTTATTATTGAAATTTTGATAGCAGGGTGAGCGAATCCAAAAAGAGGCTTTTCTGGTGAAACACTTTCCCCATTGTTGTGAATTCTTTTGCTGCTAGCTAAATGCATGGGCATTGACTTCACTTCAAAATGATTCTGTATGAAGATACTGCACATGTTCACATTTCAGTTGCCTGAGAGGGATCTAAAGATGCAGGATGAAAGGTTACAACAGCTGATGCCATCTGAAGATGCATTCAACTACAGGTTGAGTATCCCTTATCCAAAATGCTTGGGACCAGAAGTATTTTGGATATCGGATTTTTCTGTATTTTGGAATAATTGCATACCATAATGAGATATCATGGCGATGGGACCCAAGTCTAAGCACAGAATACATTTATGTTTCATATACATCTTATACACACAGCCTGAAGGTCATTTTATACAATATTTTTTATAACTTTGTGCATTAAACAAAGTGTGTCTACATTCACACAATTCATTTATGTTTCATATACACCTTATACACACAGCCTGAAGGTCATTTAATACAATATTTTTAATAACTTTGTGTAGTAAACAAAGTTTGTGTACATTGAGCCATCAGAAAACAAAGGTTTCACTATCTCACTCTCACTCAAAAAAGTCCGTATTTCGGAATATTCCGTATTTTGGAATATTTGGATATGGGATACTCAACCTGTATTGGGGACAAACTTTAAAAAGCTAATCTTTTCAGAGCTTGATAAATTGCTCAAGAACTATTCAGATTAATGGGGACTGTGGTTTCCTGCGTCACTTAGCTGAACACAAGAATTATCTCTGATATCCCCAGCATTCAGATTTTGTGGATTCAGAAATAAAATTTTTTATGTAATTAACATCCTTGATGAGCTTTGCATCCAGCACAGCCTGTAAATTACAATACTGTTGCAATTACTGTTATGATATTACATTTCAGGTACAATTGGTTCTGAAGCAGCAATGAATATCGACCAGCTGATAAAGAGGTCTATTTATTAAGCCTTGGATGAAAATAAAGTACCAGCCAATCAGCTCCTAACTTCCATGTTACAGACTGGGTTTGAAAAATGTCAGTTAGAAGCTGGTTGGCTGGTACTTTATCTCCATCCACTTTATCTCCACCCAAGGCTTAGTAAATAGACCCCATAGTCACTTGCAGTCAACTTGGTTTTGTACAATATTAGAAAAGTTAGAATACTGCATAAATGAGGAGACTGGGTGATGACTGAAAGTACTGTGATTTCTGCTATGTGATAAACTTCACATAACAAATGTTGGTAGTTGGTACTGTGACTGACAGAATTGGTTACCCTGCAGTTCATTCAAAGCAATTGCAAAAACTCCTACTGCTTGGTGCAGTACAGTGAATATATTGCATTATGATGTCATTCGGGCAGTGGAATATAATATTGAACATGACTACTCACTTTGCTTAGAGCTGAACCTTATGCCAACCACTGCACCAGAATTTTTATAATTAATGTTAAGCTGTGACTGATGTGATAGCGAGGCAGAGTTGATAGAACTGTGTGTGCAGTGATGCTAAAGTTGTGCCTAAATCATTAATAATAATAATAATAATAATAATACTATTTACTTATATAGTGCTCATTCTCCAACAGGACATTAACTAGTATCTTATTTATATGCAAAATATTAACTAAATATAAAATATTTCTTGCTGACACAATAAGAATGTTTCCAACAGTAAAAAAGAAAAATGCTATTTATATGTGTTTGCTTATTTGGGATTAGAAATAAAAGACATTTGAAAAATTGCTTCTTTCTTACAATTATATTACCAGGTATTAGAGATGAGCAGGTTCGGTTCTCCGAGATCCGAACCCCCTCGAACTTCACCTATTTTACACGGTTCCGAGGCAGCCTCGGATCTTCCCGCCTTGCTCGGTTAACCCGAACGTGGCCGAACGTCATCATCCCGCTGTCGGATTCTCGCGAGATTCGCATTCTATATAAAGAGCCGCGCTTTGTCGCCATTTTCACTCGTGCATTGGAGATTGAACGGAGAGGACGTGACTGCGTTCTCTCCCTGAAAAGCTCCATATCTGTGCTCATTGTGCTGCAAATATCTGTGCTCAGTGTGCTGCAAATATCTATGTTCTCTGCCTGAAACCGCTCCATATCTGTGCTCAGTGTGCTGCAAATATCTGTGCTCAGTGTGCTGCATTTTGGTGACCAGCAGTATACATATAGTACAGTACGTTAGGAAATTGCTGTATCTTGCAGCTCTGTGTCAAGTATACTATCCATATCTGTGTTGCATTATTGTGAGCAGTATATAGTAGGACAATGCAGCATTTTGGTGACCAGCAGTATACATATAGTACAGTACAGTACAGTAGTCCATTGCTGTATCTTGCAGCTCTGTGTCAAGTATACTATCCATATCTGTGCTGCATTATTGTGAGCAGTATATAGTAGGACAGTGCAGCATTTTGGTGACCAGCAGTATACATATAGTACGGTACAGTAGGCCATTGCTGTATTTTGCAGCTCTGTGTCAAGTATACTATCTATATCTGTGTTGCATTATTGTGAGCAGTATATCGTAGGACAGTGCAGCATTTTGGTGGCCAGCAGTATACATATAGTACAGTACAGTAGGCCATTGCTGTATCTTGCAGCTCTGTGTCACTTCTAGTATCCTGATCCGTGCTCAATATCTGCTGCATTGTAGTGACCAGTATGTATACTGTACTGTGCGATGTGTGTTATACACCTGGTGATTTAAAACATCCTGTAATCTGTACTGAGCGATGTGTGAGATACACCTGGGGATTATACACCCTGTATACTGTACTGTGCGGCGTGTGATACACCTTGTTATTATACACCCTTTATACTGTACTGTGCAACGTTTGTGATACACCTGGTGATTATACACCCTGTATACTGTACTAAGCGATGTGTGAGATACACCTGGGGATTATACACCCTATATACTGTACTGTGTGATGTGTGAGATACACCTGGGTATTATACACCCTGTATACTGTACTGTGCGGCGTGTGATACACCTGGTCATTATACACCCTTTATACTGTACTGTGCAATGTTTGTGATACACCTGGTGATTATACACCCTGCATACTGTACTGAGCGATGTGTGAGATACACCTGGGGATTATACACCCTATATACTGTACTGTGCGATGTGTGAGATACACCTGGTAATTAATTATACACCCTGTATACTGTACTGTGCGACGTGTTATACACCTGGTGATTATACATCCTGTAATCTGTACTGAACGATGTGTGAGATACACCTGGGGATTATACACCCTATATAC
This sequence comes from Pseudophryne corroboree, assembly GCF_028390025.1. Lineage (NCBI taxonomy): Eukaryota > Metazoa > Chordata > Amphibia > Anura > Myobatrachidae > Pseudophryne > Pseudophryne corroboree. Next base: position 398,630,570 of record NC_086446.1, read on the forward strand.
TGTACTGAGCGAAGTGTGAGATACACCTGGGGATTATACACCCTATATACTGTACTGAGCGATGTGTGAGATACACCTGAGGATTATACACCATATATAATGTACTCAGCGATGTGTGAGATATACCTGGGGATTATACACCCTATATACTGTACTGAGCGACGTGTGTTATACACCTGGTGATTATACATCCTGTAATCTGTACTGAGTGATGTGTGAGATACACCTGGTAATATCTGTGCTCAGTGTGCTGCATTGTGGTGACCACCAGTATATTATAGTAGTACAGTACAGTAGGCCATTGCTGTATCTTGCAGCTCTGTGTCACTTCTAGTATCCTGATCAGTGCTTAATATCTGTGCTCAGTGTCAGTGCTGCATTGTGGTGACCAGTATACTATAGTACAATAGTCCAGTGCTGTTCTTGCTGCTCAGTGTCAGTTCTCCGTAGTATTATCAGTTCTCAGTATTGTTATGATTCCAGTACTCCTGACCGGAGGAGATCTTATGACAATGGCCAGAGTACTGGAAGGGAATGCTGGTTACGGGAGCAGGAAAGACTAGTTGCCCCTGGCGCCCTAACTCTATTGTCTCAGCCGTGCTATCGGAAATCCCTTGCGAGACTATGGTTTCTTGAGCCCCTGGCAGCCACGTTTGAAAGGCGGATTATGTCTGCCCAACTCCGGTGCCCCCCGGTCTTAGTGAGAGACAAAGGGAAATCCGAGGCAGGATGATGACAAGAGGACCTCTGACTAACAACAGGCCAAGGGCAACAAGCTAACTAACCAAACCTGAAGTATGTGCGGAAAAACCGCCAGGTAAAAGGACAACCAAAATCCACTAGTCCATAACTCCTACCCAGCACCGCTGGATACCAGAGTGGATCTGTGGGAGCGGAATCCTCCGCAGAATGCTCCGAAACACAAATAATAAGTAATAAATAATAAAGCGGCCAAGCCGCAACACACGGCAACGCCGCGACTCACGAACACCACTGGATGTTTAAACGGTGCTCAGTCAGGACTCCAGGAACAAGATGACGACTTCCGAGTGCAGGACAACTGAGGACTGGAACGACCGGATACAGCAAGACTGGAAACACTCTCAGCAAACAGAGACAGCATGCAGGAAGCTATTACCGGCGTCTGTGTGAGGCACTGCAAGAGCATATAAACTGAAGCTTTCCAATCAACTGCTGACAGGGCTAATTGCGTGGATGCCGTGCAGCTGCCTTGCTGCACGGCCAGGAAACAGGTGCCCTACTTAATTTAAATGGACCCAGCAACGGGGAACGCGGTCCGCCAGTGGCGTCCCCGTTGCTAGGGTCCGTGCGGCTCCGTGCGCCCGGCGTCTAGCGTTGCCAGGGAGCCGACGGCTGTACGCGTACGGCGTCCCTGGTTGCTAGGCGCCGGGCCGCACCGACGAGCGGACCCCGGCGCCTAACAGTACCCCCCCTTGAGGAGGGGTCAAGGAACCCCTAAAGCCAGGTTTCTGAGGAAATTCCCGAAAAAATGCCCTCTTGAGCCTCGGGGCATGGAGATCCTTATCCAGGACCCAAGACCTTTCCTCTGGACCATAGCCTCTCCAGTGCACCAGAAAATAAAGCCGACCCCGGGACAATTTGGAATCGAAAACCTTCTCCACCAAGAACTCCTGTTGTCCCTGTACATCTACTGGAGATTTCCCCTGAGAGATCTTCCGAGGAAATCTACTGGAAGAAACGTATGGTTTCAACAGGGAACAATGGAACGTATTTCCGATCCGGAGAGCTCTTGAAAAACGTAACCGGAAAGCAACTGGGTTGATTTTTTTAATAATATGAAATGGTCCAATAAATTTGGGGCCCAATCTAGCTGAGGATTGTCGAAGTCTAATGTTACGAGTCGACAACCATACCCTATCTCCCACCTTAAAAGTGCAAGGACGTCGGAGCCTGTCAGAAATTTTTTTCTCTCGAAAGGCCGCTTTTCTGAGAGCAAGGTGCACTTTTTTCCAAATGACTCTGAGATGAGAGGTTAAGGTTAGCGAGGAAACTGAAGAATGTTGAAAAAAAGAATTAGCTCTGGGGTGAAAACCAAAAACTGAAAAGAATGGAGACACATTAGTGGAGGAATAACAAGAATTATTGTAAGCAAACTCCGCCAAAGGAAGAAACTCGGACCAATCATTCTGGAGTTTGGCTGAGTACAAACGCAAATACTGTTTCAATGATTGGTTAACTCGCTCGGTTTGCCCGTTGGACTGGGGATGGTAGCCGGATGTTAAAGACAATTTCATCTTTAATGAAGCACAAAAAGACCTCCAGAATTGTGCAATAAATTGTGGACCCCGATCAGAAACAATATCAGTGGGCAACCCATGAAGTCTGAAAACATGGCGGAGAAACAAAACAGCCAATCCCTGGGCAGATGGCAGTCGGGGAAGAGCAATGAAATGAGCCATCTTGCTAAAACGGTCCACTACCACCCATATGACTCGGAATCCTGCTGACAGAGGGAGGTCTACCACAAAATCCATGGAAATATGAGACCATGGCCTGAGAGGAACATTTAAGGGCATAAGTTGCCCGATAGGCAAGGAACGGGGAACCTTATGCTGTGCACAGACCTGACAAGAAAAAACAAACTCCTTAATGTCTTTAGAAAGACCAGGCCACCATACTGTGCGGGAGACTAATTCCAAAGTCTTAGAGATCCCCGGATGCCCGGCAACTTTGCTATCATGAAACTCAGTCAAAACAGTAGCTCTCAAAAACTCAGGGACGTAAAGACGACCAGCAGGAGTATTTCCAGGAGCTTGATGTTGAAGCTGCTTTAACTGGGTAAATAAATCTTGTGTGAGGCCTGCCCGAATGACTGAAGACGGAAGTATGGGAGTAACAGGACTGTTATTATGAACTGGAAGAAAACTGCGTGACAGGGCATCCGCCTTGGTATTCTTGGAACCTGGCCTGAAAGTGATAATAAACTTGAAACGAGTAAAAAATAAAGCCCAACGAGCCTGCCGGGCATTCAGCCGCTTAGCTGATTCGATGTACTGAAGATTTTTGTGGTCAGTCAATACTGAAATGGTATGTGTTGCTCCCTCAAGCCAATGCCTCCACTCCTCGAAAGCCCATTTAATAGCCAGTAACTCCCGGTTACCAACATCGTAGTTGGATTCAGCGGATGAGAATTTCCTGGACATAAAGGCACAAGGATGTAGTTCCAGAGACTCCGGATCCTTTTGAGATAGGATAGCCCCCACTCCAACCTCCGAGGCATCAACCTCAACAACGAAGGGCAATTCTGGGTTGGGATGTCTGAGGACTGGAGCTGAGACAAAAGCTTGTTTCAAGGCCTGAAAGGATAACTCAGCTTCACGTGACCAGTTGGTAGGATCCGCTCCCTTCTTAGTCAGTGCCACAAGGGGAGCAACCAGGTCGGAAAAAGAATGAATAAATCTTCTATAATAATTCGCAAACCCTAAAAAGCGCTGAATTGCTTTTAAATTGGTGGGTTGCGCCCAACTAAGGATGGCTTGGAGCTTCTTAGGTTCCATGCAGAATCCCCGAGGGGAAATATTGTACCCTAAAAAGGATACCTCCGTGACATGAAACTCACACTTCTCCAGCTTGGCATATAGATGATTTTTACGTAATTTTTGAAGAACCTGACGCACCTGGGTAACATGTTGTTCAATTGAGTCAGAATAAATCAGGATGTCGTCTAAGTAAATGACCACGAATCTTCCTAGGAAGTCACGGAGCACATCGTTAATGAGATCCTGGAAAACTGCTGGAGCGTTAGACAAGCCGAACGGCATCACCAGATACTCGTAGTGACCCGACTGAGTACTGAATGCCGTCTTCCACTCATCTCCAGACTTGATTCGGATGAGGTTATACGCTCCCCTTAGGTCAATTTTAGAAAAAATCACAGCCGAACGCAGCTGATCAAAGAGGACAGAAATCAGCGGCAGAGGATAAGTATTTTTAACTGAGATCTTATTCAGGGCTCTAAAGTCAATGCAAGGTCTGAGTGATCCATCTTTTTTTTCCACAAACAAGAAGCCTGCACTTAAAGGGGATTTAGATGGACTAATAAATCCTTTCCCTAGGCTCTCCTTAACATACTCATTCATGGCCGCAGTTTCTGGCCCGGATAAAGCATATAACCTTCCCTTTGGCAATGTGGCACCAGGAATTAGCTCAATAGCACAATCATAAGGCCGATGGGGAGGCAGAATGTCCGCATTGCCCTTGGAAAACACATCAACAAAGTCCTGGTATTCCACGGGAATGAGTTCAGGAATGGCAGTTGCTATTCTGACGGGAAACGTAATACATTCCTTATTACAGATGGTACCCCATTGTGAAATCTCCCCCGACCGCCAATCAATGGTGGGATTATGAAAGGCCAGCCAAGGGTGACCCAGAACCACTGGAACTGCTGGGCAATGGGTAAGGAAGAACTCGATCTTTTCGGAATGAAGAGCTCCTACCGTAAGTAGTACAGGGGGTGTACAGAGGGAAATAACCCCATTGGACAAAGGACTCCCATCTAAACCATGCATGGTGACACACCTACCCAAGGCTAACTGAGGAATGCCTAAGGCCTTGGCCCAAGTTAAGTCCATAAAGTTCCCTGCAGCTCCACTGTCAACAAAAGCCGACACCGAAGAACTGAGGCTGCCAAAGGAAACTTTAGCTGGGACTAAAAGGGAGTTATTCGAGGAGATAAGCTGCAGACCGAAGTGAAACCCCTCACAATTCACTTGGTCGAGGCGTTTCCCGACTTGTTCGGACAATTACGGGCAAAATGTCCCTTACCCCCACAGTACAAACAAAGACCAGAGTTTTGCCTTCTGGCTCTTTCTTCTGGAGACAGCCGGGAGAGACCCATCTGCATGGGCTCCTCTACGTCCTCAGGAATGGAATATACACATGGAGTAGACCTGACAGGTGCTCCTTTTTCAGCCCTCCGCTCTCTGAGACGACGATCAATCTTAATAGAAAGCTCCATGAGTTTATCGAGAGTCTCAGGAGCGGGATACTGAAGGAGACTGTCTTTTATAGACTCTGATAAGCCGAGGCGAAACTGACTGCGCAGGGCTGGGTCATTCCAGCAACAGTCGTTCGACCAACGGCGAAACTCCGTACAATAAACCTCTGCAGGATTTCTACCCTGTCTGAGAGCGCGCAACTGACTCTCAGCTGATGCCTCTCTATCAGGGTCATCATACAAAAGCCCTAAAGACCCAAAAAAAGCGTCTACTGACAACAACACCGGATCCTCTGCTTTTAAACCAAATGCCCAGGTCTGAGGATCCCCCTGGAGCAAAGAAATAATAATCCCGACCCGCTGAGATTCAGTACCTGAGGAGATCGGTCTTAAACGAAAATAAAGTTTACAGGATTCTTTAAAATTAAAAAACTCTTTCCTATCACCAGAAAAACGGTCAGGCAAGTGCATTTTTGGTTCAGGGACTACCCTCGGGGAAGTTCGTAAAAGATCTTCCTGCGACTTCACCCGAAGGGAAAGATCCTGAACCATCTGAGTAAGTTCTTGAATCTGGCTGACTAGGAGCTGACCATGATTTGGCCCTAAACCTGTGGGATTCATGAGGCCGATAACTCTTACAAAACTGAATAAGGAAAAAATTAAACCCTGTTTTAATTTTAAGTTTTGGTATTGGCCGGTAATAATGTTATGATTCCAGTACTCCTGACCGGATGAGATCTTATGACAATGGCCAGAGTACTGGAAGGGAATGCTGGTTACGGGAGCAGGAAAGACTAGTTGCCCCTGGCGCCCTAACTCTATTGTCTCAGCCGTGCTATCGGAAATCCCTTGCGAGACTATGGTTTCTTGAGCCCCTGGCAGCCACGTTTGAAAGGCGGATTATGTCTGCCCAACTCCGGTGCCCCCCGGTCTTAGTGAGAGACAAAGGGAAATCCGAGGCAGGATGATGACAAGAGGACCTCTGACTAACAACAGGCCAAGGGCAACAAGCTAACTAACCAAACCTGAAGTATGTGCGGAAAAACCGCCAGGTAAAAGGACAACCAAAATCCACTAGTCCATAACTCCTACCCAGCACCGCTGGATACCAGAGTGGATCTGTGGGAGCGGAATCCTCCGCAGAATGCTCCGAAACACAAATAATAAGTAATAAATAATAAAGCGGCCAAGCCGCAACACACGGCAACGCCGCGACTCACGAACACCACTGGATGTTTAAACGGTGCTCAGTCAGGACTCTAGGAACAAGATGACGACTTCCGAGTGCAGGACAACTGAGGACTGGAACGACCGGATACAGCAAGACTGGAAACACTCTCAGCAAACAGAGACAGCATGCAGGAAGCTATTACCGGCGTCTGTGTGAGGCACTGCAAGAGCATATAAACTGAAGCCCTCCAATCAACTGCTGACAGGGCTAATTGCGTGGATGCCGTGCAGCTGCCTTGCTGCACGGCCAGGAAACAGGTGCCCTACTTAATTTAAATGGACCCAGCAACGGGGAACGCGGTCCGCCAGTGGCGTCCCCGTTGCTAGGGTCCGTGCGGCTCCGTGCGCCCGGCGTCTAGCGTTGCCAGGGAGCCGGCGGCTGTACGCGTACGGCGTCCCTGGTTGCTAGGCGCCGGGCCGCACCGACGAGCGGACCCCGGCGCCTAACAAGTATAGTCAGTGCGCTTTTAGACGTGTGCCCGTTTTCCGCCATTAGTGCAGTGGGATTTAGACAATTGATGAAGTTAATGTGTCCCCGGTACAAAATCCCATCTAGATTCCACTTCACTAGGCAGGCGATAGCAAGATTTTACCAATTAATATCAGTGATTTATAATTATTAATTACAGTGATCTTGCCAAATAATTCCAGTGATTTTGTCATTTTCTTCCAGTGATTTGGACCAATAATACCATTGATTAGAACGAATAATTACTGTGATTTTGTCATTTTCTTCCAGTGATTTGGACCAATAATACCATTGATTAGAACGAATAATTCCAGTGATTTTGTCATTTTCTTCCAGGATTTGGACCAATAATACCATTGATTAGAACTAATAATTCCTGTGATATTGAGGTGTTTGTGTCGCTTAGCTTAGCCATCCAGCGACCACAGTGCACCTCTTTTTCTCTTCTTTGCATCATGTGCTGTTTGGGGCCAATTTTTTTAAGTGCCATCCTGTCTGCCACTGCAGTGCCACTCCTAGATGGGCCAGGTGTTTGTGCCGCCCACTTGGGTCGCTTAGCTTAGTCATCCAGCGACCCTGGTGCAAATTTTAGGTCTAAAAATAATATTGTGAGGTGTGAGGTGTTTAGAATAGACTGGAAATGAGTGGATATTATGGTTATTGAGGTTAATAATACTATGGGATCAAAATTTCCTCCAAATTCTATTATTTAAGCTGTTTTTGAGGGTTTTTTTAAAAAAAACCACCCGAATCCAAAACACACCCGAATCCGACAAAAAAATTTCAGGGAGGTTTTGCCAAAACGCGTCCAAATCCAAAACACGGCCGCGGAACCGAATCCAAAACCAAAACACAAAAACACAAAAAATTTCCGGTGCACATCTCTACCAGGTATAGGTAATCTATGCTCTGCAGTGCTGGGGTCTCCTCTGTGCAGCCATTTTACAGCCAGGGCTGTGATTGGGAGAGCCTGTTAATATGGATATTGCAGCTTTTGATTGGTTCTACCCCTACACTTTCACAGCCATTTTAAAGGAGTGTATAATTCCTGGTGCATACTGTAGTTCTACAGTCACAAACTGAGACACAGTACGTTTAAATAAAGATCTAGGGGTCAATAAAGATCTACACTTGAGGAAGGGAACATACAAAAGGAAAAGAAATTGCTGAATATCCATGATTAAATTCAAATGATCAGCAGGAGTCAGCAACGGTCAATTGAGGCATCAGTGCTGCATGCAACTATTGTGCACTTTGTAACCTGTTCTGACAGTTTTATTTACTTATTATATTATGGTAGCAGGGACACAAGTGACAGTATATATATATATATATATATATATATATATACATACAAATCGCACTATTCCCTGGCAGTCACTAAGATAATCAATAGGGTAGGACCTGCAGTATAGTGGGGTCCCTTGCCGGGGGCTGCAGGCTTCGATGCATTCATCCAGTGCCATAACTAGACATTTTAGCACTGTGTGCAAGAAACAGCATTGGCGCCCCCCCCCACATCATATTTAAAATAGGGCCAGTGTGCACCGTAGGCGTTTGCCAAAAATATAGGGGTGTGGCTTCATGGGGATGAAGCGTGGCCTTAAAATAATACCAATTAATTTTATGCCACACAGTAGCGCCGCTTACACATATTACGGCAGGCAGAGTCCCCCTTATACACATTCCAGCAGGCAGAGTCCAACTTTTATACATTATGGCAGGCAGAGTTCCCCTTTTAACATTACAGCAGTATAGGTCCTCCTTTTACACATTGTGGCACGCAGAGTCCCCCTTTTACACATTACGGTAGGATAGGTCCCCCTTTTACACATTATGGCAGGCAGAGTCCCCCTTTTATGCAGTATGGCCTGCAGAGTCCCCATTTTACACATTACGGCAGGCAGATTCCCCCTTACATCCCCCCCCTACCCTTAGAGTGTAGTAGAGTGTAGTGTACTGTAGTATAGTGTAGCGTAGTGTAGTGTAGTGTAGTGAAGTGTAATATAGTGTAGAGTGTAGTGTCTGTGTAGGCACTTACGTGAGGATTACGTTCTTCCTGCGCTGTTGCTGGCTTCTGTACAGAACTGACTCCTCTGCAGAGTCTGTACACTTAACAGGCAGAGAGGGGGCGGGCCACGAGGGCGCAGCAGAACAGGGGGGATATTCTGTCCAGCACTGCTACTGACTTTACACAGTGATCAGCGGCTCCAGTTGGTTGGAGCTTGGGACTACTGCGGGTGCCAGGCACAAGGGAGCAGGAGCGGGAGGGTGGCCGTCAGTGGGAGGGATATGCGGACACTAAGGATGTATGTAGAAGGTGCGCCCACAGGGCAAGTGCGCTGTGGGCAATGCACCTTCTGCACACACCTAGTTACGACCATGTCATTAATATTCAGTTACAATATACTGCCATACCGGGATTCAGACCTATAACCTATAACATGTTGAACTGTAACCAAACACCTTACTCATTGAGCTATTTGATCTTGCATAAATACTATGAACACTATATGAAGCTGGTACTTTGTAAAAATAATAATCAGTATTGCAATTGAGCAGATTTATGTAGTGTGCAGCCACACATCCAATCTCTTGCAGCCACATGCTACATAGATCTGCTCAGCTACAATGCTGATCATTTAAGCTTCAAATAGTTAGAATTCTCTAGCTTATAATTCTCTAGCTTTCTATGTAAGGGCAGATAGCTCAGTGAATAGAGTGTCTGACTGCAATGCCTCAGGCAATGGGCTCAAATCCCGGGTATGTCAGCATCTTCAAATGTAATAAAGGACAGTGTGACTGAATAGCAAAGAAATCTCAAGTTGAGTTCATGAATGTTGTATAGGTATTAGTGACAGAAGGGTTCAGGGTAGGAGACGGTGGTGGTCAGGAGATGCTGGGCTTAAAAAAGGGGGGAAGCTCAAAGTGAAAGTAATTAAAACAGATAATTGACAAGTGCCACCAACTGTGCCCCCTACCCTGCAGCGATATGTGCGATGCCCCCTCCGCACACACCTAGTTACGTCCCTGCATTGATCAATACACGAACTCCACTGTTTATTATTGTTAGTTAATATAGTGTGTGCAGAGCCCCTGTGATTTATATATATATAACACCCCCTGATGAAGTCAGACAGACGAAAAGTGTTTGGTGTACCTCATTGACTCTCCACAAATAAGTTAAGCAACAATCTTCTTATTTTTAAACCTTGTTTTTTAGATCTTCATATTTAAAAAAATCCTTTTTGGTGATCTTTTCAATATGTCATTGTATACTGTTTTTTACTATTTGTAAAAAATAGCTTTCTTAAAAGCTTTTTTTTAGATGGATCTCCTCTTTTTGATCTTCGAATAAACATTGTTGTCATATTTTTTTATGTAATTTTGGAATACATTTATTGTTATACCTTCTTAATTAAAAAAGCCTGATTTGCCCTTTTCTCCTCTTTTATATATACATATATTTATTGATTTCATTCTCTTCAGATATAGTGATATATATATATTAAACACCGTTGGTCGCTGTTACCCCTATCTCTGTACCCATATTTCTACTTAAACAGCGGACTTACCCATGCTGAATACATGGGGGATAGCTGACACCCTACAGTGATAAGGGAGTGCTTAATTGTCAATTTTTGACCATCTATATTGTATTCATAATCACATGTATATATATATATATATATATAAATATATATAAATATATATATATATATATATATATATATATATATAAAAGCATGTAGTCCGGCACTCGCTGTCACACAATATGAATGGCCCAGGTGCCCTCCGCAAGGCGTAGTAGATAAGAAGATGAAAGAAGACGGCGGCACTCCGGGACTTTAAATGGTTAGATTCCGTGTATTTACAGCATCAAAAGATACAGCTCAAACCGACGTTTCGGGGCACGTAGCCCCTTTTTCAAGGTGTATGTGCTGTGCATTGTGAACATCTTACCTTAAATTCCGCGAAGAAACCCGCCAACCGAGTGAGGAGAGACGTCCCCGGCCATTCCGTCATCACCGCGCGCCCTGGACTTCCGGGATCCGCTGCGTGTGACATCACACGTTGTTGCGTCGGGTTGCTATGGCAGCAGCCAGCGCTCCAAATCACGCTGGCCGGGGCTGTCAGGGAAGTGACAAGGAAGAAAACAAACACCAGTGAAACCCAATAGTACCAATCACATCACTAACATATTTGAAATACATCTGTAAAAAAATTACATATATACACTGAAAAATATACAATATACACTAATTCAGCATAGGCGCCCAACGGGTGCGGGGGAAGTGGTGACAATGGGATACAACTGCATTGTTAAAGGTGCAGAAATAACCCACTAGAACATGCAGGGGGTGATGGTAACACATACTCGATATATGGATGGAAGGTGGGACAGGCATAAAACCCCCACCAGTGGGGGTGAGACGTGCATGCACAGCACATACACCTTGAAAAAGGGGCTACGTGCCCCGAAACATCGGTTTGAGCTGTATCTTTTGAAGCTGTAAATACACGGAATCTTACCATTTAAAGTCCCGGAGTGCCGCCGTCTTCTTTCACCTTTATATATATATATATATATATATATAGGCTCGGTGGCGCGGCACTCGGCTCTTCTATATGAATAAATGATGCGGACCACAGTCTGCAAATCAACGTTTCAATATAATTAAATATTTTTGTCAGGATAAAGAGTAACAAACATTTACATACCTTTATAGTTGCACACCACCATGTGAAACTGCAAGCGTGCGGCTCGGGACCAATCACCCGCCCCCACGTCGCACAATGCTGACGTCATCTAAAGCTGACGACCCAGCTGTGTTCAAAACCATCACCATAGAAACTAAAATGTAAACACAAGAGCGCTCCACAGTTCAAGTATCCTTTGTAAACACTACACAACAATAAAATAACAATAAATGGACAGTATAATATAGATATAGAGATTCATAACTAACTGGTCCAAAAAATGCTTTGTTATCTCGGAGATATAATTATCTAAGTGCTGCATATGATACATTTTCATTGAGGCCACGGGGGCTTATTACAACTAATCGATGAATCCATTGTGCCTCACGTCTCAACAGCTGGAGGCCTCTATTGCCGCCTCTGATGTTTTCAGGAATTGTGTCTATCATCCTGTAGCGCAATGTACTTAAAGGATGTTTAAGTTGACAGAAATGTCTAGCGACCGGTTGGTCGCTTTTGCCTGTTTGCTGGGCCGCTCTAATAGCGGCTCTATGCTGGCCCATACGTTCCTTGAATTTGCAGATGGTCTTACCTATATAACATAGGCCACAAGGACACAGGATCTGATATATCACAAAGGTTGAACTACAGTTAAAGTAATGTCTAATTTTGTAGACTTTACCGGAATGGGGGTGGTAAAAAGTGTCACCCGTCAACATAAACTTACACGTGACACAGGTGCACTTAAAACAACCAACTCTGATGTTGTCCAAAAAAGTGGAACGAGTGGTTCTCTTTGGGATGTTAGAATCAGTTTTAATTAAGATGTCTCGGAGACTACGGCCTCTCCTGTAACAAGGCATAAGTTGGCGCTGATTGACGTTTAAAGCTTCGTCGCTCTGGATGATAGGCCACAACTCCTTGGCAATACTGTTAATTTGAGGGGATGTCGTATGATAACGATTAACCCACGGAACCTTAGTGGTAGTAATATCCTTACTTATATGGGGCTTCTTTAATAATTGCTCTCTGTCCATAGCTAGCACTGCTCTCTTTGCTTCCTGTAATTTCTCAAATTTGTAGCCACGTATAAGGAATTTTTCTATAAGTGTGTCAATTTCCTTTTCAGCCATTATCGCATCGTTATTGATCCGAAAAATTCGAATCATCTGTGAATACGGCAGACCAGCAATTAGTGGTCTTGGGTGGCAGCTCTGTGCTTTCAGCAATGTATTGCGATCTGTGGGTTTGACAAATAGACTTGTTGTCAATTTATCCTCACTAATGGTCAGCTTAACATCTAGGAAATTTGTAGATTGCTGACTGTAAGTGTGAGTGAGCTTAATGGGTCCTTCCTTGCTATTGTGCTGTGCTAGCACTTCATTTAGAGGTGTAATATCATTCTGCCATAAAATAAATATATCATCTATAAACCTAGTGTACAATAATATATTAGATGATAACGCTGGATCAGAAAAAAATAATTGTTGTTCAATTGAAAACATAAATATGTTGGCGTACGCCGGGGCCATAGAACTGCCTATATATATATATATATATATATATATATATAGATAGATAGATAGATAGATAGATAGATAGATAGATATAGATATAAATATAGATACATACATATACAGTATAAACTTTGTGCATACAACCAATCAATTTGATTACCAGTTGTGTAGTGCTCAATATCCTTTCAAAGAATTGGCTCTTAGGGGTTGATTCAATAACATCTGTCCCGTGAGTCCATGTGATTAAGTATGGTTATGTGCTCCCTCGTGGTTTAATTGAATCAAACTCTTTAAAAATATGTTTACAAACTTTTTTTGTATAAAAAAATTAATCCATAATTAAAATTATTACAACAGTCAATAAAAATATATTACAGTATATACACTATTTTGGGTATAAAAGGGCCTGTGGATAACATATAAATGCATGCATTGCAGATTAGAAACAGGTATAACAATATTGGATGTTAGCAGTCTATAAGGAACCCAAATTACTAAAGTATTCCCTATACTGTAAGTGATTTATATCAAATCATAACACAGTTCTTTTTATTGTTGTCCTATCATGCTTTTTAATCAGATCTAAACATTCACAATATTATTAAAATGTCTTTCTGTTAAGTACAGCCGTGGACAAATTTGTTGGTACCCTTATAGCTTATTGTCACAATTCTTCATTCCTCTTGAAAAGTGATGAAATTAAAAGCTATTGGCTCATGTATAGTATCTGGATAACTTTGCTATTTCATAGAATAAAGCAATGAAACTGTGAAAATAGATAATTTGTTGCTTATTATTCAAAGATATTCTAAAATGACCTGGACAGATTTGTTGGTACACCTTACAAAAGATAAATAATTGAATTATAGTGCTATTTCAAACTAATTGCATTCTTGAATTAGTATCACATATGTCTTTATTCTACTAACCAGTCATGCAGCCAACTTAAATAGACAAAAGTAGTCACTCCACTGTTTGGTATCATTGTGTGCACCACACTAAACATGGACAAGAGAAAGCAAAGGATAGTGTTTTCTGAGGAGATCAGAAAGAAATTTATACACCAGCATGTTAAAGGTAATATAATTTCCAAACAGCCTGATGTTCATGTGACTACTGTTGCAAATATTATTCAGAAGTTTAAAGTCCATGGGACTGTAATCAAACTCCCTGAATGCGGCAAAAAGAGAAAAATTGTTCCCAGATTAAATAGGAGAATAGTAAGAAAGGTACAAAAAGAGACAAGTAAAACTTCCACAGCGATAAAACTTGACGCTAAAGTTGAAGGTCAACCAATGTCATTGTCTGATTGCACCATCTTTTTGAGCGACTGGGCTCCAGAAGACCTAGGAGGACTCCACTTTTGAAAAACAACAACATAAAAAAGCAATCTGCAAATTGATAAAATGCATATTGACAAGCCAGAATGCTTCTTGAAGAATATGCCTTGGACAGATGAGTCAAAATTTAAGCTTTTTGAAAAGTTGCATTAGCTCTATTTTCACAGACTAAAAAAAAAACTTTCAAACAGTAAAAATACCATGGCTACTATGAAATATGGAGGAGGCTTGACTATATTTTGGGGCTTCTTTGCTGCATCTGGCATGGGATCCCTTGAATACCAGGGCTATCAAGGCATTCTGGAGCAAAACATACTGTCCGGTGTCAGAAAGCTCTGTCTCAGTCACAGGTCATGGGTTTTCCAACAGGATAATGACCCAGAATATGCAGCTAAAAGCACCCAAGTATGTATAAGAACAAAGCATTGGATTATTCTGAATAGTCCTATGAACCTTGATCTGAATCATATCTAATGTCTAAAGACAGAGCTGAAACATGCAGCCTGGAGAGACACCCATGAAAACTGAGACAGCTGGAGAACTTTGCTCAGGAAGAGTGGGCCCAAGCACTGTTGACAAGTGCAGAAATCCCATTGAGAGCTAAATTAATTGCCTTTAAAGGTTGTGCAACAAAATATTAGATTTAGGGTCCCATTATTTTTTGTCCATGCCATTTTAATTTATTATTTAAAATATTCTGTTGAATCAAAAATCAAATGCAAAGTCAGATTTCTATTAAATATGGAATAAACAATGTTACTTTTGTCAATTTCAGGTTATTTCAGAAAAAATATGGGTTCTTTTTTTTTTCATGGACCGATACCAACAAATTTATCTACCACTGTATATGTAATGGCGAAACATCCAACTGCCTGTCCGTATAAAATAAACACTGATATATTGACTTTATTTTTAAATGCCTCTTACAGGAAGTTTTAAAATAAATGTTTTCATTTCTGAATAAAGTTTCACTTTATTAAAGTATTTCTTAACAATGGTTGTATAACCTAATAATGGATACGTTTAAACTGTTTGGCATATACTGTATAGATACTGTATACAGTAATTTGAATAGGAAGCCTGTAAATAAATATGGGTTGACTTTTACAAAGTGTACAGAAAAGGATAACAATGGGTTTACCTGCTTTGAATTATACATTTGCATATAGGTTTATACAAATCAAGTTGTGTCACTGCACGGTTTCTGGGACTGTAGCCATGTAAATCCACTCTTGTTTCTGTGTTGTAATTATTTGGTTATTAGTAGCTTTTAAAAAAGACACATAATTTAGTTTTCTAAGTGTGGGGAGAAAGAATGAGTCAAAACTGCAATGGATGTGACTCATGAAATCCCAGAAGGACTTTCCTTTCCCTCAGCAATGTGGAACTAATTGATTCAGGCCCGTGTCCTATTTTTCTCTCTTTAAAGGTACAGAAAAAAGTTTATTGGGTAATTTATGAAAAACTGTTTGCATCTCCCAAAGGCACCAGTCAGAATCAGTTACTTACTGTATCTACTGCAATTTGGTACTTTGTCATACCTCGCACCAGTTATGATTCATAGATAAGAGCATATTGACAAAAGGGGGTCTCATCACATTTGGCGGGAGGGTGCACATAAATAATTATCTTTATAATATATCAAAATATAACATCCGTTTACTACTGGATGTGTCATTTGTGCAGATGAAAGAGCTTGCTGTGGTGTTTGAATAGGAATGACTACAGAAAGCACATGGTTTTTGCAAAGGGAAATGCACCAATATGGAATGGCCCTTTGCAAAGTGCAAGATTTTGCACACTTCCATTCACAAGCAGTGTTACAAGTGTCAAAGAATAATAAAATATCTGGCATGACACCATGGGGGTAATTCCAAGTTGATCGCAGCAGGAAATTTTTTAGCAGTTGGGCAAAACCATGTGCACTGCAGGGGGGGCAGATGTAACATGTGCAGAGAGCGATAGATTTGGGTGTGGTGAGTTCAATCTGCAATCTAAATTGCAGTGTAAAAATAAAGCAGCCAGTATTTACCCTGCACAGAAACAATATAACCCACCCAAATCTAACTCTCTTTGCAAATGTTTTATCTGCCCCCCCTGCAGTGCACATGGTTTTGCCCAACTGCTAAAAAAAATTCCTGCTACGATCAACTTGGAATCACCCCCTATGTGTAACATAGTGCACGTAACATAATTAATTGGTTCCTATATGCTTAAATAGCTGAATTGCACCATATGATCTGTATATTATTTTAATTGTTTGATGTTTGATCCCAGTAAATATCGTGCAGGTCCAAGCAATATGACGATAATAAAGTTAGTTTTATATAGTGTCATTTTTTTCATAGTTTTGATATTTGTAAAATGTGTTTAATGCCCATGCTCGGCATTAAACACAATCAGCTGCATTTCACGAATAATGGCATATACTGTATGTATAAGGGGTGTTCCTCCCCTCATACGAGATTTAGCTTGCTTCCTTGTAACTACATGAGGAAGCTGTAAATATGCTGTATACAGCACAAGTTTTAAATTCCTCTGTCTCTTAACCATTGATCAAAATTAGTGCATTTTCTAGGGCCGGGCAATCGCACAGGGTGCTGTGGCCACGACAACTGCATGGTAGTACCCACAAGAGTGACCTCAATTAACCTTGTGGTCTACCGCAGACTGCAAGGTTCCCACTAAAAGCGATAATGGGGATTTCTCTCCCCATTACTGCCTATTCTCTCCGCTTGATTGACAGGCCAGGAGCGCACAGCCAATCAGGAGAGTGCTGTGACGTGGTGTTCCCTTATTGGCTGGCGAGTCCCCAACTGACAGAAGTCACGAGCAGTAGCGGATCTTGCCACGGGGTGCCGCTGTCCTGAGGGCGCCACTGCCGTCCCAAGGGTGCTGTCACTGTGGCAAGATCCGCTACTGGTGCCGCTGCCATGCGGTGCGTGATGACGTCATTGCACACCGCACGGAATTGTGGGAGTGGCCATAGACACTAGAGGCCATGACGTCTCTCCCATAGATCCGAGGAGCGGCGCTACTAGCGTCACACCTACAAGGTTCGCATAACTAGTAAGGGCACAGCTACAGGGGGTACAGTACTGTGGGCACAACTACTGAGGACACAGTACTTGGGGCACAGCTACTGAGGGCACAGTTACAGGGGGCATAACTGTGACCACGCCCCTTCCCCATGAAGCCATGCCCCTATTGTTTTGCTGTGTGCCTACGGTGCGCACTAACCCTGTATTACCTGTCGGGGGGCTCCGGATGCCAAAGGAAACTTTCGCTCTGGGCGCCACATGGTCTAGAACCGACCCTGGTCATGAGGGGTCCTGGCATTCTGGTAAAGGGGATCCATATGTAAACATGGATCCCCTTCAGTGCATTGGACCGGGATATTTTGGGTGTTTTTTTTAACACTTATGGATCACTACTTGGAAAGAAGAGGACCGATATACACTGGATTTTTGGTGAGTATAATTTTTTTTTTACAGGTACCTGTGGATTCTACTAGATAAGGGGACAGAAAGGCTCCATGGGACAATAGGTAAGTATGTGTGAGTGTGTAAGTGTTCATGTATGTGTAATTAAAGTTGTACTTTCACGGTGTGTGTGTGTGTGTGAACTGTTATATTGTAATATTTATTTTGCAGGTGGAACTACAGATACCAGCGGCCTTGTGGTTCTCCAAGTACCAGCATACAGGGGAGGATTGCTGGGACCTGTAGTTCCACAGGTAAAAGACAATATTAAATCTTTTTTTTACATATGGGCTATCAGCCTGCCATCCACAGCCCACAGATGTAAGGGACAGCCCCTGGCATCATCCCTGGTCCTTGGGTGCCTGGAGGGGGGATCCCTTTATTCAGGGGGGTCCCCACTCCCCCAGGGAAAACCAGCAAGTTGAATTAGTTCCACAGTGTTTAAATTGGTATAAAAATAAATACAGAAGACAATAAAAACTATTTACAAATACAGTAGCAACAATTGTTACAAACTGCAATATATATATATATATATATATATTTATTCTATAATATGCAGCCCACCAATATGTAAGTATATAGACTTGGTGTGTTCCGTAGGTGCTCACAGCCAGGGGCCCAACAATAGCGAAGAAGATCAATGGTACTCGGCACTTCCTGCTGGGACGGCCCCCTACTGGACTGAACCCCTCTCTCATTAGTAGCAACAGCCCTCTGTCAGACAGTGACAACACCGCAACCTGCTGTGAGATGGTGACAGCACCACGTCCTACTGTCATTTGGCCATACTTAGGGAACTGATCTCGGAAGGCAGAGACCTCAGGAGCAGCGGAGGCAAGGACTGGAGATCTCAGTTAATTGGGCTGTGCAGCAACAGTGCGTGCAGTCTGTATGGCCACAGCTGCACAGCCTTAACCTTCCTCACTGGCGGGTCTTCCCCCCTTCACTACAGTGCAGCAGAAGCATGCTGCAGGACCGCTCCTAATCCACGAAGGCCTTCCATGCCTGTAGTGAGGTAAGCTGATAAGTGTCATGACCCTGTGGCATGTACTGAAAAACGAGAGTTATGGTAGACTTATCTTTGTTAACTCTTTCTTCGAGGTTCATAGGGTCCACAGGGTGAACATCGGGGGTTGTAGGTGGTGGATGTCTGGGCACCAAACAGTTAAGCTTTCAGGCTTACCAGAATGCTCAGATCCTCTCCCCTATAACCCCGCCTCCATGCTCAGGCAGGTCAGTTTTGTTAACAAGCCCAAAGCAGGAAGTGGATCGAAGAAAGCTATTGTACACAAAATAATTCCTGCAGACAGGAAAAAGGGAACCAATGACTAATGCCACAAAACCCAGAGAGGCCAGATGCATCAGGGTGGGCAGCCTGTGGACCCTATGAACCTCGAAGAAAGAGAGTTAACAAAGGTAAGTCTACCATAACTCCCATTTTCTTCTGCGGGTTTCATAGGGTTCCACAGGGAGAACATTGGTGATGTCCTAAAGCAGTATTTTTAAAGGAGGGGACGCACCTGAGAGGATAACAGAACCCTGCATCCAAAGGAAGCATCCTGGGATGCAAATGCATCAAATGAGTATAATTTTAGAAATATGTGAATGGAAAAACCACATAGAGGCCCTACATATTTGCTACCACCCATGAGGGTCCTGCAGATCTAGTAAAATGGGCAGAAATTGTCATTGGGACAGGCAATCAGCATGATTGTATGCTTGTGCAATAACCATTCTAATCCAACTGGCCAGTGTCTGCTTGTTAGCTGGCCAGCCACAAGGCATGAATAGAGAGTCGGCCCTTCTGATAGAACTGGTTCGGTCTACATAGATACATAAGGCAAGCACTACATCCAAAGACCGCTCTTTTGCTCAAAGATCTGGTGAGGCCTGGAGACCACTGTTGTAAGGTAACCAGGCCTAGTCCGTAGAACTGCCATGTCATGATGAAAAATCAGGAAAGGTGGACGACAAGAGAGAGTTACAAAGTCAGATACCCTCCTGGCAGAGGCAATAGCTAATGTCTTAGCCGTCAACCATTTGAGATCCACTGATTATAAAAGTTCAAAAGAGGTCTCTTGAAGTGCATCTAATACTACAGAAAGATCCCATGTAGCTACCGGGGGAACATATGGAGGTTGTACATGTATGACACTATGAAAAAAGGTATATATATCCGGTAGTATAGCAATTTTTCGCTAAAACCATAGAGATAAAGCAAACACACGTACTTTCAGAGAAGCAAGGCGTAATCCTAGATTTTAACCTCTTTGAAGAAAATCAAGTATTCTTGATACTTTAAACATACAGTAGTTGCATCGTAACGCTTAGAAGCACCCCATGTGAAAAAGATATGCCATACTCTATAACATATCTGTGCTGAAGCAGGCTTGCGTGCCTTAAGCATTGTTTGAATTACAGAGGTTGAAAATCCTTTTGCTCTTAAAATGGGTAATTCAAAAGCCACAGTGTCAAAGACAGCTGGTTCAAATCCAGATGCAGGGCCAGATTAACAATGAGGAGGATGGAGCTACAGCTCCAGGCCTCTACATAAAAATAGGCCCACCATGCTGTCAGCAGGATGATGACTAGGCATACAAATGGCCAAACAATCATAAATCATAAGTATTAAAATTGTTTTTGTCATTTTTTACAAAATTATATAATTTTTCTATGTTTATTTAGTTTGGGAGACATTGGGGCACATAGTGTATAGGGTGTACATGCCCACATGGCACTGGCCACACTCACAGTGCACTGGTCACAGCTCCTCTCCTTCTCAGTATAGGCCCTTGAAAGTGTGCAGCTCCAGGCCCATGTGGCCCTCAATCCGGCCCTGTCCAGATGTAGACATGGCCCTTGAAATAGAAAGTCCCATTGCTGAGGAAGTTGAAGGGGTTGCCCTACTGAGAGGTCTTGTAGGTCGGGGAACCAGTGCTGTCTGGGCCATGCTGGGGCTATCAGAATGAGGTTTCTTCCTTCTTGTTTGAATTTCCTTATAACCCTTGGTTGAAGGAATGTTGGGGAAAATATGTCTAGTAAATGAAAGGTCCATTGTACCACTAGAGCATCCATGAATGCCGTTTGCAGTTCCCGTGACCTTGATCCATATACTGGGACTTTGTGGTTGTTATGTGAGGCCATCAGATACACAAATGGTTGGCCCCACCTGTGCAACAGTAATTGAAACACTTCTGGATGGAGAGCCCATTTGCCCTTGTGCACATACTGACAACTGAGGAAGTGTGCTTCCCAGTTGAGGAGGCCTAGTATTAACACTGCAAATATGGCTGGAAGATAACGTTCGGCCCACTTTAATATTTTTCTGCAAGTGCCCTCTTGGTGAATGACATATGCCACTGTTGTGGCGTTGTCAGATTAAACCTGCACCGGCCTGCCTTGGAGAATACTGCACGACAGTGTCAATGCTTTGTATACTGCCCCAGTTCCAGTACATTAATTGATAATGGAGACTATGCCAGGCTCCATTTCCCTTGAAACAAGTGTTGCTCATTTACAGCTCCCCAAACGTGTAGGCTGACATCTGTAGTGAGAAGCACCCAATTCAAGATCCAGTAGGAGCGACCCCTGTCTAGGTGATTGCTGTGGGGCCACCACGTTATTGATAGGCGAACCTCCAGAGTCAGAGTTATTATCTGCAATTTGATCTGATGAGGCTGGCCATTCCACTTGGCCAGAATCAGTGTTTATAAAGGTCGAGAGTGAAATTGGGCAAATTCTAACATGTAAAATGCAGATATCATCAGGCCAAAGACATGCATGGCCGAGTGAATTGACGCCTAAGGACAATGAAGGAACTGATGTATTTTGTCCCTCAGTTTCAATATTTTGTTCATTGGTAGAAACAGTCTTTGACATTGGGAGTCTAGCTGGGCTCCCAAATGTACCATTCTTTGTGACGGTATGAGGGAGGAATTTTTCCAGTTGATAAGCCATCTGTGACTTTGTAGGAATGCTATCGTTGTCTGTGTTGGCTGTGCAATACATCCTGTGATTTGGCCCGTAGCAGTATGTTGTCCAGGTAAGGAAGTATCCTGACTCCCTGATGACACAGGTGTGCTGCCATGATTGCCATGACTTTTGTAAATATTCTGGGTGCTGTAGCCAGGCCAAATGGCAGTGCATGGAACTAATAGTGTTGATTTAGGATCGCAAACCTCAGGTGTTTGTTGATGTGAAAGAGCAATAGGTCTATGCAGATATGCATCTTGTATGTCCAACGATGCAATGAAATTCCCAGGCTTTAATACTAGAACTATGGAGCGTAGGGTTTCCATGCAAAACTTAAAAACTTTCATAAATCTGTTGAGAGATTTGAGATTGAGAATAGACCTGTATGTCCCATTCGGCTCTGGTACAAGGAACAGGGTAGCATAACAGCCCCTTCATTTTTGAGCCTGAGGAACTGACACAATTACTTTTGATTGGAGGAGTGATTGAACCACTTTTTGTAGTGTCAGAGTTTTTTCTGTCTGATGAAAGACTCGTGCGACAAACTGCTAGGGGGATTTCCTTAAAAAGAGATGTTGCACCCATACGTCTGAAGTGGTCTTGATCCAGACTTGTGCAAAGTGAAGAAATGGCCTCCCACCCTTGGGTCCCCCAGTGGGAGGCCCTTCAGGCTGTGGGTATGTCAGGTTTTCCTGGGGCTTGCATTGCTGCCCATAGCTGCTTAGTCTTGGCCTTAGTAGAGCTTCAGGCATTTTATTGCCTAGAAAATGCTTGTCCTTTCACTTTCCTTGTGGACAAAAGGTACGAAAATTAGAGCTCTTATGCCATGGTGTAGCTGAAGGGAGAAAAGCTGTTTTGGCAGCCACTAAGGATGCCACTTTTTTGTTTAGTTCTTTTCCAAACAGAACATCTCCCGTAAAGGTAGTACAGTACTTTCAGAGTTTTCTTGGAATCTTCTTTTCAAGAGCGTAACCAGATAATGTGTTTTGCCAGCACTGATGTTGCCGATGCTTTTGCTGCCAACACACCATCATCAAATAACACTTCATTAATGTAAGAAGTCGCTTTCTTGATATAATCCAAATAGATTCTGCACTCTTTTGATATATCTACCGGTAATTCCTCCTATTGCCTGTAACCAAGATTCAATAGCTTTTGCTGCCCATGAGGCTGTCTCTGTAGGCCTATTTACAGCACACATCAGTGAAAAGATCGACTTGAGGCAATTTTTAATGTGTCTATCTGAGGATTCCTTTGATGGTAGGGACAGGTAAAGTAAATGTCTTTACCAAACGTGTGATATGAGAATCCGCTGGAGGAGGAGTCTCCCACCTCATACAATTCCTGCAAGGATAGGATAGCGAGATGAGAGTTGCTTAGACAGAGGAAACTTTTTACCAGGGGTGTTCCAAGGTTTCTGTCTATTTTTCATCAGATGGTCAGAATGCAGAAATTTGGATTTGATTATTTTCTGTTGTTTAAATACATCAGTTTTCTTAGCAACAGCCTCAGGCTCATCTTCAGCTAGCTGAAGGATTTGCTTAATTGCATTTACTAATGCTGTTACATCTACAGTAATAGAAGCCTCCTCCTCTATAGTTTAATGTTGAAGGGCTGTAGCAATACATAATGTATAATATTTTGCACTTATTAAAATATGCCCTCACTGATTTGGTGCAGGGTGCTAAAATGAACACTACTACATCTCCCCTCGCCACAGAACTCACCTCCTCAACAGACCCCGCCCCCATTAGGGCTGCTGTCACTCAATATCTACTCTAACACATAAGATACATAAGATACACATACAAGTTTCAGTTACCTTTTTTTAAAACACACTGTACAAGTGAAAATAAAGAATAATGATATACAAATGTAGATGATAGGGAACTCCAGCTCAATTGTGACCCCTAGAGCACAAAAGAGGGTCTTCTGCCTATAACAGCCACCCTCTGTTCCCTTAGCGTTTGATATACACACTGGTACTTAGGTAGCCACCAGGACTTAAACCTCTAGCAGTGGGGGCTTTCTTAATTAGCTGGAGACTGCAGGATTATTATCTGGAGTGAAAACTCAGTGTAGATGCAGTATGGCAGGGCAAAGGTTAACATGAAAACAAGGCATGATCAGGATTCTGTGGCAGGTTGTAGTAAGGATCTCTCAGCCAGAAATGGTATGTGGATGTTAAGTCAACAGTACTTGGGTGAACAGCCAATAAGTTGACCAATATTGTTCAACATGCATTAGGTAGATATGGCTAAAAGGTTGGAAAGGCAATGGTCGACACAGGAAAAGGTCGACATTAGTTTTTTTTTTTTTTTTTCATACTTTACCATCCACGTTGATTATGATTGGAAATAGTAACCTGTGCCGAGCTCAGTGGTAGCATGCTCGCCATGCAAGGGGATGCGGTGTACTAATTGGGGATTCCAATCATGTCACAGAGAGAATGACACCAATTCAAATTAAAAATCATGTTGGCCTTTCTCTGTCAACCTCTTTAGTGTCGACATTTTTTCTATATCCACATTTTCCCAATGTCGACATTTTGCACGTTGACCTTTTGGGTTTGACCTAGACAGTGTCAACCTTTTTCAGGTCAATACATTAATCCATAACTGTGGAAATTAAGCAGACTATGATTTTGGACTTTAACCACAAGAGTAATGTGAATTAAGGAGTGCAGCACTATACTTGAGCACTGGTGGAATGCTACTGAGGACAGAATATACCAATAAACACTGCTTAGAAGTGGACACAGTAATGATGGTGTAACACTGTAGCTTCTGTAACCCACAATAGATATTCACAGCAATGGAAGTGTACACAGTCACTTATTATTTGAACAGCAGTGAAAAAAGGTATGCACATGAATCCATGGTAGTAATTCAAGACTGAGGGGATTATTCAGAGTTGATCGCAAGTCCTGCAATCGTGAATGAGAGTGAGAGAGCTTGGTCAAAGCGGAGAGGTTGAGAGAGATATTTTAAGATAAGAGTTGTACGTTGGTATAGTTTTGTTAATAGCCTTGCAAAAAACATCTAGCGAGGCAGATTAGCCTTGCAGCTGCATTCAAAATGGATTGTAGTAGTGAGACTCTGTTTTTGGGAAGACCAGTAAGGTCACAATTGCAATAATCAATGCAAAAGATAATGAGTGCATAGATTACAGTTTTTGTAGTGTCTTGAGTAGGATACTGGGGGTCATTCTGAGTTGATCGCTGCCGTTTTTCGCAGCGCAGTGATCAGGTCTCTACTGCAAATGTGTATGTACCGCAATGCGCAGGTGCGTCGTACGGGTACAAAGCGGATCGTAGCTGGGCAATGGATTTAATGAAGAATCCATTTGCACAGCCTATCGCAAGGAGATTGTCAGGAAGAGGGTATTTGTGGGTGTCAACTGACCGTTTTCTGGGAGTGTTTGGAAAAATGCAGGCATGTCCAAGCGTTTGCAGGGCGGCTGTCTGACGTCAATTCCGGGTCCAAAAAGACTGAAGTGATTGCAAGGGCTGAGTAAGTCCAGAGCTATTCGGAAACTGCAATGCAAAAAAATTTTCGTCCCGCTCGGCTGCACAAGCATTTGCACACTTGCAAAGCAAAAATACACTCCCCTATAGGCGGCGATTATCTGATCGCTGCTCTGCAAAAAATAGCTAGCGAGCGATCAACTCGGAATGAGGGCCACTGTACGGTCATATTTGGATATGTTTTTTTGATGTATGTAACATGATTTTGAGACAGATTGAATGTGGGAAACAAAGGACAGTTCAGAGTCAAGGATACTTAGGCAGCGAGCTTGTGGGGTAGTATTGATTGTTGAGTTCTCAATAGTGATAGAGATATCAGGTTTGTAACTACTATTGGTCGGTGGAAATATAATTAATTCTGTTTTGAAAATGTTAGATGTGTGAGGGGCTGTGCTTAGTGAAGTAAGTCAAAAGAATGGCAAGTCTCGGTGGGAGAGTCTTAGGAAACAATTCTATTTCAGTAGAACAATGAAACAAGTTGGGAAGAGGAGGAGGAAGAGGAGGAAGAGGAAGAGGAGGAAGAGGAGGAGGAAGAGGAGGAAGAAGAGGAAGAGGAAGAGGAGGAGGAGGAAGAGGAGGAGAAAGAGGAGGAAGAGGAAGAGGAGGAAGAGGAGGAGGAAGAGGAGGAGGAGGAAGAGGAGGAGGAAGAGGAAGAAGTCCAAAATCAGACAATACAGATTTATACAACATACATCTCTATAATGGAAGCAGCCTAATATCTGTCTAGCTGCTGTGCTCTAGAGATGGGGGGAGGTTCCACCCCACCTAAGAGCTTTCAGTGACCTCTAGACAGACATATGGTGCAGCCCACTTCCCTCACAGATACAGCCAGTCCTTTCAGCACCTGAAGGCAGTGCTACCGCACTCCCGGCACTACCCACACATGGCACCGCACCCTAAACCCCACTCACAGTACTCCCACTAAAGGTAGATATGAGAGAGATTGGGGGAGTGGGGGTCACAACCTGGACCCTGGCCATCTCAGCTGGTGTGCTCAGAGGAGGAGTTACTGACTGGGAAGGCAACAGCAGATGAGGTGGGCACATGTAGGACTTCTTCATACACTAGCTAACCCCCGGATGTTGGCGAGACCTGACCAGAGGTGCGGTGTCTAACCCGCTGGTGGGTAACACCAGTGGCCCCCTCCCCAGGGAATATGGGCTTTGTGGTGCCCGGCAAGCAGGTCATGACCCTTTGGTCAGGTATCTGATAGTAGAAATACAAGAGATGATAAATGATACAGTAGGTACTAGAGAATGCTTAAAGACAATTGATGTAATCGATGCTGTAGATTACGTGAAATAATTGTTGACTGTCAGTATTGATGAGTAATAAAAGGCAATCGATATTAATCGATGTTGGAGATCACTGAAGATAACCGAAGGCAATCGGTACTGGAGTTACATGAAGACAATTGATGTTAATCAATGTTGGAGATCACTGAAGATAACAGATGGCAATCGGTACTAGATAATACATGAAGACAATTGATGTTAATCAATGTTGGAGATCACTGAAGATAACTGATAGCAATCGGTACTGGAGAATACTTGAAGATAATCGATGTTAATCGATGTTGGAGATCACTGAAGATAAATGATGGTAATTGGTACTGGTGAATACTTGAAGACAATCGATGTTGGGAAGGAACTGGAGATCCTAGTAGGGACACTGGAGGTCATTCCGAGTTGATCGCTCGCTGCCGATTTTCGCAGTGCAGTGATCAGGTGAAAAAACAGCATTTATGCGCATGCGTATGCCCCACAATGCGCACGTGCAATGTACAGGTACAAAGCCCTTTGTGTTTGTGCTCAGGTTCTAGCAAAGTTTTTCTTCGCTCTGACGGCCGCAAGAAGATTGACAGGAAGGGGGCATTTCTGGGTGCCAACTGACAGTTTTCAGGGAGTGTTTGCAAAAATGCAGGCGTGTCTGAAAAAACGCAGGCATGGCTGGGCGTTCGCTGGGCGGGTGTATGACGTCAAATCCGGACACTAAAAGGCTGAAGTGATCGCAAGTGCTGAGTAGGTTCAGAGCTACTCTGAAACTGCACAAACTGTTTTTGAAGAGCTTGGCTGCACATGCGTTCACACTTCTGCTAAGATTAAATACACTCCCCAGTGGGCGGTGGCATAGCGTTTGCACGGCTGCTAAAACTAGCTAGCAAGCGATCAACTCAGAATGACCCCCACAGTACGTAGCCTGGGAACAGCAAACAGAAGCTTGCACTCACTAGAGGAAGAAGTTGTTCATACGACTTCCTGTTCCCAGAATATGGTTTATATACCCTAAGGTAACTTTCCATTGGTGGAGAGAGTCAGCTGAGAGATATCAGGAATCTCATTGGTGGACTGCTGACAAAACAACATGGCCACAGAGTGCTCCGCAGAAGTCCTACTAAACTCTGGAGGGAGTAGGCAGCTCTGCCACCTATCGCCTCATATCATACTTGCCTACCTGACCCTCTCCATGAGGGAGAAAATGCTGTAGTCCTGGACTTTCCTGGTAATGTATGATTGCCATCACCTGTGGTGAAACACCTTTCTTATCAATTAACTAGCTCACCACTGGTGATGGCAATCATACATTACCAGGAAAGTCCAGGAACAGAGCATTTTCTCCCTCATGGATAGGGTCAGGTAGGCAAGTATGCCTCATATGGTGTCTGCTCGTACGACTGATCAGAGAAAGCTGACACCGCGGTGAATAATGGCCAATCCCAGGCTGGATCCAGATAGGGGGGAGGCCACCATGTTTTCACTCTGTGTTCTTAATACACTCTTTTTCTATTTTGTCATATTTCATTAATATTATATTCATTAATAGATTAAAAAAGCATATATTGAAAGAAAGTACTGAAACAATGATCAATGATTCATAATTGCATAGTTACTCATCCTGAACAGTAATCACTCTATGTTAGACATTAAGCCATGGGTAAAAATGAATAATTGATGCAATATAGGCCCTCATTCCGAGTTGTTCGCTCGCAAGCTGCTTTTAGCAGCATTGCACACGCTAAGCCGCCGCCTACTGGGATTGAATCTTAGCTTAGCAAAATTGCGAACGAAAGATTCTCAAAATTGCGAATAGAAATTTCTTTGCAGTTTCTGAGTAGCTCGATACTTACTCTGCCACTGCGATCAGTTCAGTCAGTTTCGTTCCTGGTTTGACGTCACAAACACACCCAGCGTTCGCCCAGATACTCCCC
This sequence comes from Pseudophryne corroboree, assembly GCF_028390025.1. Taxonomy (NCBI): domain Eukaryota; kingdom Metazoa; phylum Chordata; class Amphibia; order Anura; family Myobatrachidae; genus Pseudophryne; species Pseudophryne corroboree. The sequence continues at coordinate 398,658,999 of NC_086446.1, forward strand.
CGTTTCTCCAGCCACTCCCGCGTTTTTCCCAGAAACTGCAGCGTTTTTTCACACACTCCCATAAAACGGCCAGTTTCCGCCCAGAAACACCCACTTCCTGTCAATCACACTATGATCACCAGAACGAAGAAAAAACCTCGTAATGCCGTGAGTAAAATAACAAACTTCTTAGCAAATTTACTTGGCGCAGTCGCAGTGCGAACATTGCGCATGCGCAGTTTGCGGAAAATCGCTGCGATGCGATGAAAAAGAACGAGCAAACAACTCGGAATGAGGGCCCTAGTGTAGAGATGTGCAACGGCCACTTTTCGGGTTTTGTGTTTTGGTTTTGGATTCGGTTCCGCGGTCGTGTTTTGGCAAAACTTCCCTTAAGAATTTTTGTCGGATTCGGGTGCGTTTTGGATTCTGGTGGGTTTTTTTTAAAAAACCCTCAAAAACAGCTTAAATCATAGAATTTGGGGGTAATTTTCAGCCTTGGGGGTAATTTTGAGCTTATAGTATTATTAACCTCAATAACCATAATTTCCACTCATTTCCAGTCTATTCTGAACACCTCACACCTCACAATATTATTTTTAGTCCTAAAATTTGCACCGAGGTCGCTGGATGACTAAGCTAAGCGACCCAAGTGGCCGGCACAAACACCTGGCCCATCTAGGAGTGGCACTGCAGTGTCAGACAGGATGGCAGATTTAAAAAATAGTCCCCAAACAGCACATGATGCAAATAAAAAAAGAGGTGCAATGAGGTAGCTGTGTGACTAAGCTAAGCGACCCAAGTGGCCGACACAAACACCTGGCCCATCTAGGAGTGGCACTGCAGTGTCAGACAGGATGGCACTTCAAAAAAAAGTCCCCAAACAGCACATGATGCAAAGATAAATTAAAGAAAAAAGAGGTGCAAGATGGAATTGTCCTTGGGCCCTCCCACCCACCCCCACCCTTATGTTGTATAAACAGGACATGCACACTTTAACAAACCCATCATTTCTACGACAGGGTCTGCCACATGACTGCCACCAAAAAAGAAGCAATCAATCTCTCCTTGCACAAACTGGCTCTACAGAGACAAGATGACCACCTCCTCCTCATCCTCCGATTCCTCACCCCTTTCACTGTGTACATCCCCCTCCTCAAAGATTATTAATTCGTCCCTACTGGAATCCACCATCTCAGGTCCCTGTGTACTTTCTGGAGGCAATTGCTGGTGAATGTCTCCACGGAGAAATTGATTATAATTCATTTTGATGAACATCATCTTCTCCACATTTTCTGGAAGTAACCTCGTACGCCGATTGCTGACAAGGTGAGCGGCTGCACTAAACACTCTTTCGGAGTACACACTGGAGGGGGGGCAACTTAGGTAAAATAAAGCCAGTTTGTGCAAGGGCCTCCAAATTGCCTCTTTTTCCTGCCAGTATACGTACGGACTGTCTGACGTGCCTACTTGGATGCTGTCACTCATATAATCCTCCACCATTCTTTCAATGGTGACAGAATCATGGGGGTAATTCCAAGTTGATTGCAGCAGGAATTATTTTAGCAGTTGGGCAAAACCATGGGGGTCATTCCGAGTTGTTCGCTCATTGCCGATCTTCGCTATACTGCGATTAGTCGCTTACTGCGCATGCGCAAGGCTTGCAGAGCGCATGCGCTTAGTTATTTTACACCAAAGTTAGGTATTTTACTCATGGCATAACAAAGCTTTTTCATCGTTGTGCTGATCGTAGTGTGATTGACAGGAAGTGGGTGTTTCTGGGCAGAAACTGGCCGTTTTATGGGAGTGTGCGGAAAAACGCAGGCGTTCGAGTTGCAAAGCACAGGAGTGGCTGGAGAAACGGGGGAGTGGTTGGGCAAACGCTGGGTGTGTTTGTGACGTCAAACCAGGAACGAAAAGGACTGAGCTGGTCGCAATGGCTGAGTAAGTCTGGAGCTACTCAGAAACTGCTAAGAAATTTCTATTTGCAATTCTGCTAATCTTTCGTTCGCACTACTGCTATGCTAAGATACACTCCCAGAGGGCGGCGGCTTAGCGTGTGCAATGCTGCTAAAAGCAGCTAGCGAGCGAACAACTCGGAATCACCCCCCATGTGCACTGCAGGGGAGGCAGATTTAACATGTGCAGAGAGAGTTAGATTTGGGTGTGGTGTGTTCAATCTGCAATCTAATTTGCAGTGTAAAAATAAAGCAGCCAGTATTTACCCTGCACATAAATAAAGTAACCCACCCAAATCTAACTCTCTCTGCACATGTTATATCTACCTCCCCTGCAGTGCACATGGTTTTGCCCAACTGCTAAAAAAATTACTGCTGCGATCAACTTGGAATTACCCCCCATATGCAGTGACAGTAGACGACATGTCAGTAATCGTTTGCAGGTCCTTCAGTCTGGACCAAATGTCAGCACTCGCTCCAGACTGCCCTGCATCACCGCCAGCAGGAGGGCTCGGAATTCTTAGCCTTTTCCTCGCAGCCCCAGTTGCGGGAAAATGTGAAGGAGGAGCTGTTGATGGGTCACGTTCCGCTTGACTTGACAAGTGTCTCACCAGCAGGTCTTTGCACCTCTGCAGACTTGTGTCTGCCGGAAAGAGAGATACAACGTAGGCTTTAAACCTAGGATCGAGCACGGTGGCCAAAATGTAGTGCTCTGATTTCAACAGATTGACCACCCGTGAATCCTGGTTAAGCGAATTAAGGGCTCCATCCATAAGTCCCACATGCCTAGCGGAATCGCTACATTTTAGCTCCTCCTTTTATCTCTCCAGCTGCTTCTGCAAAAGCCTGATGAGGGGAATGACCTGACTCAGGCTGTCAGTGTCTGAACTGACTTCACGTGTGGCAAGTTCAAAGGGTTGCAGAACCTTGCACAATGTTGAAATCATTCTCCACTGCGCTTGAGTCAGGTGCATTCCCCCTCCTTTGCCTATATCGTAGGTAGCTGTATAGGCTTGAATGGCCTTTTGCTGCTCCTCCATCCTCTGAAGCATATAGAGGGTTGAATTCCACCTCGTTACCACCTCTTGCTTCAGATGATGGCGGGGCAGGTTCAGGAGTGTTTGCTTGTGCTCCAGTCTTCGGCACGCGGTGGCTAAATGCCGAAAGTGGCCCGCAATTCTTTGGGCCACCGACAGCATCTCTTGCACGCCCCTGTCGTTTTTTAAATAATTCTGCACCACCAAATTCAATGTATGTGCAAAACATGGGACGTGCTGGAATTTGCCCACATGTAATGCACGCACAATACTGGTGGCTTTGTCCGATGTCACAAATCCCCAGGAGAGTCCAATTGGGGTAAGCCATTCTGCAATGATGTTCCTCGGTTTCCATAAGAGGTTGTCAGCTGTGTGCCTCTTATGGAAAGCTGTGATACAAAGCGTAGCCTGCCTAGGAATGAGTTGGCATTTGCAAGATGCTGCTACTGGTGCTGCCTCTGCTGTTGTTGCTGCGGGAGGCAATAGATCTACCCAGTGTGCTGTCACAGTTATATAGTCCTGAGTCTGCCCTGCTCCACTTGTCCACATGTCCGTGGTTAAGTGGACATTGGGTACAACTGCATTTTTTAGGACACTGGTGAGTCTTTTTCTGACGTCTGTGTACATTCTCGGTATCGCCTGCCTAGAGAAGTGGAACATAGATGGTATTTGGTACCGGGGACACACTACCTCAATCAATTCTCTAAGTCCCTGTGAACTAACGGCGGATACCGATGCACGTCTAACACCAACATAGTTGTCAAGGCCTGAGTTATCCGCTTTACAACAGGATGACTGCTATGATATTTCATCTTCCTCGCAAAGGACTGTTGGACAGTCAATTGCTTACTGGAAGTAGTACAAGTGGTCTTCCGACTTCCCCTCTGGGATGACGATCAACTCCCAGCAGCAACAACAGCAGCGGCAGAAACAGCAGGTGTACCACTCAAGGATCCTCTGGAGGAATCCCGGTTAGGAGAGGACTCGTCAGTCTTGCCAGTGAGATGGCCTGCAGGACTATTGGCGTTCCTGTCTAAGGAGGAAATTGACACTGAGGGAGTTGGTGGTGTGGTTTGCAGGAGCTTGGGTACAAGAGGAAGAAGGGATTTAGTTGTCAGTGGACTGCTTCCGCTGTCATCCAAAGTTTTTGAACTTGTCAATGACTTCTGATGAATGCGATCCAGGTGACGTATAAGGGAGGATGTTCCTAGGTGGTTAACGTCCTTACCCCTACTTATTACAGCTTGACAAAGGCAACACACAGCTTGACACCTGTTGTCCGGATTTCTGTTTAAATAATTCCACACCAAAGAGGTGATTTTTTTTGTATTTTGACCAGGCATGTCAATGGCCTTATTCATCCCACAGACAACAGGTGTCTCCCCGGGTGCCTGACTTAAACAAACCATCTCACCATCAGAATCCTCCTTGTCAAATTCCTCCTCAGCGCCAGCAACACCCATATCCTCATCCTGGTGTACTTCAACAGTGACATCTTCAATTTGAAGATCAGGAACTGGACTGTGGGTGCTCCTTCCAGCACTTGCAGGGGGCGTGCAAATGGTGGAAGGAGCCACCTCTTCCCGTCCAGTGTTGGGAAGGTCAGGCATTGCAACTGACACAATTGGACTCTCCTTGGGGATTTGTGATTTAGAAGAACGCACAGTTCTTTACTGTGCTTTTGCCAGCTTAACTCTTTTAATTTTTCTAGCGGGAGGATGAGTGCTTCCATCCTCATGTGAAGCTGAACCACTAGCCATGAACATAGGCCAGGGCCTCAGCCGTTCCTTGCCACTCCATGTCGTAAATGGCATATTGGCAAGTTTACACTTCTCCTCAGACGATTTTAATTTAGATTTTTGGGTCATCATTTTACTGAACTTTTGCTTTTTGGATTTTACACGCTCTCTACTATGACATTGGTTGATGGCATTTCATCATCTCTGCCATGACTAGTGGCAGCAGCTTCAGCACTAGGTGGAAGTGGATCTTGATCTTTCCCTATTTTACCCTCCACATGTTTGTTCTCCATTTTTTAATGTGTGGAATTATATGCCAGTAACATATCTGGAATAAGACAGCAGTAATGTCTGGAATTAGATACCACTAGATAGGTACCTGATACCACTGTGACTGGAATGATGAGGACCTATGCACAGTGACAGGACACTAAAACAGCACCCTACAGCAGCAAGATGCAGCACAAGACACTGGACTTTTGGTCACCACAATGCAGCACTGACAGTGAGCACAGATATTAAGCACTGTTCAGGATACTAGAAGTGACACGGAACTGCAAGATACAGCAATGGACTACTGTACTGTACTACTATATACTAGTGGTCACCACAACGCAGAACTGTACTACTATTTACTGGTCACCACAATGCAGCACAGATATTGAGCACTTATCAGGATACTAGAACTGAGTCTGACACGGAGCAGCAAGATACAGCAATGGCCTACTGTACTGTACTACTATATACTGGTGGTCACCACAATGCAGCACTGTACTACTATATACTGGTCACCACAATGCAGCACAGATATTGAGCACTGATCAGGATACTAGAACTGAGTCTGACACATAGCTGCAAGATACAGCAATGGCCTACTGTACTGTACTACTATATACTGGTGGTCACCACAATGCAGCACACTGAGCACAGATATTGAGCTTTTCAGGCAGAGAACGTAGCCACGTCCTCTCCGCTCAATCTACAATGCACGAGTGAAAATGGCGGCGACGCGCGGTTCTTTATATGGAATACGATCCTCGCGAGAATCCGACTGCGGGATGATGACGTTCCGCCTCGTTCGTGTTAACCGAGCAAGGCGGGAAGAACCGAGGCTGCCTCGGACCCGTGTAAACCACGTGAAGTTCGGGGGGGGGGGGGGTTCGGATCTCGCCGAACCCGCTCATCTCTAATATAGTGTTTCCTTTCCAAATCAATATAAAATTGTATGGAATTCACCTGTTTTGATGTTGACATTACTTCCTGGTAAAATGGGCATGACATATGATAATACATAATCATGCAATGATTTGACACATTTCATTATTTGCATATTGAATATCCCCGATTCAGCACTGCACTGGCAACCTGCATCTCCTCTTTGGGAACTTCTGGGAGAAAATAAAGTAGGTAAGCAGGGTATATGGGCTCCAGCTGTACAATACATAGGCTGTTCTACAGAAATGCATCTTAATGCTTCCTTGCAGCACAGTGTACAAAGGGGGTAATTCTGAGTTGATCGCAGCAGCAAGTTTGTTAGCAGTTGGGTAACACCATGTGCACTGCAGGGTGGACAGATATAACATTTGCAGAGAGAGTTGGATTTGGGTTGGTTATTTGGTTTCTGTGCAGGGTAAATACTGGCTGCTTTATTTTTACACTGCAATTTAGATTTCAGTTTGAATACACCCCACCCAAATCTAACTCTCTCTGTACATGTTATATCTGCCCCCCCCCCCCCCCCCCTGCAGTGCACATGGTTTTGCCCAACTGCTAACAAATTTGCTGCTGCAATCAACTCAAAATTAGGCCCAATGGGGGTAATTCCAAGTTGATCGCAGCAGGAATTTAGTTAGCAATTGGGCAAAACCATGTGCACTGCAGGGGAGACAGATTTAACATGTGCAGAGAGAGTTATATTTGGGTGGAGTGTGTTCAATCTGCAATCTAATTTGCAGTGTAAAAATAAAGCAGCCAGTATTTACCCTGCACAGAAATAAAATAACCCACCCAAATCTAACTCTCTCTGCACATGTTAAATCTGCCTCCCCTGCAGTGCACATGGTTTTGCCCAATTGCTAACTAAATTCCTGCTGCGATCAACTTGGAATTACCCCCAATGTACTTAATTTTCGGTAAGATACAATGGAGTTCTGTGAGAAGTCCATAAATGGTTCTGAGATCTGCAGTCGACATCAACATTAAGCTCTTTCAGAAAGCAAATGTGTTGTTTTATTTCTTGGACAATCAGCACCAAAGCACATTTAATGAGCTTTAAGAACAAGAGTTAACCTCTTTAAAATATTGCCATGTATAAGTGGCCTAAGAAGTGTTGTCATTTTGATGAGCCACTGATCACTCAAGAGCGCTTGAAAGAAGCAGTAATAGCTGTACATGGTGTCAGCATAAGTGGTATTTAGCAGTCTGTTTACATTAAAGTGATTTTGCAGGACTGAAGTTGTACTAGTCCTTTGGGTAAACTGATTACATCAGAAAGTCCATCTCAGCCCAGCTACTGCGAGGACATCCTGTGGTAGGAAGTTGAATTGTCCAAGTCCCTAGAAGATCCAGTGTACTTGTGGTTTAATTACTACAACATCCTCAGCTTTGACAAGCTACAGATTTAAGTCCTCAAGAGTTTCACTGTATTTCTTTTGCTTTTCCTACCACGGCTGGATTCCTTTCCGCAGCCGAGCAGAAAATCCCTGTTGTATACCTATTACACATAATTTGCAATGCATGCTCCAATCTATAACCTTTTATATTTATATTATATTACGCAGATAAAATAAATAACATGAATTACCAATTTTGTGACAATTATTTGCATTAGAACAGAAAGTACAATTTGACTACTTTTCCCCCCAAAACTTGTAAAGGGAAAATAATTTATTTCTGAAACATATATACGGTATATACTGTATCTCTCTCTCTCTCTCTCTCTCTCTCTCTCTGTATATATACAGTATATATATATATATATATATATATATATGTATAATATAAAATCGGATGTATGTATGTATATATATATGTATGTATGTATATACTGTATGTTCCAGCATAACTCTGGAATGCCTGGAGCAATTTACACCAAACTTGGTACACATATACCTTACATTCTGCAAAGAAATACTGTGGGGGTTAGACACCCCCAGCACCCCTAGGGGTGGGGGCGGGAAGGGGGTGACATTTTAACATGCATAGTTTTTGGGAATAACTCTGGAATGCCTTGAGCAATTTACACCAAACTTGGTACACATATGACTTACAATCTGAAAAGAAAAAAAAAAAATACTTAGGGGGTAAGACAACCCTAGCACCCCTAGGGGGTAAAAAATTCATAGTTTTCGGCATAACTCTGGAATGCCTGGAGCAGTTTACACAGGCACACATGGGTAGGGGCAGAGGCACCCATGTGTAAGGGCAGAGGCACCCACGGGGAGGGGCAGAGGCACCCATGTGTAAGGGCAGAGGCACCCACGGGGAGGGGCAGAGGCACCCACGGGTAGGAGCAGAGGCACACATGGGTAGGGGCAGAGGCACCCACAGGTAAGGATAGAGGCACATACAGGCTGGGGCAGAGGCTCACACGGGCTGGGGCAGAGGCATCCACGGGTAGGGGCAGAGGCACCTACAGGTAAGGATACAGGCACACATGGGTGAGGGAAGAGGCAAACATGGGTAGGGGCAGATGGTAGAGGCAGAGGCACCCACAGGTAAGGATAGAGGCGCACATGGGTAGGGGCAGAGGCACCCATGGGTCAGGGCAGAGACACACATGGGTAGGGGCAGAGGCACACATGGGTAGGGGCATAGGAATACGGGTAAGAGCAGAGAAACCTACGGGTAAGGGCAGATGCACACATGGGTAGGGACAGATGCACACACAGGTGGGGTCTGAGGCAAACTTTAGTTTCGAAGCTAAGCAAGAAGACCTAGGGCTCTGTGACATAGAGTTAGCCTGCAAAACCTAACATATTTAACATACAGTGGGCGGAGCTTGGCCTGTCGTACCAGCATGTACAGCACTGAGCAGGGCAGCTTCAGAGGCGGGACAGGGCAGAGAAGTAGGCGGATTATTCTCCTCAGCAGGGATGTTTCTAGCCAATTTGGCTCCCAGTGCGAGATTTAAAAATGCGCCCCCCCCATGACATAAAAAAATGTGCCCCCCCCCCCACACCTAGATGAAGAAAAAATAAACTTGCGTGTGCACCCGTCAAGGGGGCGTGGCCTCATCTAAATGGGTGTGGCCTCATTTAAATGGGCATGGCCTCGTCTGAAAAGACTACCTCACAATCCAGTTTTTGACCCTGCTCCAACAGATCACGACCACCACAGGAAAAAAAAATTCTACCATATTAAGCCCCACACAGTAATGCCCTTGATACATTAAATCCCCACACTACGGCAGGCAAGAGTCCCCATTTCACACATTACGGCAGGTGTCCCCATTTTACACATTGAGAGAGAGAGAGAGAATACTTACAGAGGCGATTACCGCTTTTCGGCCCGCCTCACCAGTCGCTCCTCGCACCGGCCTTTCCCTCTTCCTAACTTGGATCCCCCTCTGTACTCCGCTCAGGGGGGGGGGGGGGGAGTTTTGCGGAGTGACGGGGTTGCGTCGTGACGTAACGACGCAACCGCATCATTCCGTGAAACTCCGCCCCCCCGAGCGGGTTACTTGGGGAGAAATAGGAGGGGGAAGCAGGGAGCCACAGTTAGTGCCGCGGCAGGTGCCCAGTGCGGTTGCACTGCTCGCCTGCCCCAAGAAACGGCCCTGCTCCTCAGCACCAGCATTTTGACAGCATTTATCCAGGGAAGTCCAGAGGTATGGCCTGACAAAGATTGGCATTATTCTTTAAATTCCGTGTTCAGCTAGTATATATATATATATATATATATATATATATATATATCTATCAGGGCCGGTTCTACACATTGTGGTGCCCAGTGCAAAAGTTTCCACTGGCAGCTTCCCCCAGGGTGGTAAAACAGTGCGAGCCACAGGCGTGCCGCAAAAATAGAGGCCTGGCTTCATAGGGGAGGGGCGTGGCCACAGTAGTTGTGCCCCCTGTAGCTGTGCCCCCAGTAGATTTCCCCCAAGTAGTTATGCCCCCAGTTGCTTTGCCACCAGTAGATTTGCCCCCTGTAGCTATGCCCCCAGTAGCTGTGCCCCCAGTAGATTTGCCCCCAGTAGATTTGCCCCCTGTAGCTATGCCCCCAGTAGATTTGCCCCAGTAGTTGTGCCCCCTATAGCTATGCCCCCAGTAAATTTGCCCCAGTAGTTGTTCCCCCTGTCGCTGTGCCCTCAGTAGTTGTGCCCCCTGTTACTGTGCCCCTTAGTAGCCACTTACAAACACACACACAAAAAAAAACAATACCAGCTCGCTCCTGCTTATTTTGCTAAGTGTCCTTGACACAGGTTTCGCTATGTTCCTCTGTTTTTAAATGTAATGTATTTCCTGTTTTTTGTTTATAGTGGTTGCTATGGTGCAGGCAGGACCGGAGCGGACGTCATTAACGAGCGTCCGTCCTCTGACAGCGCACGCTGGGTCACATGTTGGCCTTAGTGTGATCGAGAAGAGCACGGACGTCATCAGCGGGCGCCCGCCCTCCGGAGCCGCCCGCCTAGCGTCACTCGTGGTGGGGATTCTATTTAAGGTATGTTTATTGTATGTTTGTCTTACCTGATGACGGAGTGTGAATAAAGTTCTCCGAAACGTTGTACTTCTGCCTTGAGACGTGACTGATATCTGAGTGCCGCCATACCGGGTTGTATATTGTGGGCCTTACTTAGGTTCCTTGGAGGGCACCGGAGCAGATGTATTCTTTAATGGGAGTGCTGCCTTAATTGTGGACGTGTGTAGATTCCCTTACTTGCAGAAATAGGGTTATCTGGGCTTAAGCACCCATTTGTTATAAGTGTGAAATCTCCTGACACGCATCAGTTTTATTCAGCATGGCTGAGGGGAATACCAAAGTGGATGATGTTGGTATTGGGACTGTGAACCTGGCGTTACTGACACAAGGCACTATACTCACTTTCACGGATACAGAAGCTGAATCCATACTATTTGCACAGCAGCTTAAGGATGATGTTGATGCACAACCTACTGAGTTTTTGTATAGGGAATTACTGAGACTGAGACAAAAGGAGATGGATTTCCTATATCATGGAATTACGCTCAGCGATTACTATAAGGATAAGAAGATCCCTCGCGGCTTCAGAATTAAGAACTCTCCCACAATAGGCCGCTACAACACGGCATTCTGCAAAAAATGGATAGCCGTGTTGAATAAATGCAGTTTTGATTTATTATTTCTAGTTATAGAAGAGTCGGCCAGGGAACTGAATATATCTCGTGATAAAATCAAGGCATTTGAAGTACAGCACAAAGCAACTTTGGTAGCAGACACCAAAATGAACTGGTATGAGAAGTTAAATAATCAGATAACAATCTACAAACGGGATCTGATACAATTTAAAAAACAAAAGTTGTCGACGGTCAATGCAGATTATGACCTGAACAGAGTGTACCAATGGGCCAGCAGTACTCGCAATGAGCGTATGCGCACATTCAAACAGCGCAATTACAAACAACTATGGCAATCTGATTCATCCCAAGAAGGAACATCTCACAGTGACGTTGATGGACCAAGTGAAGGCCAAACCCAAGGAATGAGGTCCCCTTTAGGGGCACGTACCCGCCATGGAGGCGGCAAAGGAGGAGATGGACGAGGAGGGGCGGCCAATGCAAAAGAACGAGGCCGTGGCAAGAGAGGTCGTCCGCCATTACGGGGGAGGAGATAGTGTTTAATCTCTCCTCACATCCCCTCACCCCTACTGAAACCCAAGTCCTATCGAAAGGACTGTCTTTTGTTCCCACTGTTCGCTTTAATTCTATGCAATGGGAAATAGAAAAATATAGTTTAAGCAGAAAATTGAAATTGCATGAACACTTTAGTGGTTCTAGAGCTACTCCTAGTTCTCATGAGCATCAAGATCTACCAGCTCAATTGGCGAAATTACAGAAAAGATCCAGATTTGATCCAGTTTCCAATAGCGCTGCTATTAAGACTTTCAGTCGTATGCTGGACAGTTCTGTAAATAGTGCTGAGTTGTCTGACACTATGGTGGCTAATAAATTTGTGGCTAACAATATGACCAAGGATGAGTATGATGCTTTACGTGATCTTTCATCATACACGGATATCACGATACGCCCCGCTGACAAAGGCGGGGCTATCGTGATACAAGATATTGACATATACAGGGCTGAACTTGAGCGTCAATTGGGGGATCACAAGGTATGTAGATTACTCAAGGGTGATCCTACTAAAATCTTCTGTAAACAACTTAGAGCTACACTCCAAAAGGCTGTGGACGCTGGTGTCATTACTGGTGATTTGATGTTGGCATTAATAACTGAATCACCAGTGACACCGGTTCTTTATTCATTGCCTAAAATCCACAAGAGTATTGTGGATCCCCCCGGCAGACCGATCATCTCTGCTCGGGGTGGTCTGTTTCAGAAGGTGTCTACATACCTTGACGCATTACTTCAGCCCTGTGTAACTAACCATTGTAGATACCTGCTTGACACCACTACATTTCTCAATAAGTTAGAATCATTGGGTGATGTCAAATCGGGTAGTCTACTGAGTAGTATTGACATCTCTAGCCTTTACACAGTTATCCCCAACGAGCAAGGTTTATTGGCTGTTAAAAGGTTGATAACGGGTAACGCTCTATATAAAGGTCCAGAGATTGAATTCTTTTTGGAGTTGTTGGAAATGGTTTTGAAGTGCAATTTCTTTCTTTTTGACGGGAAATTTTATTTGCAAACATCTGGTTGTGCGATGGGGTCCAGTGTGGCCCCATCGTACGCTAATGCATATATGTTTATGGTCGAACAGGACATATTTTTTAATAATTGTACCATCAATGAGCATATCCATTTTTATGTAAGATATATTGATGATCTGTTCATGATCTGGTCAGGGGGCCAAGATGCTCTCATCCAGGTATTAGAAGAACATAATGGATCAGATCATCCGGTCAAATTTACATATAACATTAGCCCTGATACCGTTAATTATCTAGATGTGAAGGTGATTATTAAGCATGGTAAAATTTCCACTGAATTATACAGTAAATTGACGGATAGGAACACATTGCTCCATGCACGGAGCTTTCATCCTAGACCCTTGAAATTTGGGTTACCCTATTCGCAGTTCTTACGCGCTATTAGGATTTGTAGTGATCAAGAACAGGCAGTGATTCAGATAGATGACATGGTTCGTAAATTTTAAAGTAAAGGATATGATATGGATTTGCTATTGAAGGCCAAAGCACGAGCCCTAGGATGCAGCAGGGAGTCTCTGCTGCTTTCCAGGAATGTCAAATCAGAATCTGACAGGATGCCCTGGGTTAACCACTATAGTACCGCAAGTGGAGCTGTGATCAATACAGCGAAAAAGTTATGGCCAATAGTTGCTACTGACCAGGACCTTAATCTGGGTAGTACAACTATTATGCCATGTTATACACGCGGATGCAACATCAGGGACTGGGTGATGAAAACCGATATTACGGGTCTTCAATCCCATCAGAGTGTGCAAAGCAGCTTCATGAGTCTTAAAAAATGATGTTTTAGGTGTCTTAACTGCGTTACATGTAGTGCGTTGATGGTGGGAAAATTTTTCTCACATCCACACAGTGGTAGAAAGTATGAAATCAAGCACCGAGTGACATGCACCACAAAATTCATAATCTATATGAGTGTATGTACTTGCGGAAAAAATTACATAGGAAAGACCGATCGCACTCTTAGAGAGCATATGGCCAATCATAAATTGGCAATACGTAATGCACTTAGTACTGGTAACAGTGACCAACCTGTGGCACGTCATTTTTTTAATGCCGGCCACAGTTTGGCTTCTCTTAAGTACATTATCATAGACCATGAACCAGCCAGGCTTAGAGGTGGGGATCGATCTCTACGCCTCTTACAGAAAGAAGCACGGTGGATCCATGAATTAGGGACACTTTCACCCAGAGGCTTAAATGAAACTCCTGGTCTACACTGTTTTTTGTAGATTGTATATTATACTTTTCTACATCTTTGTGGAGTTTGTATGTACTCCAGTGTATTATAACTTAATCTTTTATTCATTGTGGGGTTTGTTCCGGGATGTATATTGCTGCTATTTAGATGTCCTTAGCCTAACTGTATCCTATGGAGTATTTTGCTAAGTGTCCTTGACACAGGTTTTGCTATGTTCCTCTGTTTTTAAATGTAATGTATTTCCTGTTTTTTGTTTATAGTGGTTGCTATGGTGCAGGCAGGACCGGAGCGGACGTCATTAACGAGCGTCCGTCCTCTGACAGCACACGCTGGGTCACATGTTGGCCTTAGTGTGATCGAGAAGAGCACGGACGTCATCAGCGGGCACCCGCCCTCCGGAGCCGCGCGCCTAGCGTCACTCGTGGTGGGGATTCTATTTAAGGTATGTTTATTGTATGTTTGTCTTACCTGATGACGGAGTGTGAATAAAGTTCTCCGAAACGTTGTACTTCTGCCTTGAGACGTGACTGATATCTGAGTGCCGCCATACCGGGTTGTATATTGTGGGCCTTACTTAGGTTCCTTGGAGGGCACCGGAGCAGATGTATTCTTTAATGGGAGTGCTGCCTTAATTGTGGACGTATATATATATATATATATATATATATATATACAGACCACAATGACCAGGCAGTCCTTCCGTCCCCCCGATGGCGAACAGCCTGCTCCCATGCATTCCTCCAATAGACAACTTCGAAAAAGGTGGCACTGGGAGACTTTTATCATGGTGCGTAAAGGTGCTTTAATGCAGTAATATCAAAAACAGCAACGTCTCAGGGGCGCAGCCCCTTCGTCAGGATGATACAAAACAAACAATACATGTTTAAATACCTGAAAAGTAGGAGGTCCTCCACGCTGCCTCCAAACAGGCTGCCTTGTTTCCGGTCTTGTCCTCCCTGAATCTCCCGGAAGTGACAATGCTCCGGTCCGACCAGCTGGCGTGTTGGGGCTGTAACAGAAGTACCTATGGTAACCAAAAGCCTCACGGTTTGCTAATCAAGCAATTAGTGCATCATATACAAATGTGAAACATAATATCAATACAATGATATGGAAAAAAACACATATTACAAGACACATAATATACATAACAGATTACTGGGGAACAATCTTAAATAAATGTGACAGATGAATATTTACATGTCTAATAACCAGATGTCGTTCAGAACTGTGTGCTGACTATCTTAGGGGGTAATTCTGAGTTGATCGCAGCAGGAACTTTGGTGGTCATTCCGAGTTGTTCGCTTGTTGCCGATTTTCGCAATGCTGCGATTTGTTGCTAAATGCGCATGCGCATGGTACGCAGCGTGCATGCGCTTAGTTATTTAACTAAAAACGTAGCAGTTTTGCTGTTGTTTGTGTGGCACTTTTCAGTCGCACTGCTGATCGGTGAGTGATTGACGGGAAAGGGGCGTTTCTGGGTGGTAACAGCGTTTTCCGGGAGTATGCTAAAAAAGACAGGCGTGTCAGGCAAAAACGCAGGAGTGTCTGGAGAAACAGGGGAGTGGCTGACCGAACGAAGGGCGTGTTTGTGACGTCAAACCAGGAACTAAATGGACTGAGGTGATCGCAATGTAGGAGTAGGTCTGGAGCTACTCAGAAACTGCTTGAAAATTTTTAGTAGCAGTTCTGCTAATCTTTCGTTCGCAATTCTGATAAGCTAAGATACACTCCCAGAGGGCGACGGCCTAGCGTTTGCAATGCTGCTAAAAGCAGCTAGCGAGCGAACAACTTGGAATGACCACCTTTGTTAGCAGTTGGGCAAAACCATGTGCACTGCAGGGGGGGGCAGATATAACATGTGCAGAGAGAGTTAGATTTGGGTGTTGTGTGTTCAATCTGCAATCTAAATTGCAGTGTAAAAATAAATCAGCCAGTGTTTACCCTGCACAGAAACAAAATAACCCACCCAAATCTAACTCTCTCTGCACGTTATATCTGCCTCCCCTGTAGTGCACATGGTTTTGCCCAACAGCTAACAAAGTTCATGCTGCGATCAACTCAGAATTACCCCCTTAATGCGCAGCTATAAGCTATGATACACATCTCAGAATTATTCCTTACTTTATTACTAATGAGAGTCGGACTAACATAGTGATAAACACTACTACACAATACTAATTTACTAAAAAGCACCTATGGTTAATTTGAAAATCCATATTGACTCTACCTGCAGTAGTTGTTTGGACCTATCAACTCCCCTAAGTGTTTTAGGAACATAGTCGATTATTTTATAACGAAATGTTGCCATGCTATGTTTGGTTAGTATAAAATGCTGCGCCACTGGTTGGTCACTATGCTCGGTTTTAATGGCTCCTCTTATGGCATATCTGTGCTGCACCATCCTGATTTTAAATTCACAGTTGGTTTTTCCGACATAGACGAGCCCGCATGGACAGGTCAAGATACATGACAAACTTGGAATCACAGGACAATGGTTATCGTATAGAATACTTATTGCCTGTGTGTGGATGTTGGAATGTGTCTCATGGGGTCAGATAACTACATGTAGTACATCCACTGCACAGGTAGCACCCATTCTTCCACTTAAGGAAGTGTGCCTTTGGTGCATTTAATCTGGACAGATCCGTATATACCACGATGTCTCTAATGCTCCTATTTCTGGAATAGCTAAAGAGGAGCTTGGATTGATATACCTCCCCCAACTCTTTGTCTGTGGCCACTATAGGCCACAGCTTTGTCACTTTTTTAGCTAAGTGGGGACTGCTAGAGTTAAACTGTGTAACCCATGCAGAGCCGGCCCTAACCAATATGATGCCCTAGGCAAGATTTTGGCTGGTGCCCCCTAGCACCACCGCTGGTTCCGCCTCTGACCTTGCACCTCTTTCCCAGCACCATCACCCCTCACCCATAGCAGTCCTTATTTTGGTGTTTGTACCTCCTACATTTTAAATAGGAACAGTTCGCACATTTGGCGCACAGCCCAAAAAGGAGTGTGTTTTTGCTGGTAAGGGGCATGGCCACACAATAGTAACCCCAATTCCAATTACGCCACACAGTACTGCAACTTTATTCACATTTGATCATGCGATAGTGTCCATAATTAACTTTACATCCCACAGTAGTATCACTTTGCCTTTTAAACGTTACTCCTCACAGTAGAGCCCCTTGTTCACATTACATCATACTGAATTGCTCCTTATTCACATTACACCACACCCTATTGCTCTTTATTCACATTAGACAACACATTAGTGCCCTTTCTATATGCAATGCCACATAGTAGAGCACCTTATACACATAATTCCACACAGTAATGCCGCTTACACATATGAGACACATTATTAATGTCCTTATAAACATAATGCACCTTAGATATTATGACAACCTTTATTAATGCCCTTTTACACATACTGTAATGTCCCTTACACATATGCAGCACATTATTAATGCCCTTATACACATAATGACACACATAGTGCCCCTACACATTTGCTGCACATTATTAATGCCCTTATACACATAATGACACACATAGTGCCCCTACACATTTGCTGCACATTATTAATGCCCTTATACACATAATGACACACATAGTGCCCCTTACACATATGTTGCACACTATTAATGCATTTTTACATGACACACATAATGCTCCTTACACATATTCCGAACACTACTGCACAACCAACCCACTCACATGCAAACAGCACTCACACTGTCACTAACACTGTGACCTCTGCCTCTGCTTGGATACAGATGTGTCCTCATAAATCTTGCCTCAATGCTAACGTCGGGCACATTTTTTTCATGAAAATGCATCTTATTTGCATTGCTATGTGGCTAGGATGCACAAGCAGCTTCTGCTGATTAAAATGATATGCAGCATGCCTATATTCTGTGTGCGACTGCGGCTGTATCTGCATATGAAATGCTACACACAGAATATAGGCATGCCGCATATCATTTTAATCAGCAGAAGCTGCTGATGCCCCTAGGCATATCAAATGCCCTAGGCAATTGCCTAGTTTGCCTATGCCTATGGCCGGCTCTGAACCCATGGTTATCTGCCCGTCAGCTGTTTCACAGCCATAGCTTTTTCCCATGTCTGTCTTAATGCTTTCAATTTAGCCCTTTTCAATTTTTTTATTGGGAATCCTCAACGGAGGAATTTATCCAGCATCTGATTAAGTTGAAGATCCCTCTCATCAGTGTTACTATTAATGCGGCATACCTGCAAGAATTGGGAGTACGGGAGCCCTTGAATGGTTCATCTAGGGTGGAAACTGTCATACTTTAATAAGTTGTTCCTGTTAGTGGGTTTTGAAAATAAACTTGTATTAATATTACCCTCCTTGACTGAAATACAAACATCCAAAAAGTTAATTTGGTTACGATCAATCACCAAGATAAACTTAATTGGACTATCCATCATATTGTTATGTTCTGTGATAGTTCTAACGGGCCCAACACACTGCGCGACCCGCCACCCAGCTGTCCGACCGCCGATACAGCAGACGGGCGACCCGGCGGTGGGGGGAGGTGACGGGGGAGTGAAGTTTCTTCACTCCACCCGTCACTCGGCTCCATAGCAGTGCAGGCAAATATGGACGAGATCGTCCATATTGGCCTGCATACACAAGCGGCGGGGCACCAATGATGAATGAGCGCGGAGCCGCACATCGTTCATTGTTGCTGCCTCCACACTGAAAGATATGAAGGGTATCTTGTTCATTAATGAACAAGATTGTTCATATCTTTCAGTAATATCACCCAGTGTGTAGGGCCCATAGCTATAATCTCATCCCCCTTCCAGTGATCAGCAGGGGCAGGCATGTAGAGGCACACAAGTGCACTAAAGTTTTTTGTTTATTGAGGTACAGTGCTTGTGACACTGTGGTGAAAAACTGAGGAGCTGCATTTGTGGGAATAGTGTCGGAAGATGTGGGGTCTGTTAAGGGCCAGTGCTAAGGTGTTCAGCGCCCCCATGCAAACTATAAATTTGCACCCTCCCACACTTAACAAAGGGACAGCTCGCGTCAAAAAAGGGATGTGGTCTCACAAGGAAGGGGAAAGGCCAAACAATTGTACCCCCATATAAAAGGCCCCCAGTAGTGGCACTGCTTACACATAATGCCCCAGTTGTAGCACAGCGTACACATAACGGCCCAGTAGTAGCACCGCTTACATATAACGACCCCAGTAGTAGTGCCGCTTATACATAATGACCCCAGTAATAGCGCCACTTACACATAACGCCCCCAGTAATAGCGCTGCTTACACATAATACTTACACATAATGCTTACACATAACGCCCCAGTAGTAGCGCAGCTTACACATAACGCCCACAGAACTGCAGTTTATTCACATTCCCCCCTGTACACATACATAAATACACACACATACACACACACACACACACACACACACACACACACACACACACACAGACTTTCTCACTTACTCTCCCTTCACTTACATATCACAGTTTGGCTGGCAGGATCTGGAGCAGCATGTCCTCCTCTGTGGCACTGCAGCCTGCTGGTCCCTTGTATTGTGCCACTGTCACAGGGGAGGGGAGAGGAGGCTTTAAGCTGCTGGTGCCGCTGCCTGTCATATAGTGACAGGCACAGCAGCCAGCAGCAGTAGGGAGGCCAGGCGCAGCAGCAGGGATGCAGAGCAGGAAGAGCACATCTCCAGCCTGGTGCCTCCCTATGCTGAGCGGCTAGCGCTGGGCCTGGGTCTGTAGTTACAGAGACAGATGGGGAATAGAGAAACACTGTGGGGCTGGAGAGACAGAAGGGGCTGGAGATGGAGCGACACTGTGGAACTGTGACTGAAGAGACAGAAGGGCGATGGAGAGACAAAAGGGAGCTAGAGAGGCACTGTAGGGCTAGAGTTGGAGAGACGCAAAATGGGGTTGGGGAAAAGAAGAGGGCTGGATAGATCAATGTGAGCTTGAGCTAGAGAGACAGAAGGGTGCTATAAAAACAAAAGTAGGCTGGAGAGACTGCATGGCTGGAGTTTAAAATACTGAAGAGGACTGGAGCGTCAGAAGGGAGGCTGGAGAGACACAAGGAGGCTGGAGCTGAAGAGACACTGGGGGAGTTGTAGCTGAAGAGACACAAGAACACTGGAGTTGTAGAAATACAAGGGAATAAGGCTTGAGAGACATGGGGGAATAAGGCTGGAGATACGCAGGGGGCTGTAGAGACAAAATGGGGATGTGGGTGAAGAGAACTGGGGAAAGTGGTTGAAGATTATCCAAAACAGGCAGGATTAGGAGAAAAAGGGTTGGGGACAAAAGGCTTCATTAAGGCACAAATTCTAAAGAAACATAATTGAAATAGCAAATACAGTTTAATATTGTAAAATTGTTTGATTAGGGAAGTTCACATTTTTCCCTGCACCAAAAGTTCTTTTACTATGTATTGTCTGGTTTAACCTCTGCTATATGATGATGACATTGGTTATATTGCTACACAAACATGTACCATGTGATCTCATGTGAATGGTGAATACTGACTAAAGTCACTATCTGCCCAGGGAGGAACAATTTCATTAGAGGTTCTCCATTGCAAATAAACTACATATAGGTAAGGAAGACTCTGGTTTGTAATAGCTTGTAATAGTGATTGGCTGCTCTCTAGTTAAACAGTAGATATATAAATTGCCATTGTTTTTTCTCCACTTCACAGCCACAGCATAGAATGTGTGTGTGCGTGTGTGCTGGTCATAGGATGTGGGGGGGCAGCTCCTGGTGCCATGGCTCAGCACTTTGCCTCTGTCCTTTACTACACTCTGCCATTGTTAAAGTCAGGGTGTCTGGATTGGCTACTTGTTAGTCTAGACTGTAGTCTCCATCAGTGGAGCTGTTTCTGAATTGGGAGCAAATCAAAAAAAGCAAGTAACTTTGTATCTAGAACAAACCTTGCTTTAATGCAAGGTAAGAAATACTTTTATTACTTTTGCAAGTAGAGTAAGTGTTCAGATGCGTCTTTGATTCATTGCTAAAGTGATTTCACTGATTTCATCCTGTTTCTGAAAGTAGTTATAATAATAAATAATTAAAGATTACACACAGGGGCATTAAGAGAGGCTGTGCCTGTTTGCAGTCTCTGTTCGGGTCCCCCTCCACTCTAGTAAACTGTGCCAGAGTCTACTGCACATGTGCAGGTCTCTGGGAAAATGGCGCAGTGGCCTTTTTCTCACCAATTTTCCTATTGCACATGTGCAAAACACAGGACAATGCCAGCTGCAACATTTTCCCAGTGATTTGTGCAGCTGCAGACATGAGGAAAGGTCAATTTTCAATAAATGGGTGCACCGCATACCCTGCACCCATTATAAAGATGCTGATCATAGACAAAAACAGTGTCAGTATTGCACACCCATGAGTACCACCACAAAAAGGTACACTTACTAAATGTCGATTTTCATTGATTATTATCGATTTCAAATCAATGGAAATTGATCAAAACCGATGTTGTGTTTTCCAGTGCTAAAACCCATATTTACCAACATTTAAAAATGAATATAAAAAATCATAGGGCATATGTAGTAGGGTTCGAGTTTGCCAGAGGTGCGGGATGCTGGCCGATCTTGGACGCTTGTTTTAAAGCAGCAATCATTTACAAGGCATGGTTTTACCTTGTAAATGATTTCCACTTTAAAAAAAAAAAGGTCTGACATCGGCCGGCATCCCGCGCCTCTGCAAACTCGGACCCTATTACATATGCCCCCACATGTTAGTAAATGTTTGTTAAAGCCCTGAAAAAACAAAATCTGAGATAATTTTTCAATGTTTTGAAATTTATAAAAATCAATGAAAATCATTCTTTAGTCCCACAGGTCTCCATTACTCTACATCAGTGTTTCCCAACCGCGGTCCTCAAGGCACACTAACAGTCCTGGTTTTTGTGATATCCAGGCTTGAACACAGGTGACTTAATTAGTACCTCAGTTATTTTGATTTAACCATCTGTGCTGAAGCCTGGATATCACTAAAACCTGCACTGTTGGTGTGCCTTGAGGACCGTGGTTGGGAATGCCTGCTCTACATCATGCTTTCTCCGGCAGAACAGTCACTGGGCTAATAATAGGAATAGGATGAGCTGAAAAGTAAGTAAATAGAGATGTATAACGTGTTTTACCAGCTTTTACTATTTTTTCAGTGTTCAGATTCTTGTGATATTGTGGTTTTAACTATATTTTAAGGAAATCGGTATCTAGCGTTTAAGCTCTGCATCTGACTCTATGTAGAAATTTCAGAAAGACGTATATTTCTTTTTAACTTTTATCATAAATTTAGTGTTGCTCATTAGACAGTAACAATATGTAGAGGAAAATCTAATTGGAACCAAAACAGGGATAATGATATGGATGTTCACATTTCAGTAAACTTACTAGCAGTTCATATGATTTTTTTTTTTTAAATTCGGATTCCTAGTAATAGGTAGAGAAGTCTGCCATCTAGTGGTCATATGAAATACAGTACAGAACTATAAGCTGAAAGTTTTTTAAGAAAGTATTTTATTTATTATCAGTTTCATATATATAGTGCACCACATGCTCCAATTAACAGCATTATAAATAAATGAAAAATATATTTGCATATAATATAAAGGTTTCAGATAAAGTCCCTCATGTTGTGGCTAGAAGGTAGCAAATTATGCTGCTACTTCAAGTTATTTCAAGATAAGGCAACTTCCTATCTCACGTAAAGAACAATTTGTCATCACTAATGCTGCATTCAGATCGCAAATGCCGGATCCTACCCGGTAAGAGAAACGTGTCCTTACCGGGTGGGATCCAAGATTTGCACTCCTCTGCTGGCTTACCGACCCGGCAATATACCGGGTCGGTTGCCATAGCAGCAGGGGGCGCAGAGGTAGCAGGGGCGGGGGTGGAGGCGGCGCTGCGAGATGAGCTCATCTCCTGCGCCGCCACTCCCTACGCTGTGAATGGGAGCCGTGTCGCATCGGAACGGCTCCCATTCACACTGCAACTGACCCGGTATTCAACCCGGTAAAAACCCTTCTTTTTTTACCGGGTTGAATTACCGGGTCAGGCGACCCGCTAATTCTGCAAAGGACCTTTCACATCGCACACTGACCCATTTCGACACGGCAATATGCCGTGTAGATACCGGGTTTTTAGTGCGATGTGAAAGGGGTATAAATGTAAGTGATAATAGCTATTTTCAAAAGTGATTTATGTATCAAGCAGTGAAAGGACTGGAGAAGTTGCTCCTAGCAACCAACCAATACGTTTCTACCTATCATTTTATAGAATGTACTTGATAACTGCTACTTTAAAGACAGTTTCTATAGGCAACTTCTCCACTGATCCAATTCTCCACTCTTTTCACTGCTTGATACAGCAGCTCCTTAGATTTGTAAAACCCAGGTATCAGAGTTGCTCAGGATTGTGATAATGGGGATCATTCTGAGTTGACCACTCGCTGGCGATTTTCATAGCGCAGCGATCAGGTAAAAAATGGCAAAACTGTGCATGTGTATGCACCGCAATGCGCAGGCGCGTCGTACGGGTACAAAGCGGTTCATTGCTGAGCGATGGATTTAACGAAGAATCCATTCGCACAGCCGATCGCAAGGAGATTGACAGGAAGAAGGCGTTTATGGGTGTCAACTGACCGTTTTCTGGGAGTGGTTGGAAAAACGCGGGCGTGCCCAAGCGTTTGCTGGGCGGGTGTCTGATGTCAATTCCGGACATAAACAGGCTGAAGTGATCGCAAGGGCTGAGTAAGGCCAGACCTACTCTGAAACTGCACAAAATGTTTTTTGTATCACTTGGCTACATAGGCGTTCGCACACTTGCAAAGCAAAAATACACTCCCCCGTGGGCGGCGACTATGCATTTGCATGGCTGCTAAAAGTAGCTAGCGAGCGCTCAACTCGGAATGAGGGCCAATGTCACTGATCTTTCCTGCTTACAGTGCCAATCCTAGCCACTTGCCCGTCTACAAGTCAGATCTCTCCTAAAGTGAAACTTTATTTAATTTGCAGCAAATAAACAATAAATGATTCCATCACATAATGATATACAAATATATAATAGTAAAATACTAAATGAAGAAAGCACCATATTACATAAGTGTAGTGTGTTTAAAGAACATTAGGATTACAGATGAGCAACATCGTTACATTTCATTTTACAAATGTATTTGTTTAAATAGTTGCATTTTTGTGATTCATTCACTCAAATTGTTTTGTATTTTTGATTTATGGCTCATTTACACCTAGTGTTTATGCTTATTGTGAGTTTGATATATTAATAGAATCATGGAAAGCACATTAAAATAGCACAATTAGCACAAATTACTGCACATTCAGCAGTGCAGTCTCCCCCGTCCCACCCCCCTGCGTGTTTAAGTTATTTAAATGCAGCAATCTGTATATGTGATGCGTTAACTCAGAGCAATATACTTTTTTTTTTAATTGTTAAAGTACATTGGGGGTAATCCAGATCTGATCGCTAGGCAGAGATTTTTGCTGTCCTGCGTTCAGATAGTCACCGCCTACAGGGGAGTGTATTTTCGCTGTGCAAGTGTGCGAACCCATGTGTAGCAAAGCTGCACAAACTGATTTTGTGCAGTCTCTGAACAGCCCAGGACTTACTCAGCCGCTACGAACACATAAGCCTGCCCAGGACCAGATTTGACGTCAAACACTCTCCCTTCAGACGCTTGGATACGTCTGCATTTTTTAAGACACTCCCTGAAAACGGTCAGTTGACACCTACAAATGCCTTCTTCCTGACAATCTCCTTGCGAATACCTGTGTGAATGGAACCTTCGTACAAATCCTTAGCAGCCGTGCGATGCGCCGGTGCAGTATATATGCATGGGCAGTTCGGATCTGATCGCCCGCTGTGCAAAAATGCACAGCAGCAATCAGATCTGAATTACACCCCTTGTAAGGATGCTTAAAAAGTCAATTCATTTTCATGTATTCAGCACATGTGTGAAGGATGTACTGGATAAAGCCAGGGACTTTGGGAGAGTTCAGTACACATTACACTAAACAGGCTCTGTCCATGTCTTTCTTGTTACCCAAAGTTCAAATGTACTTTGGCATTTCACAAAAACAAATTCATTTGCAAAGTGATATATAATGATCCGGGGGACATGAACCACTGTATGGGCTTTATGTAATAACCTGCGATTTGTATTTTTAAAGCGTAAATAATTAAAAGGCAAAACCAACCTTGCAGCCATAGGCCTTATGTTTTCCAGTCCCATAGACAGTGGGCGTTCAGGCTTGTAAGAGGCTGAAGTAAAAATGCATAATGGTCCTATTTCAGACCTTATCGTAGATGTGCCAAATTTAGAACACCTACGATCAGTCACACAGACATACGAGGGGAGGCCCAGCACAGGGCTAGTCCGCCCCACATGTCAGGCTTGACCCCCCCGCACAAGTACAAAACCATCGCACAGTGGCGATGCTTTTGTACTTGAAGAGTAGCTCCTTACCAGCGCAGGGAGCTACTCGTCACTGTGAGGGTTGCAGCGGCTGCATGTGATGTCATGCAGCCGATGTGGCCCGCCCCCCTAAAAAGGCGGCCAAACGCCGCCGGCCCAATCCCTCCCACCCAGTGAATGCCTCTGCCTCTCAATCAGGCAGAAGCAGTCGCAGGGCTGAGACGGCTGTCGGCTGTCTGGAATGCACAGTTCAGACCTGATCGGCTGCTGTGTGAAAATGCACAGCGCTGATCAGGTCTGAATTAGGCCCATTGTACAAATACAGACAGGACCTCCATCAGGGGGGTGCATATTATTTGGCGGTAAGGATCCAACATAACAAGAGACTGATTTATAAAAAAAAAATGACATTTATAGTACTTTCTGGAAAGCAGGAGCGCTACCTGTTTAATTTGGCCTCCACAATTTCTGATAACACACTTGTCTCTAGATGATGATTACATTTGCATGGGGAGGGGGTGTTTGGTCTACACCTCCATGAAAAATTATATTTTAGCTGTTAATATACAGTATGTTGTTGTGCCAGGGCCTTATTCAGAATCAGACACCAGGGGCTAGATGCATCATTGCTTGGAGAGTGATAAAATAGAGAGGAAAAAGTACCAGCCAATCAGGTCCTAACTTCCATGTCACAGGTGGTGTTTGAAAAATGGCAGTTAGGAGCTGATTGGCTGGTACCTTTTTACTCTCCATTTTATCACTTTCCAAGCGATGATGCATCTGGCCCCAGGTCCTTTTTCAGAATCAGAGTAGCAAAATCACATTTATGCAGACTATTCTTTAACAAGTCTGTAGCTGCACCTCCCTCCCCTTCCCATAACCGGGTCTGATACGACTGGAGTACGACTGGATGCGTAGTTTCACTGTAAGGACTGTAAATGCTAAAAGCTGCAGTATATATTGGAAACTGAGTATAGCATATCTCCCTTCTGCCCTGATCCCAGAGGGACAGGCCTGCTATTCAGACACTGTCCTGCTGTCCCACTCATTGGCCACAGTGAAAGGTTGGGGAAGCCTTTGATCACCACTATTCTACTCTGTAAAGAAGCGAATGATAAATGAATAGATGTCATGTGCACTAAACAGATGCAGTCATCATCATCATCATCATTTATATCTGACATTTATATCTGACTCTGATTAAAGGGGGCCTGGTTCTGTGACACAGAGCAAAGGGACGAATTATAGGTGGGTCAGACAGGGCAGTCATCCAGGGGTCGCCACATATTGTGGGCCCCCACATTGTGGCAAATATTGCTCCGGCCCAGCTGACCCACTCTACCCCTACCTTGCTGGATCCCGGAAGCAGGGCACTGTAATACTGTGATTCGCAGGTAGGAAGGATCCTCGGCCTAATGCTGTGAAGTATCCACACCCATCAGAGACCTGTTCTGAACCCTAGCCAGGCTATAACAGGTAGTGTATCTCCCTGTCCCTTCCTCCCTCCCACCCATTGGCATTTCTATAATGGGTGCAATGTGTGTGGTGCACATGGGACCCCGGATCCTGGGGGGCACACCCCGTATACACTGCACCAATGTTTTCTTACTTACCTTTACATAATCCCGTGTCGTAGCTACAGCCGCAGTAAAAAAAAAATCTGCAACATAACCGCCACGCATGTGCAGTAGAGATTAGTTTCCGGAATATGACAGGCGGCATGTTTCCAGACACCTGCATATGTGCAGTAGACTATGGCACAATACCAGATTCTACTGTGCTGTGGAGATGAGGCCGCCCACCTGGAGTCTGCACACAGGCCCCCTCTTCTGTTAAAATGCCCAGCTCCCTGCCTCCCTCTCTCTCTAATCCTCCTCTTTGTCTCATCCTCTTTTTCTCCCTGAGACACTCTCTCTCCCTGATGCACCCTTGCTCTCTCTATCTCTTTCCCTAACACCCTCTCTCTCTCTCTCTCTCTCTCTCTCTCTCTCTCACACCCACTCATTCACCCATCTCTCCCCTCTCTATCTACCTCTTGCTCCCCTCTATCTCTCTCTGTCCCCATCACTATGTCTCTCCCTCTTTTTCTCTCTGGCACTCTATCTCCCTCTCTCTTGTTCCCCCTCTCTGTCTTCCTCCCTCCCTGACACCCTCTTTGACTTGCTCCCCCTCTCTCTCTCTTGCTCCCCTCTCTTGTCAACCCCTCTTTCTTTCCCTGACATGGACTCTCTCTCCTTGACACCCTCTCTCTTAGACACGGGCCCCCACCTCTGTTAAAATGCCGCTGCTCCCTTCCTCCCTCTCTCTTGCACCCCTCTCTCTCTCTCTTCTCTCTATCTCTCTCCTTGACACCCTCTCTCTCTCACCTGCTCACTCACCCCTCTGTCTCTTCCCTCTCTATATTCCTCTTGCTCAACTCTATCCCTCTCTATCTCCACACTATGTATATCCCTCTTTCTCTCCTAGATACTCTCTCTTGCACCCCCTCTGTCTCCCTCCCTGACACCCTCTCTCTCTCCCACTTGCTCCCCTCTTTCCCTCTCTCTCTTGCTCCCC
Source organism: Pseudophryne corroboree (assembly GCF_028390025.1). NCBI lineage: Eukaryota > Metazoa > Chordata > Amphibia > Anura > Myobatrachidae > Pseudophryne > Pseudophryne corroboree. The sequence goes on from NC_086446.1 coordinate 398,686,801, forward strand.
CTCTCCCTCTCTTGTTTCTCCTTGACACCCTCTCTCCCTCCTGCTCACTCCCCCTCCCTCTCACTGTCTCTCCCTCTTTTATCCTGACAAGCTCTCTTGCTCCCCTCTCTCTCCTTGACACCCTCTGTCTCCTTCTCTTGCTCCACTCTTTCTATCCTCTTCTCTCTCACCCTGACACCTTCACTCTTTCTCTCCACTCTCATACCTCTATCTCTTTCTCCATTACCATCCCTCTCTGTTGCTCCTCTCTCTGTCTCTGTCCCCCTCTCTTTCCTTATTGCTCTCCCTGAAACCCTCTCTCTTTCACACTCTCCCCTCTTTTTACCTCATCCCCTCTCTTACCCTGACACACTCTCTCTCACTGATATCCTCGCTCTTTTTCCCTGAACCCCCCTCTCCCCCGGGCACCCTCTCTCTCCCTTTGTCTCTTTCTAGGTCCTCTCTATCTCTCTCCATGACACTGTATCTTACTCTCTTTTGTTCTCTCTCTAGCTGGCTCTTTTCTCTTTCTCCCTGATACAATTTCTCTCTCATCCTACCCTCTCTCTTTTGCTCCCCCTCTTTCTCTCTCTCTAGCAGACACTGTCTTTGTCTCTCACTCCCCCGACTCTCTCTTCTGCTCCCTTAAGGGGCAAAGTTGTGACAACGGTGGGTTGCAGAGTCAATTTTATTGGTTGGAGATTCCACGCATTTTTTTCCTGGGGGCCCCCACTAACCTTAATCCGACCCTGGAGAGCAGAAAAGCTAGAACTGCCCATGCGGTTAAAATAATATCAAAGTGAAACTTAAAGTTGCTTAAAGTTCCTCTATTCTATTTCTAAATCTTCTGATCAAGTAATAATACAGTATATCCCAAAAATGTTAAATACTGTATTACCTTATGTGCCATAAGTTAAAACAGAAAATGTGATAGCTTAAAGTATTATGTTACCAAAACCACTGTGATAGCAAAACTCTGTTGACATAACCCAGTGGTTTCCAAATGCAGTCCTCAATGATCACCGATAGTCCAGTTTTAAGGCTATACATACTTAGGCACAGGTGATTAAATTAGTACCTCAGTCAATATAGAAATACGTAGGTTGAGTATTGAATGTGGCGCTACCCAATTGCTGACATAGGATATTGTAGTTAAATATGTAAACAAATGCACACTTTAATAACCTAAATACCATACAACTAATAAAATACAACTAATAAAATATCACACCAGGCACAATGTGATATAAGGAAGGAGTCCTACCGAGGATATACGTAGGGGAGCTGCAGGTGATAATTTATGCAGGGAAGTCCAGACTTGCCCTGCATTTGCTCCCAGATCTTAAAGTCCTCACTCCGGCAGGTATCACTCCTCTGGTCCAGATGATGGTGAGACCGTCAAAACGGGGGATGTTTTCCAACGCGTTTCGGAACACACAAGGTTCCTTTCTCAAGGCAGATAACCCCCTCTGCTCCAGGATCTCTTTAAAAAGGCAGTGAAATTGGTACTTCCGGTTTCGTCATCCCAAAACCGGAAGTGACGTCATTCCAACTATACAAACTATGACATGTAGTCACTAACTGTATGCAAACTACATCCTCAGAAAGTAATAGAAGGTCTCATATTGAGGAATCGCTGACATGAAAGTGCGAGACCGCTGACCGGAAGTGCATCAACCAGAAGTCCCGCGGCCGCCATTTTAAATCCACAATATGCTCCTATTCTTCAAACTGTCATTGATACTGTGGGCAAAAGTGTTGGCAAAGATGATAGTGGTCAAAATCAATGATAATCTTGATCCAGATGGCAACAAAAGATGTATTAAAGGCAGTCTTTAGACAGTATGGAGTATCCTTATGTGTTTCTTCATTTTAATAGCTGGAACTTGTATAATTTCCTCAGAAAAGGGAGACATAAGAATAAATAAATAAAAAACAAATAAAAAACAAAATCTTGATTTAAACCAGTTGGTGATAAGGTTTGCAATTTGAATATTGTTTTCATTTCTGTTTTTGCTAGAATCTTCTCTGTATCTCGATTACGCCAAGTTGGTTTAACATGTATAAGTCCTGCAAAAAATTTGATCGAACTAACAATTATGTTCTAGTCTGCAGTGATCTGAGAGATTGTGTGTTGGCAGCCCTTTTCTGATGTTTCTAAGATGTTCTGATAGGCGCGTTTTGAGGGATCTTGATGTCCTCCCAATATATGCTTTGTTGCATGAGCATACAATAACATATACAACATTGGTAGTGTTACAGGTAATGACATTTTTAATCTTAAATGGAATGTCATTTATTCGGATTTCTGTGTATTGATATCACTTTTCACTTGTCTACATGCTGCACAGAGACCACAGCGATGAAAACCTTCCGTACGGATAGGGTTAATGGATTTAAATGGTAAAGTATTTTTCACCAGTTCAGATTTAAGGTTTCTTGCTTTTTTATAGATGAAGGTGGGTTGATCCGAATAATCTCTTTTAGGGTGTTGTCCATCTGTAAAATGTGCCAATGCTTTTTTTATTATTTTCTCTACCTGTTTGTGGCTGGAATCATATCCTTAAATCTGAACTTGTGAAAAGTACTTTACCATTTAAATCCATTAACCCTATCCGTACGGAAGGTTTTCATCGCTGTGGTCTCTGTGCAGCATGTAGACAAGTGAAAAGTGATATCTCTAAATTTCTAGATTTTGAAATAGAATGGTTTTTGTAAAACATCGAACAATATGTATCTTTTATATCTGTTTTTTATTTGTTTTTTATTTATTTTTTCTTATGTCTCCCTTTTCTGAGGAAATTATACAAGTTCTAGCTATTAAAATGAAGAAACACATAAGGATACTCCATACTGTCTAAAGACTGCCTTTAATACATCTTTTGTTGCCATCTGGATCAAGATTATCATTGATTTTGACCACTATCACCTTTGCCAACACTTTTGCCCACAGTATCAATGACAGTTTGAAGAATAGGAGCATATTGTGGATTTAAAATGGCGTCAGCGGGACTTCCGGTTGACGCACTTCCGGTCAGCGGTCCCGCACTTCCGGTCAGCGATTCCTCTATCTGAGACATTCTATTACTTTCTGAGGATGTAGTTTGCATACAGTTAACAGCTTGTTATGAGAGTTTTATACTGTATGATAGTTTGTATAGTTGGAATGACGTCACTTCTGGTTTTGGGATGACGAAACCGGAAGTACCAATTTCACTGCCTTTTTAAAGAGATCCTGGAGCAGAGGGGGTTATCTGCCTTGAGAAAGGAACCTTGTGTGTTCCAAAATGCGTTGGAAAACATCCCCCGTTTTGACGGTCTCACCATTGTCAAAGTCAGAAAAATATCTCTATGCACACTACCATATTTGCACCTCATTCAGGTCCGCGCTGCGCATGCGTGCGCTCTCCCGCGAGTGCGCATACCCGCTGTTGCGTGCACCCGCTGGTGCTCGGTATGCGTATTTACGGTAGAGTTTATGCGATCGTAGCGTGCGACTCAATCATTACATATTTTCACTAATAATGTATTTTGTAGATCATGGTCCCTTTGATAGATTCTGAAAGTTTGGTTAATGTAGAATGTTCATGAACAGAGAAATCCCTCTTTGTTTGATACGAAGGGTCAGACAGGAGTAATACAGTGGTGTTTAGTATCCATCGGAAGAATATTTAATTAGAAATATTCCGGTGTTGGTTTGAAGCAGATCAATCGCTCGTGCGAATAGTTATGGACATAAGAAGTTTATGAACATTTACTTTATTTGCACTTTATTACCCATGCGGCGGGAAACCCAGTTTCCCTCCCACCTGAGCAGTTGGAAATAGTCACAGCCCACCTGTATGAATCAACCTATGACCTTTTGTTATAATGCGAAGCCGAATTCCTATGTCCAATGAACAATGAGATTGTAGGGACCATTGAATTGTATTGTGTGTGGGGCATAAATAGGCAGGCCGACCGTATCCAGTTCACTCTCTTCAACGGTTCTCATTGCTGATAATCGGGAGCTGGATATCGAGGCGCATGCGATCGTTCCCCTTGTGCGTAAGTTTTCTCCGTAATCATATTGTCTTACTGTGAGCCATCTCTCTCTCTCTCTACTCTTTCTCTCGTATTTTCCCTTTGTTGTATTGTATTGTATTTCCTGTGTAGTTATCTGGTTAGTTGGTTTATGTTATATTGTAGTGTATCATTTGTACTGTGATTCCTTTTGCAAGTATAATAGTTATAATACATATAATAGGTTTTGGACCCTAAGCCCAGGTATCTGTGCATTCTTTATAGGGTTAAGTATTCTCTGAGCGTCGGTGACGCTCAAGCAGCTTTGTAGTTAATCAGGTTACACCAGGTGGCACTTACACTCTGTCTCTACACTAAGGTATACTGTGTATCTCATTGTTAAAGGTATAGATATAAAGGTTTTAACATTGTAAGCGTCTGCACCGCTGGTGATCTCCTCGTGGTCCCGAGCGTACGCTACGCTATAGCGAATCATTACGTTAGTCGGCAGCCAATAGCGTGCCTGCCTGTGATCACTGGGCCGTAAGCGAACGTGACGCTTGAGCGTCTCGACTACGGTTGAGCGATCGCTACACAACTTGCGTACCCTTACGGTACTTCTTACGTAGATAGCGTACAGTGTTCTTAGACCTCTTAAAGTGTTTTATATACGATAAATATTTAGCTTTATCAATTGGCGGCTCGCCCGTCCTTCACATATCTGCACTAGGTAGATCAGCAGACATTATCCCTCAGCAAAGGGCGGGAGGTTGTATCCCTCGTAGTGCTGACAGGATAAGCGTCTGCTTCGCTTAGGTAAAGAGTGCTGAAGGAATCCGGGAACCGGAGGTAAGAACAAAACGCTAGTGTCTTTTAAAACTGTTTATTTTTCTGTTTTGCGTACACACGCACGCACACATATATATATATCTGCATTTCTTTTTCTTTTTCATTTTCGTATATCACTCTCCTGTCTGCCAGTTTTATAGTCGATAGAAGTGCTAAAAGAGATTTGCCGTTATTTCATAGTTTAAGAGTAAAGGTAATATAGTTAAAAGATAGACAAAACACACAGTTTTGCCTGGGAGATAAGGCGAAGTCAGTGTGTTGTGTGGTAGATGATCAAGGATCATCTACATTGATAAAAGTATAAATTGTGTTACGGTGGATCTTTGCTTTGCGTATACGTGTCTCTAACAAAGACTTGCGTACGCAATCCAAAGGCCGACGCACGCAGCGTACGTTACGCAACGGAGCGTCCGGTTACGCCCACGTAGCTCAAGTCACGATAAGTTGATTTTTAACGCAAAGCGATAAATAACGCGAGGCGAGAAATAACGCAAGTCTATTTTTGGGTGTCCGAAATTTAATTAACAGATCCTGCTCCTAATTGGTAACACACCTGATCTAAAGAAAAATTTCTGCGCAGAAATAGAAATAGAAACAAAAGTGTACATGTGATGAGTGAGTGTTTTTACAATTTTTAAAGGTTGAACCACAAGAAAAGTCGAGTACTCGTGAGGTACATGCGTGTAAGTGACGTGCACGGTGGCTAGGGAGGCATCTCTGGTTAAATATACAATTTTGAGCATTAGAGTATAGCAGACCAGGAGGTCATACTGTAACAAGACCAGGAGGTCATACTGTAACAAGACCAGGAGGTCATAACAGACCAGGAGGTCCAGGTACAGCCGACAAGGAAGTCCGCTATACAGTTCACAGGCACAACACCGAAAAGAGTTGGTGCAACACCCATATAGGCCATATAAGCTCTGGCTGAAGGAATTCGCAGTCGTAAGTTTCGATTCCATTGGTCTTTCCGTACATAAGCTTAGTTGTTTGTGTACTGAACGACTGGACCGCACGTAATTGTGTACACTAGTTAGTAATCTGACCTAATACCATTAGAGTAAAGGGGTCACAAACGCTATTTGTACACTCTAACGTGATTTGTGTAATTTTTTATTTTAAGGGAAGTTTGCTGCTCACTCAGGAACTATCCAGCAACCAATAGTTACTGGAAAGAGTAAGTGTTCTTCGGATAACCCTCGCAGGTTCCAGTAAATAGAGGTTCAGGTCGCAGGGGCCCTAGGTCGAGTACGCCAGCACCATATCGGTGTGATCAGGTCGTATTGGTCGGCGTGGGCGAGTGAGTGGGGTACTCGGTAAACCGCCACCGTCAGCCTATTGTGGACATTTGGTTTTGCGTAAGGGTTGGCTAAATAAAGCAACACTTTCGAACTATGGGGGCCACTTGTTCAGGTAGGGGGCGATCAACCTCGGTTCGGGTTGATTCAGTGGTCCGACCAATTGGGTCGGCCAGGTATATAATGTGTGAGAAATATGGAAGTCACACAGAAACTTTATGTGATGAATGGGAGAGAATGACTGTACATGACGGGGAGAAATTCCCAAGAGTAGGTAGCTTCAGCTCAGAAGTGTTACAAAATTTAAGGAGGAGGATATGTCTCATAAAATCAACAAAGAGACGAATCCAGCATTATGATTATTTACAGTTGTGGCAACAGGAAGGTGAGATACAGAGAGGTTTGGCTCAGGCGGCGGGATCTGGCTCTAACAGAAAACTGATTGCCACGGCCCCACCGCCACCATATATATCAGGAGAGAAGTTGATTGCGGAGAAAGACGCACTAAGGTGTAACACAAAATCACTTAGTAACTGTGTAAATGTTAATGATAATGTTAACCCATTAACCCATGCAAGTATTAACCCGTGCAAGTTGTACCCTGTTTTGAACTTTCCTCAGGAGTGTGATCAAGAGGACGAATCGGCAACGATTTCAGTGCTCTCTCTAGCAGCCACCATAGCAGAGACCACAGTAGACACAGCTCCACCCACGAGATTAGTAAAGGCCCCTAGCGGAGGGATAGGTGAGGTCGTATCAACTGGTAAGTACGGCACCATGCATTATGCTGAGACTATTTCACCACAGCCTGTAGAATCTACACAGAATGAGGTTGTTAGAATTACACCTGTTAGAGTAATAGCAGTGCCAAATGGGAAAACAGACACATCAGGAGCCACTCCCATTAGGAACATTGCCATGTACACTCCATTTTCCCGAATGGAATTAAGGACCATAGTGTCTGAATTTCCTGACCCTAGAAAAGACTTAGTTGCCAGTCAAAAATACATCAGAGACTTAGGTAACACCGCAGAGCCCAACAATAAAGACTGGCAGATATTGCTGAGAGCATGTTTACCCTCAAATGTCGACGCAACTCAATTTTTAGCTGATTGCGGACTAGATCATGATGTACCTCTTACAGATGTGTACAACCAAGATAATGTGAAAAGAATAAACTTGCAGCTAAAAGAGTATTTCCCAGCAGTAGCTAAATGGAATAAGATATTCTCCATTAAACAGAAGGAGTCAGAGACAGCTGCAGAGTATTTTCACAGAGCATTATTAGAAATGGCAAAATACACAGGCATAGAGGACATTAAAACAGACACAAACCATCGGGAAGTAGCAGTATCGGTACTGATGGATGGTTTAAAAGAGTCATTGAAGACTAGGGTACAGACCACACAACCATGTTGGCGAGGTCTGTCTGTGGCTACTTTGAGAGAGGCTGCTATTGATCACGATAGAAACATCATCAGACACAGAGAACAACAAGGTGATAAATTAATGTCAGTAAGTATACAGGCTCTGACCACAAGGCAGCCTTTGTTTGTATCACCAAATCCTGTGGGTAAGTCAAGTATGGTTACTTGTTATTCTTGTCACAAACAGGGACACATGGCACGAGATTGTAGAGTAAAGAATCCACGAAACTCATACCAACCCCCTAGAGAACGACACGACACACGACATTGGGATCGGGGTCCACAGAAACGGAGTTATGAGCCACATACAGGGGAAACAAAAAGATATCCCCCGAACAGAGACTGGCATGCCTCTGGTAGTTCCCAGCTAACTCCCTCACAAGTAGTTGCTGCCAGCGGGATTCAGGAAGGTCACCATACCCAATAGGGGTGTGGCCATACCTGTAATCTGCAGCCAGTAAAATTAATTGCCAACCTTGGAAGTGAACCCGAGATCGCAATTAATGTAGCTGGTAAAACTTTAAACTTTCTTGTAGACACAGGGGCGGCCAAGTCAGTGATAAATTCGACAGTGGGCATGAGAACCACTGGTAGGACAATTCCAGCCATGGGAGTAACAGGAGTAGTCCAGCACTACCCTGTTAGCAAACCAGCCGAGATTACAATAGGGCCTTTGCATACCAAGCATTCCTTTTTGCTGGCTGCATCGGCACCAACTAATCTCCTGGGAAGAGACTTACTGTGTAAAATGGGGTGCGTCATTTATTGTACTCCTGAAGGTGTATTCTTGGACATACCTGAGAAACACGCTCAGGAAGTGCGAGACATGTTAGACTCCCCATCAAAATTAATGTCACATACCATTATGACAAATAGGAATCCATCCCAAATAGAAGAGATGACATCTCAGATACCAGAGTCACTTTGGACAAAAGACGGACAAGACACTGGATTAATGGCAAACGTAGCTCCAGTAGTTGTACAAGTAAAAGATGGTAGGATAGCTCCAAAAATCCCACAGTACCCTCTGAACCCAGAGGTGGAGTTAGGAGTTTACCCAGTAATAGAGCGCTTGCTACAACAGGGCATTCTGGTAAGAACGTCCAGCACTGCCAATAGTCCCATCTTCCCTGTTAAAAAGAGTGGGGGGAGGGGTTACAGACTAGTGCAGGATCTAAGGGGGATTAACAAAATAGTTGAGAGTCAGTTCCCCGTAGTGCCAAATCCAGCTGTCATCCTAATGCAAATCCCTCCCACTGCCAAATTTTTCACTGTTATTGACCTCTGCTCCGCTTTCTTTTCGGTACCTCTGCACCCTGACAGCCAATATTTGTTTGCATTTACATACAGAGGAGTCCAATACACGTGGACTCGATTACCCAAAGGTTTCATAGATAGTCCAAGTATATTTTCTCAGGCTTTGCATGATTGTTTACAGTCTTTCCAACCAGACAGTGGAACAGTATTGATACAGTATGTGGACGATTTACTACTGTGTTCAGATTCACTGGAAGCATCTCTGAAGGATACGAAACAGCTCCTGTTTCATCTTTCAGACACAGGACACAAGGTGTCCAAAGACAAGTTACAATTATGCCAAACTAAGGTAAAATATTTGGGACACTGTCTAACACAAGGACTGAGACACCTGACCGCTGATAGAATCCAAGCAATTAGAGACATGACTCTGCCACAAACCCAGCAACAGATCAGAATGTTTTTAGGAATGTGTGGGTATTGCCGTAATTGGATCCCAGGGTTTTCCATTTTGGCGTTACCTTTGCAGGAAATGGTCTCCTCAAACAAACCTGATAGGATTTCGCATACAGACGAGTCCGAAACAGCATTTGAGAGACTCAAACAGTGCCTAACGCAGGCACCAGCACTAGGTATGCCAGACTATGGGAAACCCTTTGAACTATACGGAACAGAAAGTGCTGGTTGCGCGGCAGGTGTACTAACCCAAAAACACGGTGATGCCAACAGGCCAGTTGCATACTACAGCGCTCAACTAGACACGGTAGCGCGATCCCTCCCCACATGCTTGCGAAGCGTTGCTGCGATAGCATTGCTAGTGACAAAAAGCAAAGACGTCGTGCTAGGCCACAACCTCACAATCCATACGCCACATGCAGTATCAGCCTTATTGAATTCTGCCCAAACCAGACACGTCTCATCAGCGAGGTTTACAAGATGGGAATTGGCACTAATGGCCCCCGTAAACATCACCATAAGGAGATGCAGTGCATTAAATCCTGCAACGTATCTCCCAGGTGTGCCTGGTCAGGCACAAAGGGTGGAAGGTGAGAGTGATGGGGAAGGAGGATTTAATACAAAGGAAGATACACATGATTGTATGGAATATTTGACCCAAAATTTTACCGCAAGGCCTGACATCAGTGACAACCCACTGGAAGATGCAGAACTCACGTTCTACACGGACGGTAGTTGTCATAGACAGTCAGACTCGGGAGACTTGTGTACTGGATACGCAGTCGTAGATGACCAAGACACCATAGAAGCGGAACCGCTAGGCCCACCTCACTCAGCCCAGGTTGCTGAACTGGTCGCCCTAACCAGAGCATGTGAATTGGCTAAAGGTAAGTCAGCCAATATCTACACCGATTCTAGATACGCATTCGGGGTAGTCCATGATTTCGGAGCCCTATGGCGACTCAGAAATTTCATGACGGCCGCTGGTACACCGGTAGCGCATGCAGCTCACATAAAAAGGCTTCTAACAGCGATACAGGAACCCGACAGAGTGGCTGTTATCAAATGTAAAGCACATACATATAGCCAAGACCCGGTATCACTTGGTAACAGCCAAGCAGACGAAGCTGCTAAGTTAGCAGCTGCTACCCCCATACAGACAGACACCACACAATTGATGGTATTTAATACCATTAACACACAGAAGTTGTGTGAAATGCAAAATTTGTGTTCCACACAGGAAAAGGCAGTCTGGAAGGCAAAGGGATGTGGCCAGGAGTCCTCAGGACTCTGGACGGATGGACATGGTAAACCAGTGGCCCCCAGAGCATATCTTCCATGTCTGGCTGAAGCAGCTCACGGGCTGACTCATCTAGGCAAGGAAGGGATGTGCAAATTGGTGAGAGCATATTGGTGCGCCCCAGGATTCTCCTCTCATGCGAGTAAAAGAGCAATGTCATGCCTTACCTGTTTGAGAAAGAATATTGGAAAGGCAATACCTACAGAACCATCCCATATCCCACCTGCCGGCGGCCCTTTCCAGGTAATACAAATTGACTTTATACAATTACCCCCTTGTCGGAATTTGAAATATGTACTTGTTTGTATAGATGTTTTCTCAAATTGGGTCGAAGCATTTCCTGCGGCTACAAATACCGCTATGTTTACTGCTAAGAAAATTGTGCAGGAATTTGTATGTAGATATGGTATCCCTAGAATAATCGAAAGTGATAGGGGTACCCATTTTACAGGTGATGTCTTTCAAGGAATGTGTAAGTTGATGGGAATTGATAGCAAGCTGCACACTCCGTACCGTCCACAGGCGAGTGCGAAGGTCGAAAGAGTGAACAGCACTATTAAAAATAAATTGAGTAAAGTGATGGCAGAGACAGGATTGACATGGCCAGAAGCTTTACCCATTGTACTGTACAGCATCAGAACCACTCCCAGGTCCCCTCTTAATCTGTCCCCTTTTGAAATCTTGTTTGGTCGATAACCGCATGTCATGATTAACCCTCAGGATGATTTGAAATGTAACAATGAAGTAACTGTAAAGTACTTGATTAACATGAGTAAACAGTTAAGGAATCAAAATGATAATCTGAAGTTGGTGATTCCTGATCTACCTGATAGTAATTGTCATGACATTGAACCTGGGGATTATGTAATGATACGGAATTTTCTACGCTCAGGTTGCCTTATTGACAGATGGGAAGGACCATACCAGGTCTTATTGACTAGCACTACAGCATTAAAGGTTGCTGAGAGAGAGACTTGGGTCCATTCATCCCACTGCAAGAAGGTTGCTGATCCAGAGAAGTCCCGTGATAAGGAACAGACGGTAGAGGTTGTATCACTGGAGTGTCTGTTCCAGGAGGACTGAGGCGGCACCTGAGCCTTGAAGACCGAGAGCTGTTGTCGACTCCCCACTCCCTTTTATTGTTTTTCTCCACTTCCCATCCCCTCTCCCTCAAATTTCTTTTTCCTCCTTCTCATTCTTCTCCGTTTCCTCCTATAAGATGGACTTGCCCCAAGAGACTGTGATCCGGATTTTCCTGTTGACCATGATGTTGACCAGAGCAGTCTGTTCCGGCGAGAGTACCATGGAGGTCGATAGAGGTTCTGGAATGGGTTCTGATGATAAAGATGGAGGCGTAGTTTTCCAAGATCAACCTAACCAACAAGCAAAGGCAAGTATCAGAAAACGATCCGATAGCATTGACCATAGAAGGAATTGTGACGGATTGTTAGCTGAGGAAAACTGTATCTGTAGGCTCTGTAACAATGTCATTGAAGATGGGTGCATTAAGAAATGCCAATCCAGTTTTAATATCCATATGGACCGACATCCATTGAGTGACTATCACTCCTTAGTGGGTAATGTGTTAAACAAAACAGATTGTTGGGTATGCTCTCAAGTACCTCAAGGTCATAGCAAATCAGGGCTAGTACCATTTCCTTTAACGATAGGGGAGGTACTTGAGTTAAATGGTGGGAGACCGGTGGACAGGAGGTTTAATATCTCCAGCCCTCCTAGTTTGAAGCTCCACCAATACCATGTGGATAGGTCCCTATTATGTTTCAACATCTCCAATCCCAGAAAGCCGGGAAATTGGGAAGTGTCATGGAGTAACCACACCATGACCTTTTCGCATAGAGCAGATAGAATGCCCACAGATACAGAGCTTGTACGCCACATAGCCAGTAGAGGAAAATCTTTCCGGTATAGGTACACCTTAGGAAATAGGATTACGAGAGTTGGAGAAGTATCACCAGGATACTGTGCACATATCGTACAACCTGATACGTGTATTAAGCAGATGGAAGAATTAGGGTTAGGAGATTTCACCTGGAAGGTGTGTAATATGGTTATGTCCTTCTCCGTCCCATATGTTCTCCCCGATGATGCATATTTCATATGCGGGAGAAAGGCGTACAAGTGGCTTGCCCCAAACTCTGAAGGATTGTGTTATATTGGAAAAGTATTGCCTGAAGTGATGACTGTAACACATGATAAAATGAAAGACATACATCGTGGTGCCCAAGCTCCTTATACTCACACCCATTACGAGCACGTTGTTAAAAGGCACCTGATAGAGAAGACAGAGCATCCGGCCTCTGATCTGATAAGTGAATCCACCGGGATTCAATTCTTAATCGCGTTAGATTTCACCCGCACCGCTAGAGGAGTGCTAAATTATAAATACATATCGGCGCTCGCAAATTTGTTAGATAATATCACTGAAATGTATGATGACACGTTTAGATATACTGGAAGGGAACTTCAAGCTTATAAAACAGAACTGGTGCAGCATAGAATGGTTCTTAATTACCTCACAGCAGTGACAGGCGGATATTGTGTTACATTGGCAACACAGTACGGCGTGAAATGTTGCACGTATATCACGAATACCACCGAGGATCCGGTCGGGGTCATAGACCAAAAGATGGACGATATTCTCCAATTGAAGTGGGAATTTCGCCGAAAACACAATCTCACTCTTGCTGCTGTAGGTAATGAGCTGACTGGTTGGGTGTCATGGTTGAACCCGCGAAATTGGTTCTCCGGTTTGGGAGACTGGGCTCAAGGAGTCATAATGGATGTTGGAAAGTTTCTCTTATGTATCTTAGGTGTTGTCATATCAATTGGCTTGATATTTAGATGCGGTCAGGCTTTAATGAAGTGCAAACATCGTACCAGGGTAATGAGTTTGAGGAGTGAGGAAACTGTAATTAACCTGGATTTGATTTATGACCCAATGATAGAAACAATGATGTAATGAAAATGCGATTATACGGTCCGTTTCTTTCACCTGTTTTTCTGGTTTTTCTCCAAGATAAAAAGACCCACTTGGACGAGGAAGTTGACGAGACGCTATACAGACAACGGATAGACCAAAGAAGAAGTTTTGACCACTTGAGATATGGACATTTGATGAACTTTGCCATGGATCCCCAGTTTCCCTAGAATTCTTAAACTTACGCTAGCCCAACATTTTTTTGTAAATCTAATGGCATTGACAAAGCTTTTTGCTCACACCTAATGGGCAACACAGCGCAAAGAAGACGACTTTCAACTGATACCGAACAAAACTTCAACCGACAGATGTACATTAACCTGACATAGAATACCACTGCATTTTCCATAAGTGTTCTTTATCTTCATTTCTACAACCCTCAGGTAATGACACACATAGTATAGGGAATACAGGCACAGATATCTGCAATCACATATTCCCCCATTCATGTATCATCAACTAAAATGTGCTCCCCATTTTGTTCAAATCCGAAAAGAGCTCGGTAAAGTTTGACAGCCCATCCACAGACCCGTACCACGGGATAAGAAGGAATTCAAATGTATACTTCGCAATACCTCGAAGCTTAATTTACAACACGTACGGCACGATGATACATGACCCCCCAAACACGGATTCATACACACATGCTTCTGCTATCTCACTAGGTCATACCCTCTTCACACCTACTCCTCTCTCCTCCCTTACCCAACCATGGAAATGAATTAACCCCTAACATATATTTTTCTCCTTTTGAAATGTTTTCAGGAAGTGGCAGTTATTATTGACTGCCAAAGGGTGGACTGTCAAAGTCAGAAAAATATCTCTATGCACACTACCATATTTGCACCTCATTCAGGTCCGCGCTGCGCATGCGTGCGCTCTCCCGCGAGTGCGCATACCCGCTGTTGCGTGCACCCGCTGGTGCTCGGTATGCGTATTTACGGTAGAGTTTATGCGATCGTAGCGTGCGACTCAATCATTACATATTTTCACTAATAATGTATTTTGTAGATCATGGTCCCTTTGATAGATTCTGAAAGTTTGGTTAATGTAGAATGTTCATGAACAGAGAAATCCCTCTTTGTTTGATACGAAGGGTCAGACAGGAGTAATACAGTGGTGTTTAGTATCCATCGGAAGAATATTTAATTAGAAATATTCCGGTGTTGGTTTGAAGCAGATCAATCGCTCGTGCGAATAGTTATGGACATAAGAAGTTTATGAACATTTACTTTATTTGCACTTTATTACCCATGCGGCGGGAAACCCAGTTTCCCTCCCACCTGAGCAGTTGGAAATAGTCACAGCCCACCTGTATGAATCAACCTATGACCTTTTGTTATAATGCGAAGCCGAATTCCTATGTCCAATGAACAATGAGATTGTAGGGACCATTGAATTGTATTGTGTGTGGGGCATAAATAGGCAGGCCGACCGTATCCAGTTCACTCTCTTCAACGGTTCTCATTGCTGATAATCGGGAGCTGGATATCGAGGCGCATGCGATCGTTCCCCTTGTGCGTAAGTTTTCTCCGTAATCATATTGTCTTACTGTGAGCCATCTCTCTCTCTCTCTACTCTTTCTCTCGTATTTTCCCTTTGTTGTATTGTATTGTATTTCCTGTGTAGTTATCTGGTTAGTTGGTTTATGTTATATTGTAGTGTATCATTTGTACTGTGATTCCTTTTGCAAGTATAATAGTTATAATACATATAATAGGTTTTGGACCCTAAGCCCAGGTATCTGTGCATTCTTTATAGGGTTAAGTATTCTCTGAGCGTCGGTGACGCTCAAGCAGCTTTGTAGTTAATCAGGTTACACCAGGTGGCACTTACACTCTGTCTCTACACTAAGGTATACTGTGTATCTCATTGTTAAAGGTATAGATATAAAGGTTTTAACGTTGTAAGCGTCTGCACCGCTGGTGATCTCCTCGTGGTCCCGAGCGTACGCTACGCTATAGCGAATCATTACGTTAGTCGGCAGCCAATAGCGTGCCTGCCTGTGATCACTGGGCCGTAAGCGAACGTGACGCTTGAGCGTCTCGACTACGGTTGAGCGATCGCTACACAACTTGCGTACCCTTACGGTACTTCTTACGTAGATAGCGTACAGTGTTCTTAGACCTCTTAAAGTGTTTTATATACGATAAATATTTAGCTTTATCACCATCATCTGGACCAGAGGAGTGATACCTTCCGGAGTGAGGACTTTAAGATCTGGGAGCAAATGCAGGGCAAGTCCGCACTTCCCTGCATAAATTATCACCTGCAGCTCCCTTACGTATATCCTCGGTAGGACTCCTTCCTTATATCACATTGTGCCTGGTGTGATATTTTATTAGTTGTATTTTACTAGTTGTATGGTATTTAGGTTATTAAAGTGTGCATTTGTTTACATATTTGACTACAATATCCTATGTCAGCAATTGGGTAGCGCCACATTCAATACTCAACCTACGTATTTCTATATTCACTGAAGTGGGGTAGGGTACCCCATGTATGTATTGAACGGCTTGCTTATACCCAAGTGAAGCGCTATAGGTACACTGTCACCCCAAATACATTGTCCAGTTCTTTTTACCCTAAGACAGAGTCCTGAGTAGCATCATGCTACACCATATTACGAGAAGGTCACAAGATGTCAAGGAAGCTTTTAGTATTGATTTTAAAAAAGAAGAAATTGAGATAACTATAGAGAATCTATCAACTGCCATGTATAAGATGGGAGAGTTGCTATTGAAGGAGAACCGCCTTTGGTGGGTAGTAGCCACACTTGATAAATATATTGGAGAACAAGTAATACAAAAAGGTGTACGCTTTGATAAACAACCATCATTTTCAGATTCATCAGAAACTTTCATAAAAGAGTGGACAAACTCGTTAGATTCATGCTCCTTTGCCCTCATGAATTTACTAGTGAAAGAAAGGAAAAGTAAATTGATAGAAGTCAAGGAAAGAATTGATACACTACAAGTTTTGATGGAACCGTATAAAAATCAACCCTCCTATAACACACTAGAGGAAGAAATCAAAGTAAAGATCGAACAGAACACAAAGGAATTGATAAAGAAAAAGCAGAAAAAACTCCAAAGAGATTTTGATTTCTATAAATTTGGGATCATAAAATCTAAACAATCCAAACCAGCTGGCAACATAAAAGATACGATAAAGTTAAAGGAACAGAACTCTAACAGACATCAATCTATCACTAGAGAGAGAGAGGATAGACAAGACAGAAGGAAAACAAGAATATACTCTCTCTCTATATCGAAGGGACCATAGGGAAAATCCCCATAGATTTTATGATCAAAGAGAACCCAGGTTTAGATCTTATTATCCTCATAGGAGATATAACAATAGGTACCGTTCGGAATCCAGAATTCCTCAGGATCTACAATACAGGAGGAGATTCCAAAGAAAAAGGGAACATCATGAGTCTCATAAAGAAGAATGGAATCACAATAAAGACAGGCATTTCAGAGCGGAGAAAAAATGGACCGTGGATAGATGGCCATCAGTAGAAACATCACGACCTAGGAACAATGATAGAAGGAGTGTGGATAAAGAAATAGCAGGACCATCACATGTTTCTTCTGGAACCCCTTTTCGGGAACAAAGATGGAACTGAAGACAACATTGATAAAAATTAAAAAGAAGAAAATTAAGAAAAAGAATTCCAAAAAGAGAAAATATGGGGAACAATTAAAGAAATCAAGAAGAGGAACTAGAGGAGGAAAACGGAAAAAGGAAAAAGTTAACAACAAAATGGTCTTCAACTTGAGCTCGAGAATCCTCACCAAAATAGAAGAAAAGGTCCTTGTAAAAGGCTTGAAGTTTGCACCCACGGCACAACCAGATGATTTCGAAAAATTTATTGACGTCCATAAGTTCATTCGGAAAATATCACTTAGAAAGTTCTTCAAAATAAAAGAGAATGAGACACCGACAACAACGTCCAACATGAATACATCAGAGAACAGGTTTAAGAAACAATCTACGTTCTATCCTGCTCACATAAAAGGGAATTTCATAAACACTTTTCAACAGTTGGTGATTGAAGACTTCAAAAACCTGAAAACAAGGAGAAAGATTGGAAGAAATGTGAATCTTACTAGGAAAGAAAGGGACGCCATTAGAACATTAAAAGAAGATGAAACCATTACGATAAAACCTTGTGATAAAGGTGGAGGCATCGCGATCCTTAATACAGAGGACTATAAAGGTGAAATTTCAAGACAACTATCCGACTCTGAAGTCTACCAAAAACTTAAAAATGATCCCACCGCAAGAATAAAATCAAATTTTCAGAAGTTACTACTCAAACACAGAGAGACTGGAGGAATAAGCGAAGAAGAACTAGGCTTTATCAAAATTAAAGATGTAATAACTCCTACCATATACGTATTACCAAAAATACATAAGATACACTGCTCCACCAGGACGCCCCATCATTGCTGGCACCGGGAGCTTAACTTCAAATCTCTCCGCTCTCATAGACCATCTACTTCAACCTTTAGTTGTGAATACTCCAGCCTACCTAAAAGATACGGGAGACACTATTAGGAAACTTCAAGAAATAACATGGAAATCAGAGATGTCAATAATAACTGCAGATGTATCTTCATTATACACTATAAAAGCCAATGAGAAAGGTATGGAAGCTACAAAACAATTTCTCAACCAAACTTCCCACTATGAAGAAAGAAAAAACTTTATTATGGAATCAATTAATTTCATATTGCATAACAATTATTTCTTCTTTGACGGTTTCTGCTACCTCCAACGCAAAGGAACGGCCATGGGCACTCGGTTTGCACCGGCATATGCAAACTTGTTCATGTCATACTGGGAACCCAACTACATTCTTTCAAAGCAAGAATGGAATTCAAATATTGTTAAATGGATACGGTACATAGACGATGTCCTATTCGTATGGAATGGCGGAAATGAAAATCTAGAAGAATTTTGCACATATTTAAATCTCAACGATAGAAACATCCAGCTATCTTTCCAAATGAGCGATTTGGAAGTAAATTTCCTAGACCTATCCATCTACATAAAAGATAATAATTTACATACAAAAATATACAAGAAACCCACAGACTGTAATAGCCATATACCAGTAGACAGTGAACACCATCAAAACTGGCTAAATGGCATACCAAAGAGCCAGTTCATTAGAGTAAGGAGAAATTGCAGTGAGGATGCTGTATGTAATATACAAATACAAGAAATGAAAAGAGTGTTCCTTGAAAAAGGATATAATGGAGAAGATTTAGATCAGACGGCAGCTTCTGTGCTTAATGCGGAGAGATCTACTTTACTACAAAAAAAAGCGAGAGAAATACTGAGAATAATTCCAAATTTCAGTGGTCCTTTCTTACTGGATATGATTCCAGCCACAAACATGTGGAGAAAATAATAAAAAAGCATTGGCACATTTTACAGATGGACAACACCCTGAAAGAGATTATTCCGGATCTACCCACCTTCATCTATAAAAAAGCAAGAAACCTTAAATCTGAACTAGTGAAAAGTACTTTACCATTTAAATCCATTAACCCTATCCGTACGGAAGATTTTCATCGCTGTGGTCTCTGTGCAGCATGTAGACAAGTGAAAAGTGATATCTCTAAATACACAGAAATCCGAATAAATGACATTCCATTTAAGATTAAAAAATTAATTACCTGTAACACTACCAATGTTGTATATGTTATTGTATGCTCATGCAACAAAGCATATATTGGGAGGACATCAAGATCCCTCAAAACGCGCCTATCAGAACATCTTAGAAACATCAGAAAAGGGCTGCCAACGCACAATCTCTCAGATCACTGCAAACTAGAACATAATTGTTCAGTTAGTTCGATCAAATTTTTTGCAGGACTTAGACATGTTAAACCAAATTGGCGTAATCGAGATACAGAGAAGATTCTAGCAAAAACAGAAATGAAAACAATATTCAAATTGCAAACCTTATCACCAACTGGTTTAAATCAAGATTTTGAAATAAGATAGTTTTTGTAAAACATCGAACAATATGTATCTTTTATATCTGTTTTTTATTTGTTTTTTATTTATTTTTTCTTATGTCTCCCTTTTCTGAGGAAATTATACAAGTTCCAGCTATTAAAATGAAGAAACACATAAGGATACTCCATACTGTCTAAAGACTGCCTTTAATACATCTTTTGTTGCCATCTGGATCAAGATTATCATTGATTTTGACCACTATCACCTTTGCCAACACTTTTGCCCACAGTATCAATGACAGTTTGAAGAATAGGAGCATATTGTGGATTTAAAATGGCGGCTGCGGGACTTCCGGTTGACGTACTTCCGGTCAGCGGTCCCGCACTTCCGGTCAGCGATTCCTCAATCTGAGACCTTCTATTACTTTCTGAGGATGTAGTTTGCATACAGTTAGTGACTACATGTCATTTAACAGCTTGTTATGAGAGTTTTATACTGTATGATAGTTTGTAGAGTTAGAATGACGTCACTTCCGGTTTTGGGATGACGAAACCGGAAGTACCAATTTCACTGCCTTTTTAAAGAGATCCTGGAGCAGAGGGGGTTATCTGTCTTGAGAAAGGAACCTTGTGTGTTCCGAAACGCGTTGGAAAACATCCCCCGTTTTGACGGTCTCACCATCATCTGGACCAGAGGAGTGTTACCTGTCGGAGTGAGGACTTTAAGATCTGGGAGCAAATGCAGGGCAAGTCCGGACTTCCCTGCATAAATTATCACCTGCAGCTCCCCTACGTATATCCTTGGTAGGACTCCTTCCTTATATCACATTGTGCCTGGTGTGATATTTTATTAGTTGTATTTTATTAGTTGTATGGTATTTAGGTTATTAAAGTGTGCATTTGTTTACATATTTGACTACAATATCCTATGTCAGCAATTGGGTTGCGCCATATTCAATACTCAACCTACGTATTTGTAAATTCACTGAAGTGGGGTAGGGTACCCCATGTATGTATTGAACGGCTTGCTTATACCCAAGTGAAGCGCTATAGGTACACTGTCACCCCAAATACATAGTACCTCAGTCAGTTTGATTACATCATCTGTGCATAAGCAAGAACATCCCTTAAACCTGGACTGTTGGGGTGCATTGAAGACTGTGTTTGGGAACCACAGATCTATGCTACAAGGAAATCTATTGCTTCTCTCATCACATACAGTGTGGATGGTTTCATCCAAACAAAGAAGACTTAACTCACTCAAAGTCACTTTTCAGCATGACGTTTCTTTAGCAATCCTTGTGAACACAATATACTCTGCCTCAGTGGTAGATAGGTCAACTGTTGACATATTTTCCAAAGTCTGTGTCCCTTGCTCTCAGAGGCCATCATTGGACAACACTCCTCTGAGCCTAGGACGAATAGTGGCTGGCGACAGATTGCTGTCACTATCACAATCTCTCTTTTATTTTGCACAACACATGTGCCCTCTGCAAACTTGACTGTGTATCCTCTCTAGTCAAAGACACCTACTGTATGACAATGAGGTTTATCCCCAAATCAGGCACAAATTACACATCTTGGATGTCTGTGAGTGTTAAAACCTCTGTTCATGTGCCATCTCCCCTCCTTATACGTATCTGTTACTCCATCCTGTACCTCCTGAAAGTTTGACCACCCTACCTCCTTTGAAACCACATTTGCCCTTTACTCCTCATCCCACTGCCTTCTTCACTCCTTGTCACCAGCACCAACTCCATTTAATTTCCCCTTCTTCCATACACTCTCCTTTCTGTTACCTAATTTCTTATGATAAATTCTGAGGAATGAGATGGACGGGCTCTACCTGACATAATGTGTATATGGGGCTCTACTGTGGCATAACATGTATACTGTAAGTGGTACAACTGTAGTGCAATTTGTATAAGGGGCTCTATTGGAGCATAATGTTTATAAAGACTCTTCTGTGGTGTAACATGTATAAGCAGCTCTGCTGTGGTGTAAAGTATATAAAGGGCTCTGCTGTGGTGTGACATGTATAAGGGGCTCTACTGTGTGGGGCAGCATGTATAAGGTAGTAAATCTGTGTGGGTAACGTGTATATGGGTACTACTACCTGGTGTAACAATGAAGCTACACCCCTATATGTGTAGCATGCGACTTTGGCGTGTATTGTCCCTATTTTAAATATGGGGGGGGGGCTCCAACTCTCTCTTTCTGGCACAGGGAACTGAAATGTCTAGTTATGGCTCTGTGTTTAAAAAGTAAAGGTATTGGAGTGAAAGAGATTCTAATGGCAACAATAAGGGGGCAAAAAAATCTGCATATTGTTGCTTTGAGAACACATTTTATCCCACTGTACTTGTTTTAATTGACACATCTGATAAGACTGATATGGGATCTTATTGGTGGAGAGAAATGTTCGAGAATGTTCGCTCTTTATGACAGGCAGAGCTTGATCACTAAATAGAGCTACTCATTGAACTATATTTGCCTGAGCAGAGAATAATCTGTGTGGTCAGCTATATACTGTACGTACTGTACAAATGTACAAATCAGTCTATGTACAGCTGATTATACTGTATATTCTTGTTTGTATCTCTATACCTGTCTGTATAGCAGTATTTGTAAACTAGGGTATTAAATGTAATAATTAAATTTTTACTGCAGTTTATGTGACCTGCTGTATATTAAAGTACTAGGTTTGCTGTCTTGTGCCATGATATAATCACAGATTTTCTAAGATCATTATATATACCATAGTTCTCTATATAAACATCGTCCCTGAGCTCCATATTAGTAGATGGGGAAGGGGTTTTGTTTAATAATCCTCAGTAGTGTATCTTAATTTAACAAGGACATTATATATTCTAACTTTCACATTCTCTATAAACAAGCAAGAGATACAACCCTGAGTATTGTAGCTTCCCTAACTGAATGATGGTTTTTAACTGACTGATGGTTTTTAATAATTGCCATTTCCCTGTCCATATATATATATATATATATATATATATATATATATTTATATAATGTGCTATGTCACACAGACTTGGCAATATACAAATGTAGAACGTTCACGTTACTAGCGGATCACTACAATGAAACACAACAGGATTTACAACAGAAAGCAATTTACCTGCTATTAAATTCCAAAGCACTATGTAGTAATAAACTCAATAATTGCTAAACTGGAAAAAACATTAGAAGAATGGGCAAAATGTCAGGAAACATTAACACTGCTTTTAGCTTTTTTTGGGTTCTATCATTTTTATTTGTTCTCCAGTATAATGGATCCTTTTTAAAAGTACCAGTTCTGCTTCCAAGTCCAACCTTTTCTAATAAAATGTTCATCCTCCTCGGCCGGAAGAGTCTGTTTCAGCTAACATTACATTAGCAGGTGTCTGGAGAAAGTAAAGTTAGGTCATGGTTAAAGCTCTCTTCTGGTTTGCAGCTGCAGAGCCAGACTTGAAAGGCTGTGTCAGTAGAATAGTCTGGCATAGTCTTGAGGATGTACGGTAGCTGTACAATTTCTAATACAATGTGTAACTTTTTTAGCAGTAAAATGAATAAAGCTCTAGATGATTGACAGGTCTCATACATTTGCATATAGCAAACTCCACTTGCCATTTTAAATTGCCAGTAGATCTGGTATTGCAGTGGTACCCAAACTGGGTTCCATGGCACCCTGGAGTGCCAGATAACACTTGCGGGGGGTGCCACAGGTTGGTGATCTAGTACATAATAACTTATTCTTTTGTCAATTTCTATGGTAAAACCAGTTCTAGTGAGTGCCAATCATAAAATATGTGGATAAAGAAGCACAACACTGTCTACCACCACATAATGGAATCTAAGGATGACAGGTAAGCACAATTGACTTAATTTAATCATCTGTGCAGAGCTATTCGATAAAAACCTTTGGCCCGGGGGTGCCATGAAAAATGCTGATACCTAGGGCACCTTGATTCGAAAAAAGTTTGGGAACCACTGTGGGACTTGATAAGATAAAGAGGTTCAACCATTTTGGCTACATTACAAATAAAAGATAACGGCCCTCATTCCGAGTTGTTTGCTCTGTATTTTTCATCGCATCGCAGTGAAAATCCGCTTAGTACGCATGCGCAATGTTCGCACTGCGACTGCGCCAAGTAACTTTACTATGTAGAAAGTATTTTTACTCACGGCTTTTTCTTCGCTCCGGCGATCGTAATGTGATTGACAGGAAATGGGTGTTACTGGGCGGAAACACGGCGTTTCAGGGGCGTGTGGCTGAAAACGCTACCGTTTCCGGAAAAAACGCAGGAGTGGCCGGAGAAACGGTGGGAGTGCCTGGGCGAACGCTGGGTGTGTTTGTGACGTCAACCAGGACCGACAAGCACTGAACTGATCGCACAGGCAGAGTAAGTCTGGAGCTACTCTGAAACTGCTAAGTAGTTAGTAATCGCAATATTGCGAATACATCGGTCGCAATTTTAAGAAGCTAAGATTCACTCCCAGTAGGCGGTGGCTTAGCGTGTGTAACTCTGCTAAATTCGCCTTGCGACCGATCAACTCGGAATGAGGGCCAACAATCCTCATCATCAACCATTATCATCATTATCACAGTTTCAAGAACATTATGGGATTAATTTACTAATAATCATGTTTGGTATAAGTATAAATACTCTGGACATTGCTGAAATACAGATATGTCCTTTCTCATCCAACCCGTGAACAGATCTCACATGTGGCTGCATTGTGATTACCATTGTGTGGCTGCCATGGCAGCTTGTGACCTGTTTGCTGAAGAGTACACAACATGCATTCCTATGGTAGCGGGTGCATAAGTAAGTGTCAGCGCACAGCCATGGGCACACTATTCAAGGCAAACATGTCACATTTTCCGCATATAGGCGACAGGATGAGAAAGGACACGTGCGTGTGTTTTTCAAGATCAAACACTTAAGTTTACTAAGAATTAGAGATGTGCGGCGGGCACTTTTCGTGTTTTGTGTTTTGGTTCTGGTGCCATGCTCGTATTTTGGATTTGGATTGGTTTTTCCAAAATCACCCTTTCGTGTTTTGGTTTTGGATCTGGATGATTTTTGAAAAAAACATAAAAACAGCTAAAATCACAGAATTTGGGTGTAATTTTGATCCTACGGTATTATTAACCTCAATAACATTCATTTCCTATCATTTCCAGTCTATTCTGAACACCTCACACCTCACAATATTGTTTTTAGGCCAAAAGGTTGCACCAAGGTGGCTGTATGACTAAGCTAAGCAACACAAGTGGGCGGCACAAACACCTGGCCCATCTAGGAGTGGCACTGCAGTGTCAGACAGGATTGCAGATTTAAAAAATAGACCCCAAACAGCACATCATGCAAAGAAGTAAAAGAGGTGCAATGAGGTAGCTGTATGACTAAGCTAAGCGACACAAGTGTGCAGCACAAACACCTGGCCCATATAGGAGTTACACTGCAGTTGCAGACAGGATGGCACTTAAAAAAAAAATAGTCCCCAAACAGCACATCATGCAAAGAAGTAAAAGAGGTGCAATGAGGTAGCTGTATGGCTAAGCTAAGCGACACAAGTGTTTGGTACAAACACCTGGCCCATCTAGGGTTGACACTGCAGTCCCACTGCACTAATGGCAGATACCGGATGCACATCTAATACCAACATAGCTGTCAAGGCCTCAGTTATCTGCTTTGCAACAGGATGACTGCTGTCATATTTCATCTTCCTCGCAAAGGACTGTTGGACAGTCATTTGCTTAGTTGAAGTAATACAAGTGGTCTTCCGACTTCCCCTCTGGGATGACGATCGACTCCCAGCAGCAACAACAGTAGCGGCAGCAGCATCAGTAGGAGGAAGTGGTTCTTTGTCTTTCCCTATTTTATCCCCCAAATTTTTTTGTCCATTATTTTTCTGGGGATATATAACAAAATGCAGCACAGGAGAGTGTACCTCTACACCACACAGGGCAAACCCTGTAAAAATTATTTGGATTAAATATTAATAACCCCTTTATTTGGAGTAAATAATATACAGCACCACTGAACTTATATGGCAGCACCACTGGACTGGACTTATACGGCAGTACCACTGGACATATACGGCAGTATCACTGGAATTATATGGCAGTACCACTGGACATATACAGCAGTATCACTGGACATATACGGCAGTACCACTGGACTGTATTTATACGGAAGTATCACTGGACTTATACAGCAGTACCACTGGACATATACGTCAGTATCACTGGACTGGATTTATACGCCAGTACCACTGGACTTATGCGGCAGTACCACTGGACATATACGGCAATATCACTGGATTTATACGACAGTATCACTGGTCTTATACGGCAGTATCACTGGACTGGATTTATACGCCAGTACCACTGGACTTATGCGGCAGTACCACTGGACATATACGGCAGTATCACTGGACATATGCTGCAGTACCACTGGACTGGATTTATACGGCAGTACCACTGTACATATACAACAGTATCACTAGACTTATATGGCAGTATCACTGGACTGGATTTATACGCCAGTACCACTGGACTTATGCAGCAGTACCACTGGACATATACGGAAGTATCACTGGACATATACAGCAGTACCACTTGACTGTATTTATACGGCAGTATCAATGGACTTATACGGTAGTATCACTAGAAATATACGGCAGTATCACTGGACTTATACGGCAGTACCACTGGACTTATACGGCAGGACAGGGACACCACCACTGGACTGATGCAGCACAACACAGCACCACTGGACTGGACTTATACAGCAGCACTGGACATATGGCAGCAGAGGACACCACCACTGTGACTGGACTGATGCAGCACAACACACCACCACTGGACTGATGCAGCACAACACAGCACCACTGGACTGGACCTATACAGCAGCACTGGACATATGGCAGCAGAGAACACCACCACTGTGACTGGACAGATGCAGCATAAGACACTACACTGGACTGAGCAGCACAAGACAGCACTGGAATCGCCACCCCACTTTCCTTCCCGCACAGACACTGAGGACGGAGACACGTCCTCTCGCTACACTCTTCATTTCCGGAGTGAAAAGGGCAGAGACGCGCGGCTCCTTATATGTAATCCAAAACTCGTGAGAATCCGACAGCGGGATGATGACGTTTTGCCTCGTTCTGGTTTCCAAGTCAGGCGGGAAAACCCGAGCCGGGCTCAGATCTGGGCTCAGGTAGTGAAGTCCGGTAGGGTATGGTTCTCAGGGAACCGAACCCGCTCATCTCTACTAAGAATTGTAATTGGCAGAATTGTGTTTGCCAATGGTCTATGCAATTATGTTTAGTAATGTTTAATATTGTGCATGTTCAGTTTTGTTGTGCCCAAATTGTAAAGTCCCGCCTGTGAACAGTGTGTTTTGGGGAGCCTGCATAGATCAATGTGATCTGTTCAGTGCTTCTTTGTGTGTAAAAGTCAGGAAAGTGTAAAAAAAAAATGCATGTAATTACCCCCCCTCCCCCAAGTATAACAGCAAAGTGCACTTTGATTCTAATTTCTGGAAAAACTTGCATAGGGGGCCCTCAAATTTTAAGAACTGTTGTGCCTCACCCGGTGGCGTAAGTTCGTCACAGTCGCCCGGAGGCAAGATAAATATTGGTGCCCCCCTATTTCCTATATTAAGATAAATATATGTATGGATGTGCGCGTGTGTGTGTGTGTGTGTGTGTGTGTGTGTGTGTGTGTGGAGTGTTCTGAAATTTTTTTATATACTGTATTTATACATTTAATTGTCTTTTATTTTAAATCACACATTTCTTAGCAGTCATACCCAGGCTTAGAACTTATGATCTGTTACACTGACAGCAGACACTTTACTGATGGAGCTATTTGCTCCTGTAGAGGAAGCATGAGAATTCTAACTACATGAAGTTACATGTAATTGTCAGAGAAGTATCTTCATATAGTTAAAATTCTCATATTTCCTATACAAACAGCTTCATCAGTAAGGTGTCTGCTTCCAGTGTAATAAGTTGTGGTTTCTAATCCTGGGTATGACACTTGTAAAATGAGTATATTCAGTATAATAAAGAGGGTGTGATTTGTAAAGTGCAGGGACCAGTGAGGAAGTCGGCCACTGAAAAGACAGCAACGGCTATCAATTAACTTAATTAAGTGGTGTCACAGAATGGGAGGAGAGGTGCCCCCCTTCAGAGCAGGAGCCCGGCGGCAGATGACTCCGTTGCCTCCCAGAGTTCTGCCTCTGGCCTCACCCCTAAATCCGCCCCTGGGGACCCTTCCAATAAAGTTAAGCCCTAGTATATCACAGGCCGGGCAGAAGCCTGAGGTTATACTCTGTATCACTGGTGGTGCTAAGTGCAGGGTTGGTAAGGGTCAAGATTAGATTTAAAGTAATATTGTCATTTACAGTGGGGCTACAGGTCCTAGCAAGCCTCCCACGCATGCCAGCACCTGGAGAACAACAAGTGCCAGCATGTATGACATTGAGGGCCTGCTGGTACCTACAGTCCCACTTTAAAGGAAATATTAAAATAAGCACAATACACAGACACACCCCGATTGTGGCATTTCTTTATTACACACTCACACACACTGTACATACTTACCTTGTTCCTAGCACCAGACAGTCCCCTTCTCCAGTAGGCATTCTAGGCGCCGGTCGGTTCTCTTCACCAGTAGCATCTCGAGGGGTGGTAAAATAACTAAATGCAAACCTGATCCATGCAGACATAGAAGAGCTATATGTGTATACATATTGCTTATCTCACGTAAATGATGGAACCCACGTGAGTTCCATTACGTCTATGCCTGTCAGCCAATCAGTGCCCACTACCATGGAAACAGGCTGCTGATTGGCTGTTAGGGGTCTGTCACTTAGCCAATCAGTCTGCTTTTTCTTTTGCAAGAGCCCCCTTTCCAACAGGTCTTTGGTGTCCTGATGTATTCTATCTTGACCTGGCATCTTTTCTTCCTTCTGCTCTGTTTTCTGTACTTCGCTCTTTCAGAATCATTGATCTTCCTTCTGGTGGGTCTCTTCTCCTTTGCAGCATTTTCTGCTGATTTTTGGGAGCTCTTTTATGTGGGTTGCTGGCCAATCTGCAGAAAATGCGTCAAGCCAATTGAAGTTTGATGCGTCATACTGTTAGTCTGTATCTGTGGCAAATTGAAAGTGCCATGATTTTAATAGCTGCACTTGAATCTGCCTGAAGGCAATGCATCCTTATCAGACCTGGTTCATGCAATAGTGACCTTTTCTGGGATAGATCTCCTGATGTTACTCAGCATTCATTTTCAGGATCAGGTAGACAGCCGAATTCTGCCACAATGCATTCCTTCTCCCTTTATGCCATCTTGGGATCCAACGATGTGAGCCGCTCCTTGGTCCCAGTGTTGGGGTTTGTTTGGCACCATGCTACATATGAACTACAGTACATAACATGTACTGCGTTGCCTGCAAGAATCAGAACTATTACAGGGCATATGTAAAAGGACTTTAGCAAATAAAGAAATTGCCTAAAAAGCCTAAACAAAATATAGGCAGACCTTCACCAACAAGTGGGATATTTTTAGAAATATAACCCAATTTGACGGTACAATTTTTTTTTGTAGTAGAATCGGAACCATGAACATCCTGTGCTAGTGATACTGGTGATACTTCCATTTTGTATTTTAATACATACATTAAATATTTAAAAATGATCCCCTCAGGAATTTACAATTACCCTTTCTAAACCGAAACATAGTAAATAAAATTAAATAACTATATTAAAGGAAGTATATTGAAAATAAAGGCTTATAGACTGAATGCTTTAGCATACTCTGTCTCTTACTGCTTCTCCCTATATATATTCAATTCTGCATCTGTTTTTAAACTTGGCTTTATTTAGCCAAGTTGAGCCAACTTCAGACTATGTTATTACAGTTTGTTCAAAATCAAACATCTAGAATTTCATTCTGGAAACAAACTTAAATAGCCTGCAACTCTACGCCTCTTCTTAACCACTGCTCCAGAAGTGAAGTCATCGTGTTTACATGACATTGTGGTATCCTTTTATTTGAATAAACTAGGTCTATTGCCAGCACATGAGGTAATAATGTTGTGTGACAATTTATCAAACCATTACAAAAATAGGAATTAAATTACAACAACATTGTGAAATAAGTGCACCCTAATCATAAATTTTATTTTGTTTTTAAAGGAGAATTACACCTTAAAATTAATATGAGAGGACTCCATTAAGTTGCATGATAAAATACTTACAGTATATTTGGCCAGAATATCCGCCAATCTAGAAAATCCACCCAAAGACTTCAATGTTTCAGAGTACTTCTATCTCCTACCACCACTTGATTGACTAAAACAAGCAATGTGGGAGGGTTGTCATGGGTAGCATGTCAGTTCATGGCAAAACTATATGGCATAATACATAGCCAGTATACTGTGGTAAAACTAATTTACACTATCCCTGCTAAAAGTTTTAGCAATTTAGGTAAATAAGGCATAGCCCAGTCATACAAAGTCTTGAAATACATGCATTAATGGAGAGTCAATCCAGGAAGCTCATTGTTTTTACCTAGAAGCCTAACTGCTTATGGAGGAGACCTTAAAAAAGAGGCAGGAGATCCAGTACACAGACCCTGCAAGTAATAATAGCTCCATAAAAACAGGATTTGTAAATGTGTGAGTGGAAGTCTGGTGTTGGAGTAGTCATCACTTCTCCACCCACTCGATCATCTTCAGGCCACTGAATTGCAGGTTTGATGACTTTCTCTGAAAGAAAAAGATGTGAGTTCCACTAGATACCAGAAGGTAGGAAAGGGGAAAACTCAGACAATGACAAGGAACTACATCAAGAAATGGTCACCACTGACACAATGCCCTCAAACTCCAGTCTTCACCATAAATGCTCTCACACTAAGGCAAAAGAGTAGGTCCATCTACAGTAGAAACCTGACAGGCCACTGGGAATGCCCTCAGTCTGTCTTAGCCCCTATGTGTGTCAAACAGATTTGGCCCAAATGCAGGGGTGGATTTAGGGGTGAGCACACCCCAAGGCACAACAGTAATGGCCGCCTTTGGCCTGCCTATTTTTTATTTTTTTTATTGATTGGTTATAATCCCTCATTTGATGATATTCCATTTAATAAAATAACAAAAAAAAACCTGACTTTTTTATTTTTAATTATGTATACATATTTATTAAGTAGGACAGCTTACAGGGGCAGTATGAGCATGTCCTACCTGTTTACACTCCATGCAAGATGGAATATGGTACAGTACAGTGGAAATATTTTGCAGTTGCTGGTACTTTTTGGGCTGACAGTACCAACACAAGCATCTACGTGCCTAATCGGAAATTCGCCACTGCCCAAAGGGGGAACACAAACATGGAAACACAGAAAATCTGTCCTAGCACCCAGATGCATCAGACAGACCTGGCCTAGACAAGCAGACACAGGTAACAGTAACACTCATCCATTTGATATTTTTCCCATTATTTGTAGCTGCGAGATAGCACACAATCACAGACTACATTGTTTCATCTTTTCAAGCACAATGTGCCACCCACAAAAGCCTTACTAACAATTACAAAGCACAGTACCTCAAAAAACTAACTGACCCAGAATTAACACAATAGAAAGCTACATGACTATGTGAATGCACAGCCATCTACCTACAAGACTCTTTAACATGAACCAGTACTAATAAAGACTCTTATCCACTCACTGGTCATCTCCAGACTGGATTACTGTAATCTCCTCCTGACTGGCATTCCTGACAAACACCTCTCTCAACTCCAATCTATCCTCAATGCTGTTGCTCGGCTCATCTTCCTCACCAAACGCACTACGTCCACCTCTCCTCTCTTACTAGACCTTCACTGGCTCCCCTTCCCTTTCAGAATCCATTTCAAGCTTCTCACACTCGCTTACAAAGCCCTCACCCATTCCTCTCCCATCTACATCTCTGACCTTATCTCCCTTTACACTCCCACCCGTCCTCTTCGCTCT
Organism: Pseudophryne corroboree; assembly: GCF_028390025.1. NCBI lineage: Eukaryota > Metazoa > Chordata > Amphibia > Anura > Myobatrachidae > Pseudophryne > Pseudophryne corroboree. Next base: position 398,718,376 of record NC_086446.1, read on the forward strand.
GCTAATGCACGCCGACTCTCCTGCCTACGGATTACTTCCTCCCACTCCTACATCCAAGATTTTTCATGTGCTGCACCACTTCTCTGGAATTCCCTACCTCTCCCCCTCAGACTCTCCACCTCTCTACAAAACTTCAAATGGGCTCTCAAGACCCACTTCTTCACCAAAACCAGACAAATCTCATCCTAACCCTCTGTTCTATGCTCTCTATGTACCCCATCTGTGTCACCCCTGTCTGTCTACCCCTCCCCTTTAGAATGTAAGCTCTCACGAGCAGGGCCCTCTTCCCTCATGTGCTTATCCTTTGTTACTTTAATAATCTTCAACTGTACCACATCCAGCAGTCTTCTGCCACCTGATACTTATTCCATTGTCATCTGCTGATGTAACTATGTTCATTTACCCTGTACTTGTCCTATACTGTCATCAACTGTAAGTTGCTGTTTTCCTGTTTGATTATTTATGTACCCTGTAATTGGGTGCTGCGGAACCCTTGTGGCGCCATATAAATAAAGGATAATAATAATAATAATAATAATAATAATATATCACCCAGGTGGGGTAGTTGTAGAGAAAATATGGGGTGGTCGTAACTAAAAGTCACAGTTCGCAATATAGTTTAGGCCAAAGGCTGCAGCGAGCTGGCTGGTTACTAAGCAACAGAGCAGCGGCACAAACACACACCAATTTATAGCACATCTATTAAATGTAACTTGCTGCACGCTTATGTTATGTGATATGGTTTTGCTTGATTTTTTTCGTTGACATCCCTTGGTGTTTGTTAATGACAATAAAGATATTATTATTATAATTATTATTATTATTATTATTATTATTAAACATTGCCACACAGCAGTGGCAATATTTTTGAGATGGAAATGGCAGAGCTGCAAAAGGTACTAAATTTGTGGTTTGAAAGAGAGGGAGGAGACAGAACACTTGGGGGCTAAAGGATATGGTTGTACGATTAATAGATGAAACTGTCAGAAGTTAGGTTATGTAGGAGGTTAGGGAGATGATCTGCTTGGTCATAGACATGTTTAATTTAAAAAAACACTGGGACATCCAAAAAGAGGGTCGGAGAGGTCAGGGGAGGAAAAATAGATTTGAGTACTATATCATCAGCTTAGAGATGATATTGGAGGTAAAAAGATCTAATGAGCTCACTAAAAGACGTATAGAGGGATAATAGGGGAGGACCCAGAACAGAACCTTTGGGGACACCAACTGCTAGGGGAAGTGGGGAGGAGGTGGAGTCATGAGATGAGACGTAAAAAGAATGGTCAGAGAGGTAGGAGGACAGCTAAGAGAGGGCAGTATCTGTATCATGTAGACCAAGTGAGTGAAGGATTTGCAGGAGTGTCAAAAGCAGCAGAGAAGTCAAGGAGAATAAGCAGAGAGTAGTGGGCCTTAGATTTGGGAGCAAGGTCATTGCTGACTTTTGCGAGAGCAGTTCCAGTTGAGTGGTGGGGATAGAAGCCAGACTGAAAGGGATCAAGCAGGTAGTGGGAGGAAGGAATGGCACTGAAGCAGTTGTAAACAATCCACTCAAGGAGTTTGGAGGAAAAGGGGAGGAGAGTAATAGGTCAGTAGTTGGAGAGAGTGTTAGAATCAAGGGTAGGGTTTTTTTTAAGAATGGGAGAGACAAGGATATGCTTGATTACAGAGGGGGCAATGGGGTCATTCCGAGTTGATCGCTAGTTGCATTTGTTCGCAGAGCAGCGATCAGGCTAAAAAATGGAAGTTCTGCGCATGCGTATGCTGGGCAATTCGCACGCACGACATATAATGCAGTTTTGCACAGGGTCTAGCGATGCATTTCAGTCGCACTGGTTGCCGCAGAGTGATTGACATGAAGTGGGCATTTCTGGGTGGCAACTGACCGTTTTCAGGGAGTGTTCAGAAAAATGCAGGCGTGCCAGGGAAAATGCAGGCGTGGCTGGGCGAACGCTGGGCGGGTGTGTGACATCAAATCCGGAACTGAATAGTCTGAAGTGATTGCAAGCGCTGAGTAGGTTTTGAGCTACTCTGAAACTACACAAAAAATGTTTGTAGGTGCTCTGCGATACAGAAGCACCATGAATGATAACAGTAACCAGATTTAAATCTCACACAATATTGGAATTCAGAGACCTCAGTTACATATATTTGCGCAAATGTATGAATAAGCCCCAAAGTCGCGTCAAGGCCTCTCTGTATATTTGGGGTCCCTAGTGCTATATCTAGGCGCAGGGCGTGGCACCCAAAAAAATCAGCATAAGCCAGAAAGCCCAGTGCAGCATACCAGTGAAAAAAACCTGAATTATATCACTAAGCTAATTGAGCATCTGCCACTATGTATGTCTGCAATTCTGCATGAATACATACCTACCCTTTTTTTCATTCAAACATCTTTGAAGTCCTCTTTACAGGTGGGTGTTTAACACAGGGAAATGTTTTGAATGTATAGCAATGGGATGACTTCTTTTTAATTTATTTATATTTTCCATTTGGCAGAGAAAGGTATTCCAGTTACTAATAAAATAAGTGCTTTTTTCTATTAAAAAAGATCCTGGTAATCAGAACAAAATGTACTGAACTCATCTAAAGTAACAAGTTGATATAAGATTTATAGTAGCTTCCGAACTCTAGATAAGTGTGCCGATAAATAATTTATAATTTTTTTTCCTGTTTCTGGAACTAGTTATAAAAATTAGAAATGAGACCAAAAAATTTGTGCAGATTTTGCATAACCCTGAGTACGACCACAAAACATTAATTATCATTATTTCATTAACAATAAAGCTAGCAAATATGATGTCTTAAATCAAAGCAAAACTGACTTAGGGGTGTATTCAATAGCTGTCGGTAGCTACCGTCTTGTCGGAAAGACGGCATCTTCCGACAGGTTTAGTTCGGAAGGGGTTCTGACCTATTCAATGCCGGCTGATTTTTTTCAACAAGTCGGGAATTCCCAACTTGACTGAATATACGTGGATTGTCGGATTAGCCGTGTATCCACGTGTTTGCGGCCAAATCCGACAGGTGTTGGCCCCGATTCCAACAATGTCAATCAGACATTTTTTAAAGTCGGATTGACATTGTTGGAACCGGGGAGATGAGACGGGGGAGCGGGGACGGTGAGCATGTGAGGAGAGGTGCGGGGACAGGTGAGGTATTGACAGCAGCTCGGCAGTGGCAGCAGCAGTAGCACGTAAACCGGCGCTCAGCAGACCCGGCCGCTGGACGAGACAGCAAGGGGTTTGAGTGGCTCCCCAGAATCCCACTGACAGTTGTCGGGAGCGGTCAAATCCAACAGTCGGATTTGGCTGCCCCATTGAATACTGACCTGTCGGGTCCTTTCCGTCTGGGACTTCCAGCAGCGTCTGCTGCCCCTAACAAAAATGGCTGCCACTCCGGGAGGATGGCTGCTGCACATGCCCGGCAGCAGCAGCTCCTCTCCAATGGTACTTTGTGGAGTCAGTTAGACTCCGTGCACTGCAAAACCACTGTCGGAGGTCCGAGCCATCTTCTACCCTGTACCGCAAAGCAGCAACAGCTTTACTGGGGCGGTCAAGGCCAGCACTATTTTTATTTAAAACCAGTAAGGAACTTCTTACTTTATTTAAGAGTGCCAGTGTCCACTTAGTAGTTTTGGCAGGTTTAGTAGTTTTGGCCCTGTGGGCCCCACTGTCTGAGGTTTGCTGGGTCAGATGCAGAACTAACGGCGGTGCTAGGGGGCATCAAATTGGCTAGAGACAGCTCTGGCGCCTGCCATGTTTCGGGGACTAAGTTCCTACTGTGCATTTTGCCGGCGATCTATTACCATGGCTGGAGCTAAAACGTGGGACTCCAGAATGGTAAGTAATAAAACATGAGTGCAATGTGTGCAGTGTGGTCCCCCCTGGACACACATTGCACCCATTATAGGAACACCAATAGTGCTCACGGTTTTGGAATATGTAATTTTATACATTAAATATACTAAAAAGTGTATTTCTACTAATAAACCATATATCTAATATTCTTTGAAATAAAGGGGAGATATAAATATTTAACTGAGGTTAGTCAAACACATTTACCAAAATAACAATTTTAACATTTCCTTCATTTTATTTAGCATTTTTTGTTTTACAGTATGTATCAAGAAACCACAATTTATGTCTCCACATAATGTGTTATTAATTCGTTTGTGATTAAATAATTCTCTGTCTCAGACACTTCAGCTAAATGAGCAACAAATGAGTTAAATGTTACCAGAATATAGAAATAATAGCTAAAGTTTTGGCAATATTTTCATAAGAGCATCTGCTTTTTCCATCAAAGTAATAGAAACCAGATCATCCCCAAGGAGAGGATACAGAACATCATTTTTATTTCTTCCAATAGTTTCTAGAAGTTTTACATTTTAAAATACAATATATTTAACATAATTATTTTTTACTATCCATCCCCCAATATTTATATTTACTTTAAAAAATCTAAATTGCAATTCAATAGCCATTTAAGTAAGTTAGATTTTAGAATGATAGTAAATGATCTTAAAGTAACATCTGTCCAAACAAACATAACATCATTATAGCACAATTAAATTACAGTAATATCAGATTTCAATTATCTCATGAAAATATGTAATTTTTTGTCACTTAAAACTCTGCAATCTAACAACTGAAGTAATGTTTTCCCTCCAAATTGAATGGCGATAGTTAGATGCGTTCCCCATACATCCATGGATGCCAACTTTCAGGAAGTAACAAAAAAAACACATCAGTAAAAATCTTGACTGCACATCCTAATTTTATACACACTGTAAGACATGCTACCTTGCTGAGACTTCTAGTGCCACACAGAAAAAAAGGGAAAATGCAGGTGCACACTCTAAGCCCCGAGAACACAGGTAATCAAAACTATTATAATAAACTCTACAATTTCACATGGAGTAAATTGAAGTTCTTAGCACAATTATGTCCTAAAATGTGGGTCCATCTACAACATCACAGTGACCTGATCTTTATGTAGATGTAATGTGATATAATATCAAGGCTGCTGATAGTAGCCACAGGCCCAGGTACTGAGGTGGGGAATGACCAAATATGTAGAGGCATGGCCACACAAATATGGGAAACCACATAATGTGCACTGGCGTTTTTATTGGTTTACAGTGGCATGCTGCAGAAATTTTCTGTTTTTCTCTTTTCTAAATAACTCCTCCCTTTGGCCCCTGCCCTGACTGAACTCATACACTGATTGAGCAATTAGCATACCCAGTAAAAAAATATGTCCATCCAGGGGTGGAACTGCCGGAGACAATGGAGTCAGTTGCCGCCTGGCTCCAGCCCTGAATGGGGCACCTCTACTCCATTGTCCCAGGCAGCTTCCAGTCAAGCACTGAGCAAAAAGAGACCTCATTCATGGAAGTGATGCCTGTTCAGATCATAGCGCCGGCTGCGGCTAATAAGATCTGCAGCCGCTGCTATGAATTACCCGGACAGGTCTCCCCTGCTTGTGCTAGCTTCGCTCTGCCTCCTGAAGTCCTCATGCTGCTCAGCTCAACTCTTGTCTCTCTTACCTGCACTTCTCCTTCTCCTCTACCAGCTGGGCAGACTGAAGCCCCATCTCCCACATGAGGAGGAGGCATTAATCTGCTTGAAGAACAGTAAGGAGTTACTGGGCTAGGCCATGTGTCTCCTTTCCAGGGGCCATCCTCGAGTCCAAAATCAGAATGAAATGGAGGTGGCAGTGCAGTGTCCCATTAGTGGGTGGAACTATGAAGTTAAGGAGTACAGCTCTGATTCCTTCAGATAGCATGGCAGATAGGAGGGATTAAGCTGCCACAGTACTTCTCATTCAGTGACAGCTACCGATATGTAAGTTATGAGGGAAATTGCATTATATTGTATCTGTGTAACAATGTATGTCTGTGCATATATGTGTTTATATATTAGAGATGTGCACCGGAAATTTTTCGTGTTTTGTGTTTTGGTTTTGGATTTGGTTCCATGGCCGTGTTTTGGATTCGGAAGCGTTCTGGTAAAACCTCCCTTAAAATTTTTTGTCGGATTCGGGTGTGTTTCGGATTCGGGTGGGTTTTTTTCAAAACCCCCTCAAAAACAGCTTAAATCATAGAATTTGGGGGTAATATTGATCCTATAGTATTATTGACCTCAATAACCATAATTTCTACTCATTTCCAGTCTATTCTGAACACCGCACAATATTATTTTTAGTCCTAAAATTTGCACAGAGGTCGCTAGATGACTAAGCTAAGCGACAAAAGTGGGCGGCACAAACACCTGACCCATCTAGGAGTGGCACTGCAGTGTCAGACAGGATGGCACTTAAAAAAATAGTCCCCAAACATCACATGATGCAAAGATAAATAAAAAATAAAAAAAAGAGGTGCAAGATGGAATTGTCCTTGGGCCCTCCCACCCACCCTAATGTTGTATAAACAGGACATGCACACTTTAACAAACCCATCATTTCAGCAACAGGGTCTTCGACATGACTGTGGCTGAAATGACTGGTTGGTTTGGGCCCCCACCAAAAAAAAAGCAATCAATCTCTACTTGCTCAAACTGGATGTCGACCTCATCATCATCCTCCGATTCCTCACCCCTTTCACTGTGTATATCCCCCTCCTCAGAGAGTATTAATTCGTCCCCACTGGAATCCACCATCACAGGTCCCTGTGTACTTTCTGGAGGCAATTGCTGGCAAATGTCTCCACGGAGGAATTGATTATAATTAATTTTGATGAACATCATCTTCTCCACATTTTGTGGAAGTAACCTCGTACGCCAATCGCTGACAAGGTGACCGGCTGCACTAAACACTCTTTCGGAGTACACACTGGAGGGGGGGCAACTTAGGTAAAATAAAGCCAGTTTGTGCAAGGGCCTCCAAATTGCCTCTTTTTCCTGCCAGTATACGTACGGACTATCTGACGTGCCTACTTAGATGCTGTCACTCATATAATCCTTCACCATTCTTTCAATGGTGACAATCATATGCAGTGACAGTAGACGACATGTCAGTAATCGTTGGCAGGTCCTTCAGTCCCGACCAGATGTCAGTTTTCGCTCCTGACTGCCCTGCATCACTGCCAGTGGGTGGTTTTAGAAATATGATCCTTTTCATGGCAGCTCCAGTGGCAGTAGAAAATTAAGGAGGAGCTGTTGGCGGGTCACGTTCCGCTTGACTTGACAGGTGTCTCACCAGCAGTTCTTTGAACATCTGCAGACTTGTGTCTGCTGTAAAGAGAGATACAACGTAGACTTTAAACCTAGGATCGAGCACGGTGGCCAAAATGTAGTGCTCTGATTTCAACAGATTGACCACCCGTGAATCCTGGTTAAGCGAATGAAGGGCTCCATCCACAAGTCCCACATGCCTAGCGGAATCGCTCCATTTTAGCTCCTCCTTCAATCTCTCCAGCTGCTTCTGCAAAGGCCTGATGAGGGGAATGACCTGACTCAGGCTGGCAGTGTCTGAACTGACTTCACGTGTGGCAAGTTCAAAGGGTTGCAGAACCTTGCACAATGTTGAAATCATTCTCCACTGCGCTTGAGTCAGGTGCATTCCCCCTGCCTATATCGTAGGTGGATGTATAGGCTTTAATGGCCTTTTGCTGCTCCTTCATCCTCTGAAGCATATAGAGTGTTGACTTCCACCTTGTTACCACCTCCTGCTTCAGTTGATAGCAGGGCAGGTTCAGGAGTGTTTGCTGGTGCTGCAGTCTTCAGCACGCAGTGGCAGAATGTCAAAAGTGGGACGCAATTTTTCGGGCCACTAACAGCATCTCCTGTACACCCCTGTCATTTAAAAAAAATTCTGCACCACCAAATTAATTGTATGTACAAAACAGGGTTTGTGCTGGAATTTGCCGAGTTGCAATGCACGCACAATATTGGTGGCGTTGTCCAATATCAGAAATCCCCAGGAGAGTCTAAGTGGGGTAAGCCAACGCGTGATGATGTCCCTCAGTTTCCGTAAGAGGTTGTCAGCTGTGTGCCTCTTACGGAAAGCGGTGATACAAAGCGTAGCAAGCCTAGAAACGAGTTTGGATTTGCAAAATGCTGCTACTGGTGCCGCTGCTGCTTTTGTTACTGCTGGAGGCAATACATCTACCCAGTGGGCTGTCACAGTCATATAGTCCTTAGTCTGCCCTGTTCCACTTGTCCACATGTCCGTGGTTAAATGGACACTGAATACAACCGCATTTTTTAGGACAATGGCGACACTTTTTCTTGTTTGCAAATTAATTTTTATTGGAAATTTACAGAGATACAGATATCGAATAGGCAATTCACAACTATATCATAAAAAAAGACTGCAATCCATGTGTATTGTGAGGACCATTAGAAAGATTAGAACACTATCAATAACATGTAGTATCTCAACAAGCACATCAAATATTATAGGTACTCATACCAAAAGAGAAGAAATGGAAGGGGGGGGGGGGGGGAGAAGGAAAGCCAAGAATGGAAAAGGGAGAGAAGAGGAGTAAAGGAGGGGGGTTCTCTACTCTCAGCCTAGAGAGCCGAAACTTGATGTCAGGGAACACCTTGGGGCTATTGGAAAATGAGGTATCTCCTAGTAAGAAGACTTATAATGAGTTGTCTCTTTATATGTCAGCCATGGGTACCAAGTAGCGGTAAAGGATGTGTTTCTAATTTCTAACGATGGAATGAGATCTTCCATTGCCATATAATGGTCAAGTCGGGCATTCCACTCTTTCATATTAGGGATCACCTCTGACTTCCAATGTATTGGGATAGTTGCCTTAGAGGCACTCAGGATGTGGCGAAGTAGCGATTTCTTAAATTGAAATCTGGGAGTACGTGTAAGATTTAAGAGCCAAAAACTAGGACATAAGGGCAGATCTTCACCAAGAATAATACTAGCTGTTTCCACCACTTTGCGCCAGTATGGTTGAAGAAGCGAGCACTCCCACCATATGTGTAAGGAGGTGCCCACCACTATCCCACATCTCCAACATGTGTTGGGTACTCCAGGGTAAATTTTCGCTAAGAGACTTGGGCATCGGTACCACCTTGTGAGTACTTTGTAGTGAGTTTCTAAGACCAATACATTGGAAGTAGATAAAAAAGTATTACTATAGATACCTTCCCAATCTTCCTCAGTCACCAAACCCTCAACACCTAATTCCCAATCCTTGACAAATTTAGGCTGGGAAGAAAATCTGTGGTCTACTATCCATTTATAAAATGTAGAGAGAGTGTGACAGGGGTATGGAAGAAAGAGACACAGTTGTTCAAACAAAGTCATTGCTCGTTTACCCTTCCCAGGAGAGCAAAGAGTCATTAGGAAATGTTTAAGTTGGAGATACCTCCATATTTCCTTATTTGGTAGATTCCATATGGTTTGCAGGTAAGGAAAGCATATTATGCCTGATATATCTAATAGCTGATCCATTCTCAGGATGCCTCTTTCTCGCCAGAGATGAAACGACGAGAAGTGGCATCCAGGGGGGAACTCAGGGTTCTCAAACAGTGGTAAGAGTGGGGAAGGGGGCGCTGAAATGTGTGGAAGGGAACGTAAGACGCGCCAACATGCAAAAATGGGCCCAGATAGTGGGTGTAGTACCTGAGGGATTTTGGAGAGCCATGGAGAGTCTGAGCTGAGGGAGGGGAGAGAGGCCAATTTAATGTCTACCCATTGTTTTCTATTTGACTTACGACTCCACTCCATTACTCTTGTAAGGAGTACTGCTTGATAGTAGGAGAAAAAATGAGGTAGTTGAAGACCTCCCTGTTTTCGCCGATTTCATGCTTAAATCGGGGTTTGCGCCCCACCCAAATATAATCTGTAATCTTTTGCTGTAATAGGATAAAGCATGACTGGGGAATGGCGACGGGTAAAATCTGTAGAAGGTAAAGAATTCTGGGTAAAATATTAATTTTAATGACTCCTACTCTTCCTTTCCATGAGATTTTCTTTCCCCCCATTTGGAGAGATCAGACTGGAGTTTAGATAAGAGTGGGGGAAAGTTAGAGTGGAAAATCTGGGAGAGATCTTTATGGAGGATTACCCCTAAATATTTTAGTTGTGTAGGGTGCCATGCGAAGGGCGAAATAGCTTGGAGAACCTGAAGACTTGTCTGATCTAATGTTAAGTTCAGTGCTGTGGACTTAGTTAAGTTAACTTTGAAATTTGAGAGGGTTCCAAATCGTTTAAATTCTTTAAGAAGATTGGGTATAGAGGTCAGGGGATTGGATATTACCGCGAGGAGGTCGTCGACAAACAGGCCGAGCTTATATTCTCTATCTCCCACATGCAGCCCTGTGATGTTGACATTCCGACCGCCAGGGTCGGCATACGTAGCACAAAAAATAAGAATTTACTTACAGATAATTCTATTTCTCGTAGTCCGTAGTGGATGCTGGGGACTCCGTAAGGACCATGGGGAATAGCGGCTCCGCAGGAGACTGGGCACAAAAGTAAAGCTTTAGAACTACCTGGTGTGCACTGGCTCCTCCCCCTATGACCCTCCTCCAAGCCTCAGTTAGGATACTGTGCCCGGACGAGCGTACACAATAAGGAAGGATTTTGAATCCCGGGTAAGACTCATACCAGCCACACCAATCACACCGTATAACTCGTGATCTAAACCCAGTTAACAGCATGATAACAGAGGAGCCTCTAGAAAAGATGGCTCACTACAGCAATAACCCGATTTTTTGGTAACAATAACTATGTACCAGTATTGCAGACAATCCGCACTTGGGATGGGCGCCCAGCATCCACTACGGACTACGAGAAATAGAATTATCGGTAAGTAAATTCTTATTTTCTCTAACGTCCTAAGTGGATGCTGGGGACTCCGTAAGGACCATGGGGATTATACCAAAGCTCCCAAACGGGCGGGAGAGTGCGGATGACTCTGCAGCACCAAATGAGAGAACTCCAGGTCCTCCTCAGCCAGGGTATCAATTTTGTAGAATTTTACAAACGTATTTGCTCCTGACCAAGTAGCTGCTCGGCAAAGTTGTAAAGCCGAGACCCCTCGGGCAGCCGCCCAAGATGAGCCCACCTTCCTTGTGGAGTGGGCATTTACAGATTTTTGGCTGTGGCAGGCCTGCCACAGAATGTGCAAGCTGAATTGTACTACAAATCCAACGAGCAATAGTCTGCTTAGAAGCAGGAGCACCCAGCTTGTTGGGTGCATACAGGATAAACAGCGAGTCAGATTTTCTGACTCCAGCCGTCCTGGAAACATATATTTTCAGGGCCCTGACAACGTCTAGCTACTTGGAGTCCTCCAAGTCCCTAGTAGCCGCAGGCACCACAATAGGTTGGTTCAGGTGAAACGCTGAAACCACCTTAGGGAGAAACTGAGGACGAGTCCTCAATTCCGCCCTGTCCGAATGGAAAATCAGATAAGGGCTTTTACAGGATAAAGCCGCCAATTCTGACACGCGCCTGGCCCAGGCCAGGGCCAACAGCATGACCACTTTCCATGTGAGATATTTTAACTCCACAGATTTAAGTGGTTCAAACCAATGTGACTTTTGGAACCCAAAAACTACATTGAGATCCCAAAGTGCCACTGGAGGCACAAAAGGAGGCTGTATATGCAGTACCCCTTTTACAAACGTCTGAACTTCAGGGACTGAAGCTAGTTCTTTTTGGAAGAAAATTGACAGGGCCGAAATTTGAACCTTAATGGACCCCAATTTCAGGCCCATAGACACTCCTGTTTGCAGGAAATGTAGGAATCGACCCAGTTGAATTTCCTCCGTCGGGCCTTACTGGCCTCGCACCACGCAACATATTTTCGCCAAATGCGGTGATAATGTTTTGCGGTTACATCCTTCCTGGCTTTGATCAGGATAGGGATGACTTCATCCGGAATGCCTTTTTTCCTTCAGGATCCGGCGTTCAACCGCCATGCCGTCAAACGCAGCCGCGGTAAGTCTTGGAACAGACAGGGTCCTTGCTGGAGCAGGTCCCTTCTTAGAGGTAGAGGCCACGGATCCTCCGTGAGCATCTCTTGAAGTTCCGGTTACCAAGTCCTTCTTGGCCAATCCGGAGCCACGAATATAGTGCTTACTCCTCTCCATCTTATCAATCTCAGTACCTTGGGTATGAGAGGCAGAGGAGGGAACACATACACTGACTGGTACACCCACGGTGTTACCAGAGCGTCTACAGCTATTGCCTGAGGGTCCCTTGACCTGGCGCAATACCTGTCGAGTTTTTCCCAACGGTTTATAATCATGTGGAAGACTTCTGGGTGAAGTCTCCACTCTCCCGGGTGGAGGTTGTGTCTGCTGAGGAAGTCTGCTTCCCAGTTGTCCACTCCCGGAATGAATACTGCTGACAGTGCTATCACATGATTTTCCGCCCAGCGAAGAATCCTTGCAGCTTCTGCCATTGCCCTCCTGCTTCTTGTGCCACCCTGTCTGTTTACGTGGGTGACTGCCGTGATGTTGTCCGACTGGATCAACACCGGCTGACCTTGAAGCAGAGGTCTTGCTAAGCTTAGAGCATTGTAAATGGCCCTTAGCTTCAGGATATTTATGTGAAGTGATGTCTCCAGGCTTGACCATAAGCCCTGGAAATTCCTTCCCTGTGTGACTGCTCCCCAGCCTCGCAGGCTGGCATCCGTGGTCACCAGGACCCAGTCCTGAATGCCGAATCTGCGGCCCTCTAGAAGATGAGCACTCTGCAACCACCACAGGAGGGACACCCTTGTCCTTGGTGACAGGGTTATCCGCTGATGCATCTGAAGATGCGACCCGGACCATTTGTCCAGCAGGTCCCACTGGAAAGTTCTTGCGTGGAATCTGCCGAATGGGATTGCTTCGTAGGAAGCCACCATTTTACCCAGAACCCTTGTGCATTGATGCACTGAGAGTTGGCTCGGTTTTAGGAGGTTCCTGACTAGCTCGGATAACTCCCTGGCTTTCTCCTCCGGGAGAAACACCTTTTTCTGGACTGTGTCCAGGATCATCCCTAGGAACAGAAGACGAGTCGTCGGAACCAGCTGCGATTTTGGAATATTGAGAATCCAATCGTGCTGCCGCAACACTACCTGAGATAGTGCTACACCGACCTCCAACTGTTCCCTGGATCTTACCCTTATCAGGGAATCGTCCAAGTAAGGGATAACTAAAATTCCCTTCCTTCGAAGGATTATCATCATTTCGGCCATTACCTTGATAAAGACCCGCGGTGCCGTGGACCATCCATACGGCAGCGTCTGAACTGATAGTGACAGTTCTGTACCATAAACCTGAGGTACCCTTGGTGAGAAGGGTAAATTGGGACATGAAGGTAAGCATCCTTGATGTCCCGAGACATCATGTAGTCCCCTTCTTCCAGGTTCGCAATCACTGCTCTGAGTGACTCAATCTTGAATTTGAACCTCTGTATGTAAGTGTTCAAAGATTTTAGATTTAGAATCGGTCTCACCGAGCCGTCCGGCTTCGGTACCACAACAGTGTGGAATAATACCCCGTTCCCTGTTGCAGGAGGGGTACCTTGATTATCACCTGCTGGGAATACAGCTTGTGAATGGCTTCCAAAACTGTCTCCCTGTCAGAAGGAGACATCGGTAAAGCCGACTTTAGGAAACGGCGAGGGGGAGACGTCTCGAATTCCAATTTGTACCCCTGAGATATCACCTGAAGGATCCAGGGGTCTACTTGCGAGTGAGCCCACTGCGCGCTGAAATTCATTGAGACGGGCCCCCCACCGTGCCTGATTCTGCTTGTAAAGCCCCAGCGTCATACTGAGGGCTTGGCAGAGGCGGGAGAGGGTTTCTGTTCCTGGGAACTGGCTGATTTCTGCAGCCTTTTTCCTCTCCCTCTGTCACGGGGCAGAAATGAGGAACCTTTTGTCCGCTTGTCCACGAAAAGACTGCGCCTGATAATACGGCGTCTTCTCATGTTGAGAGGCGACCTGGGGTACAAACGTGGATTTCCCAGCTGTTGCCGTGGCCACCAGGTCTGAAAGACCGACCCCAAATAACTCCTCCCCTTAATAAGGCAATACTTCCAAATGCCGTTTGGAATCCGCATCACCTGACCACTGTCGTGTCCATAACCCTCTACTGGTAGAAATGGACAACGCACTTAGACTTGATGCCAGTCGGCAAATATTCCGCTGTGCATCACGCATATATAGAAATGCATCTTTCAAATGCTCTATAGGCAATAATATACTGTCCCTATCTAGGGTATCAATATTTTCAGTCAGGGAATCCGACCACGCCAACCCAGCACTGCACATCCAGGCTGAGGCGATTGCTGGTCGCAGTATAACACCAGTATGTGTGTAAATACATTTTAGGATACCCTCCTGCTTTCTATCAGCAGGATCCTTAAGGGCGGCCATCTCAGGAGAGGGTAGAGCCCTTGTTCTTACAAGCGTGTGAGCGCTTTATCCACCCTAGGGGGTGTTTCCCAACGCACCCTAACCTCTGGCGGGAAAGGATATAATGCCAATAACATTTTAGAAATTATCAGTTGTTATCGGGGGAAACCCACGCATCATCACACACCTCATTTAATTTCTCAGATTCAGGAAAACTACAGGTAGTTTTTCCTCACCGAACATAATACCCCTTTTTGGTGGTACTCGTATTATCAGAAATGTGTAAAACATTTTTCATTGCCTCAATCATGTAACGTGTGGCCCTACTGGAAGTCACATTTGTCTCTTCACCGTCGACACTGGAGTCAGTATCCGTGTCGGCGTCTATAGCTGCCATCTGAGGTAACGGGCGCTTTAGAGCCCCTGACGGCCTATGAGACGTCTGGACAGGCACAAGCTGAGTAGCCGGCTGTCTCATGTCAACCACTGTCTTTTATACAGAGCTGACACTGTCACGTAATTCCTTCCAACAGTTCATCCACTCAGGTGTCGACCCCCTAGGGGGTGACATCACTATTACAGGCAATCTGCTCCGTCTCCACATCATTTTTCTCCTCATACATGTCGACACAAACGTACCGACACACAGCACACACACAGGGAATGCTCTGATAGAGGACAGGACCCCACTAGCCCTTTGGGGAGACAGAGGGAGAGTTTGCCAGCACACACCAGAGCACTATATATATACAGGGATAACCTTATATAAGTGTTTTTCCCCTTATAGCTGCTGTATTGTTAATACTGCGCCTAATTAGTGCCCCCCTCTCTTTTTTAACCCTTTCTGTAGTGTAGTGACTGCAGGGGAGAGCCAGGGGAGCTTCCCTCCAACTGAGCTGTGAGGGAAAATGGCGCCAGTGTGCTGAGGAGATAGGCTCCGCCCCTTTTTCGCGGACTTTTCTCCTGCTTTTTTATGGATTCTGGCAGGGGTTAAAATTCATCCATATAGCCCTGGGGGCTATATGTGATGTATTTTCGCCAGCCAAGGTGTTTTTATTGCTGCTCAGGGCGCCCCCCCCTAGCGCCCTGCACCCTCAGTGACCGAAGTGTGAAGTGTGCTGAGGAGCAATGGCGCACAGCTGCAGTGCTGTGCGCTACCTTGGTGAAGACAGGACGTCTTCTGCCGCCGATTTTCCGGTCCTCTTCTGTCTTCTGGCTCTGTAAGGGGGCCGGCGGCGCGGCTCTGGGACCCATCCATGGCTGGGCCTGTGATCGTCCCTCTGGAGCTAATGTCCAGTAGCCTAAGAAGCCCAATCCACTCTGCACGCAGGTGAGTTCGCTTCTTCTCCCCTTAGTCCCTCGATGCAGTGAGCCTGTTGCCAGCAGGTCTCACTGAAAATAAAAAACCTAAAACTAAACTTTTCACTAAGCAGCTCAGGAGAGCCACCTAGTGTGCACCCTTCTCGTTCGGGCACAAAAATCTAACTGAGGCTTGGAGGAGGGTCATAGGGGGAGGAGCCAGTGCACACCAGGTAGTTCTAAAGCTTTACTTTTGTGCCCAGTCTCCTGCGGAGCCGCTATTCCCCATGGTCCTTACGGAGTCCCCAGCATCCACTTAGGACGTTAGAGAAATGAGTGGTGACAATGGGCAACCCTGGCGAGTGCCATTCCGTATCTGGAACGGGTCTGACAGCTCCCCATTTATACGGACACGGGACGAGGGCCCAGAGTACAAGGCCCAAATTCTCTGGAAGCCCACCCGACCCAAGCCCAAATGTTACAACACCCCCAACAGAAAATCCCAGTCCACTCTATCAAACGCCTTTTCCGCATCTGTTGAGAGGAGAATGGAAGGAGATTTGCAAGTCGAGGCGTAATGAATGAGGTCCAGAACCTTCGTGGTGTTGTCCCTGGCCTCTCGGCCTGGGACAAAACCCACTTGGTCCGGGTGTATTAATTGTGGGAGGAAGAGCTTCAGGTTATTCGCCATTAATTTGGCAAAGAGCTTCAGGTCTACGTTTAACAGGGAGATGGGTCTATAACTGGAACACTGGGCCGGGTCTTTACCCTCCTTGGGAATCGCCGAAATGTGTGTAAGCATAAACTGGGGAGAGTAAGGGTTCTGCTCCGAGACTTCGTTGAAGGCTCTAAGCATCAGCGGAGACAAAAAATCTCTGAACATCTTATAGTATGCTAGGGATAAACCGTCAGGGCCCAGACTTTGTCCATTAGGAGTGGTCTTAATAGCATTTTCAAGCTCCGAAAGGGAGTAGGGGCCTCAAGCGACTCGACTTCTTCTGATGTAAGAGTAGGGAAGTTAATTTCACTTAAAAACTCAGCAATAGAAGCCTTTCGGGAGACATCTGGCCCGGTTCCTTCAGACCCTCTCAAATTGTATAACTAAGTATAATAAAGTCGAAAGGATGCCGCTATCTCTGTCGTGGTGTTTTGTGTAGTTCCAGAACGTGATTTAACTTTAGATATAAAAGATGCTGCCCATTGGGCCTGGAGTGCCCGCGCCAGCAGCTTCCCGGGTTTATTTTCCCATAGAAAGTAATGACTACGGCATTTTATCGCATCCAATTTCAGTCTGTTGGACATAAGCGAGTCTAGCTCCTTCCAAGCCTGCAAAAGAGGTTGAAGGGTATCATCCGACAGGGTGGTTTTATGAAGAAGTTCAAGTGCCTGGATTTTCTGTATCAAAGCCTCCCGCGCCGCCATGTGTTGTTTTTTTGTGGGCGCCCAATTGTATGAGTTTACCCCTTATTACACATTTGTGGGCCTCCCAGACCACCACTTTAGAGATCCCGGCAGTATCGTTGACAGCTATATAATCAGTTATAGCCTCCCTAATCTGTTGCTGGCAATAGGGATCCTGGAGAATCAGCTCGTTCAATCTCCATGTGTAAGAATTCGGGCGGCAGACAAATGGACCCCCAAAGAGACAGGAGCATGATCTGCCCAGGATATACTACCCACAGCAGAAACTTCGGCCAGGTGCAGAAATCTATGGGAGATAAAAATGTAATCAATCTTAGTGTAAGTGTTGTGGGGGCATGAATAGAAAGTGAAATCACGTGTTGAAGGGTGGTGTACTCGCCATACATCGATAAGTTGAAAGTCATGGAGAGTTCTCCGGATTCTGCGATGAAGCTTATCGGAGTATCGAGGGGAAGAGTTAGAGGAGTCTAAACGCGGCTCCAAAGACCAATTTAAGTCCCCACCAAAAAGCAAAATCCCATTAATATAGGGCTGGGCCAGGTTAAGGACCCTATCTAAAAAGGCCGGTTGTGCCTTATTGGGGGGCATAGACATTAAGAAAGGTGAGAGCTCTATTGGCAACAGTGCAGTTTATAAGTAAAGCCATGCCGGGTACAAGCTGATGGCAAACATCAGCGTGAGCAACATGTTTGGCGAACAAAATTGCTACGCCTAAAGTTTTACCGTCAGTGTTGTTGGAGAAATAACCTATGGGGAAATCTCTATTCCTGAGAGAAGGGGCAACCCCCTCTTTAAAGTGAGTTTCCTGTACAAAGGCGACATCCGCTTTCTCAGCCCTTAACTCTCATAAGGCCCTAGACCATCTCTCAGGAATGTTGATTCCCCGGGCATTAATGGAAACTACCTTTAACAGTGCCATTTACATAATTTGAAAAGAAATGACATATCTAACCTCGTAGAGATTCCAGCTGCATAAAAATAGGATTTTGGTACTTACCAGGTAAATCCTTTTCTTTGAATCCATAGGGGGCACTGGAGTACTCTTGGGATATGGACGGCTTCCACCGGAAGAAGGCACTGAATAAATTAATTTTGAGACTACTCCTCCCCTCCATATCCTGCAGCACTTCAGTGTTTTTTACTGAGCCGAACAGGATCGATAGAGAGATTGACAAAAGGAGAATTACATATAGTCTCACAGACAACAATAAAGTTGACACAACGTAACAGACAACTAAACAGTTGACACCATAACTGATTAACCCTTGTTAAATTTAAACCAGTCGTGAAAGTGTGTTACCATAAGAACCACTGAACTCCTAAAACAGGTAAACTGCTCTGGGTGGGCGTCCAGTGCCCCCTATGGATTCAAAGAAAAGGATTTACCTGGTAAGTACCAAAATCCTATTTTCTTTTTCATCCACTAGGGGTCACTGGAGTACTCTTGGGATGTACCAAAGTCTCCTCCGTGGCGGGAGAGCTGTTTGGCCCTTGTAACACTAAACGGCCAAAGCTAGATGCTGATGCCGCGAACGTATCAAACTTGTAAAAGCGCACAAACGTGTGCACTGACGACCAAGTAGCCGCACGGCAAAGCTGTGTCGTAGAAGCCCCACGACTCGCTGCCCATGACGTCCCCACAGAACGTGTGGAATGAGCTGTTACTGAAGTAGGTGGCTGTAACTTAGCATAAAGGTAAGCCTGACGTATAGTCAGTTTGATCCATCTGGATAAGGTCTGCTTAGAGGCTGGCCAACCCCTCTTAGCTGCGTCATAGAGAACAAACAACGTATCTGTCTTACGCACAGTAGACGTTCGGGAAACATAGATGCGCAATGCGCGAACTACATCCAACATTCCAGAATCTCCTGTTAACACAGGAACTACTATTGGTTGATTGATGTGAAAAGACGACACTACTTTTGGTAGAAAAACGGGATTCGTCCGAAGTTCCGCTCTGTCATCATGAAAAATTAAATACGGTGACTTGCATGACAAGGCACCCAAATCTGAAACACGCTTAGCCGAGGCTAAGGCTAAAAGAAAAATCGTTTTCCAAGTGAGAAATTTAATATCCACTTGTTGTAAGGGTTCAAAGTAATCGGACTGTAAGAAATCTAAAACCAGATTCAAGTCCCATGGTGCTGTAGGTGGAATGAAAGGAGGCTGTATCCTCTTTACACCCTGTAGAAACGTATGTATTGACTGCAACGAGGCCAATTTCCTTTGAAAATAAATTGACAACGCAGATACCTGCACCTTTAGTGTGGAAAGACGTAGTCCTCCATCTAACCCCATTTGTAAAAATAACAAAAGACGGGATAATTTAAAAGACGATGTCGGAAATTTCCGAGCTTCACACCAACCTATATAAGTACGCCAAATTCTATAATAATGAGCTGCCGTAACCGGCTTCCTAGCTCGTACCATGGTTGGTATAACAGACTCAGGAATGCCCTCTTTCCTTAAGATGGCCTTTTCAACAGCCACCCCGTCAAACGCAGCCGCGCTAAATCGGGGTAGAGGAACGGACCCTGTTGTAACAGGTCCGGACGTAGTGGGAGTGGCCATGGATCGTCTGCGAGTAACCCGAGAAGATCCGAGAACCAAGCCCTCCGAGGCCAATGAGGCGCTATTAGAATGACTGTGACGAACCCTCTCTTGATCCGTTTTAGCACCAGCGGGAGCAGCGGAAACGGTGGAAACAGATACACAAGGCTGTATGGCCACGTGGCTGTGAGAGCATCCACCGCCACTGCCCCTGGATCTCTTGTTCTGGACACATATCTTGACACCTGATGATTGTGGCGGGATGCCATTAGATCCACCTGAGGGTAACCCCACTTCTGGATCAACATCTGAAAAACTTCTGGATTTAATGCCCACTCTCCTGGATGAAAATCCCGACGACTGAGAAAATCTGCCTCCCAGTTGTCCACTCCAGGAATGAACACTGCCGATAATATCACCTGGTGATATTCGGCCCATCTGAGGATCCGAGCTACTTCCCGCATAGCCATGCGGCTTCTCGTTCCTCCTTGTTTGTTTATGTATGCGACTGCCGTCGCATTGTCTGACTGCACCTGCACAGTCTGAAGACGAAACATGTACACCGCTTGTCTTAGAGCATTGTAAATCGCCCTGAGTTCCAGAACATTTATGGATAGCGATCTTTCGTGATCCGCCCAGAGGCCCTGGAGCCGATAACTCTGAACTACAGCTCCCCAACCTCTGAGACTTGCGTCCGTTGTCAGAATTATCCAATTCGCGACTCCGAATCGTCTCCCTGCAGATAGATTGTGTATTTTTAACCACCAGAGAAGAGACACCCTGACTTGTGGTGACAACCTCACCCTGTGGTGCAGCTGCAGATGTGATCCCGACCACTGTGCTAACACCTCCAGTTGAAACGGACGTGAGTGAAATCTTCCGAACTGAAGTGCTTCGAAAGCCGCCACCATTGTGCCTAAAAGGCGAATGCACAAATGTACTGAGACTGTGCGTGGCTTGAGCACTAATTGCACCAGATGACGAATGCCCTGTACTTTCTGTTGTGGCAAGTAAACCCTTTGTTTTACTGTATCGAGAATCATCCCTAGGAATTGAAGTCGTTGACACGGAATTAGATGTGATTTCTTTAAACTGACTATCCAACCGTGCTGAACTAGTACATTGTACGTTAGCAAGGCATGTTGGAGAAGCAATTGTTGAGACGGAGCCTTTATGAGTAGATCGTCTAAATACGGAACAATTATTACCCCTAGGGACCTGAGATGAGCTGTCATCACGGACATTACCTTGGTGAATACCCGAGGCGCTGATGAGAGGCCAAACGGTAGAGCCTGAAATTGGTAATGGTCTCGCCTTATCGCAAACCTTAAAAAACTTTGGTGAGGTGGCCAAATCGGAATGTGCAAATACGCATCCTTGAGATCTAGTGCAATCATGAATTCCTGTGGCTCTAACCCTGCAATTACTGACCTGAGAGATTCCATCTTGAATCTGTGGTAAGTGACGTAATGATTGAGACCTTTTAGGTTCAATATTGGCCTGACTGAGCCATCTGGTTTTGGTACCAGAAACAGACTGGAATAATAACCCTGCCCCTGTTCCTGCACAGGGACTGGAATTATCACTGCAGCATTCAGCAGAGACTGAATGGCAACCTGCAGAACTGCTTTCTTGTCGTCCGACACAGGCAGTCCTGTCGTGAAAAATCTTCCTGTCGGAAGATAATCGAACTCTATTTTGTAACCCTCTAATACTAAATTGCGGATCCACCCATCTGTGGACGTCTGCAGCCACGCCCCCTGAAAGCTCTGAAGGCGTGCTCCCACAATTGGGGATCCGAGATGGGCTGGGAGCCCGTCATGCCACTGGTTTGTTAGTGGTCTTGGTGTCTTGACGACGTGCATTGGATTGTCGGGCACTACGTCCCCGACCTCTTCTGCCCGGCGTGACTGCTCCTGTGCCCTGCCCACGAAAGGGCTGAGTTCTAAAGGATTTGAACGCCGGACCAGAATATTTCCGTTTAGGTATAGTTGTAGGCGAAGGAAGAAAAACAGACTTCCCTCCAGTAGCCTCAGAAATCCATTTGTCCAATTCAGGACCAAAAAGTTTCTCGCCATCATAAGGCAATGCCTCTATACCTTTTTTAACCTCCGTCTCCGCCTGCCACGAACGCAGCCAAAGTGCTCGTCGTACTATGACTAGCGATGAGGACAGGCGAGAAGTAAGCTGACAGACGTCAGTAGAAGCTGTACATAAATATTCAGCAGCTTCCCAGATTTGATCTGCGAGAAGTATAAGATGATCATCTTGCAGAGCCGACTTGAGCTCTTTTATCCATACCATTAAAGCTTTAGTAACCCAAATGCCAACCAACCCAGGTCTTAACAGCACTCCAGTTGCTGTATACATGGACCTTAGCATAGCCTCTATTTTACGATCTGCAGGGTCTTTAAGTGTAGTAGCAGTTGGTACTGGTATGGTTAACTTCCTCGTAAGTTTAGATACGGATGAATCCACCAATGGTGGGTTCTCCCATGTAGCTGTCATGGCCTCTTTTTCCGTGACTCCAGTAACATTTTATTAAGAGATTCCGAGATAGGGAAACACATCGGAGATCTCTGTCGTTTAGTAAAGACTACTTCATCATTCGTCAGTGGCTCCTCAGTTTCTGTAAACTCCAGCGACTGACGAACTGCTCTGATGAGATTGTCAATACCTGGGCTGTCAAAGTCGTCACCTTCTGACTGTTGTTCTATTTCGCCCTCCTCATACTCCTGTTCAGTGAGATCTAGTATCCCAGAGACAGGAAAATTAGTAGGAAAAGGAAACTTATCTTTTCCACTCAAGGTGGACTTATGACCAGCTTGAGATTCTCCAGGTAACTCAAATGGTCTCATTTTAAACTCAGATCTTGCCGCCTCTCTTTCTTCACGAGAGGCGGCCAGCTCTGATTGTAAACCAACTAATACATCTGCAAGTAAAGCCCACGGAGGGTCCTGAGATGCTGGCTTTACTTCTGGAATGGAAATCGTATTTATGGCTGTATTAACAACACATGCTGTACATGTGGTGGATCCATCAGGCAACACACTCTTACAGACATGACATGACAAATGTTTCTTAGATTTTGCTGGTGTCTTACTCATTATGACAGACAATACAAACTCCACACAGACAGACTGCACGACTCAGTAATAACACCAAAGTTCCTGGTATATATCTTAGGCAAGTGCAGTGCCTGCTAATACGAAAACTGACCCCAAAATTCCCCTAGTACCACTCTTAGCTGAGATGTAAAATAGGAAACCTGGAACAGACAGGAGAACATTAAACATACTAAGCACCAAGTTTTTTTTTTTTCCTTAAAACTTAACACTGCCCAATACTGTTAAAGTCTCCCCCCCACTCCCACGACCTCCGTGTACAGCACCGGGTCTGGGCCTGTGGAAGTTTTTGCAAAGGGCCGTGTGAGCGGCCTGTCCTGTAGGCCCCGGACAACGGAACTCCTCGGCTGCTGCGGGCGGATGGCGGAAGCAGAGAGCGTGCTGCATAGAGCCGTGGAGCGGCCTATGCACACGTGCTCCCGCCCGCCACACACAGCATGGCGGCGTGTCTGTGTAGCCAAGCAGCGCTGCTGCTGCGCAGGGAGCAGCGGTCTCCTAGGATGCTGGGGGCCGGAGAGTGAGAGCGCGCCCCGGGCAGCGGTGAGTACCAAACAATCCCCCACAGTGGAGCGGCAGCAAGCGCTGACCGCCCCAACCCAACATACCTGGACCGTGACAGAAGTCTATGACGGGGCTTTCATCCAAGCTCCGTCCAGCTTTCCTGCAGGCAGCCTGCAAGTGGAGTGAGGGAGCTCTTTACAGAGAGGTCCGACACTCACGGCTACTCAGCCGCTTCCACTGTCCCTGACCCACGCCTGTTAGAAGGGGGGAAAGGACGTGGAAATTGACGAAAAAAAAAACTTAGAAAAAAAATTCCAATACTTTGTGGACGAGCTCCACTATGCCTTCTAACTGTGTCGAGCACAGAAAAAACACTGAAGTGCTGCAGGATATGGAGGGGAGGAGTAGTCTCAAAATTAATTTATTCAGTGCCTTCTTCCGGTGGAAGCCGTCCATATCCCAAGAGTACTCCAGTGACCCCTAGTGGATGAAAAAGAAAAGGGGTTCAAGCACAGATGAACCTAAGTAAGTCAGGAGGGGAAGAGAGAACCAGAAGAAGGAAAGGGGGGGGGGGGGAAGAAGAGGACAGAAAAAGAACATCCGAACATAAGAACATAGCACAGTTATAACAATTGAAAAATAATCCACAGTAGAGACAAGACATCGCTCCCGGTTTTCCGAGCGATGAGAACCGTGTTCTCACCGATCAGTCCGGGACCAAACATTGTGGTGCAAACGGGGAAACAAGGGAGGAACGGATCCACCCTCCGACACAAACCGCAAAGGTGGCATACAGTAAAATAAACCTCTCAGTTTCTAAATTAGATCTACATAAAGAGTAGAGGTAAAAAAAACACACAAAAACAAAAAAAACATGTAGTGACCACAAATTTGCAAACACAACATATCAATGTGACAATGATAACAAGCAACCCAAACTATTTTAAGGCATTGTAGACCATTTTGAAAATAAACATTTATCTCTGTTGTCTAAAAATACAGTGCCTAGGCCCTCCAAACAAAAGGCATCAAACAAATAAAGGAAATTACTCTTGGGACACTGCACTGTCCGACTGCATAGTGCCCATAGGGGCAAGTCCACTTAAGGTGTAACGACCTCTCCCACGGGATCACAGTGTGGGAGCACATGTTTCTGTGGGCGAATAAATCCCGTGTGGCAAGTAGAAGCTACTAGTCATGGAGTGGGGAAATCAGGTCTTCGCTGACGGTGAGGAAGATGAAGAGGACGGAAGGGAGCGGTTCCATTTCTGTGATGTTGAGGGAGAACCTGCTGTTTGAAAAGGTGGGTCAACCCGTGGAGGTTGAGGGGGGCAGATCTTCGAGTGCAATGATTGCCACTCTGGGGTCTGTACTGGGTCAACGGATAAAGTGGAGCAGAAGGAAGCTACATCCTCTGGGGACCGAATTGTAGCTGACCGACCCTCATTGGTAGCTGTGATACTGAATGGAAACCCCATCTATATTTGATATTGCACTTGCGGAGGGCATGTGTTAAGGGCTTCAATTGACGTCTAGATTGTAAGGTATGTCTAGAGAGATCTTGGAAAACCTGAATAGGTGAGCCATTGAAGTCCAAGTCTCCAGAGTTCCAGAGTTTTCTGATTATCTCATCTTTTTGGCTGTAGTAGTGGAGGCGGCAGATAATATCTCGTAGCCGCTCGGACTGCAAGCCTTTAGGACGCAATGCCCTGTGTGCCTTGTCAAAGACAAGGTGGTCGTTTGGGTCATTTTCCAAGACTTCACCAAAGATTTTGTTTGGGACATCTGGGATGCTTTGTTGCGGTATATCTTCAGGGATGCCCCTCACGCGCAGGTTATTTCTGCGCCCCCTGTTGTCCATATTTTCAAGATGGTCGTGTAGATTCTGAATCTCTTCAGCCTGAAGTTTAATAGTGTCCACTAATTGTTAGGGTCTCCTGCCCTGTGCTGCCACGTCGTCATGGCAACCGGGAGACAAGTGCTAGCGGAGTAACCTGAGCGCAGCTGATACTCCGGTTCGGGTCTTTTGCTGTGCAGTGGTTACAGGCATGGGATCCGGTGCTGGTTTTTGTGCTCATAGTCTGTGAGGTCTGAGGGGGGCGTGGACAGCACCTGCTTTATAAGGCCTCTTCTCAGGTTAAGCAGATGCTGCTGAATCTTTGTTGGTTAGTCAGTTCCTGAAAGTTAGCCAGTACTGTGTAGCTTTGTATTTTGTTGTTGCTTACTGCAAATAGGCCTGGGCATTTGGTACTACACTCTGCCAATCCAGACCTAGCAGTAAGACTGGAGTCAGTCGTTTAGCCTGCTGAGGTTCTTTTGCTATTCTGTGAACCCAGCAGGTTTGTGGCTGTACTTTCAGACCTGCCTGCATAATCCTCTCTCACTGTGCAGGGCGTCCATGTGTCAGTTTAGTGGCAGTAAGCTGAACCTGGGCCCTGCAAGTGAGAATTAGGATTGTGGAGACTCTCCTTGTGTCTATTATTCCATCTCTGACCAAGGAGCTTACTGCCACACCCGTTGGTAACCCTTTAGGGTTTTGCTGTTGCCCTTAGCAACAGCATTTCGGGTTCTCTACGTATTAAAACACAACATCTTGCTTTTTCCATCTGAGCATTTCTAATACTAGGGAGATACCCAGTTTCTTAGCCTCTGGGCTTCTCTGTTCACTCTGTGTTGGTTTTGTTACCCTATCACCTTCTGTGTACGTTATGTCATATTTCCCAGTCTGTCTGTGAGTTCATTTGTTTTGCATACCTCTCTGTTCAGACACCAGTACATTCCTGCAGGCACTGGTGTGTATAACAGTTCAAACACCAGTACATTCCTGCAGGCACTGGTGTGCATAACATATTCAGCAGCCAAATACTCCTGTTGAAATTTTGTGGGAATATGGAGCATACCCCTCAAATTACGTTGCAACAGGTGGTCGATCAGGTGCAGGTCCTGACTCGTCAATTTAATGATTTGTCCATTAAAATGCACACCTCCCAGGCCGCTGGCGGAGCTCCCGCAGCAGCAGCACCTTCAGGGGTTAAGGAGCCGAAAGTAAATCTTCCGGATCGTTTTTCTGGAGATCGCTCGCAGTTCTTTTGTTTCAAGGAGAGCTGCAAGTTATATTTCCAGCTTAGGCCTCAGTCTTCTGGGTCAGAGATTCAGCGGGTGGGCATAGTGATTTCCTTGCTACAAGGAGACCCACAGGTCTGGGCATATGGGTTGCAGCCTGACTGTCCGTCGCTTAAAAGTGTTAATGCTTTTTTTACGGCACTGGGCATGTTGTATGATGACCCTGACAAGACGGCCTCAGCCGAGGCTCAGATTTCGATCCTTAAGCAAGGGCGAAGGCCAGTTGAGGTTTACTGTACGGAGTTTCGGAGGTTGGCCCATGATACCCAGTGGAATGACCCAGCCCTGAGACACCAGTACCGAAGAGGTCTTTCTAACCAGATAAAAGACCAACTGGTACAATATCCCTTGCCTGATAGCTTGGATCAGCTCATGCAGTTATCCATCCGGGTGGATAGACGGCTGAGAGAGCGTAGGCTTGAAAGGGAGACCGAGGTTTCCTTCTTTCCCAAGGGAACCTCAGACTCTGAGGAATTTTCCGAGGAGCCTATGCAGATTGGGGCTACCCGCCTCTCCTCGCGTGAGAAGACGCGGAGGAGACAGCAGGGGTTGTGTTTGTACTGTGGGAATAAGGGTCATGTGGTAGTATCATGCCCAGAAAAGCCAGAAAACTTCAGGGCCTGAGGGTGATGGGAAATATCCTGTCAGGCCAGAAGTCAGAATTTCCCAAGAAGACTTTTATCATTCCGGTGACCTTGAAGATCCTCGGTCAAACTGTCAAGACTGAGGCCTTTGTGGACAGTGGGGCCGACGGGGTTTTTATGGACCGCCAATTCGCCCTGAAACACTCTGTTTCCTTAGTACCCTTGGTGTCGGAAATTGAGATTTGTGGGTTAAACGGGGAACCATTATCCCAGGGTAAAATTACCTCTTGCACTAGCCAGATTTCTTTGTTTATTGGAGCCACACACTCTGAAAAATTGTCCTTTTATGTGACTGTCTGTACTTTTGCCCCATTGGTGTTGGGGTTACCCTGGTTAAGGGCCCACAATCCTCAATTTGACTGGGTCTCTGGGGAGATTCTTAGTTGGGGTACTGATTGTTTCCGGAGTTGCTTGAGCTTTCCAGTCAGGCTCTCGCAGCTAAGTTTGCCAGGATTGCCAGGGTGTTATGCAGATTTTGCGGACGTGTTCTCCAAAAAAGTTGCAGAGGTACTACCTCCCCATCGCCCCTATGACTGTGCCATTGATTTGTTGCCGAATGCTAAGCTTCCCAAGAGCAGGTTGTACTCCCTGTCACGTCCTGAGACTCAGGCTATGGCAGAGTACATTCAGGAGAACTTGGCTAAAGGATTTATCAGACCTTCACAGTCTCAAGTTGGGTCGGGGTTCTTCTTCGTGGGTAAAAAGGACGGTTCATTGCGACCCTGCATCGACTTCAGGGAATTGAACCGTATCACGATTAAAAACTCATACCCACTGCCTCTCATTTCGGTCTTGTTTGACCAGCTTCGTACTGCCACCATTTTTTCTAAGATTGACCTACGCGGTGCGTACAATCTAATCCGAATAAGAGAGGGGGATGAATGGAAGACTGCCTTTAATACCCACTCAGGGCATTATGAATATTTGGTGATGCCTTTTGGGCTCTGTAATGCCCCGGCAGTCTTCCAGGATTTCATGAACGATGTGCTCAGGGAATATTTGGATAGATTCTTAGTTGTATACTTAGATGACATCCTAATCTTCTCCCATTCCCTGGAGGAACATCGGAAGCATGTACGCTTAGTCCTCCAGAAACTCAGAGACCACCGGCTTGGGGCGAAGCTGGAGAAGTGCGAATTTGAAGTTCAGCAAATCGCATTTCTAGGATATATTATCTCCCCAGAAGGTTTCCAAATGGAGGGTTCCAAGGTACAGACAGTCCTGGATTGGGTGCAGCCCACTAGTTTGAAGGCGCTTCAGCGTTTCCTGGGCTTTGCAAATTTTTATAGACGATTTATCGCTGGATTTTCGTCTATAGTGGCGCCCTTGGTGGCACTCACTAAGAAAGGGGCGGATGTTGCTCACTGGTCTCGTGAGGCCAAAGCGGCTTTTGCCCGTCTCAAAAGGGCATTTGTCTCGGCCAAGGTGCTGCGACACCCAGATCCAGAGCGTCCTTTTGTGGTGGAGGTGGATGCCTCTGAGACGGGTATTGGGGCAGTGCTCTCTCAGATGGGAGTGTCTGATAATCGCCTTCATCCCTGTGCTTACTTTTCCCGTAAATTTTCGCCTGCCGAGATGAATTATGACGTGGGTAACCGGGAATTGTTGGCTATTAAGGATGCACTCGAGGAGTGGAGACACTGGCTTGAGGGGGCTAAGTTTGTGGTCTCAATTCTCACCGACCATAAGAAT
This sequence comes from Pseudophryne corroboree, assembly GCF_028390025.1. Taxonomy (NCBI): domain Eukaryota; kingdom Metazoa; phylum Chordata; class Amphibia; order Anura; family Myobatrachidae; genus Pseudophryne; species Pseudophryne corroboree. Next base: position 398,747,054 of record NC_086446.1, read on the forward strand.
TTGGCATATTTAGAGTCAGCGAAGCGTCTCAATGCCAGGCAGGCACGATGGGCTTTGTTTTTTGCTCGCTTTAATTTTTTGATAACATATCGCCCTGGGTCAAAAAACATCAAGGCTGATGCGCTCTCGCGGAGTTTTGCTCCAATCCAGGAGACCACCGAGGAGCCGATGCCCATTGTGTCCCCATCATGTATTAAAGTGGGCATTACCCAGGACCTCTTGTCATTAGTCCTTAGAGCACAGGAGCAGGCTCCTCCAGACCTTCCTGTAGGTCTTTTGTTTGTGCCTCCTAGGTTAAGACAGCGAGTGTTCCTGGAATTCCATGCCAAGAAGTCGGCAGGTCACCCGGGTATTGCCAGAACTCGGGAGTTGCTATCTGGGGCGGTGTGGTGGCCCTCGGTGGCTAAGGATGTGGATCAGTGGGTTCGGGCATGTGACATCTGTGCCCGAAATAAGACTCCTAGAGGGGTTTCTGTTGGCCCATTACATCCACTCTCTATTCCATCTAAGCCATGGACCCACATTTCAATGGATTTTGTTGTGGACTTGCCCAAATCCTCTGGGATGACAGCCATCTGGGTTGTCGTTGACAGGTTTTCGAAGATGGCGCACTTCGTTCCACTGGTTGGGCTGCCATCGGCCAGACGCCTGTCTGAATTATTTATGCTGCATGTTGTGCGCCTCCACGGGTTGCCACTTGATGTGGTCTCTGACCGCGGATCCCAGTTTGTGGCCAAATTCTGGAGGGCATTTTGTTCCGATCTCCAGATTTCTGTCAGCTTGTCGTCAGGCTACCATCCGCAGTCTAATGGGCAGACTGAAAGGGTGAACCAGACCTTGGAGCAGTTCCTCAGGTGTTATGTCTCCAAGTGTCAGACTGACTGGGTTGCTCATCTGTCAATGGCGGAGTTTGCCTATAACAACGCGGCTCACTCTGCTACAGGGATCTCTCCCTTCCTTTGTGTGTATGGGCATCATCCTAAGGCCAATTCTTTTGACCCCCTGGACTCCACGCCTGGTGGTTCCTCTGTCGTTTTGGTCCTTAGAGGTATTTGGAGGAAAGTGAAGAAAGCCCTTGTGTCTGTGTCATTAGTGACCAAAAGGGTTTTTGATAAGCGGAAAAGACCCTGCAGCTTCAAATTAGGAGACTTCGTCTGGTTGTCTACCAAGAATTTGAAGTTGAAACAGCCATCTCATAAGTTAGGCCCCCGGTTCATCGGCCCTTATAAGATCACCAGGGTTATCAATCCGGTGGCATTTCAGTTAGATCTGCCCCGTTCTTTGGGTATCAATAAAACATTTCATTGTTCCCTTTTAAAACGGGCGATTAGTAATCCTTCTTCCAGAGGAAGACCTTCCCCTCTTCTGATACGTGGCCAGAGGGAGTTTGTTGTTGAAAGGATTCTTGACTCCAAGATGGTTCGGGGTCGGCTGTCATTTTTGGTGCACTGGAAGGGGTATGGCCCGGAGGAGCGGTCGTGGGTGCGCAGTTGTGATCTTCATGCCCCCAGACTGATACGCTCTTTCTTCTCGCAGTTCCCCGATAAACCCGGTGGTAGGGGTTCTTTGACCCCTCGTCAGAGGGGGGGTACTGTTAGGGTCTCCTGCCCTGTGCTGCCACGTCGTCATGGCAACCGGGAGACAAGTGCTAGCGGAGTAACCTGAGCGCAGCTGATACTCCGGTTCGGGTCTTTTGCTGTGCAGTGGTTACAGGCATGGGATCCGGTGCTGGTTTTTGTGCTCACAGTCTGTGAGGTCTGAGGGGGGCGTGGACATCACCTGCTTTATAAGGCCTCTTCTCAGGTTAAGCAGATGCTGCTGAATCTTTGTTGGTTAGTCAGTTCCTGAAAGTTAGCCAGTACTGTGTAGCTTTGTATTTTGTTGTTGCTTACTGCAAATAGGCCTGGGCATTTGGTACTACACTCTGCCAATCCAGACCTAGCAGTAAGACTGGAGTCAGTCGTTTAGCCTGCTGAGGTTCTTTTGCTATTCTGTGAACCCAGCAGGTTTGTGGCTGTACTTTCAGACCTGCCTGCATAATCCTCTCTCACTGTGCAGGGCGTCCATGTGTCAGTTTAGTGGCAGTAAGCTGAACCTGGGCCCTGCAAGTGAGAATTAGGATTGTGGAGACTCTCCTTGTGTCTATTATTCCATCTCTGACCAAGGAGTTTACTGCCACACCCGTTGGTAACCCTTTAGGGTTTTGCTGTTGCCCTTAGCAACAGCATTTCGGGTTCTCTACGTATTAAAACACAACATCTTGCTTTTTCCATCTGAGCATTTCTAATACTAGGGAGATACCCAGTTTCTTAGCCTCTGGGCTTCTCTGTTCACTCTGTGTTGGTTTTGTTACCCTATCACCTTCTGTGTACGTTATGTCATATTTCCCAGTCTGTCTGTGAGTTCATTTGTTTTGCATCCCTCTCTGTTCAGACACCAGTACATTCCTGCAGGCACTGGTGTGTATAACAGTTCAAACACCAGTACATTCCTGCAGGCACTGGTGTGCATAACACTAATGCTTGTTGAAAAGCGTTGGATTCTTCTCCAGTAGTTTCCAGTGTGTCTATACGGAAACCCAGCTGAGTCAATTCGGACGAAGTGTGGAAACTTCGGAGTGTACCACGTCTCGAAGTTTGCTTTCCAGAGATGTGAAGTCTGCCTTGGTGGGTAGGGACTGTAAGAGTTTAAGTACTTTCTGCATATCTTGCTGTCCATCGGGGTATGGAACAGTTGGGGTCGTCCTAGTTTTGGCAGGTATCTAAGACCTCTCCGAGTGCGTGGGAGAGGAGGGTGTCGACGGGGCAGACATATCTGGATTCATCTGGAGACTGAGGTATCGCCTAAGGTCTGAGTGGGGGGGACTTCAGACAGGCGAATAGAGGTTTTCACTCCCTTGCGTTTTCTACGACTCATGAAAAAGCAGCTTTAATTCTGGAGAGGGCAGCCCAATGAAGAGAAGCAAATAGGGGTGACAGCGTCAGCACCTGCGTGACGAGAACGGAATCAGGTGTACAGGGCAACTGAATGCAACAAGTCTTGTGAAGACAGCTCCCCTGTTCCCGTTTCTCACATTTAGGGACGAATACTTAAAGAGTCCCACTTAGTAGCCGTTTAGGAGAGGGTTACTGGTGCAGTCATGGCATTAGGCATCAAAGTGTTTGGTTGTAGAGGGTGAACATGTTGGTATGGCTGCATGATCACACCCGAACCCGTCGAAAAATGGAGGGTCATTAAACAAATTTTGGTCACTTTGTGGGTAGGATGTGTCAGAAGGTGTCAACCATTACTCCTCAAGAAGGCCGCACATATTGGGTGAAGGAGGCATCCACTCCCGTGAGGGTGGGGATGAGTTCACATGATGGTAACTACTCCTTGTTAGAGAAGCTGATTCGTTATAAAACAAGCAAGTAGGACAAAAGGGTGAGTGAGGTTCAGTAAATTCCCACAGGGGGAGCTTCAGTTCCCCAGGTCAGGAAAAATGTGTGTAGTTATACTTGATCGGACCCACACAAACAAGGAAGTGGCAGGGATCTTTCACAGTAAAGCATTTGTGGTGGGGACATTCAACACTCAGTGTAGGAGAATTTGCTCCTGCAGAGCCAGCAAGTCTCCGTGACTCCTCCAGTAGAACCCACAGCTAAAAAACAGAGATGACCACTAACCCTTATCAAAAGTCCTCAGACAGGGCAGGGAGAGCAGGGGGCATCATGTTGCAGGAGGCCATAGAAGTATAGTACAATTCCAGGGAGGGAGGTAGGCACCCGATCTCCTTGCACTATTTAAAGGCTAATAGGGAGGCAGGAGCAGCGGCTGCCGGGTGAGAGGGGCTGTGTGATGCGGTATATTGTAAGGCCAGGCAAGCACACTGACGGAGATGGAGCTAAGAGCCCCGCGCAGCGCAGCCGTTACCTGCAGAGGTCTTCAGTGCCCGGCGACACTTTTTCTGACGTCTCTGTACATTCTCGGTATCGCCTGCCTAGTAAAGTGGAACCTAGATGGGATTTGGTACCGGGGACACAATACCTCCATCAATTGTCTAAATCCCACTGCACTAATGGCGGATACCGGACGCACCTCTAAAACCAACATAAGTGTCAAGGCCTCAGTTATCCACTTTTCAACAGGATGACTGCTGTCATATTTCATCTTCTTCACAAAGGACTGTTGGACAGTCAATTGCTTAGTTGAAGTAGTACAAGTGGTCTTCCGACTTCCCCTCCGGGATGATGATCCACTCTCAGCAGCAACAACAGCAGGGGCAGCAGCAACAGCAGCACTAAAAGTACCACTCAAGGATCCTCCTGAGGAATCCCGGTTAGGAGAGGACTCGTCAGTCTTGCCAGGGACATGGCCTGCAGGACGGAGGCTGCATGGCTGAGGAGGAAGTTAACGTTGAGGGAGTTGGTGGTGTGGCTTGCAGGAGTTTGGGTACAAGAGGAAGAAGGGATTTAGGTGTCAGTGGACTGCTTACGCTCTTACCCAAAGTTTCACAACTTGACACTGACTTCTGATGAATGCGCTGCAGGTAACGTATAAGGGAGGATGTTCCTAGGTGGTTAACATCCTTACCCCTACTTATTACAGATTGACAGAGGCAACACACGGCTTGACACCTGTTGTCCGGATTTGTGGAGAAATAATTCCACACCAAAGAGGTGGCTTTTTTGGTATATTTCCCAGGCATCACAATGGGCTTTTTCATCCCACAGACAACAGGTGTATCCCCTGGTGCCTCATTTAAACAAACCACATCACCATCAGAATCCTCATCTCAACTTCCTCCTCAGCGCCAGCAACACCCATATCCTCATCCTCGTGTACATCAACAGTGATATCTTTAATTTGAATATCAGAAACTGGACTGTGGGTGCTCCTTCCAGCACTTGCAGGGGGCGTGCAAATGGTGGAAGGAGCCACCTCTTCCCATCCAGTGTTGGGAAGGTCAGGCCTCGCAACCGCCGACACACTTGGACTCTCTTTGGGGATTTTTGATACCATCTCAGAATGCACAGTTCTTTTCTGGCCTTTTTCCAGCTTAACTCTTTTAATTTTTCTAGCGGGAGGGTGATGGCTTCCATCGTCATGTGAAGCTGAACCACTAGTCATGAACATAGGCCAGGTCCTTAGCCGTTCCTTGCCACTCCGTGTCGTAAAGGGCATATTGGCAAGTTTACGTTTCTCTTCATACGATTTAAATTTCTTTTTTTGGGGTCTTTTTACTGAACTTTGGCTTTTTGGATTTTACATGCCCTCTACTATCACATTGGGCATCGGCCTTGGCAGACGACTTTGATGGCATTTCATCATCTTTTTCATGACTAGTGGCATCAGCTTCAGCACCAGGAGGAAGTGGTTCTTGATCTTTCCCTATTTTGTCCTCCAAATTTTTGTTCTCCATTATTTTTCTGGAGTTATATAACACAATATGCGGCACAGGAGCACTGGACATATGGCAGCAGAGAATACCACTGTGACTGATCACTGGAATGACTGATGGCTGATGCACAAGACACTACCACTGTCCTGATGCAGGACAACACAGCAACACTGTAAGGGACTTGTTATTATTATACAGCAGCACTGGACATATGCAGCAGAGGATACCACTGTGACTGGTCACTGGAATGACTGATGGCTGATGCACAGGACACTACCACTGGTCTGATGCAGCACAATACACCACCGCTGTAAGGGACTTGTTATTATTATACAGCAGCACTGGACATATGGCAGCAGAGGATACCACTGTGACTGGTCACTGGAATGACTGATGGCTGATGCACAGGACACTACCACTGGTCTGATGCAGGACAACACAGCAACACTGTAAGGGACTTGTTATTATTATACAGCAGCACTGGACATATGGCAGCAGAGTATACCACTGTGACTGGTCACTGGAATGACTGATGGCTGATGCACAGGACACTACCACTAGTCTGATGCAGGACAACACAGCAACACTGTAAGGGACTTGTTATTATTATACAGCAGGACTGGACATATGGCAGCAGAGGATACCACTGTGACTGGTCACTGGAATGACTGATGGCTGATGCACAGGACACTACCACTGTACTGCTGCAGCACAATACACCACCACTGATCTGATGCAGCACTGATGCAGCACAACACAGCACTCTATATAGCAGCACTGGACGTATGGCAGCAGAGGATGCCACTGTGACTGGACTGATGCAGCACAATACACCACCACTGAACTGATGCAGCACAACACAGCACCACTGGACAGCACTGGACATATGGCAGCAAGAGGACACAACCACTAAGGACACTGAGAGAACAGAGACACGTCTTCTCTCTACAATTTCCAATGCCGGAGTGAAAATGGCGGGGACGCGCGTCTCCTTTTATGGAATCCAAATCCCGCGAGAATCCGACAGCGGGATGATGACGTTTTGCCTTGTTCTGGTTTCCGAGTCAGGTGGGAAAACCCGAGCCTGACTTCGATCCGGACTCGGGTAGGGAGGTTTGGTAGGGTTCGGATCTCATTGATCCGAACCTGCTCATCTCTATGATATATCTTAATATATATTGGTCATTGTGTGTGCTGCAGTGCCGACGCAATATGTGTGTGAACAACGGCGTTCACATACATATCGTTGGTACACACTGGTTCACGGGGACCCAGTTTGTAACCTGCATTGGTCTGCTTTTTAACATACCTACTGAATGCATCTGGAATTACACTATCAAGAAGATCTCTGTAAAAGCTATTAGTTTAAACCATCTTTTAAAATGGGAATTAAGATAGGTGTACAAATAAGTTCAATTAACACTTGTTTCATGTTCATAAATAAACATATACTTATTTCTGCATTACTGTATCACAGATTTCAGGCATATCTGGGAAACTAGCATTGAATTAACAAGATATCCCCTAGTACCAGCCAGTAATAGACAGGATACCACTGAGTTAAAACTAGCACACTTTGTTTAATCATAAATAATAATAAATACAAGTTTTCTTCACTATGGACACATTTCTTTAATAATTTTGTAAATTCAAATTAATTCTGTTACTAAGTGTTTTCGTGTATCAAACTTGCAATACTTTAGCAACCCAGTAATTTTGGGTCTCACTGGGTGATCCCTTCGTAACTCTATTGGCCAGTGTGAGCATTCGAACATCTAAGTACTGAATGTGAATGTACTGTAGTTGAAAAAAAATACAAAATATTTTTTTTATGTTGAACTTACACGTCTCCATGCATAGGTCCAAAAACATTCCAGTTCAGGCTCAGGAAGAATATTTAAGAGCTTAATTCCCTATATAAATAAAAAAAAGGATATGGCCTGTCATGTGCCTTGCAGATTTTTCTTTATGGATTTAAAAATATAAAGAGGGAAAAAAATGCAAAAAGAAAAAAACTATTAAAAACTAAAAAAATTGCTAACAAGTGACATGCATTCTGGATATCATAATAACTAACAAAAGTGTTAGAAACATTCATGGAAAATTGACTCATTCACATTCAGTGTGTATTCATAATGACTTTAGAGAAAAGTGGGGGACGTTTCATTAATGAAGTATCAGAAAATTATCTAATTTTTTAAATCAATTTAAACTAATGGAAGCCACCCACTCAAATTCCATGAAATTAGCATCTACTATAATATGACACATTAAAGTAAACTTTTAAGTTGCTTTTAATCACCGGAGACTGTGAAAGTTACATACCAAAGAGAAAAAAAAAACATAATTTACAATTATCAATACCGAAAAAGGACAAGGAGAGAAATTGCAGGCAATATTTTATCTTTCTCAATCATTTCAATGTAATAAAGAAAGTGCTTTAATTTAATTCTAGCTATTGGCATGGGAGAAAAAGTGCAGAAATTTTAAAAGGTGACATGCTAATTGCCCATGAAAATAAAAGCAGATGGATGTTTTACTGCAGTTGAAGGAAGTCAGCAATATCAAGGTAAGAAGTCAAATAGCAATTGATTTTACTGCAACATTACAGAAGATTGATAGAATCATATTAGTTATAGCTTTTGGAAAATTATTCATTCTGACAGGCTAACATTAGGTAAAAGATTTAAAAGAAAATTAAATCATGTATTCTTCCCATTTCTTCTATATGTATTATCTAACTTTTTAAGAAGGGACATTATGACATTCAGTACCATTGAGGTTATTTCTAATACATTACAAATTGAACAAAGTACTTGTGTCATTTTTATAACTTGCCATAGCTTAGATTGCAAGCTCAACAGGCCTCTCAATTTCTGTATTATCGTTTCTTACCATACAGATATGTCCTCATACATTTTGCCTCAGTACGCCATGCAGCGGGAGAGGCCTGGCATGAGTGAGCTGACAGGCCCCGTGCAACTCTGTTAGCGTCAGGCATTGTTTTTTGCATCGCCATGTGAATAAGACACATAAGCAGACTCTGCTGATTCAAATTATATGTGGCATGCCTTTCTCGGAAAACACTGTAGGTTCGTATGCATTGTAGTTTTGTATGCAGAAACAGCCGCAGTTGCACACAGTATATACTGTAGGCATGCCACATATCATTTTAATCAGCAAAAGCTGCTTGTGTGTTCTATTCACAATGTTTTGCGAATAAAATGCATTTTAATGGTAAAAGTTGCATGAAAAGACGCTCAGTGCTGCCAAGTCATGCCACGGCATGGCGTGACTAGAAGGGTTGTTTAACATGCAGGGAGGCTAGATGTAAGTGAACACATCTGTATTGGTAATTATGGTTTATCAAATCTGTTTTCTCTATAGATGAGCGGGTTTGGTTCCCTGAGAACCGAACCCTACCGGACTTCACTACCCGAGCCCGGATCCGAGTTAGGCTCGTGTTTTCCCACCTGACTCGGAAATCAGAACGAGGCAAAACATCATCATCCTGCTGTCGGATTCTCATGGGTTGGATTCCATATAAGGAACCGCGCGTCGCCGCCATTTTCACTCTGGCATTGGAGAGTGTAGAGAGAGGACGTGTCTCCGTCCGCAGTGTCCTGCATTAGTCCAGTGGTGCTGTCTTGTGCTGCATCAGTCCAGTCACAGTGGTGGTGTCCTCTGATGCCATATGTCCAGTGCTGCTGTATAAGTCCAGTCCAGTGCTGCTGTGTTGTGGTGCATCAGTTCAGTGGTGGTATATTGTGCTGCATCAGTCTAGTCACAGTGGTGGTGTCCCCTGCTGCCATATGTCCAGTGCTGCTGTAGAAGTCCAGTACTTTTCAGTGGTGCTGTGTTATCCTGCATCAGTACAGTGGTAGTGTCTTGTGCTGCATCAGTCCAGTCACAGTGGTGGTATCCTCTGCTGCAATATGTCCAGTGCAGCTATATAAGTCCAGTCCATTGCAGTGGTGCTGTGTTATCCTGCATCAGTTCACTGGTGGTGTCCCTGTGCTGCTGTATATGTCCACTGGTACTGCCGTGTATGTCCAGTGATACTCCCATATATGTACAGCGGTACTGCCATATAAATTCAGTGATACTGCTGTATATGTCCAGTGATACTGACGTATATGTACAGTGATACTGACGAATTTGTCCAGTGGTACTGCCGTATAAATCCAGTGGTACTGGCATATAAATCCAGTCCAGTGATACTGCCATATATGTCCAGTGGTACTGCCATATAATTCCAGTGATACTGCTGTTAATGTCCAGTTGTACTGCCATATAAATCAAGTGGTACTGGCGTATAAATCCAGTCCAGTGATACTGCCGTATATGTCTAGTGGTACTGCCATATAATTTCAGTGATACTGCCGTATATGTCCAGTTGTACTGCCGTATAAATCCAGTGGTACTGGTGTACTAATCCAGTCCAGTGATTCTGCTGTATATGTCCAGAGGTACTGCCATATAATTCCAGTTAAACTGCTGTATATGTCCAGTGGTACTGGCGTATAAATCCAGTCCAGTGATACTGCCATATATGTCCAGTGGTACTGCTGTATAAATCCAGTGGTACTGGCGTATAAATCAAGTCCAGTGATACTGCCGTATATGTCCAGTGGTACTGACATATAAATCCAGTGGTACTGGCGTATAAATCCAGTCCAGTGATGCTGCCACATATGTTCAGAAGTACTGGTGTATAAATCCAGTAATACTGCCGTATATGTCCAGTGGTACTGCCATATAAATCCAGTCCAGTGAACCTGCCGTCTATGTCCAGTGGTACTGCTGTGTAAGTCCAGAGGTACTGCAGTATATGTCCAGTAGAACTGCCATATAAATTCAGTCCAGTGATATTGCCATATAAGTCCAGTGGTACTACCGTACATGACCAGTGGTACTGCCGTAAATCCAATACAGTGATACTGCCATATATGTCCAGTGGTACTGTCTTATAAGTCCAGTAGTACTGACGTACAAATCCAGTCCAGTGGTATTGTCGTATAAGTCCAGTGGTACTGCCATATAAGTCCAGTGGTACTGCCAAATAAGTCCAGTGGTAGTGCCATATAAGTCCAGTGGTACTGGCGTATAAATCCAGTCCAGTGATGCTGCCATATATATTCAGTATTACTGGTGTATAAATCCAGTAATATTGCCATATATCTCCAGTGGTACTGCCATATAAATCCAGTCCAGTGATACTGCCGTATATGTCCAGTGGTACTGCCGTATATGTCCAGTGGTACTGCCATATAAATCCAGTCCAGTGGTACTGGTGTATAAGTCCAGTGGTACTGCCATATAAATCCAGTCCAGTGGTACTGACGTATAAATTCAGTCCAGTGGTACTGCCGTATAAGTCCAGTGGTACTGCCGTATAATTCCAGTGATACTGCCAGTAGATAAAGACAACCTTTCTGTCAAACTTGACAGGTGACACACCCCCTTTCTCCTAGGCGCCACCCCCTTTAATATTAAATTATAGTGTTTTATATCGCTTTAATATAAAATTTTATATAAAATTTTATATAAATTTATAGTGTTCGATATTAAACCGTATTAAAAACTGTTGCGTAACACCAGTCGCAGAGTGTCACGCAACAACAGTCGCAGAATGTCACACAACACCAGGCGCAGAATGTTCAATAAAGATCACAAGTCAGTTTGTGATGAAAAAATTCACTATTTTGTCTGTATACTTTGTTATAGTTCAAACATTCCAACAATTTAAACATCACGCTTGGTACACATGGTGTCGTTTTAAAAGTCATAATGACTAATGACCATGTCCATTTTCTTAGATGTACGGAAACATCACACATGGCAATAATTTAAAAACATATTGCTTTTAATGACCAGGAGTGATGAATGATGATCTGACATCTTTTAATGGGCATGAGTTATGAATGATGATCTGACCATGGCCATTTTCTTAGATGTACGGAACCATCACACATGGCACTAATTTAAAAACATATTGCTTTTAACGGCCAGGGGTGATGAATGATGACAGCACATTTAAAAAAAAAAAAAAAAAAAGCAGTTTGTTATCTCTGTAGAAGAACATTAGCGACACCTACAGGTTTATGTGTTGACTCAAATCGGATTTTCCGTATTTTGGATTAATTAGATATCATAATGAGATATCATGGTGATGAGTCCTAAATCTAAGCACAGAATGCAAGTACATTAGTTCATAAGTACTTCTGTATAATGCTTTTTATGAATTATTTTTGTTATTAAATAAATTTATTCTAAATTTGGAAGGACAGCCATTCAATCTATACAAGCACTTCAAGCACATACCAAATACATATATATGCATATATATGTATTTGGTATGTGCTTGAAGAGCTGCGTATGACATGTACGGTACCGCTATCAGATTATATCTTTATTGTAACTGAAAAGCATGATTACATTTACTAATGTATAAACCAAAGATTATATGTTTAAAATCCCATTTTCCGTATTTTGGATTAATTAAATATCATAATGAGATATCATGGTGATGAGTCCTAAAACTAAGCACAGAATGTATTTATGGTACATGTACACATTATACACACATGGACATTTATGGAATCATAAAATAATTTGTATTCATGTACATTAGTTCATAAGTACTTCTGTATAATGCTTTTTATGAATTATTTTTGTTATTAAATAAATTTATTCTAAATTTGGAAGGACAGCCATTCAATCTATACAAGCACTTCAAGCACATACCAAATACATATATATGCATATATATGTATTTGGTATGTGCTTGAAGAGCTGAGTATGACATGTACGGTACCGCTATCAGATTATATCTTTATTGTAACTGAAAAGCATGATTACATTTACTAATGTATAAACCAAAGATTATATGTTTAAAATCCCATTTTCCGTATTTTGGATTAATTAAATATCATAATGAGATATCATGGTGATGAGTCCTAAAACTAAGCACAGAATGCATTTATGGTACATGTACACATTATACACACATGGACATTTATGGAATCACAAAATAATTTGTATTCATGTACATTAGTTCATAAGTACTTCTGTATAATGCTTTTTATGAATTATTTTTGTTATTAAATAAATTTATTCTAAATTTGGAAGGACAGCCATTCAATCTATACAAGCACTTCAAGCACATACCAAATACATATACATGCATATATATGTATTTGGTATGTGCTTGAAGAGCTGAGTATGACATGTACGGTACCGCTATCAGATTATATCTTTATTGTAACTGAAAAGCATGATTACATTTACTAATGTATAAACCAAAGATTATATGTTTAAAAACCCCGCCCCAGCATCTTGGAAATGTGGGACGGCATACCACAGGTTGGTGGGGGCCATATGGCTCACAGCCATGGCTATAAGAATAGGAAACGGAGCTGTATTGAGACAGATCACTGAGAAGAAAATTCAAACGAGTTTGCATCACTATACACACGTGAAGACATTATGGTAAGTGTTATTATTATTATTATTATTTATTATTATTATCATTATGGATCTAGCATGTTATATTTTATTTTTTTATTTTTTATTTTACAAATATGGCTGTGAAATAAGTATAATTGTCACCCCACTGAAGGTTGTTTAAATATGTGGTCATTTTAGGAATGCACCGACATTTTTTTATTTTATTTTATTTTACAAATATAAATGTGAATCAAAGTGTGTAAAGTGCAGAAATTATATATGAAATGTTAGGAAGCGCTTCCTAACATTTCAAATATAATTTCTGCACTTTAATCTACAATTGGTATTTAGTAAGTACCATTGGGAGCCGCTTAGTATTGATTAAATTAATTAATATTGTGTAAGATAAAATGCACAGGCTAGTTGATCACACAAACAACAGTCATTTATTTTGGTTTTTAATTAATATGATTGCCTGAATGTTGTTTAAAATGTGTCGAGTACCAGGTATTTGTTTTGGATTTTAATTAATGTGACTGCCTGAAGGTTATTTAAATATGTGGTAATAGCGACATCTAGTGGTTCATTTTGGGAATGCACCGACACAGTATTTCATCTAATTCGTTTGACAGATATTAATCGTATCTCATTTTCATTATTGGTTCAGAGACAGACAATGCAGAACATCAACAGCAAAGATGCTTTCATGGGTAGAACCAGATCTGATGATGATGATGATGATGCTTTGCCAAGTTATCAAACGGCACATGGTAAGTTATGTCTATAAATGTCATTGACACGTTTTTATTTATATTTCAAGTTTAAATAGTATGAAATTATAGTCAAGGTCTACAATTTGTTCATTTTTACTTATTTTTAAAAGTTTAAATAGTATGAACGTACAACAGTCTGGATACATTGATAAGTAATTATTAAATAGTAATTATTAAATAATTATTATTTTCTCATTTTTATTTCCCCCGATTTGACAGTAATCACAAATACAGAGAATTTCGATTCGGTTGAAGATAGCCCATTTGGTTTAGATTTCAGCATTATACCCGATTTTACTAATATTTTGGAATTGGCGCCAGACTGTGAGTAACATGATATCTTTATTTATTTATTTTTTATTTATTTATTTTTTATTATTAGTTTTATTTATTTATTTATTTTTCCGCGGCTAAAGAATTAAAAATAAACCTTGTACAGTTGTGCTGATTTGTTGTCAACTGTACACACTTTATATTCTCAAAAATGAATCTCTTTTTCATGTTATTCTAATTTTATACCGTATGTAATATTTATTTTTTCATTTTTTCACCGGCTAAAGATGCCACAAAAATGGATGATGCGACGGCTGACGGTATTCTACGGGATATATTGAACAAACCTGATTATTGTCACAACGCCACTATACAGACCAGCAATGTTGTTGATGAGCGACCGTTTTTCCCACACGCGACAGGGGTCGGGCTAAAACATTCGAATATAAAGCAGGTGTGTAATCAAGCCCTGTTATATGGTATATTGTTATGCTGTGATTTAAATGCTGATTTACATGCAGCGGCGTTTATATTTATTTTATAATATATGTATTACAGATGACGCTGTAGCAAGGCGATATGATCCTACGATACCAACAGGCCGTGATACAGTCGCGCAAATACACAGGCCTAGTACAAGCGGGAAAATATCAAAACGCACAACCGCCGCTGAAACGGAGAACCATCATTTCGCAACAGCAGGTGTGTAATCAAACACTGTTATATGTTATATTGTTATGCTGTGATTTAAATGCCGATTTATATGCATCGACGTTTATATTTATTTTATAATATATGTATTTCAGATGATGCTGTAGCAAGGCGCTATGATCCTACGATACCAACAGGCCGTGATACCGGTGCGCAAATACACAGGCCTAGTACAAGCGGGAAAATATCAAAACGCACAACCGCCGCTGAAACGGAGAACCATCATTTCGCAACAGCAGGTGTGTAATCAAACACTGTTATATGTTATATTGTTATGCTGTGATTTAAATGCCGATTTATATGCATCGACGTTTATATTTATTTTATAATATATGTATTTCAGATGATGCTGTAGCAAGGCGCTATGATCCTACTATACCAACAGGCCGTGATACCGGTGCGCAAATACACAGGCCTAGTACAAGCGAGAAAACATCAAAACGCACAGCAATCGCTGAAACGGAGAACCATCAATTCGTAACGCCGGCAATTGTACATAAGGACGTTGCTAGGTCATCAGTTATGGCGGTGCATAACGGTTGTATCAACCCGAACAAACGAAGGCCTGCTCGACCAAGAACGAATGAGAGAAGTCATAATTCAGCATTTACAGATCTGAAAAGAAAATTGTCATATTCCGAAAATGATAAGCCGCAACGGAGAAGGATCGCGTTACAAACTGTATCATGCGTAAGTAATGATGTTGCTGTAACATCAAAACACACAGCGTTTAACACTGCAGACCGGGATGTCGCTGGTAATACAAAGACTGTAAAGGTTAAGAGGGCATCGCGTCTCTCAAGAAGTAATGTTAACCAATTGCAGCAATCAGAGGTAATCACAATTCCAGATACACAGGTTTGTTCTGAAACAGAAGCAAGCCACATAGCAGGCATTGGTTTGTTATCAAATATTAACTCAAGAAGTAATGTTAAGCAGTTGTCACAATCCGATGTCATCACTATTCCCGATACACAGGATTGCTCTGAAGCAAGACACATAGCTGGTAATTCTGTGATATCAGATATTGATGACATAAATGGGCAAGAGCTTATTACAAACTGTGTAGAGTCAACGACACAAGAACCGCAGAATAGTTCTGATGAAGTATTATCAGCCGTTGCAGGAATACCTGATAATACTACAACGGTTGATTGTGTAACATCAATGCCCAATATTTTTACAACGACAGCCATGGTACACGCATCGGCTGATGCTTGTGCACCGGCGCGAGGGATAGAGCCCGACATAGTTGATGAATGTCAAAATTCAGAACAATTAGGCCAAGACGCTGAAATACTATTTTACGCGTTGTTGGGTAAGATACGGGAAGATGTTGAGAACATGGGCGTAAAAGCCGGATATTTGTTAAAACACATTAAAGGTGTGAGCCACGGTTGTAAATGTAAACAAGACATTGTTAAAGAAGTTGTTGAGACGTATATGAATGTCATGTCAAAATACATAGATCGGTTGGTTAAGACAACTGAATTTATTAAAGCCAACATACATCATTTTGCAGAAATAAATGAAACTGATCCGTGACTAGGCATGCTAGGCAATGGTTTGAAACGTGTTTTAAATTTAAATGCCTGTAAAAAAAACCCACGAATTAAACCTTGTTTAACATACAAGCTCTCACAGTTATTCCGACGTGCAAAGGTGAAACAGGCTGTAACAACATTAACCAGATTGAGAAAGCGCAAGCGGCACAGGGAACATGTGGTAGGCGGGAAGCAGAGTGCGATGTATGTAGATATAGATCAATCGCCACCCCAAGCATTACCGATTGACGAATCACAGACTGACAATATTGAGAGCATTGCAAGCCCCATATATGATGATGCAGTCGGTGTTGAGTCACCCGGTAATGACGAAGGTCGGCAAGATGTATACTTGGAGGCAATTAACAGTTATGAACGACAACGACCGCGTTTCAGAGCCGTTGAGTACCACAATCACTATCGGTTTGTTAATTTGGACAGGGTTACATCATTTGTAGAGGGAGTTCGAGCCATTCATACTGCTATACAGGCCATGCTCGATGGTGTCCTTGCGGGCGTGGATCCTGCCGACCGCGTTCAGCTTAGATTGGAGGGGGGTGGGTTACACAACGCCATCTATTCGCATCGTAAGCCGCAAGAAACATTAGACGCTGCCAGTTTTTTGAACCAGATTACAAACACGCTTCAAAGTAACGCTGAATTCTTATTGTCCACAGGCTTAAGATTTGTGATCAGTATTTTTATGAACAGATCAGGATCTGGTTTGACTGGGAGGAGTTTACAACGCCTGCCCCAAAGTTTAATAATAAATAAAAGAAAGAGATATCTCTATGACTTCAGGCGCATAGGTAATAACCTGTGTTTGGCCGCTAGCGTCTGTAAACTTCTGGATAAAGGTAACAATGCCAATGATCATGTAATACAGGAGAGAGCGATCCAACTACATAAAGCTTTAAATCTGCCGCTTGATAAAGCGGTCAGCTTTAGCGATGTTGCAATTTTTGAAAATTATTTAAACGTTTCTATCAATCTCCTCTATTACAGTCAAGGTGATTGGAAATACTACAGTACGGACAGTCGTTACAAAGACACGCTGTTTGTGCTATATCACGATTGTCACTTTTATGGGATACTCGATATCAAAGCGTTTCTTGGAGCCCGATATTATTGCATCCGTTGTCATAGCGCTTACCATCATAGAAATAATCACGATTGTCTTTTCTTTTGTAAGGCTTGTCACAGGCCGGATTGTATTGACGATGGTGTGACGGCTTTAAGGTGTTCGGTGTGTAGGGTATTTTGTCGATCAAACGAGTGTTTAGAGCTACACAAAGCTTTAGCTCTTGATCACAAAATATCCTGTCTTGAACATGTATATTGTGACAAGTGTTGTCTCTACAGGCGAACAGATCATAACTGCCGAGGCCTAAAGTGCCCCATTTGTAAGGTGTTCGTTGATGGGTTTTCGAACCATTTGTGCTATATACAAACCATCAAGCCGGAAGAGCCCACAAAGAAATACATCTTTTATGATTTTGAGTGTATGCAGGAGACAGGTGTGCACATACCAAACTACTGTTACGCTTTAACATTAACGGGGGAGAAAGACTGGGAGTTTAAGGGTGTTGCGTGTATCGAAGACTTTGTAAAGACGTTCATGAAACCAAAATTTGAGCATTACACATTCATAGCCCATAACGCAGGTCGCTATGATGCATATTTTGTGCTGCGACAGCTGATTAAGGAGAAATTAAAGATGGAATTATTATCTAGAGGCGGCAACATAATGTGCATCACGCTAAAAGATTTGAAGATAAGATTTATCGACTCTTTAAATTTTTTACCCATGCGGCTTAGCAAGTTACCAAAGGCGATGGGGTTTGACGGTACCAAAGGTTATTTCCCACATTTTTTTAACACAGCTGATAACCAAAATTACATAGGCGCTATGCCATCAATAGAGTATTTTGGTCCACAATACATGATGCCTGATGAATTATCTGAGTTTACAGCCTGGTATAAACAGCATGTACACAAACCGTTTAACTTTCAAAAAGAGCTCGTACGATATTGTAAAGAAGATGTGAAAATATTACAAAAAGCTTGTGATGCTTTCAGATCGGCTGTTATAGCCATGACAGAACAGGAATTTCTGATAACAAAGAAAAAAAAAAAGGTTGTGGTTAAACGTCACATCGAAGCTTTTCAATTAGTCACGTTGGCTTCCGTATGCATGACCATGTACCGTTGTAAATTTTTACAGGAAAAGACACTGGCCCTTGTACCGGGTGATAACTATCACAAGACTCAGAAGCGTTACTCAACGCCAGCCATACAGTGGTTAATGTACATAGAACACAAAGAAGGTGTGAGTATAAGACACGCTTTACAAGGGGGCGAGAAGAAAGTTGGTAAATACAGCCTGGATGGTTACGCCGTGATTAACGGAATACCCACTGCATTTGAATTTCAAGGTTGTTTTTATCACGGCTGTGGTGCTTGTTACAACGCCGATGATAAAAACAAACTGACTAAAACGACCTACGGTCAATTACACCACAAGACGCAGGTAAAGTTGCACTACCTTAAACGTTGTGGATTTCAGATACGTGAAATCTGGGGTTGTGAATGGAAGTCTATGCTAGATTCTGATGCGGATCTACAGCCTTTTCTGAAGGGCAAAGAATTACCCGAACCCTTGGAGCCGCGTGATGCTCTTTATGGCGGGCGCACAAACGCCATAAAGCTGTATCACAAAACAGGCTGTGATGAAAAAATTCAATATTTTGACTTCACCAGTTTGTATCCATATGTTAACAAAACCAAAACGTATCCTATACAGCACCCACGCATTATTTATAAGGACTTTGGTGATGTCACAAAGTATTTTGGTTTTGCCAGGGTTAAAGTTTACCCGCCTCGTGGCCTATTTTTTCCGGTTCTGCCGGTTAAAATGGGTGGCAAGTTAATGTTTCCATTATGTCGCACATGCGCTGAGTCTGGACAGACTGAGCCGTGCGTTCATGATTCAGAAAAACGTGCACTCATCGGTACATGGTGTACCGTGGAACTAAACTTGGCTGTAGAAATGGGGTACATGGTGTGTAAAATCTATGAGGTGTGGCATTTTGATGAGAGCTCTGACAAATTGTTTTCAGGCTACATTAAAACGCACCTCAGGGATAAACAAGAGGCCTCTGGTTATCCCGAATGGTGTACAGACGCCGAGAAACGCCAAGAGTATATAGACGCCTATCAAAAAAATGAAGGCGTGTCTTTACGCCCCGATCACATAGAAATCAATCCCGCTAAAAGACAAATTTCAAAATTGTTTTTAAATTCCTTATGGGGTAAATTTGGTCAACGTAGCAACATGCCCAATACGTGTCTAGTGACCGATCCCGACAAACTTTTTGAATACGCGTTCTTACCGTACTATGACGTGTCCGCTTTGGACTTTGTTGACGATGATACAGTTATGGTAAATTGGAAGTATGCCAAAGATCATTACACCAGGGGCGCAATTTCAAATGTAACTATAGCCATCTTTACAACGGCTTATGCACGTGTTGAACTGTACAAACTACTGTATAGATTACAAGATAGATGTCTTTATCACGACACAGATTCTGTGATTTTTGTCAGTAGACCCGGTGACTGGTGTCCGCCATTGGGTGATTATTTAGGCGAGTTGACCAGCGAACTACCCACAGGCACCCATATAACAGAATTTGTCTCAGCCGGTCCCAAGTCATACGGCTATCGACTAAACAACGGAAAGACCTGTTTAAAAGTTAAAGGTATAACGCTCAATGTTGATAATGCGCAGCACGTTAACTTTGACAGCCTGAAAGAACTGGTCTTAGATTATCCTTTAAATCCCGAAGGCGATGACCAGAAAAAGGTTGTGATCCGTCAACCCGGTATAGTACGTGTGAAAAAGTGCTGGCAGATAGAGACGCGTACTTTGCAGAAGACGCAAAGGTGTGTTTATACTAAACGGTCTCTTACGGACAACTTCACAACACTGCCGTTCGGCTATTAAGATGGACACCAGATTTCAGCACCCTTTCTCATGTATTTTAGCGGGTCCGTCCAATTCGGGTAAAAGTTATTTTGTGAAAACGCTGTTGCAACACGCTGCAACACATATGACTCATGTACCTGATAATGTTGTTTGGTTTTACACCTGTTGGCAGCCTATATACGACCAACTTCTGCGTGATTACCCCGGTACGCGTTTTATAGAGGGCTTACCAGAGTCTTTTAGCGATGATCAACTTTTTCCCCCTGATAAGATTAATTTAACAGTGATTGATGATTTGATGGACGCGGCAAGTAATAATTCTGAGGTTGAGAAAGCTTTCACAAAGTATGTACACCATCGTAATCTCAGTATCCTGTACCTTGTCCAAAACATATTTTGTCAAGGTAAAAAGAGCAGAACTATACATTTAAACACAAAATATATGGTCCTGTTCAAAAACCCCAGGGATAAAATGCAGGTGGGCATTCTGGCTAGACAAATGTACCCATCGAAACATCGTTTTTTTCTCGAAGCCTATGAATCCGCGACGGCTGCCCCTTATGGTTATTTACTGGTTGATTTAAGAAACAACGCTCTTGACGATTATCGTTTACGAAGCGACTTATTCCCACCAGACACGCCTGTCGCTTTTGTCATTAAGAAGCGCGGTTCTATAAAGCTATAACCGTACAACCTTTAGTCATTTGTTGTCATTCTAACAACGGTGAACATGTCGGGGCGGATAAGACGTAATTGGGTGCTTTTAAAAACGTTAATTAAAGCAACACCATTCCAAAGAAATGCTATTTTATCCAACGCTTCAAACGATTTAGTCACGGCTATTTGTGAGATAGCGCTCAACACGCTTAAAGGTAAAATACCGCTGTCTCAACGCCAGTTGAACTACCTTAAAAAGAAGCGAGCGCTTATAAAATCACTTTGTAATAAGAAATGTGCCATTGGAAAAAAGAAGAGGTTGGTTAAACAGTCGGGTGGTTTTATCGGTTCGCTGCTTGGTTTTGCTATACCACTAATTACAGGACTATTGTCTAATCGCTGATGGAGTACGCTGAGAAAATGTATCTGGTACCTCAGAATCAGATAGACCGTTTACATAATAAACCGAACAGCGACGACATACGTAAAACAGCAATGCATGGTCTAGATGTAGAGATCGTGAAAATACTACAGAATAATGATTTTATCACTGACCTGGTCGAAGGGTGTTGTGGACTCGGGGCTTCTTCCGGTGACAGGGAAGAGGAACCGCTACTGGGTCGCAATAGAGATGGCCGGATGTAGGTCTTCTTCATACAGGATGAAGACGGTAAGCAGGAAGCACGGAGGAATGATGAAGGTCTCCTGAAAAACAAGACTAGTGAAAGTGCTGAGTGCTGAGGTACAGAGATGCTGGTATTATTGAGGTGCTGAAGGCACTGAGGTGCTGAAGGCACTGAGGTGCTGAGACACCGAGGTACTGAGGTGTTGGAGTTCTGTGATACTAAGGTGCAGAGGCTCCGAGGTGCTGAGGTTCTATGGTGCTGAGGCACCGGAGTGCTGAGGAACAGAGGCACTGAGGTGCCGAGGTACTGAGGTGCTGATGGCGCTCAGGCGCCTTGGTGGCACGGAGGTGCGTGATAGCGCTCGGGCGCTTGGAGGCACGGAAGTGCGTGATGGCGCTCGGGCGCTTGGAGGCACGGAGGTGCGTGATGGCGCTCGGGCGCTTGGAGGCACGGAGGTGCGTGATGGCGCTCGGGCGCTTGGAGGCACGGAGGTGCGTGATGGCGCTCGGGCGCTTGGAGGCACGGAGGTGCGTGATGGCGCTCGGGCGCTTGGAGGCACGGAAGTGCGTGATGGCGCTCGGGCGCTTGGAGGCACGGAGGTGCGTGATGGCGCTCGGGCGCTTGGAGGCACGGAGGTGCGTGATGGCGCTCGGGCGCTTGGAGGCACGGAAGTGCGTGAAGACACTGGAGACACTGGAGACACTGGGACACTGGAGACACTGGAGACACTGGGACACTGGAGACACTGGAGACACTGGAGACACAGCGGAAAATAGGAACAAGGGAGCTCTGGAAATCACTGCTTCAGACAAGCAGAACGATGATACACAGGCGCCGGCTCCCTGCTCGGCGTCTGGCTTTGAACCTCCCGCCTTGGTCTGATTGGCGGAGCGGGCAGATGACGTCAGCCCCGCTCCGCCTACCTAATCTAAAGCAGCATGGCGGCGCCCTCGCTCCGGGAGCCGCCGGAGAGACCCGCCGACCCGACGCCGGACCCCCGAGGCCGCCGGAGGGGAGAGACGCCAGGCCATCCAGGACACCCGCAGCGGTAAGCGCGGCCGCCGCTGCCCGCGGGGTGTGACAGTACCCCCTCCTCCAGGAGTGGCCCCTGGACACTTTCCGGGTTTAGTTGGATGTCTGGAATGGAAGATTCGAACCAGTCGGGGAGCCATTACCTCAGTAGCATTGATCCAACTTCTCTCTTCAGGACCATAACCTTTCCATTCTACCAAGTACTGTAATTTCTTATGAAAATAACGAGAGTCAAGAATAGCTTTGATTTCAAATTCTGTCCCAGCTTCAGACACAGTAGTAGTTGGCCTAGGAGATGCTGAGTGGAACCGATTTAGAATGAGGGGGCGGAGGAGAGAGACGTGGAAGGAGTTTGGAATTCGAAGGTGGGAAGGCAACTCCAATTTGCAAACGACCGGGTTCAAGACTTGCCGCACTGAGAAAGGACCAATGAACCTTGGGGCAAATTTCATGGTGGGTACTTTCAAACGAAGATTGCGGGTAGAGAGCCATACCTTGTCACCAACCTTATATTGAGGAGCTGCTCGTCGTTTCCTATCCGCAAAGAATTTATAGCGACCGGAAACCCTCTTAAGATTGGCATGAACTCGGCTCCAAATTTGAGTGAAATGTCGAAGAGTTGAGGCTGCAGCAGGAACTTCTTCTGGAGGACAAATGGGCAACTCCGGAACTTGGGGATGAAATCCATAATTAATAAAGAATGGAGACTCACCAGTAGAAGAATGATAAAAATGGTTGTGGGCAAACTCAGCCCACGGCAACAACTCCACCCAGTTATCTTGAGAAGGGGAAAGGTAAATACGGAGAAAAGTCTCTAGATCCTGATTGTCGCGTTCAGTTTGCCCATTAGTCTGTGGATGGTAAGCAGAAGAGAATTTGAGCTTAATTTGTAGAGTTGAACAGAGGGCTCTCCAGAATCTCGCTGTAAACTGTACTCCCCGATCTGAGACTATTTCCAGAGGTAACCCGTGCAGGCGGAAATGCTCTTGGATGAATAACAGGGCCAACTTGGAAGCGGAGGGTAATCCGGTCAACGGAATAAAATGTGCCATCTTAGAGAATCGGTCAATGATCACCCAAATGGTGTTATGACCCTTAGAGAGCGGTAATTCAGTAACAAAGTCCATCGAGATATGAGTCCAAGGCTTTTTAGGAATGGACAAAGGATGCAACAAACCCGTAGGCGGCAGACGTGGAGTTTTGTGCTGAGCACATTGAGGACACGAATTGACATACTCTTGAACATCTTTTTTCATAGTGTCCCACCAGTATGATCTTCGCAGAAATTCCCACATTTTCTGAATTCCCGGATGACCAGAAAACTTAGAAGTGTGTGCCCACTGCAACAGTCTCGGTCGAAATTTAACTGGTACCGACATTCTTCCCGGAGGAGGGCCCAACCTAGTGGGAGCTGCAGAAATAGAGATGGGACTGAGGATTAATGCCTTCCCCATAGTATTCTCCTCATCGGAAGCCATCACTGAACGGGATAGGGCATCCGCCTTGGTATTTAGAATTCCAGCCCGATACTTGATGATAAAGGAAAATCTGGTAAAGAAGAGCGCCCATCTCGCCTGACGGGGGTTCAAACATTGGGCCGTCTTTAGATACAGTAAATTCTTGTGGTCCGTAAAAATTGTGATTAAGTGTTTAGCACCCTCCAGAAGATACCTCCATTCTTCCAACGCAGATTTAATTGCCAGTAGCTCTTTGTCTCCGATGGTGTAATTTAGTTCAGCAGGGGAGAACTTGCGAGAATGAAACCCACACGGATGCAACTTCCCATCTGAGGCGTATTGCGAGAGTACAGCACCTATGCCTATCGTGGATGCATCAACCTCCAAAAAGAATGGTTTTAGGAAATCTGGCTGCTGAAGTACGGGAGCAGATATAAAGGCGGTCTTCAACTGTTTGAACGCTGCTATTGCTTCAGAAGGCCAATTGCTTGGGTCAGCCCCTTTTTTAGTCAGAGCCGTAATAGGTGCCACGATGGTAGAGAAACCTCTTATAAATTTCCGATAATAATTTGCGAATCCTAGAAATCGTTGCACTGCTTTTAAGGAAAGAGGTTGAGTCCAATCCCGGATGGCCGAAAGTTTCTCCGGATCCATACGCAATTCAGTTCCAGAAATAATGTAGCCCAAAAATGAAATAGAAGGAACCTCAAAGGTGCACTTGGAGATCTTGCCATAAAGATGATTCTTGCGCAACCGAAGGAGTACTTCCTTAACTTGTAGTCGGTGCTCAGAAAGATTCTTAGAAAAAATCAAAATGTCATCCAAATAGACTACTACATTCAGATACAACATATCCCGAAAGACTTCATTAATGAATCCTTGAAAGACAGCGGGGGCGTTGCTGAGGCCAAATGGCATTACCAGGTACTCATAATGCCCATCTCTCGTATTGAAAGCCGTCTTCCACTCATCTCCTTGACGAATACGTATCAAGTTGTATGCTCCTCTTAAGTCAAGCTTAGTAAATACTCGAGCTCCACGCACTCTATCAAAAAGCTCTGTGATGAGCGGCAGAGGATACTTGTTTTTAATGGTGACTTCATTTAAACCACGATAGTCGATGCATGGTCTCAGCCCTCCATCTTTTTTTTTTACAAAGAAGAAGCCAGCTCCCGCTGGAGAAGTGGAGGGACGGATGAAGCCCTTCTGCAAATTCGACTTAATGTACTCAGACATAGCTTGTGTCTCTGGAACCGACAAAGGATAAGTGCGACCTCGAGGCGGTATTTTCCCAGGAATGAGCTCAATGGGACAGTCCCAAGCCCTATGCGGAGGTAATTTATCAGCCGCCTGTTCCGAGAAGACATCCAAAAACTCTCGATAAGCCTCAGGAACTAACTCCACGTCCAACTTGGCCGACGCACGGAGTGGAACGACAGGAGTAAGACAATTCAATCGGCAGAAAGGACTCCAAGAAATTATTTGTGTCGACCCCCAGTCGACATGAGGGTTGTGTAGCCTGAGCCAGGGAAAACCCAAAACGAGATCGTGAGACATTTCCTGAATAACTAGAAACTTCAGTTGTTCATGATGTAAAGCTCCCACTTGTAGCTGAATTGACTCAGACTGACTCGTAATCAAGGCGTTAGGAATTTGAACCCCGTTAATGGCTGTAATAGTAATAGGTCGTTCGACCAACTGTAATTTCAAACCCAAACTCTGGGCGCAGGAAAGAGAAATAAAATTCTCCGCAGCACCTGAATCCAAAAGAGCCATAACGGTCTTGACTTTTGTTTTAGTAGACAAAGATACTGAGAGTAAACAGTCCACTTCTGGAGAAGATTGAGAAACCACACCCAGCTTGACTTCCCCGGAACAGGCTAGGATTGCCCGTTTCCCGGGCGAGCTTTGCAAGACTTGAGGAAGTGATCCGCGGCTCCACAGTAGAGGCAAAGTTTGTTCTCACGCCGACGCTGTCGCTCCTCTGGAGACAGTCGAGACCGATTAATTTGCATGGGTTCGTCTGGAGCTGTCGTAACCGATGGTTTAGACGGAGGAGCCCGGAATCTGCACCGATCAGACCGAGAACGTTCGCCAACTCGTTCCTGCATGCGGAGATCCACTTTCACACAGAGCGAGATCAACTGTTCCAAGGAATCTGGCAAATCTCTTGTAATCAATTCGTCTTTAAGACGGTCGGACAGCCCGTTCCAGAAAGCGGCCCGTAAGGCATCATTATCCCAGCGCAATTCGGAAGCTATGGTCTGAAAATGAATCACATACTGACCCACTGAACGAGAGCCTTGTCGAACTCTAAGAAGATCTGAAGAGGCAGCGGCCGTTCTGCCAGGCTCATCAAAGATCCGGCGGAAAGATGAGATGAAATTAGTGTAGTTGGAAACCAAAGGATCAGATCGCTCCCATAAAGGAGACACCCATTCCAACGCTGAACCCTCAAGCAAGGAAATAATGTATGCTACTTTGGATCGATCCGTGGGAAAATTGTGTGCGAGGAGTTCAAACTGCACCTCGCACTGGTTAAGAAAACCACGGCAATTCTTCGGGTTGCCGTTGTAGCGAGAGGGAGTGGGAAGCTGAAGGCGTGACCTGGTACCGGACACTGCGTGAGCATTAACAGGAACGACTGCCGGAGTGGGTACTGGAGCTGGAACTGGAACTACTGAAGCCAGGGAAACCTGAATTTGATCCAACCTGCCGGATAGCTCTTGGAGATACCGCATCACCTGGTTTTGCGCCGCTTCCTGACTCTGTACACGGGAAACCAGATCTTGGATGGCACTTGCTTCTGGGTTCCGATTCCCCGGGTCCATGTGGCCTGTGTATACTATCACTGACCTGGTCGAAGGGTGTTGTGGACTCGGGGCTTCTTCCGGTGACAGGGAAGAGGAACCGCTACTGGGTCGCAATAGAGATGGCCGGATGTAGGTCTTCTTCATACAGGATGAAGACGGTAAGCAGGAAGCACGGAGGAATGATGAAGGTCTCCTGAAAAACAAGACTAGTGAAAGTGCTGAGTGCTGAGGTACAGAGATGCTGGTATTATTGAGGTGCTGAAGGCACTGAGGTGCTGAAGGCACTGAGGTGCTGAGACACCGAGGTACTGAGGTGTTGGAGTTCTGTGATACTAAGGTGCAGAGGCTCCGAGGTGCTGAGGTTCTATGGTGCTGAGGCACCGGAGTGCTGAGGAACAGAGGCACTGAGGTGCCGAGGTACTGAGGTGCTGATGGCGCTCAGGCGCCTTGGTGGCACGGAGGTGCGTGATAGCGCTCGGGCGCTTGGAGGCACGGAAGTGCGTGATGGCGCTCGGGCGCTTGGAGGCACGGAGGTGCGTGATGGCGCTCGGGCGCTTGGAGGCACGGAGGTGCGTGATGGCGCTCGGGCGCTTGGAGGCACGGAGGTGCGTGATGGCGCTCGGGCGCTTGGAGGCACGGAGGTGCGTGATGGCGCTCGGGCGCTTGGAGGCACGGAAGTGCGTGATGGCGCTCGGGCGCTTGGAGGCACGGAGGTGCGTGATGGCGCTCGGGCGCTTGGAGGCACGGAGGTGCGTGATGGCGCTCGGGCGCTTGGAGGCACGGAAGTGCGTGAAGACACTGGAGACACTGGAGACACTGGGACACTGGAGACACTGGAGACACTGGGACACTGGAGACACTGGAGACACTGGAGACACTGGAGACACAGCGGAAAATAGGAACAAGGGAGCTCTGGAAATCACTGCTTCAGACAAGCAGAACGATGATACACAGGCGCCGGCTCCCTGCTCGGCGTCTGGCTTTGAACCTCCCGCCTTGGTCTGATTGGCGGAGCGGGCAGATGACGTCAGCCCCGCTCCGCCTACCTAATCTAAAGCAGCATGGCGGCGCCCTCGCTCCGGGAGCCGCCGGAGAGACCCGCCGACCCGACGCCGGACCCCCGAGGCCGCCGGAGGGGAGAGACGCCAGGCCATCCAGGACACCCGCAGCGGTAAGCGCGGCCGCCGCTGCCCGCGGGGTGTGACAGATTTATCAGAATATGAAAAAGCAAAGCGATATACAATGTTGTTGCAGAGATACCTGGTGTTGAGTAAACAGGCTGATAGTGAAATGTCAACTTTAGCTCTTTTATCACCCGTTGCAAAATCTGTTGATGAATCAAATAATACGACACAGCCTATTGCACCCGATGCTGTTTATCATGAGCTTTTGAGCGGTGTTAATGACCGGTATAAGAAAAACTGTGAAATACTATTGAGTAAAATGACACGCTCTAAACACATCACAGACTGGAACAGTAAAGGGGAGTTTCTGTACAAAGGCGTCACTGTGCCTGGTTCCAACATGTTAGATTTAATAAGAAGCATCACGCAAAGTAACGGTGTGTCGATCCGTAATATACCGAATGGTTGGCCTGAATTTATGCGGGCAATGTCTGAATTGAATATTCCCTCAACCGTCATAGCCAATGCGGGGAATAGAATGTGTTTAGAACGATTAAAAGCTGAGAAGCAGGATGACTCTGATGGCGCTGTGACATCGCCCATGTCGTTACAAACCCTTAACAAAGGTCGAATAAATGTTTTAAGTCCCCCAGGTTTAACAACACCGCACGGTTACTTACTGCCTAGGAAAAGATCCGTAAATCTATTTCAGGATTCACAGTGGCTGAAACTATAACATATAACTAATTTATAATATTTTTATACACTGTATTTTGTGTTGGTATTTGCGCAACAATGTTTAACTTATGTCAATAATATTTTATGTAATGTTTTAAATGCTTCTTTACCGTGTTATATATATATATATACATATATCAATAAAATATGCTTATGCTTTATAAAACAACGTTTTGTTCTTTGTTTCTATTGCTGTAAACGGAAGAAATTTCAAGCACGCGATATAAAGTTTAATAAACAACGTTGTTTATTAGAAAAACATCATAGATATGATGCGTTGTACATAAAACGTATCAAACAGAATGTTGATTACAAGTTACACAAACAATACAACGTTGTGCGTAACACGCTTCACACACAGCGTTGTGCGTGAAGCGGTTTATGTACAACGTGTCATAGTTATGACACGTTGTACATAAAACGCTTCACGCACAGCGTTGGTTACAAGTTACACAATTCTGTATATATCTATATGCATAATGACTCAGACAATGGCTTCTTGGGAGTCGTCTTACAAAATTTGAAACAAAACAATCATTACTTTTTGTGTCATCACTAAAACGGGCCAGTACATCCACATATTTGTATTTTTTACACATGTAAAATATAAAGTATATGCAATATTGACCGCAAACGGTACTGTTAAAATTTTGCAACTGCTTATTTTGGTGATAAACACTTTTTGAATTCAAGTTTAAAAAATGTATTATTGCTTTTGGGAATAGGGGGCTGTCAGGGGCTAACCCGTAAGAATCAAAAAAGTAACATTCACGCTGTTCGTTAAAATAAGCGGCCAACCAGTGCTCACCCGGCTGCCCGCTGCTATGCGTATTGATTACAAACGCGCAGGGATATTGCGACAGTTTACTGACCGGCAACATATCGCACGGATACGTTCCTTTAAAAATATGCCTTGTGCTTTGCACGGCGTACAGAATACAGTTTATCTGTAATGTGTTCATTTTTTCAGCAGCGTAGTGTTAGTTTATTTCATTTATAGATAATCGTACAGCACATCGCGCCTTTGATTAATCTCGATGATGTTATCAAATAGAGCGTATATTATCACATTGACTGTCCGGTCCAACGCTTCTGCAAAGCGGAATTCGGCACGTAGATTGCCTGTTCTTATCAGGGAAAGGTGTTCTCCACACTCCTGTTCTGGTGAAAGGTCAAAAGCAAATAGCGTGTAGCCCCTGAGGTACTCTTCGCGGTCAATCAGTATACCATTGTCAGATTTCTGCTTATTTGTGATCTGTATGAGTGACATATACTCTCTTACAGCATTACCGCTTTCAAAGTCGGGTTGAAATGGCTTGGCGGGGTGCGGCGTTCCATCCAGATAAAGGGACGCAAAACTTACATTTTTATGTTCAAAGCACAGGGGGTTCCGGTTATGGATTCCTGAAAATGATTCGTTATCCACGAAACCGGCTATAACTGTTTTCGGCACTTGTCCTAAAAATAAATTTTCTAGATTAAATACTCTACTGCCTGTTGGTACGCTGTAGATTTTCATCCCAACGCGGTCAATCGCGTATTTCGCGTTACCGTTTAACAGAGCCTGCGCGTGCCCAATCCGCACGGCCGGTGAGACCTGAACTCTTTTCACGAACAGGGATGCAGCTGTGATCTGTATTTTAAAGGCATCCGCCTCAGGCGACATTAAGCAGAATGCGTCTTTGTTTCTGGTTAGTTTAATCTTCAGATCAACGGCATTTAAAATTAGTTTATGTTGATGGAAAAGGTCGCAGTGAAGCGGGCCTAGCAGTTCAACAGTGCGACTCTGCGCTGTTGCGCCTGCTCGTTTTTTGAATCCCGTATTCGGGCCGTCCAGCGCCGTGTTGTTAAATTCACCATCCGCATCTTTGTAAAATAATCCTGTTGTGTGTTTTGTTGACAATGCATCCGAGCTGTAATTCAATATAGTCTCAATGTACGCGCGGTATGCGTAAAGATTGTTGGATTGTGATATGAGCCTGTCGCCCAAAGTTACATCCACTTGGTTGAATAAAGTCGCTATTGGGTAATGAATAAGCGCGACCCGCGCACCTTGCGGTATCGGCGTGTTATCGGTTCGTACGATCTTACATGTCACGTACAACAGCGTATTGTTCAGATCGTAGTAGTGTTCACCGCTGGCTGCTATATAAAATTCAAGCGGAGCTGTGTCGGATAACGCCGCTAAAGGTTGAACTTCGACGTATAGACTTTTCTCTATGCTAGTTTGTGTCGGGGGCACGTCAAAAATATCCAGCTCTGTTTTTGCACATTCAACGGATTCGTGGTGTATGAAAGACATGTTTAAAAAATATCACCAACGGCACTCTTCGGCTTTCTCTTCTTCTTTGAGTTGCGTCGTCTCTGTTTTTTATTTAAAAAGGGTATGTCCCAAGGCGGAAGCGTTATCATACGCTTCCGTTTTCTTTTAGACACACCTTTTCTTGTATATATTAGTCCTGAACCGTCTTGCTTTGCTTGGTTCGCCTCGTGTATCTTATTCACAACGGCCGTTGTGGCTTGCCCGATAACATCTTTCGCTATATTACGAACCGCTGTCTTCATATGCGGTTTAGCCAACTCTAAACCTCTCCGGAAAAGAGGAACAGCTTTTCTGAAAAGACTTCGAAAAATACCGCCTAAACCGCAGCCGTACATGTATGCGCTGCCGTGAAAACCTGGTAATCCATTACCGGCTTGAGATTTATAATATTGCGCATAGAGGCCCGGATCGCCATAATTTTTAACAGCGACCATTCTGCTTAGTTAATAAAATTCAGTTTTGCGGCGTCTGAAGTGTAGCTTCACGATCGCTTTCCCAAACTTAAATGCCATGTTCTCGTTTTGGTCGTTCTTTATCTCTATGGCTATCGTGTCAAAATGTGTTTTGCACAATGGTACGTAATCGGGTTTCTCGTATCGTATTGTGACAACCTCATTGTTATAACCCTTCATTTCAACAGTGCGAAGTAGCGGTACATAACTATCCCCGACCCGTTGGTGTTCGATAATGTCTGTGTACACGTACATCGTATATTGGCCGCCTTTGATGTCGGCGCATGGTTTAGAAATATTAGTTTTAGGCTGTAAACCCAGTATCCATGTCAGCTTAGAACCGGCGTGGATTTGATACAACAGTTTACTGTCACAGGTTACAACGCGTGCAAATGGATCATACGTTAGTCTTAATCCAACGTCCAGTTTCAGTTGTACAATTTCAGCGTTGATTACGTTCAGTAACGCATCGATTGTTTCATAAAAACCGGGTTTAATGCACAAACTCGCGACTCTCGCCACCGGCTGGTCCGCCGTTCCATCCCATGATAATTGCAGTCTACAATCTTGTAAATCCAATGTATTCCACGTATGCGGGTATTGTATCTCAGTAAGTGCCACTTCCCATTCGCCATTTAAGTCTATCGGTTTAGCCAACTTTGTCGTATAGTTAGAAATCTTATTTTGCGGGAAGGTAACAGCCGATGCGTTGCTGGGTAAGGTTATGTAGAACGACTTGTCATCCATCGCTCGTCTTGTTAGATACTGATGATCTTTATATGTCTTTTATCACAGATGCTGCGACCCAACTGTTAAATTTTGCGGGGTACCCGCGCCACTTGACTAACGCGTATTTACGGCCTCTGACCGTCTTATTTTTTAAAATCTTTTCCACTTTGTAAACTCTGTTATAGTTTTTTGGTATGCTTTGAAGCTCTTCGGGGTAAAAACTACCTGTTATAACTTCACCATACAGATCTGCCAACTTATAAAGCGGTTTAATCCCTTTAGTGTTCACACTATGTACAACAAAAATCTCCTCAGAAAAGCTCTGTTCGTAACCTTTCTGAAATATGTCCTTATATTTAGAAATACGGACGTGGTCACCGATTCCTAAACAAACTGGGGCTTTCTTACTTCTAAAGTAATCACCGTAGGTCGTTTTGAAGACACTCAATGCGTTAGAGTCATTCACATCGTTTGGAGCGCACTTAATCGTTCTATGGTATGTGTTATTATAGCTGCGTATGAAGTCTTGTAAAACGTCTATATATCTGTAGGTATTCTTTGCCGTGAAATAGCGCCACATGCGTGTTTTTAAAGTCCTATTGAAGCGCTCTATAACAGCCGCTTTCACATCGTTATTGGTCGTGAAATGATTTATACCGTATTTTTCTAACACCTTTTTTAGGTTTCTGTTTAGAAACTCTTTACCATTATCGGTTTGTAGCTTCATCGGCACATCACCGCGCTGGAATATTTTTTCAAACGCATTAGCGACCGTTGCTGCATTCTTAGCGGTCAGACTTTCACCCCACACCCTCTTACTGAATATATCGATGATTGTTAATATGTATTTAACGCCATCGTTGTATTTTGACAAATCTATCAGCGAGACCAAATCGCATTGCCACTGTTGGTTTATTCCCGATACACAAATCATGTTCCTTTTATAGTTTATTCTTGCTGGCTTGTGCAGCGTGTATGCGTCTTGTTCTTGTAACCACTTTCTTACGTCGGATCTTTTAAATTTATTTTTAACCGACCCATAATATTTATCAATGCCGCTAAAACTACCTGGTTTTAACACTGTGTAATATGTATCTTTCATCCGCCTGATTTGACGCGCTGCGTTGCGTGACATTCTGCGACTGGTGTTGCGTGACACTCTGCGACTGGTGTTACGCAACAATTTTTAATACGGTTTAATATCGAACACTATAAATTTATATAAAATTTTATCTAAAATTTTATATTAAAGCGATATAAAACACTATAATTTAATATTAAAGGGGGTGGCGCCTAGGAGCAAGGGGGTGTGTCACCTGTCAAGTTTGACAGAAAGGTTGTCTTTATCTACTACTGCCGTATAATTCCAGTGGTACTGCCGTATAAGTCCAGTCCAGTGGTACTGCCGTATAGGTCCAGTGGTACTGCCATATAATTCCAGTGATAATGCCATATAATTCCAGTGATACTGCTATATAAGTCCAGTAGTACTGCCGTATATGTCCAGTGGTACTGCCGTATATGTCCAGTCCAGTGATACTGCCATATAAGTCTAGTGGTACTGCCGTATATGTCCAGTGGTACTGCCGCATAAATCCAGTCCAGTGATACTGCCGTATATGTCCAGTGGTACTGCTGTATAAATTTAGTCCTGTGGTACTGCCGTATAAGTCCAGTGGTACTGCCATATAAATCCAGTCCAGTGGTACTGCCATATAAGTCCAGTGGTATTGCCATATAATTCCTGTGATACTGCTGTATAATTCCAGTGATACTGGCGTATAAGTCCAGTGATACTGGCATATAAGTCCAGTAGTACTGCCGTATTAGTCCAGTGGTACTGCTGTATAAATCCAGTCCAGTGGTACTGCCATATAAGTCCAGTGGTACTGTTATATAATTCCAGTGATACTGCCATATAATTCCAATGATACTGCCGTATAAGTCCAGTGGTACTGATAAAATAGGGAAATCAAGAACCACTTCCTCCTAGTGCTGAAGCTGCTTCAACTAGTCATGACATAGACAATGAAATGTCATCAATGTCGTCTGCCAAGGCTGATGCCCAATGTGATAGTAGAGGGCATGTAAAATCCAAAAGCCAAAGTTCAGTAAAAATACCCTAAAAAATTAATTTAAATGGTCTGAGGAGAAACGTAAACTTGCCAGTATGCCATTTATGACACGGAGTGGCAGGGAATGGCTAATGACTAGTGGTTCAGCTTCACATGACGATGGAAGCCCTCATACTCCAGCTAGAAAAATTAAAAAAGAGTTAAGCTGGAAAGAGCACAGAAAAGAACTGTGCGCTCTGAGATGGTATCACAAATCCCCAAGGAGAGTCCAAGTGTGTCGGTGGTTGCGATGCCTGAC
Organism: Pseudophryne corroboree; assembly: GCF_028390025.1. Classification (NCBI taxonomy): domain Eukaryota; kingdom Metazoa; phylum Chordata; class Amphibia; order Anura; family Myobatrachidae; genus Pseudophryne; species Pseudophryne corroboree. The sequence continues at coordinate 398,781,496 of NC_086446.1, forward strand.
CTTCCCAACACTGGACAGGAAGAGGTGGCTTCTTCCACCATTTGCACGCCCCCTGCAAGTGCTAAAAGGAGCACCCACAGTCTAGTTTCTGATATTCAAATTGAAGATGTCACTGTTGAAGTACACCAGGATGAGGATATGGGTGTTGCTGGCTCTGAGGAGAGAGCTGATGATGAGGATTCTGATGGTGATGTGGTTTATTTAAATCAGGCTCTGGGGGAGACACATATTGTCCGTGGGATGAATAAGCCCATTGTAATGCCTGGGCAAAATATCAATAAAGCCATCTCTTCGGTGTGGAAGCTATGTGTTGCCTCTGTCAATCTGTAATAAGTAGGAGTAAGGACGTTAACCACCTAGGAACATCCTCCCTTATACGTCATCTGGAGCGCATTCATCAGAAGTCAGTGTCGAGTTGTGAAACTTTGGGTAAGAGCGTAAGCAGTCCACTGACACCTAAATCCCTTCTTCCTCTTGTATTCAAGCTCCTGCAAGCCACACCACGAACTCCCTCAACATCAACTTCGTCCTCGGTCAGGAACATCAGTAGTCCTACTGGCCATGTCACTGGCAAGACTAAGGAGTCCTCTCCTAACTGGGATTCCTCCGGAGGATCATTGAGTGGTAAGCCTACTGCTGCTGTTGCTGCCTCTGCTGTTGTTGCTGCTGGAAGTCGATCGTCACCCCAGAGGGGAAGTCGGAAGACCACTTGTACTACTTCAAGTAAACAATTGACTGTCCAACAGTCCATTGTGAGGAAGATGAAATATGACAGCAGACATCCTGTTGCAAAGCGGATAACTGAGACCTTGACACTTATGTTGGTGTTATACATGCGTCCGGTATCCGCCATTAGTGCAGTGGGATTTAGACAATTGATGGAGGTATTGTGTCCCCGGTACCAAATCTCATCTAGGTTCCACTTCACTAGGCAGGCGATACCGATAATGTACAGAGACGTCAGAAAAGTGTTGCCAGTGTCTTAAAAAATGCGGTTTTATCCAGTGTCCATTTAACCACGGGCATGTGGACAAGTGGAACAGGGCAGACTAAGGACTATATGACTGACAACCCACTGGGTAGATGTTTTGCCTCCCACAGCAACAACAACAGCAGCGGCACCAGTAGCAGCATCTTGCAAACGCCAACTTGTTCCTAGGCAGGCTACACTATGTATCACCACTTTCCATAAGAGGCACACAGCTGACAACCTCTTACAGAAACTGAAGGACTCTTCTGGGGATTTGTGATATCGGACAATACCACCAAAATTGTGTGTGCATTACATCTGTGCAAATTCCAGCACATCCCATGTTTTGCACATACAATTAATTTGGTGGTGCAGAAATTCTTTAAAAATGACATGGGCGTGCAGGAGATGCTGTCGTGCCCCGAAAAATTGCGGGCCATTTTCGACATTCTGCCACCGCATGTCGAAAACTGGAGCACAGGCAAACACTCCTGAACCTGCCCTGACATCACCTGAAGCAAGAGGTGGTAAAGAGGTGGAATTCAATACTCTACATGCTTCAGAGGATGGAGGAGCAGCAAAAGACCATTCAAGCCTATACATCCACCTACGATATAGACAAAGGAGGGGGAATGCACCTGACTCAAGCGCAGTGGAGAATGACTTCCATCTTGTGCAAGGTTTTCCAACCCTCTGAACTTGCCACATGTGAAGTCAGTTCGGATACTACAAGCTTGAGTCAGGTCATTCCCCTCATCAGGATTTTGCAGAAGCAGCTGGAGAAATTGAAGGAGGAGCTAAGACGGAGCAATTCCGCATAGTATGTGGGACTTGTGGATGGAGCCCTTCATTCACTTTGCCAGGATTCAAGGGTGGTCAATCTGTTGAAATCAGATCACTACATTTTGGCCACCGTGCACAATCCTAGGTTTAAAGCCCACATTGTTTCTTTCTGGTAGACACAAGTCTGCAGAGGTTCAATTTTCTCATCTACTGGTGAGAAAATTGTCAACTCAAGCGGAACGTGACCCGTCAACAGCTCCTCCTTCATTTTCTCCCGCAACTGGGGCTGCAAGGAAAAGGATAAGATTTCCTAGCCCATCCACTGGCGGTGATACAGGGCAGTCAGGAGCAAGTGCTGACATCTGGCCTGGACTGAAGGACCTGCCAACGATTACTGACATGTCTACTGTCACTGCATATGATTCTGTCACCATTGAAAGTATGGTGGAGGACTATATGAGTGACAGCATCCAAGTAGGCATATCAGACAGTCCGTACGTATACTGGTAGGAAAAAGAGGCAATTTGGATGTCCTTGCACAAACTGGCTTTATTTTACCTAAGTTGCCCCCCCCCATCCAGTATGTACTCTAAAAGAGTGTTTAGTGCAGCCGGCAACCTTGTCAGTGATCGGCGTAGGAGGTCACTTCCACAAAATGTGGAGAAGATGATGTTCATCAAAATGAATTATAAATTCCTCTGGCAAGACCTTTACCAGCAATTGAATACAGAAAGTACACAGGGACCTGCGATGGTGGATTCCAGTGGGGACAAATTAATACTCTGTGAGGAGGAGGATGTACACTCTGAAAGGGGTGAGGAATCAGAGGATGAGGATGAGGTCAACATCTTTCCTCTGTAGAGCTAGTTTGTGCAAGGAGAGATTCATTGCTTCTTTTTTTTGGTGGGTGCCCAAACAAACCACTAATTTCAACCACAGTCGTGTGGCAGACCCTGGTGCTGAAATGATTGGTTAGTTAAAGAGTGCATGTCCTGTTTATACAACATACAGGTGGGAGGGCCAAAGGACAATTCCATCTTGCACCTCTTTTTCTTCTTTGCATCATGTGCTGTTTGGGGACTAGTTTTTTAAAGTGCCATCCTGTCTGACACTGCCATACAAGTCCAGGGGTACTGCCGTATAAATCCAGGTGTACTGCCGTATAAGTCCAGTCCAGTGGTACTGTTTTGTGTTGCATCAGTCCAGTGGTGGTGTCTTGTGCTACCATAAGTCCAGTGGTGGTGTCCTGTGCTGTATATTATTTACTCCAAATAAAATGGTTATATACATTACTTATATTATTATCCAAATAATTTTTTCAGGGTTTGCCCTGTGTGGTGTACGGGTACGCTTGCCTGTGCTGCATATTATTATAATAGGTCCAAATAAAAAAGGTTATTATTATCCAAATTAATTTTACAGGCTTTGCTGTGTGTGGTTTAGGGGTACACTCTCCTGTGCCACCAATATTATGCATGTAATACATCTAGGCAAATTCCAGCACGTCCCGGCCAGGTGTTTGTGCCGCCCACTTGTGTCACTTAGCTTAGTCATACAGCTACCTCATTGCACCTCTTTTACTTCTTTGCATCATGTGCTGTTTGGGGCCTATTTTTTAAATCTGCCATCCTGTCTGACACTGCAGTGCCACTCCTAGATGGGCCAGGTGTTTGTGCCGCATACTTGTATCACTTAGCTTAGTCATACAGCCACCTTGGTGCAACCTTTTGGCCTAAAAACAATATTGTGAGGTGTGAGGTGTTCAGAATAGACTGGAAATTAGTGGAAATGAATGTTATTGAGGTTAACAATACAGTAGGTTCAATATTACCCCCAAATTCTGAGATTTTAGCTGTTTTTTGTGTGTGTTTTTTCAAAAATCATCCAGATCCAAAACCAAAACTAAAACACGAAAGGGTGGTTTTGGCAAAACCAATCCAAATCCAAAACATGAGCATGGAACCAGAACCAAACTCAAAACACAAAACATGAAAATTGCCCGCCGCACACCTCTAGTTTTCTCTGTATAACACTGTAGAATATGTTAGCACTTAGTAGATAAAGGATAATAATTGTTGTTGTTATAATATTTTGTGTCTAATTTTGGACAAAATTAAAAATACTTATTTGGTATAAATAAGATTTTGTACTTTGCACATCATCTGTTGTTTCATGTCTTAAAGCCCCGAAAATGTATTTATGTTTTCCCAAGCACATTATAGCCTATTTATGCATAGTTGTCAACTATTGTAGAATAATTTAATGGAGAAGTAGAATAGAAATTATTTCAGCCTTGTCGGACAGGCATTTCTACTTCATCCAAAGGAATATATCTCTCCCAATGGTCATGTCCTGCCCCACTCAAACGTATGACTAGTCAGTTCATATAAGTGCTTTCCTCAAATACTCTAAAACAGGGCCCATATGACCCTCCAGCTGCTGTCAAACTACAAATGCCATGCCACAGTTTTGTTATGCTAATTCTGTGACAAGGCATGTTTTGTTCCACAGCAGTTGGTTGGCTGCATGTTGAATACTCCTGCTCTAAAATAATGCATGTACAGTATATTAAGGAATTTGGACTGTACATTAGCTACTATGGGCTAGGGACTTATATAAATTAGAGATGTGTGCCTGCCCAAATCTTGGGTTTTTGGGGTTTGGTTTGGTTTTTGATCTGTATCTCCTTCATGTTTTGGCTCTGTATTGGTTTTGGCAAAACCGCCATTGCGTGCTTTGGTTTTGGATCTGTTTTTTTTTTTAAACATAAAAGCAGCTGAAATTACAGAATGTGGGCCTGTTTTTTGTTCCTACGGTATTATTAAACTCAATAACATTCATTTCCACTCATTTCCAGTCAAATTTTCATCACAATCTTGTTTTTATCCAGTGTCAGATCTTGAAGGTTTTGAACTCCATATAAGAAAGCTGCATCCGGAACTCGGCGCAATTGCGCTCTCTTTCTGCCATGAAGTCTGTAATAAAGTGAAAATATGTTGAATTAATACAAACATTAGTTGTGTATATAGGTAAAAAAACATTTACATGTTACTACATACATGCGTAAAGCTAGATGAAGGGGTTATCTTCTCCAGGTCGAACACAACTTTCAGGAACTGATCCTACATTGAGGCTGAAAATAATCTGTACAGATGATTACAACATCTAAATAGATATATTTTTCATTGTTTGTACTGTGGTCAAAATCGCCTGGAAATGCCTGGAAATTAATGTTATTTAGGTTAATAATACTCTAGGAACAAAAAAAGGCCAAATCATGTGATTTTAGCTGTTTTAGTAAAATTAAAAAAATAAAATGAAACCAAAAATCAAGAAAAATGGTCTGACAAAGATCTTTATCAATAACTAGATCAGGGGCCCAAGGTATATATGTACTGGAAGGAAGGTTTGATTAGTAATTTCATTTGTTTGATTTTAAATTAATCATTGGGGGCATTGGTGATGGTCTTTATTGTATAGACAACAACTTTTATTGGTTATTGCACTAATCTGACTTCTACTAATCTGACATTTATTATTTCTTTGATTTTACATGCCCTGACTTAGACCGTCAATGCCTCTCCTCTCAATTGTTTGTCCTCTATATCTATCAACAAATATGAACCAAGTGTGGTACAGCACACACCACAATTAGTACAAAAAATGTACCACCTGCAGTGTCACATTACGTGTATGAGTCAGAGATAATAATTAATGCTACGGTTTAATTTCACCAACACTGTCGCACAATACGTGTATGAGTCAGGAATAGTAATCAAACACTGCAGTTTAATTTCACCAACAGTGTCGCACAATACATGTATCAGTACAAAATAATAATATACTGTGGTCTGATGGCAGTATCACAGTACTTATGAAACTAAAATAAAAATTGTATAGGACACTAGGGTACAGCACATACAAAACAATATATTTTTTTATAATTGTATTTTAGGCTTTTTAACTTATTATTTTAATTTTAGACTGTGGCGGAGCCCCTGGATATATGGACAGGTCAGCCCTAGATGGACAGAGCACTTCTTGTCAGATACACCGACGACAGACAGAGCACGCCTGGACTGATACTAATAGGAGTCGAACACACCAGCCCCTGGATGTACACACAGTATACTGGTTGGTGTTTTTTTTTTTAACACTGGGGCAGATCCCCTAAATGTATATGGACAGCTGACCCCTTGTCAGATACACCACCAGTTGACAGACATAGCACCCATGGACTGATACTGATAGGACACACTAGGAAACACCAGCCCCTGGATGTAGACACAGTATACTGGGGTTTTTTTTTAACACTGGGACAGAGCCCCTGGATATATACGGACAGATCATCCCTTGTCAGATAGACCACCAGATGACAGACAGAGCACCCCTGGACTGATACTGATACATGTGTCCTAGTGTGTCCTACCAGCCCCTGGATGTGAACACAGTATACTGGGTTTTTTTTTAACACTGGGGCAGAGCCCCTGGATGTATATGGATTATGGACAGATCACCCCTTGTCAGATACACCACTTAAATAACGACAGACAGAGCACCCCATACCTGATACACCAGCGCTACAGCAGCCAGCAGCCTCACATCCATGCCCAATGCCACACAACCCTAGCACTGAGACTGACACATCCGTTCAGTGCACTCTCCACAGCCAAAATTAAAATGGCGCCGATCACTGGGATTTTTATTTAATCCAAAACCCTGTGATAATCTGACAGCGGGATGATGACATTTTGCTTCAATTTGGGATCCGAGTCTGGCAGATCCAGACTTGAATTGAGAAGTTCGAGTGGGTGCAGTTCTTGGGTTGCTATGTGGACCACTGATAAAGCTAAATATTTATCTTATAACATACACTATATATAGGTAAGAGACTCAGTACGCAATTGGCGTATGGGGTACCGTAAGGGTACGCACTTAGCGTTGCAGACGCTTAGCCGTGGTCGAGACGCACATGCGGCACGCTCGCTCACAGCTAACGCTTGGTGTCGAGCACACTATGGGCGGCCGACTACCGTAATGCTACGCTACTAGCGTAGCGGACGCTCGTGACCACGAGGGGAACACGAGAGGCCCAGACGCTCACATTATGACACTCAGTAAACCTTGTATGCAACACACTGAAAGATTGAGTTTATACTGTAAACCTTACTACTGAAATACTGTAGCGATATAACGCTGCTTAACCTTGTTAATACAAAAGCTACTTGAGCGATTGAGACGCTCCGATTACCCTCAGAAATGTAATAAACACACAATACCTTGCTAAGGCTCCAAAACCTTTACTAACAATATTTAGCTATGTAAAAAGGGGAAAACAGTTAACAGTTCATACACTACAGACTAACATCAATATCTAAGCAGAATAACTACACATAAATATACAATAGCGTCACAATCGCAAACAATAACATACAATGAGAAAGAGTAAAAGAGAGAACGTGGCAAAATACAAACAGAGAACAAGTTGGTCACAGAGAAGAACTTATACACTGGGAATGATCGCTGCGCAGTCCTGGTACCAGCTCTCTAGTTAGTCAATGATGAAAACCGTTGTGGAGAGAGAGTGAGCTGGCCAGGCTGGCTGTCCTTATATACACTGCGTACAGTACACTACAAAGGGACCTATAATCTCATTGTTCATTGGACACAGGAATGTCTCCCCGCATTATAACAAAAGGTCATAGGTTAGTTTGAACAGGTGGGCTGTGACTATATCGAACTGCTCAGGTGGGAGGGAATCTCAGGATTCTCGCCGCATGGATAATGAACCGCAAATATAGTAAATGTCCAGAAACTACTAATAGACATAACTATACGCAGGAGCGATTAATCTTTACCTAACCAGCACCGGATTGTTTCTAATAAAATGTTATTTAGTTAGGTACCAAACACCACTGCTCAAACCCTGTCTGACCCTTCGTATCATGCAAAGAGGAATTCCTCTGTCCAGCGACCAGTTACAATAAACAAACTTACAGTTATTATTAAGGGGAACATTACCTATAAAACATACTATTTGGATTTACTATGTAACGATTGAGTCGCCCGCTAGACGCACACAAACTCTACCGTAAATGCACATACCACGCGCTCGAGCGCATGGCCGAGGAGGCGCCGTCACGCAACTGCGAATATGCGCACACACGGGAGAGAATGTGCATGTGCAGCGGGCAAGCGCATGGGGTGAATATATGGCAACGTGTAGCATGATATTTTTCTGACTTTAACAGTCCACCCTTTGGCAGTCATCAATAACTGCCACTTCCTAAAACAGTTAAAAAAAAAAGAAAAATATATGTCATCATGTAAATACCTTTTTATGATTGGGTAAAGGGAGGAGAGGAGAAGGTGGGAAAAAGGTATGACCTAGTGAGATAGTAGAAGCATGTGTGTATGAATCCATGTTTGAGGGGTCATGTATCATCGTGCCGTACGTGTTTTAAATCAAGCTTCGAGGTATTGCGAAGTATACATTTGAATCCTTCTTATCCCGTATTAAGGGTCTGTGGATGGGCTGTCAAACTTTACCGAGCTCTTTTCGGCTTTTGGTTGCAACAAATGGGGGAGCACATTTAGTTGATGATACATGAATGGGGGGATATGTGAGTGCTGATATCTGTGTCTATATTCCCTATCGACTATGTGTGTCATTACCTGAAGGTTGTAGAAATGAAGATAAGAAACAATCATTATAAATGCAGTCGTAAACTATGTGAGTTTAAATAAACAGTCGCCGATTGAGGTCTTGTCTGATGTATTGTCTTGATGTACATGTTGTCTGATGTCTCTCGGTGCTTTTGCTATAAATAGCGAGCAAATGTTGTTCCATTGTCCATAAAATTACAGTCTCTAAAGTATTGGGCTATCGTAAAAGTTAAAGTCACTAGGGATATTGGGGGTCTGTGGCATAGTCCATCAATGGTCTGTATAAAAGAGGTTGTCAAATTCTTCTTCCAAGCGGATGTCTTTGTACCTTGGAGGAAAACAAAGGAGAAACGGGTGAAAGAAACGGACCGTGGAATCACATTTTCATCACAACATTGTCTCTATCGTTGGGTCATAAATCAAATTAATTGTTATTACAGTGTCCTCGCTCCTCAGACTCATCACTCTGGTACTACCTTTACACTTCGTTAAAGTCCGAACGCATCTAAATATCAGGCCAACCAATATGACGACTCCCAGAATACACAAGAGAAATTTTCCTACATCCATTATAATACCTTGGGTCCATTCTCCTAAACCAGAGAACCAATTTCGTGGGTTCAACCATGACACCCAACTGGTCAGCTCATTACCCACAGCAGCGAGTGTGAGATTGTGTTTCCTTCGAAACTCCCACTTTAATTGTAAAATGTCATCCATCTTTTGGTCTATGACCTCGGCTGGGTCCCCCGTGCTATTTGTAATGTACGTGCAGCACTTTATTCCATATTGAGTTGCTAGGGTAACACAATACCCGCCTGTCACAGCTGTGAGGTAATTGAGAATCATCCTATGCTGAACCAGTTCTGTTTTGTAGGCTTGTAACTCTTTCCCAGTGTACCTGAACGTGTCGTCATACATTTCGGTGATATTGTCTAACAAATTTGCAAGCGCAGATATATATTTATAATTTATCACTCCTCTGGCGGTACGAGTGATATCTAACGCGAGTAGGAATTGAATCCCGGTGGATTCATGGATCAGATCAGAGGCTGGATGCTCTGTTCTTTCTATCAGGTGCCGTTTAACGATGTGCTCGTAATGAGTGTGAGTATAAGGAGCTTGGGCACTGCGGTGAATATCTTTCATTTTGTTATGGGTTACAGTCATTACTTCAGGCAGTACTTTTCCAATGTAACACAATCCCTCTGAGTTTGGGGCAAGCCACTTATACGCCTTTCTCCCGCATATGAAATATGCATCATCGGGGAGAACATATGGGACAGAGTATGACATTACCATGTTACAAATTTTCCATGTGAAATCTCCCAACCCCAACTCTCCCATCTGTCTACTACACGTATCAGGTTGTACGATATGTGCACAGTATCCTGGTGATACTTCTCCAACTCGCATGGTCCTACTTCCTAGAGTGTACCTATACCGGAAAAATCTTCCATGGTCGGCTATCTGGCGTATAAGTTCTGTGTCTATGGGCATTCTATCGGCTCTATATGAAAATGTCATGGTTTGATTACTCCATGACACTTCCCAATTTCCCGGCTTTCGGGGATTGGAAATGTTAAAGCATACTAAAGACCTATCCACATGATACTGGTGGAGCTTCAAACTAGGAGGACTAAAGATATTAAACCTCTTGTCCACCGGCCTCCCACCACGTAACTCAAGTACCTCTCCTACAGTTAAAGGGAATGGTACTAGTCCTGATTTGCTATGACCTTGAGGTACTTGAGAGCATACCCAACAGTCTGTCTGGTTTAACACTTTACCCACTAAGGAGTGATAGTCACTCAATGGATGCCGGTCCATGTGGACATTAAAACTGGACTGACATTTCTTGATGCACCCATCCTCAACTATATTGTCACAATGCCTACAGATGCAGTTCTCTTCAGCTAACAATCCTTCACAATTCCTTCTATTGTCAATGCTACCAGATCGTTTTCTGATACTCGCCTTTACTCAGAGATTATGTCGCTCTTGGAAATTTACGCCTCCATCCTGGTCATCAGAACCCATTCCCGATCCTTTCTCGACCTCCATGGTACTCTCACCGAAACAGACTGTTCTGGTCAACATCATGGTCAACAGGAAAATCCGGATCACAGTCTCTTGGGGCAAGTCCATCTTAGAGGAGTAAAAGGAGAAAAATAAGAAGGGGGAAGGGAAATAGGAGGGAGATGGGAACTGGAGAAAATAACAAATGGGGAAAAGAAATCTGGCTCGACAAACGCCTCCGATCTTATTATTCTCAGCGCTCAGGTGTCGTCTCAATCTTCCCTGAACAGACACTCTAGTGATACCACCTCTACCATCTGTTCTTTATCACGGGACCTCTCTGGGTCAGTGACCTTTTTACAATGAGACTAATGGACCCAAGTCTCTCTCTCGGCAACCTTCAATGCTGTTGTGCTGGTCAATAAGACTTGATATGGTCCTTCCCATCTGTCAATAAGGCAACCTGAGCGTAGAAAATTCCGTATCATTACATAATCCCCAGGTTCAATGTCATGACAATTATTGTCTGGCAAATCAGGAATCACCAACTTTAGATTATCATTCTGATTCCTCAATTGCTTACTCATCTTAACCAAGTACTTTATGGTTACTTCATTGTTACACTTCAAATCATCCTGGGGGTTAATCATAACATGGGGTTGTCGACCAAACAGAATTTCAAAAGGAGACAGATTAAGAGGGGACCTGGGAGTGGTTCTGATGCTGTATAATACGATTGGCAAAGCTTCGGGCCACAACAATCCTGTTTCAGCCATTACCTTGCTTAATTTGTTTTTAATAGTGCTGTTTACTCTTTCCACCTTCGCACTCGCCTGGGGGCGGTACGGAGTGTGCAGCTTACTATTAATTCCCATCAACTTACATATTGTTTGAAAGACTTCACCTGTAAAATGGGTACCCCTATCACTCTCAATGATTCTAGGGATACCATACCTGCACACAAATTCCTGCACAATTTTCTTTGCAGTAAACACAGCGGTATTTGTGGCCGCGGGAAATGCTTCAACCCAATTTGAGAACACATCAATACAGACCAATACATACTTTAAATTTCTACAAGGTGGCAATTGTATGAAATAAATTTGTATTACCTGAATAGGGCCATCTGTCGGAGGGATATGGGATGGCTCTGTCGGCATTGCCTTTCCGATATTCTTCCTCAAGCAGGTGAGACATGTCATCGCTCTTTTACCCGCATGGGAAGAAAATCCTGGGGCGCACCAATAAGCTCTTACCAACTTACACATTCCTTCTTTGCCTAGATGAGTCAGCCCATGTGCCGCTTCCGCTAGACTTGGAAGGTATACTCTGGGTGCTACTGGCTTACCCTGTCCATCTGTCCAGAGTCCTGAGGACTCCTGGCCATATCCTTTTGACCTCCAAACTGCCTTTTATTGTGATGAACACAAATTTTGCATTTCATATAATTTCTGTGTGTTTACAGTATTAAATACCATCAGTTGTGTACTGTCTGTTTGTATGGGGTTACCGGCTGCTGATTTAGCAGCTTCGTCTGCTCGGCTGTTACCAAGTGATACCGGGTCTTGGCTATACGTGTGAGCTTTACACTTGATAACAGCCACTCTGTCGGGTTCCTGTATCGCTGTTAGAAGTCTTTTGATGTGGGCTGCATGCGCTACTGGTGTGCCAGCTGCCGTCATGAAATTTCTGAGGCGCCATAGGGCCCCGAAATCATGGACTACTCCGAAGGCGTACCTAGAATCTGTATAGATATTGGCTGACTTGCCCTTAGCCAATTTGCATGCTCTGGTTAGGGCAACCAGTTCAGCAACTTGTGCTGAGTGTGGTGGGCCTAGGGGTTCCGCTTCTATGGTACCTTGGTCATCTACGACTGCGTATCCAGTACACAAGTCTCCCGAGTCCGTCTGTCTGTGACAACTACCGTCAGTGTAGAAAGTAAAATCTACATCTTCCAGTGGGTTGTCACTGATGTCAGGCCTTGCCGTGAAATTTTGGGTCAAATATTCCATACAATCATGTGTGTCGCTGTCCTTACTAATCCTCCTTCACCATCACTCTCATCCTCCACCCTTTGTGGCTGTCCAGGCACACCTGGGAGATATGTTGCAGGATTTAGTGCACTGCATCTCTTTATAGTAATGTTTACCGGGGCCATCAATGCCAATTCCCATCTTGTAAACCGCGCTGATGAGACGTGTCTGGTTTGGGCAGAATTCAGTAAAGCTGACACTGCATGTGGTGTATGAATTGTGAGGTTGTGTCCTAGCACTACATCTTCGCTTTTACTTACTAGCAATGCTATTGCTGCAACACTTCGCAAGCATGTGGGGAGGGATCGCGCTACCGTGTCTAGCTGAGCGCTATAGTAGGCTACCGGCCTGCTGGCATCACCATGCTTCTGGGTTAAGACACCTGCTGCGCACCCAGCACTCTCTGTTCCGTACAGTTCAAAGGGTTTTCCATAATCTGGCATACCTAATGCTGGTGCCTGCGTTAGGCACTGTTTAAGTCTCTCAAATGCCATCTCAGACTCGTCTGTGTGCGAAATCCGGTCAGGTTTGTTTGAGGAGACCATCTCCTGCAAAGGCAAGGCTAGTATGGAAAAACCTGGGATTCAGTTACGGCAATACCCACACATTCCTAAAAACGTTCTAATCTGTTGCTGGGTTTGTGGCAGGGTCATGTCACGAATTGCTTGAATTCTAACAGCGGTAAGGTGTCTCAGTCCTTGTTTTAGGCAGTATCCCAAATACTTCACCCTGGTCTGGCATAATTGTAACTTATCTTTGGAAACCTTGTGTCCTGTGTTTGAAAGATGAAACAGGAGTTGTTTCGTATCTCTCAGGGACGCTTCTAGTGAATCAGAACACAGCAGTAAATCATCCACGTACTGTATTAATACTGATCCACTCTCAGGTTGGAAAGACTGTAAACAATCATGCAAGGCCTGAGAGAAAATACTTGGACTGTCAATGAAACCTTGTGGTAATCGAGTCCAGGTGTACTGAACTCCTCTGTATGTAAATGCGAATAAGTATTGACTGTCAGGGTGCAGAGGTACAGAGAAGAAGGCGGAGCAGAGGTCAATCACAGTGAAAAATTTGGCAGTGGGAGGGATTTGCATAAGGATGACAGCTGGATTTGGCACTACGGGGAATTGACTCTCAACTATTTTGTTGATCCCTCTTAGATCCTGCACTAAACTGTAACCCCTCCCCCTACTCTTTTTAACAGGGAAGATGGGACTATTGGCAGTGCTGGACGTTCTTACCAGAATGCCCTGTTGTAGCAAGCGCTCTATTACAGGGAAAACTCCTAACTCCACCTCTGGCTTCAGAGGGTATTGTGGGATTTTTGGAGCTATCCTACCATCTTTTACTTGTACAACTACTGGGGCTACGTTTGCCATTAATCCAGTGTCTTGTCCATCCTTGGTCCAAAGTGATTCCGGTATCTGGGAAATCATTTCCTCTACCTTGGACGGACACCTATTTACAACAACAGTGTGGGACATTAATCTTGTTGGGGAGTCTAGCATATCCTGCACTTCCTGAGCGTGGTTTTCGGGTATGTCCAAGAACACACCTTCAGGAGTACAATATATGACACATCCCATTTTGCACTGTAAATCTCTCCCTAGGAGATTAGTCGGAGCCGATGCAGCCAGCAGAAAAAAATGCTTGGTATGCAAAGGCCCTATCGTAATCTCTGCAGGTTTGCTTAAAGGGTAGTGCTGTACTACTCCTGTTACTCCCATGGCTGGAATTGTTTTACCAGTGGTTCTCAAGCCCACGGTCGAATTTATCACTGACTTGGCTGCCCCCGTATCTACAAGGAAATTTAGAGATTTACCAGCTTCATCAATTGTGACCTCAGGTTCATTTCCAAGGCTCGCAATTAATTTCACTGGCTGCAGACTACAGGTGTGGCCCCACCCCTATTGTATGTGGTGGCCTCCCTGCATTGCGCTGGCAGCTATTACCTGTGAAGGGGGTAAATGGGAACTATCAGAGACTTGCCAGTCTCTTCTTGGGGGATACCTTTTTGTTTCCCCTGCGTGTGGCTCATAACTCCGTCTCTGCGGTCCTTGATCCCAATTTCGTGTGTCATGTCGTTGTCTAGGGGGTTGATATGATTTTTGTGCATTTTTCGATCTACAGTCTCGTGCAAAATGTCCCTCTTTATGACAGTAATAACAAGTTACCACATTTGACTTACCCACAGGGGTCGGAGACTTATACTGAGGTGGCCTTGTGGTCAGGGCCTGTATACTTACGGCCATTAACTTATCACTCTGCGACTCCCTGTGTCTGGTGATGTTTCGATCATGATCAATAGCGGCCTCTCTCAAAGTAGCCACTGACAAACCTCTCCAACATGGTTTGGTGGTCTGTACCCTCGTCCTCAATACTTCCTTTAAACCATCCATTAACACAGATACTGCTACTTCTCTATGATTCACATTTGTTTTAATGTCTTCTATCCCTGTATACTTAGCCATTTCATGTAGTGCCCAATGAAAATAATCAGCAGCTGTTTCTCCCTCTTTTTGTTTGATGGAGAAAATTTTGTTCCATTTGGCAACAGCTGGGAAATACTCTCTTAACTGTAAATTTATTCTCTTTACATTATCTTGGTTGTACACATCCGTAAGGGGTACCTCTTCGTCTAATTTACAGTCAGCTATAAATCTTGCTGAGTCGACATTGGAGGGTAAACATGCCCTCAGCAATATCCGCCAGTCTTTGTTATTGGGCTCCACAGTATTTCCTAGCTCTCTAATGTACTTCTGGCTTGCAACTAGATCTTTCCTAGGATCAGGGAATTCAGACACCATTGATCTTAATTCCATTCGGGAAAAGGGGCAGTGCATGGCGATGTTTCTGACAGGAGTGACTCCTGAAGTGTCAGTTTTCCCATTTGGTACTGCAATTACCCTAACGGGATTAAGTTCAATAACATCATTCTGAGTAGATTCTACAGCATGTGGTGTAATGGTTTCAGCATAGTGTACAGTGCCGTACTTACCAGTTGATACGACCTCACCTGTCCCTCCACTAGGGACCTTTGATACTGCTCTTACTGGTTGGGCCGTGCCCACTGTTGTTTCTGCTATGGTGGCTGCTAGAGAGAGTGCCGATATTGTTGTGGGCTCATCCTCTTGGTCATAATCCTGGGGAAAGTTTAAAACAGGGTACAGCTTGCACGGGTTAGTATTAGCATCAACAATCTTAGTTACATTATTCTTAACATTTATACAGTTACTAAGTGCATGTTTATCATACACCAGTGTGTCATTCTCTGTAACCACTTTCTCTCCCGTTATGTATGGTGGTGGTGGCGCGGTGGCTGTCAGTTTCCTGATAGGGTTAGATCCAGCCGCTTGAGCCAATCCTCTTTGTATTTCACCTTCCTGTTGCCATAACTGTAAATAATCATAATGTTTGATCAGTCTCTTTGCAGATTTAATGAGACATATCCTTCTCCTTAGATTTTGTAACACCTCGGGACTAAAACTGCCTACCCATGGGAACTTTTCCCCGTCATGCACAGTCATTCTTTCCCATTCATCGCACAAAACCTCTGTGTGTGAACCGTATTTCTCACACATGATATACCTTGCCGACCCGATTGGTCGGTTTACTAAGTCAACCTGAACCGAGGTTGATCGCCCCCTACCTGAACAACTGGCCCCCATCTTTGCAGGTGTTGCTTTCACTACCTCTGACCTTCAAATCAGGGTCTTCAGCGAACCCTTACAAAAACCAAGATATCCGGGGTAGGCCGGCGGCGGAAGTTTACCGAGTACCTCCACTCACTCGCCCACGTCGACCAATATGCCCACACACTGCCTTAGCGCTGGCGTACTCAACCTAGGGCCCCTGCGACCTGAACCTCTATTTACTGGAACATGTGGGTGTGATCCGAAGAGCACTTAACCCTTCCCAGTAACTATTGGTTGTTAGAGAATTCCCGAGTGACCAGCGAACCTCCCTTAAAAAAAAATTACACAAATCACGTTAGAATGTACAAATAGCGTTTATGACCCTTCTAGCGTACGCAAATGGTACTGGGTCAAGTTACTAACTAATGCACACAATTACATGTGGTACAATCATTCTGCACATAAGCAACTAATCTTATGTGCGGAGCGACCAGTGGAATCGAAAATTGTGGCTGCGAATTCCTTCAGCCAGAGCTTAATGGCCTATATGGGTACCGCACCAACCCTTCCTGGTGTTGTGCTTCTTTACTCTTTATTTATAGCGGACTTCCTAGTCTGTTGTATCTGGACCTCCTGGTCCGTGACCTCCTGGTCTGTGCTACAGTAGACCTCCTGGTCTGCTATACTCTAATGCTCTTCTTTTAATATGTTTAACAAGGGATGCCTCCCAAGCCACCGTGCCGTCACTTACACGTATGTACCTCACGAGAACTCGATGATTTCCTGTGGTTCCACCCAAAAATTAGAAACTTATATATATATGTATACACACACTTTCACCTCATATACTCTTTACTTTCGTTTCTCGCAGAAATCCCTTTCATTCAGTATCGCAGACTAATCCAGAGGAGTTGCAACTAGAGAAGGATCTATTAGCTTAAAATTTTGGACACTGAGATTGATTTGCGCTATTATCGCGTTGCCTCCGTATCGCCTGCTAAAACAATACTATCGTGTGATTTGTATTATGTGGGCGTACCCAGACGCTCCATTGCGTAACATACGCTCCGTGCGTCGGCCCTTGCATCGCGTACGCTAGTCCCGCCCTTTGTTAGAGACACGTGTACGCAAGCCAGGTATATCCACAGAAATACAACTAACGTTTATATCAATGTAGATGATCTTTAACTGTAATCATCTGCCGAGCACCACACAGATCTTTCCTTGTATCTTTAGGTAAAGCCGTGTGCGTGTTTTACAATTTACTCCTTAACGTATTAATATTACTTTTAACTACCAATAGCAACAAATCTTTCTCAGCACGTTATCAATTATAAATGGCAAGCAGGAAGGTGAGATGTGAAAATACACAAATAAAAAGAAATGCAGGTGTGTACGTGTGTTGCATACGCAAAACAGAGATAAACAGTTTTAAAAGACAATAACGTTTTGTTCTTACCTTCAGGTTCCGGATTCCACCAGCACTCCTACAGCGTAGCGATGCAGACGCTAATCTAGTCAGCACTACTGTATCCCTCACCACCAATACGGATACGAAGGGATACTGCCTTCCCGCC
This sequence comes from Pseudophryne corroboree, assembly GCF_028390025.1. Classification (NCBI taxonomy): domain Eukaryota; kingdom Metazoa; phylum Chordata; class Amphibia; order Anura; family Myobatrachidae; genus Pseudophryne; species Pseudophryne corroboree. Next base: position 398,799,179 of record NC_086446.1, read on the forward strand.
CTTGCTGACAGATAAAGTCTGTGTTCGCTAGTGCGGATATGTGGAGGACGGACGAGCCGCCAATTGATAAAGCTAAATATTTATCTTATAACATACACTATATATGGGTAAGAGACTACGTACGCAATTGGCGTATGGGGTACCGTAAGGGTACGCACTTAGCGTTGCAGACGCTTAGCCGTGGTCGAGACGCACATGCGGCACGCTCGCTCACAGCTAACGCTTGGTGTCGAGCACGCTATGGGCGGCCGACTACCGTAATGCTACGCTACTAGCGTAGTGGACGCTCATGACAACGAGGGGAACACGAGCGGCCCAGACGCTCAAGGGATGACACTCAGTAAACCTTGTATGCAACACACTGAAAGATTGAGTTTATACTGTAAACCTTACTACTGAAATACTGTAGCGATATAACGCTGCTTAACCTTGTTAATACAAAAGCTACTTGAGCGATTGAGACGCTCCGATTACCCTCAGAAATTTAATAAACACACAATACCTTGCTAAGGCTCCAAAACCTTTACTAACAATATTTAGCTATGTAAAAAGGGGAAAACAGTTAACAGTTCATACACTACAGACTAACATCAATATCTAAGCAGAATAACTACACATAAATATACAATAGCGTCACAATCGCAAACAATAACATACAATGAGAAAGAGTAAAAGAGAGAACGTGGCAAAATACAAACAGAGAACAAGTTGGTCACAGAGAAGAACTTACACACTGGGAATGATCGCTGTGCAGTCCTGGTACCAGCTCTCTAGTTAGTCAATGATGAAAACCGTTGTGGAGAGAGAGTGAGCTGGCCAGGCTGGCTGTCCTTATATACACTGCGTACAGTACACTACAAAGGGACCTATAATCTCATTGTTCATTGGACACAGGAATGTCTACCCACATTATAACAAAAGGTCATAGGTTAGTTTGAACAGGTGGGCTGTGACTATATCGAACTGCTCAGGTGGGAGGGAATCTCAGGATTCTCGCCGCATGGATAATGAACCGCAAATATAGTAAATGTCCAGAAACTACTAATAGACATAACTATACGCAGGAGCGATTAATCTTTACCTAACCAGCACCGGATTGTTTCTAATAAAATGTTCTTTAGTTAGGTACCAAACACCACTGCTCAAACCCTGTCTGACCCTTCGTATCATGCAAAGAGGAATTCCTCAGTCCAGCGACCAGTTACAATAAACAAACTTACAGTTATTATTAAGGGGAACATTACCTATAAAACATACTATTTGGATTTACTATGTAACGATTGAGTCGCCCGCTAGACGCACACAAACTCTACCGTAAATGCACATACCACGCGCTCGAGCGCATGGCCGAGGAGGCGCCGTCACGCAACTGCGAATATGCGCACGCACGGGAGAGAATGTGCATGTGCAGCGGGCAAGCGCATGGGGTGAATATATGGCAACGTGTAGCATGATATTTTTCCGACTTTGACACCACATAGCAACATTTTGATGGTGGCTTTTCCCCCTTTGTATAGAGACACTGCACTCAACAGCAGATTATTTTATGTGCTACAGTAGTGCCCTAATTAATTATATGCCCCATAATAGTGACCTAGTTCATTTTACAGTATGTACTAAAGTGGTTCCCTAGTAAATGTCATGCCCCATGGTAGTGCCCAAGTTCACATTTCACCACACAGTGCTCTCACTTCATTGTAATGTTGTAGAACCCCTAGTTATCACTATGCCAAATTGTACTGCCACCAGTTCACATTATGCCACACAGTGCTTAGTGGGCAATTCTGAGAGTCTACTGCAGTAGACAACTTTATGACCTTTGTTCAGTTGAGCCAGGCCCCAGCAATGGGGCTCCAATACTGGCAAGGGGATGCCACATCTTGGCCAGGAGCCATCAGAGCAGTAATGTAATATTAGCATGCAATAGCAAAATAGCATACAACCCTGCTTTCTGGTGGTGGGAGCTCCTTGGTGGTAGGAAAGGGCATAGCTACCATAAGTGCAGGGCGTGCAGCTGCTATGGGGCCTAGAGCTAAGAGGGGCACACCTTCCCTGTCAAAGTTATGTATTATATAATTTTTTACCATTGGACCCTTACAAACATATGACTTGAGCATGCAATGTTTTTAGGTATGTCATGGACCTGCTCATTGTAACCTCTATACAGTATATAAAAGGCAAATACCACTGACTCCTCACAATATCTCCTGAACCATAAGGACTAGGAATCCGACATCAATCAGGGGAAAGCCCGTCTGGAGGTGCAGCCTGACAAAGATTGGCATTATACTTGAAATTCCATGGGTGGGGGGGGGACGACACACACGGGTATTCAGCTAGTGTAGTATAAAATTAACTGGAGGGCATTATAAAATTGGGCACTGTAATGTGGCACAATATGAACTGGATGCACTATACAGTAGTGTGGCATAATATGAACTGTGGACACTGTATGTCATAGAGGTATATTCTAGAGATGAGCGGGTACGGTTCTCAGAGAACCGAACCGTACTGAACTTCACCATTCGAGTCCACCATTCGAGAGCTTTCTCGCCTGACTCGGAAATTAGAACGAGGCAAAACGTCATCATTCCGCTGTCGGATTCTTGTGGGGTTTGGATTCCATATAAGGAGACGCGTCTCCGCCATTTTCACTCCGGCATTGGAGAGTGTAGAGAGAGGACGTGTCTCTGTTCTCTCAGTGTCTGGCCATCAGTCATTCCAGTGACCAGGCAGTCACAGTGGTATACGCTGCTGCTATACAGTATGTACACTGCTGCCATATTATAATAATAATAACAACAACAACAACAAGTCCCTTGCAGTGTTGCTGTGTTGTGCTGCATCAGACCAGTGGTAGTAAAAATAATGGAGAACAAATTTGGAGGATAAAATAGGGAAAAATCAAGAACCACTTCCTCCTAGTGCTGAAGCTGCTGCCACTAGCAATGACATAGATAATGAAATGCCATCAACGTCGTCAGCCAAGGCCGATGCCCAATGTGATAGTAGAGGGTATGTAAAATCCAAAAAGCTAAAGTTCAGTAAAAAGACCTCAAAAAAGAAATTTAAATGGTCTGAGTAGAAACGTAAACTTGCCAATATGCCATTTATGACACGGAGTGGCAAGGAACAGCTGAGGACCTGGCCTATGTTCATGACTAGTGGTTCAGCTTCACATGACGATGGAAGCCCTCATCCTCCCGCTAGAAAAATTAAAAGAGTTAAGCTGGAAAGAGCACAGAAAAGAACTGTGCGCTCTGAGATGGTATCACAAATCCCCAAGGAGAGTCCAAGTGTGTCGGTGGTTGCGATGCCTGACCTTCCCAACACTGGACAGGAAGATGTGGCTTCTTCCACCATTTGCACACCCCCTGCAAGTGCTGTAAGGAGCACCCACAGTCCAGTTTCTGATATTCAAATTAAAGATGTCACTGTTGAAGTACACCAGGATGAGGATATGGGTGTTGCTGGCACTGAGGAAGAAGTTGACGATGAGGATTCTGATGGTGATGTGGTTTGTTTAAGTCAGGCACCAGGGGAGACATCTGTTGTCCGTGGGATGAAGAAGCCCATTGTGATGCCTGGGCAGACTACAAAAAAAGCCACTTCTTCCTTGTGGAATTATTTCTCCACAAATCTGGACAACAGGTGTCAAGCCATCTGTTGCCTCTGTCAATCTGTAATAAGTAGGGGTAAGGATGTTACCCACCTAGGAACATCTTCCCTTATACATCACCTGCAGCACATTCATCATAAGTCAGTGTCAAGTTGTGAAACTTTGGGTAAGAGCGTAAGCAGTCCACTGGCACCTAAATTCCCTCTTCCTCCTGTACCCAAGCTCCTGCAAGCCACGCCACCAACTCCCTCAACATCAACTTCCTCCTCAGTCAGGAACGTCAGTAGTCCTGCAGGCCATGTCACTGTTAAGACTGAGGAGTCCTCTCCTAACCGGATTCCTCCGGAGGATCCTTGAATGGTACGCCTGCTGTTGCTGCCGCTGCGGTTGGTGCTGCTGGGAGTCAATCGTCATCCCAGAGGGGAAGTTGGAAGACCACTTGTACTACTTCAACTAAGCAATTGACTGTCCAACAGTCCTTTGTGAGGAAGATGAAATATGACAGCAGTCATCCTGTTGCAAAGCGGATAACTGAGGCCATGACACTTATGTTGGTGTTAGACGTGAATCCGGTATCCGCCATTAGTGCAGTGGGATTTAGACAATTGATGGAGGTATTGTGTACCTGGTACCAAATCCCATCTAGGTTTCACTTCACTAGGCAGGCGATACAGAGAATGTTCAAAGACATCAGAAAAAGAGTCACCAGTGTCCTTCAAAATGCGGTTGTATCGTGTCCACTTAACCACGGACATGTGGACAAGTGGAACAGGGCAGACTAAGGACTATATGACTGTGACAGCCCACTGGGTAGATGTATAGCCTCCCGCAGCAACAACAGCAGCGGCAACAGTAGCAGCATCTCGCAAACGCCAACTCATTCTTAGGAAGGCTACACTATGTATCACAGCTTTCTGTAAGAGGCACACAGCTGACAACCTCTTACGGAAACTGAGGGACATCATCGCAGAATGGCTTACCCCAACTAGACTCTCCTCGGGATTTGTGATATCGGACAACGCCACCAATATTGTGCGTGCATTACATCTGGGCAAATTCCAGCAAGTCCCATGTTTTGCCCATACAATTAATTTGGTGGTGCAGATTTTTTTGAAAAATGGGTGTACAGGAGATGCTGTCGGTGGCCCGGTAAATTGCGGGCGACTTTCGACATTCTGCCACTGCGTGCCGAACACTGCAGCGCCAGAAAACACTCCTGAACCTGCCCTGCCATCAACTGAAGCAAGAGGTGGTAACGAGGTAGAATTCAACACTCTACATGCTTCAGAGGATGGAGAAGCAGCAAAAGGCCATTAAAGCCTATACATCCACCTATGATATAGGCAAAGGAGGGGAAATGCACCTGACTCAAGCGCAGTGGAGAATGATTTCCATCTTGAGCATGGTTCTCCAACCCCTCGAACTTGCCACACGTGAAGTCAGTTCAGACACTGCCAGCTTGAGTCAGGTCATTCCCCTCATCAGGCTTTTGCAGAAGCAGCTGGATAAATTAAAGGAGGAGCTAAGATGGAGCGATTCCGCAAAGTATGTGGGACTTGTGGATGGAGCCCTTCATTCGCTTTGCCAGGATTCAAGGGTGGTCAATCTGTTGAAATCAGAGCACTACATTTTGGCCACCGTGCTCGATCCTAGGTTTAAAGCAGTAGCGGCTCTTGCCATGGGCAAGCAGGCTTTTTGGTCGGAGTGCCGCCTCCCTGATGGCGCCGCCATGGCGAGAGCCGCTACAAATCCCCCCTCCCTCCCCGCTCCCCGGCTGCATTGAGCTCCGTGTGCGCCCACTGCAGCCGGCATCCCTGACTAATGCTAGAGGTCAACATTGACCCCTAGTGTCAGTGCGTCGCTGCTATGGGGGAGACGGCATGACGTCTCTCCCATAGAGAGGAGCCGGCGCCCGTAGACAGCAGCAGCAGCGGTCCGGAAGCAGGAGCGAGGCTGGTAAGTATTGTTTTTTCTCTTTTAGGGTTTGAAAGCGTTGCTACTACAGGGGGCACATACTGGGGGCACTACTACAGGGGGCATATACAGGGGGCACAGCTACTGGGGGCAGATCTACAGGGGGCACATACTGGGGGCACTGCTACAGGGGGCACAGCTACTGGGGGCAAATCAACTGGGGCACAGCTACTGGGGGCAGATCTACTGGGGGCAAATCAACTGGGGGCACAGCTACTGGGGGCACTACTATAGGGGGCACTGCTACAAGGGGCACAGCTACTGGGGGCAGATCTACAGGGGGCACATACTGGGGCCACTGCTACAGGGGGAACAGCTACAGGGGCCAAATTAACTGCGGGCACAGCTACAGGGGGCAAATCTACAGGGGGGCACAAGTACAGGGGGCACAGCTACAGGGGGCAAATCAACTGGAGGGCACAACTACTTTGGGCAAATCTGGGGGTACAGCTACTGGGGCATAACTGTGGCCACGCCCCTCACCTATGAAGCCACGCCCCTATTTTTATTGAACTGTTTTGCCACCGGGGGGGGGGGGGGGGGGGGGGGGCAGTGGAAACTTTCGCACTGGGCGCCACAAGGTGTAGAACAGGCCCTGGTTTAAAGCCTACGTTGCATCTCTCTTTCCAGCTGACATAAGTCTGCAGAGGTGCAAAGACCTGCTGTTGAGTAAATTGTCAACTCAAGCAGAACGTGACCTGTCAACAGCTCCTCCTTCAATTTCTCTCGCCACTGGGGCTGCAAGGAATAGGATAAGATTTCCTAGCACACCCGCTGGCGGTGATGCAGGGCAGTCAGGAACAAGTGCTGACATCTGGTCCGGACTGAAGAACCTGCCAACAATTACTGACATGTCTACTCTCACTGCATATGATTCGTTCACCACTGAAAGAATCGTGGAGGATTACTGTATATGAGTGACCGAATCCAAGTAGGCATATCAGACAGTCCGTATGTATACTGGCAGGAAAAAGAGGCGATTTGGAAGCCCTTGCACAAACTGGCTTTATTTTACCTAAGTTGCCCCCCTCCAGTGTGTACCATGAAAGAGTGTTTAGTGCAGCCGGTCACCTTGTCAGCAATCGGCGTACGAGGTTACTTCCAGAAAATGTGGAGAAGATGATGTTCATCAAAATTAATTATAATCAATTCCTCCATGGAGACATTCACCAGCAATTGCCTCCAGAAAGTACACAGGGACCTGAGATGGTGGATTCCAGTGGGGACGAATTATTGGTCTGTGAGGAGGGGGATGTACACAGTGAAAGGGTTGATGAATCAGACGATGAGGAGGAGGTGGACATCTTGCCTCTGTAGAGCCAGTTTGTGCAAGGAGAGATTGATTGCTTTTTTTTTGGTGGGGGCCCGAACCAACCAGTCATTTCACCCACAGTCGTGTGGCAGACCCTGTGGCTGAAATGATGGGTTTGTTAAAGTGTGCATGTCCTGTTTATACAACATAAGGGTGGGTGGGAGGGCCCAAGGACAATTCCATCTTGCACCTCTTTTTTATTTTTATTTATCTCTGCATCATGTGATGTTTGGGGCTAATTTTTTTTAAGTGCCATCCTGTCTGACACTGCAGTGCCACTCCTAGATGGGCCAGGTGTTTGTGCCGCCCACCTGGGTCGCATAGCTTAGTCATCCAGCGACCTTGGTGCAAATTTTAGGACTAAAAATAATATTGTGAGGTGTTCAGAATAGACTGGAAATGAGCGGAAATTATGGTTATTTAGGTTAATAATACTATGGGATCAAAATTACCCCCAAATTCTATGATTTAAGCTGTTTTTGAGGGGTTTTAAAAAAACAAAACACCCAAGTCCAAAACACACCCAAATCCGACGTAAAAATTTCAGGGAGGTTTTGCCAAAACGCGCCCGAATCCAAAACAAGGCCGCGGAACCGAATCCAAAACCAAAACCCGAAAAATTTCCGGTGCACATCTCTATATATACACATACAATGTATATATATATATATATATATATATATATATATATAGTAAATGTAATCCCACCAAGATCCTGATGATTGTGAGGAACCCTAGCGGAGAAACTACCATCTGCACATATGTACAGTGTTCATCCTTTTTATTTGTTTCCTCAGCTCCACAACAGAAGAGGGCTTCTGAACACGCTGCTTAAATGAATAACTGCTGCAGAGATTTCTCTCAAGAAGCAAACTTCACATTCAGAAATAACTTAAAAACCTTGCTTGTGGTGGGATCCGGTTAGGATCCTGACAGTTGGGATCCCACTTGTCATAATCCTAACGCCGGAATCCAGACATGTAATGGAATGCCAGCGCCGAAATCCAGACAAGGATCACAATCCCGGTACTGGCATTTCGGCACCCGGGATCCCAATTGCTACACTGCCTGGCCACCGGAGAGGTACTGTAAGCTGCAGCTGGAGGGGAGAGGTTAGGTTTAGGCTGCGGGGGAGGGTTAGGATTAGGCTGTGGCCAGAGGAGGTTAGGGTTAGGCTTCGTGGAGGAGGGGTTAGTTTTGGCACCATCAGGGAGGGTTAGGCTGAGGAGGCACAAGAAAAAGAATGGCCCATAACATTGATATGCACCTGTTAGAGGTTGGTCAGTCTATATAGGGCAAGCAGAGGCACTTTTCAGCCTACAAAGGGAGCTTGCAGGCCAAAGCGCAACATTGACTGCTAGCAGTCTACCAATACGCCAAGGCTCAGTGTGCACACACATAGGCAGAATTAGCGGGGATGCTTAAGACTGTAATGACAGGGGGCACTGCAGGTGGGGCAGATATAACATGTGCAGAGAGAGATAGATTTGGGTGGGGTGTGTTCAAAATTAATTCTAAATTGCAGTGTAATAATAAAGCAGACATTATTTACCCTGCACAGAAAAAATATAACCCACCCAAATCTAACTTCTGCACATGTTATATCTGCCCCACCTGCAGTGCACATTGGGGGTCATTCCGAGTTGTTCGCTCGTTGCCGATTTTCGCAACAGATCAATTAAGGCAAAAATGCGCATGCGCATGGTTCGCAGCGCGCATGCGGTTAGTATTTTAACTCAAAACTTAGTAGATTTACTCACGCCCGAACGAAGATTTTTCCTCGTTGAAGTGATCGTAGTGTGATTGATAGGAAGTGGGTGTTTCTGGGCGGAAACTGGCCGTTTTCTGGGAGTGTGCGGAAAAACGCAGGCGTGCCAGGGAAAAATGCGGGAGTGTCTGGAGAAACGGGGGAGTAGCTGGCCGGACGCTGGGCGTGTGTGTGACGTCAAACCAGGAACGAAACTGACTGAACTGATCGTTATTTGTGAGTAAGTCTCGAGCTACTCAGAAACTGCTAAGAAATTTCTTTTTGCAATTCTGCTAATTTTTCATTCGCAATTCTGCTAAGCTAAGATACACTCCCAGAGGACGGCGGCTTAGCGTGTGCAATGCTGCTAAAAGCAGCTAGCGAGCGAACAACTCGGAATCACCCCCATAGTTTTGCCCAACTGCTAACAAATTTGCTGCTGTGATCAGATCTGAATTAGGCCCTACGTCTGTTGTTTTGCTATTTTTTGTAACTAGTTTTGTGCAAGTTATACAACTTGCACCATATTACATCCGGCGAGTTGTATTTTTTAAATGGAAAAACATCTGGATGCGAGTTTGGAACATGAGAGTAATGGAAATGCAAGTTAAATGTTTGCATGTTCTCAATGCCTATTACATGTGTGAGTTTGCAAATTTAGCGAGTTAAGTGCTAAACTTGCACCTTTAATATACCTGCACCCTATTACATTTTGCCCCCATTGACTTTTCTTTTAAGCATTGCTACTGCCAACATTACTGTCCTGTTCTTATGTTACTACCCAGACAGAACAAATTACTTAACCATTACTATGTCAAGGAATTTTAAAATAAATCAATATCTGAAACTTGAATTACCTTACGTTAATCAGAGAAATGTGTTCTGCTTCAGATATACAGTATAATAATATGGCATTTATTTTATGTATTTATAGTGAATACTCATAAGCAGGGTCAGTGCTAGGGTTTTCAGTAAACCCACCCCCACCTGAAAACTATACATTTGTTCCCAGTATTTTAAAAACCAGCACCAGGCTCTTGAACTGGTCCTGGTTCCAAAAATATGGGGGAAAAAGGAAGTAGGGGTCCCCCATAATTTTGAAACCAGCACCGGGCCCCACTAGTCAAGGAGATAATGCCACAGCCAGGGAAAACATTTATATAGGTCCCTGCAGGCATGGCATTACCTCCCCCCCAACTAGTCACCCCTGGCCGGGGTTCCCTGGGAGAGTGGGGACCCCCCAATAAAGGCCTCCCAGGCACCCAAGTGCCCAGGGATGAAGCCCGGAGCTATAGCTGCCATCCCTGGGCTGCAGGTGGTGACTTTGTAGCTTCTTTGTGTAAACTACAAGTACCAGCAAGCCTCCCCGCATGCTGTTACTTGGAGAACCATAAGTGCCAGCATGCGGTGCATTAAAGGGCTGCTAGTACCTGTAGTTCCACAGTAAAATAAATATTTAAAAAACACAGGACACACACACATCATGACAGTACAACTTTATTAAAACATACTTGCACACTCACCACAGACCGCAAGGTTAATTGAGGTCACTCTTGTTGGTGACCTCAATTAACTTTGCAGTCTGCGGTAGACCGCAGGTTCCTACCATAGACTATAATGGGGATTTTTTCTCCCCCCAGTATAGCCTATGTTCTCCGCTTGACTAGCAGGCCGGGAGCGCACAGCCAATCAGGAGAGTGCTATGACGTGGCACACCCTGATTGGCTGGGGGGGTCTCCAAGTGACAGTAGTCATGAGGGGTCCCATTATTCTGGAAAAGGGGATCCATGTATACACATGACTCCCATTACTGTCCGCTGGTTTTGGTTGATATGTTTTTTTTTATATTATTTAACCCTTGGATGCCTACATGGATTTAAAAGGACCGATCTAATCTGGAAATAGGTGAGTATATATATATAAGGAGAGCTATGGTAGACTTACCATTGTAAACGCTCTTTCTGCGAGGTACATTGGGTTTCACAGGGAAGCATCGAGGGGGTAGAGTGGATCTTGATCCAGAGGCACCAACAGGCTAAAGCTTTAGGCTTTCCCATGATGCAATGGGGTCTCCTCTATAAACCCGCCTCAAGGCACTGTGAGCTCAATTTCGTTAACCAGTCCAATGCAGGAGCAGGTAAGAGAGAAGGTAGATGTTAGTCACATAGAACCACATTCTCACGACAGGAGAAGGGACCAGCGGCTAATGCCATACAAACCCATAGAAGCTAGGTGCGTCGGGACAGGTGCCCTGTGGAACTCAATGTACCTCGCAGAAAGAGAGCTAACAATATTAAGTCTACCATAACTGCAGCAGGTTACATTGGTTTCCACAGGGAAACATCAGGGATGTCCTAAAGCAGTTCCTCAAGGAAGCGGGTATGAGAACCCGGCATCCAAAGGAAGCATCCTGGGAGGCGAAAGTATCAAAGGCATAGAACCTAAGAAACATGTTCACAGAGGACCACGTAGCCGCCTTGCAAAATTGTTCTGCGGACGCGCCACAGCGAGCCACCCAAGAAGGTCCAACAGACCGAGTAGAATGGGCATTAATAGCAGCAGGAGCTGGGAGACCAGCCTGCGCATAAGCTTGTGCAGTTACCATTCCAATCTATCTGACCAAGGTTTGCTTAGTCGCAGGCTAGCCAATTTTGTGAAAACCAAGCAAGACAAAAAGGGAGTCTGACCTCCTGATAGAGGCAGTCCTCTCCACATATATACGGAGATCCCGTACCACATCCAAAGACCTCTCTTTGGAGGACAAATCAGAAGAGATGAAGGCCAGAACCACAATCTCTTGGTTAAGGTGAAAAGATGACACCACCTTATGTAAATAACCTGGTTCTAAGAACTGCCCGTCACAATGAAATATTAGAAAGGGTAGACGACAGGACAAAGCGCCTAAGTCCGACACCCTTCTAGCAGAGGCAATAGCCAATAAAAACAAGACCTTGGCTGTGAGCCATTTAAAGTCAACCGTCTCAAGAGGTTCAAATGGAGACTCTTGCAGGGCATTCAGGACAACAGCCAGATCCCATGGAGCCACAGGAGGGACAAAGGGAGGCTGAATCCATAAGACACCCTGAGTGAATGTATGAATGTCATGTATAGATGCAATTTTTCTCTGAAACCATACCGACAAGGCAGAGATGTGAACCTTGAGTGAGGCCAGACAAAGGCCTAAGTCCAAGCCTCTTTGCAGAAAAGCCAGAATTCTGGAAGTTCTGAATCTGTATGCAACATAATTCTTATCAGCACACCAGGTGAAGTAAGAATTCCAGATCCTGTAATAAATCCGAGCTGAAGCCAGTTTACAGGCTTTTAACAAAGTTTGGATAACTGCCTCAGAATCCTTTGGCTCTCAGAAGTGATGCTTCAAAAGCAACACTGTCAAAGTTAGCCTGGCCAGGTCTGGATAAAGACAAGGGCCCTGTACAAGGAGGTCTGGGCACTGAGGAAGTAGAAGAGGACGCTTTGTCGATAGACCCTGCAGGTCTGAGAACCAATGCCGTCTGGGCCACGCTGGAGCGACTAGAAGTGGAAATCCTCCTTCTTGTTTGAACTTCCGCAGGACACTGGGCAGGAGTGACACTGGAGGGAACATGTAGGGCAGGCGAAAGTTCCATGGAATTGCCAGTGTGTCCACGAATGCTGCTTGAGGATTCCTGGTCCTTGATCCGAAGACCAGAACCTTTATAAAAATTGCTTATTATTTATATATCCTCATCGATTTTCTTGCCTATATGAAACACTATCTGCTGAGTACGCCAGTGTGGAGAAAAAGGAGAGGACGTGGAGAAAGACCATTCTACTGTATGAGCTGTTACTCATCTTTTGTTTGGTATGCATATACAAATGCACTGGTTAAGGACTGATTGGTATACTTTAAACACTGAAGGCACAGATGCTTTATAACCAATGAACATATATATACATATATATATATATATATATACACACACACACACACACACACACACACACACACACACACTTGTATATAAAATGTGTATATAATCTGTGTATGTCTCATGAGAGAAATGCAGCTGATGATTGGTAATTTAACACTACCTGTAAGAAACAGTAAAGAAAGTAATTATCTTCCTCAACATATTAGCAGAGTGCTGAATAAAATTGCATACATACTGTACATGTGTTTTCCAAAGGAAATATAGTTGATGACCTGTAATTTAATATTGCCTGTCAGAAACAGAAAATTTATTATCTCTGTGAATATAAACAGCAGTGTGTTAAATAAAGCTATATAATATTAAATATATGTTCTTCACAAAGGGATCACAGCTAATGATCTGTATAATTAATCAAAGTATCTATACAGAAATGTATTAATACCTATTTTAGACATCAGACCAGGGAAATTGCCGAGTCTAGCACATCGGCAAATTCCCGGATCTGAGCTCCATGACCCTGGTCGGGAGAAGGGTCGCAGTCCCGGGACTTTTGCATTCAGACATACCAAAATCTCGGGTTGATGTGCGTTCATGTGCATAAACCCAGGATTTTGATACATGTCTGCAGGGCTCTACATATGCCAGAAGGACCATTGTTGTGGTGGGCTGGACAGTGGACACACAGAGAGCCGGGAAGACCGTGTATAGCTTCCAGCTATATTTTTACCTCTCCCTGCCGGAAGAGCCTGTTCCAAAAGAAAGAAGTGGGCATGCCGCTCGTCCACTTCCCCCTGATTCAAGGCATGCCGCCATGAGCAGTGTCTGCACACCCTGTTTTGCCCTCCCCCTGCCCTTAGTGCCAGTTCTAAAAGAGAGAGGGGTGGTGCCGCGAGTCTATGCCACCTGACTTGTGGCACACCCCCATTGGCAATGTCCATGCCACTTATCATGTGCATACACCCCCTTTCACGTGTGCGCATGCCGAAGGCACACATAAATGCCAGCACCAAAAAGAAGCCCTAGTCTGACCCTGCATGTCTGAAAGGGGTATAAGTGAATGCCAAAGGAACTGCTCACTAAAAACACAGCTGACATCAAAAGTTAGAGACTTAATAAATACAATAGAACACATTATTCACTTATTTAATAACAAACAAGATGGTAAAATATTGTTGAAATTACGGGCTGCATAAATAAGGAGATTATGCAGTATGAGTGCCCTTTCTAAAGACGTGATTAATCAGGAGACAGGAAATCACTGTGCAGCAGCGTGGATTATGCATTCATGAATACTTGAGAAAGATATATTTTGAAACATTGTGCCTAATAGTTTCCAATTTTATTGGAGACACACTGTATCCAAGTATGTTACTAATACTTTACTTTAAATTCTCACCGCTAATGGAAAATATCTGAATCTTCACAAATAAATAAAATACAGTAAGGGGAAGCACAGATTATAAAGTCTGTATAAAGTCTATAAACTGTAGAAGGTGATATTTTTCATTATATATAGTTGTGAGCAGGAACGCTGACAGCTATGCCAGGCCCAGGTACTGGGAGGAGGGCTTGGCCAATGCAGGGTGTGTGGCCAATCCCCCTCCTTAGGATATATAAAAAAAATTAGTTGGGAGAGCGGCTGCCGGTGCAGAAGTCACTGCTCTCTCTCCTAGCACCCAAGTGTCGGCGCTGTCCACTGGGAAGGGGGGGGGGGGGCAGTGGGACCCAGGCCCCTCCAACTGGCCTGGGTAAGAGTACCAGCTCCTCCCCACTCTTGGCACCACTGATTGTGAGACATAAATGAAGCACAAAATGATACACAATATTATTCATAAATATTACTTTAAAAAAAAAAAGAATTTACATTAATTAATACATGCTGAAGATCTATTAGTTTACAATATAATATAGCATATAGATTACAGCAGCCTTAGATTCTAGATAAAAATAACTGTAAACACTAATTTTCAGACTTCATTACACAATTCCATGATCTATAAACTTTGCAGATATACTGGGCTCCAATTTGAATGTTAATGCATATTAATGAAGGCTACATAGTTTATAATATTATATATTTGTGACTTTAGTGCACCTGTATCATTATTACTCTTATTTTTCTGGGTGTTTTTGTGTAACATAAATCCCAATGTAGTAAATAGAGCCATTGGAACCAGTGGCTTAGTTGTAGAACAGCAAACATATTTCATCATCAATGGGAAGGTGTCCACAAAGGACATGTAGGCAGCCATGCAAATAGATTACAAAGATAAGGGTCTTCTGAGGAGAATAAACCTCAAACATACTTTTTAAGGGACTAAACAGAGATTAAGAACATGAACTAATACATTGATAAGATGGTGTCCATTACCCAGCAATTAGCATCCGTTGCAGTCCGAGTAGATGACGAAGAAATCACTATGTCTATGTTGCAGAACTTGATATTTTTGGTAGTGACATTGGACTCAAATATTACTGCATTAACTACTGATATTATAAGGGTACAACTACTGCAATTCCAGGAGAAGATACAGATGTCATTATACTCAATACAGAACTTACTTCACAATTGCTGAGTGCATTTCATGAAAAATGTATGGTGAAATGTGATGATTAATGATGCTTCTTATTATTAATTGATGAATTGATTATGTCTTATTACAGGAATCCAATTAGCAGCGATAACATGATCCGCGATCACAGCTACAGTTATCACACCTATGTCCCGAGAAAACTGTTCATCACAGACTGCCCACTCCTGTTTTTCGCACCTATCCTATTCCAAAATCCAGAAAACAAGATTTGCATGATAATTCTAGCCGACAAAAGCAGAGATAAGAATAGGAGAAAATGGGGAAATCTGCCTGTACATCCAAAAAAGCCAAACTAATATAGGAAAACATTATAGATGTCTATTAGTGCCCAATATAAAACTATTTGGTGTAATTAAATTGGGTCAAATTATTGTTATATGCATTTTTTTAAATGTGAAAAAATTATAGAAAACATTTTCTCTTCAGCAAAATAAGTGCTTTCATTAAATTTGGGATACATAAAAATGGGTATAAGTATATATTTGGGTCATTTTAGGGGACTTTTAAAAATGAAACGGAGCAGATGTACACACTTGAATCAACGGAAATA
Source organism: Pseudophryne corroboree (assembly GCF_028390025.1). Lineage (NCBI taxonomy): Eukaryota > Metazoa > Chordata > Amphibia > Anura > Myobatrachidae > Pseudophryne > Pseudophryne corroboree. The sequence continues at coordinate 398,814,886 of NC_086446.1, forward strand.
CCACCACCTTTGCCAACACCACCTATACCACCTATTTTACAATCCCCAATACCAGACACCTGACCCACATCACCTGCAGCACAACCACCACAGGAGCAAGTCTTTTAGAGCAACTTTTTCACACATCAAGCCACTCAACTGGAATGGCTCAAAAAACAGGTGGAACATATGGGAAGGCAGATTCCAAGACACTTTTGTTAGAATCATGGAAGACATTCAGAAGCTTTATCAAAACTACCTCTTTATGTTTGACACCACCGTAAGAACACAAAAAAGTTTGTTGCGGCTGACGGAATCCCAAAACGAAGCAACAAGAGACTTAAATGTCACCATAGCAAATTTGTCCCAGCATCTGGTGGCATACCAAACTGAGCGGAACAGTAGCAGCTCTGGAGGAACAACCCCTCAAACCACCCCAATGACCTCACCTCAAAGGCAGACGTCCCACAGATGCACCTCCACTAGCCAGAGGGTGCAGTACTTTCAGAGGGCAGGAGAGGAGGGCATAAATGTGGACACCTACAGTATGTGTCATCTGTTGAACAGAGTTATTGATTACACTTTAAAATTGTCTTAACTTTGCATTTATAATAATTTTTGGTTTGCATTATACATTTTTTATGCTTGCATTAGACAACAATTTTATAAATTCAAAAAACACGTAATATAAAAAAAAATATTGTTACTTACAATAAAATGTAGTATGTGAATTAGTCTGTTTCTATGGCACCAATTTGGGTTATAGCTATTCAATGTACATACAGCAATTTTGAGTAATTTATGTTGAGAAGTGGTCCACAACAAATAAAGCCAGATATGGTGTGAGCAAATACACATTATGTATTGAAATATAGTGAAGTGTAAACAAAATGTGTTTGCTATGGACAACATATAAAAAAAAGAAAGAAAGATAAAAGTGTGTGACAACATTATTTATACAATACTATAACAGAAATTCCACACATTCAAACCATACATGATCTACAATATTTTTAAATACTTTGCATGTTTGATTTTATGGACACATCACTATATGTTTATGTTTTAAGGGATATTAGTGCTCCTCAATTACTTGCTGCCTTACCTACCTTGCTGTACTCAAACTGTCGCCAGATGGTACTCCACTACTTGCTGACTGTCTTCTTCATCAACATGTGGCAGATGTTGTTGAAGACACATGATGTGTAGAAAACAGCAGCTGAACACAAATTGGGCCTAATTCAGACCTGATCGCTTGCAAGTGATTTTTGCACTGCTGCGATCAGATAGTCGCCGCATACAGGGGGAGGGAATTTTAGCTGTGCAAGTGTGTAAACGCATGTGTAGCAGAGCTGTACAAACAGATTTTGTGCAGTCTCTGCGCAGCCCAGGACTTACTCAGCTGCTGTGATCACATCAGCCTGTCCGGGACCAGAACTGACGTCAGGAACCCTCCCTGCTAACGCATGGACACGCCTGCATTTTTTCCAGACACTCCATGAAAACGGTCAGTTGACACCCACCAACGCCTTCTTCCTGTCAATCTCCATGCGATTGCCCGAGCGAATGGGTCCGTCACACAAACCCATCGCTGAGCGGTGACCCGCTTTGTAACCCATCGTGCCTGCGCATTGCAGTGCATACGCATGCACAGTTTGTGCCTGATTGCCTGCTGTGCAAAAATGCACAGCAGCAATCAGGTCTGAATTACCCCCTTAGACTTTACAGCAAAAGGCCAACAGACTTATCCAGACATCGAAACCAAGATTTCAGTATGCCAAAACATCTTCCTATAAGCCCATACACACGGTGAGTTTCGGGCTATGCCCAATTCTCACTATGCGACAGGGGCTAGATCGGGACATAGTCAGTATCGCAAGCATATAATGAGTGTGCTTGCGATACTGACTATGCGTGATTTTGGCTAAGTGTCAATTTTTACTTTCTCTTCTATAGAGATAGTCAAAATTGACTTGCCTGCACAGTCTATCTATTATTGAGATGCCAACTGTACAGGACAGCGCATCGGTATTGAATCGGGATCGCAAGGTGACTTTCACCTTGCGATCTGCACTAACTTTTCTTACAATTTTGACTATATAGTCAAAATCGTAAGAAAAAATCTCACCGTGTGTACACACCATATCACAGATCAACTGACCTTATGTGCATGATTGTATATGTGTTAAGCAGGGGAGTTAGGAAGAAAATGGAGTCAGAAGCCAGGAGAAACAGCCATACCACACATCACCTAAATGACATCACCTAAGTGTAGTTAAAATTTGAAGAAAACATTTGCATTTAGATAAATAAAAAATTATATATATATATATATATATATATATATAAAATGTCTACGTACCCAGCAGCCACCCCCTCTGGCATTAGTCCAGTTTCATATTTTTTGTAGAGGGATGACTGGCTGATGATGACGGACTCATGACATGAGCCAGGGTAACCCACAACAACACACATTATTTTCAGATTTGCATCACAGGACACCTGCACATTGGTGGAATGTGCATGATGTCTATTTAGGTAGATGGACTGTTTGTGACTATGTAGTCTCAGCCCAACGTATGTGCAATCACGTCAAGAACATTGGGATTTCTGACAGTCTGATAGAAGACTACTCTGACTGCATGCCATTGTCACTTCTGGGTAAAGAAGCAGATCAAGGCATCTACATGGGGCTGAAATGTGTCCAGTACATTAGTAAGATACTGGGAGAGGGTGGACTGTGAGACCCCTATCACTCTGCCAGAGACAGACTGGAATCTGCCAGTAGCAAGAAAGTGCAACACAGCCAGGAGTTTATGCAGGTCTGAGATAGCGTGAGTGTGCTGTCTCAGGGTCTAGGTCCAGTTTGACAAGGTCATACAGATGGAAAATGTTGTTACAATTGAGCCAGAACATCTGTATGACTTCACCATCTACCAATGCATTCAGATTCAAATGCTCTCTAAAAAAATAGGCCTGCGCAGCCTCCGTGGTACCTGCACAACCTGCTGATCATGCACAGTTTCAGGACACCGGTTTCTTCCAGCCTGGTGGCAGAGTCTCAGGAAACCCACAACACCCATAAATGCAGCAAAACTAAGCTGCTCTGCCATTTTGCAATCAGGAAACATGATGCAGGGGAATTTATCCCCTTTTATAGGCATCATAATTGAGTTGTCAGTGATGGATAACTATGCGCACATGTCAAACACGCCCGGCAACAGCAGTTCTATTTGTGTTTAAATTCCATCCTTTAATGGCCAGATTTCAGTAATTTGCAGCCTCAAAGGCAAATACGAATCCTTGGTAAATTCCTGTGTTCTATAAAGTGTATGAGAAAAATTATCCATGATTGAGTGATGGTCTGTTTTGTTTGAACATGTCAGGGTGAACTCTGCCATGTTTTATGTTTAGTAAATTTATGAGATGCATTTTCGTCTGGAAATGCAATCTCGAATAGATTTGGGAGTTTAGTAAATTTATCCCATAATGTGATGAGCTGGGATAATTAGCTCTTTAGAGGAGTGTAATAATGCAGTGACTAGGTGCTTAATCAGGTTCCAAACACAATTTCTCTTGTAAAGAATTGATAATGAAGATTTTCTGGCAGCATAAATTAAATGAAAACAACAAACAGTTGTTCAGGGCACTGACTCATTTATGCGCCCCTAACTATAATTGGGCAGCTAGTCTGCAAAGTCTCTCACAAAAGTCTTAGTCCTCTCTCTCACAGGTTCAGTAAAAAAGCACCTGACCTACTAACTGTCCGTTTGGTGGTCTTCCCTGTCTCCTACAGGCTCAGACCCATGCCTCCTGACCCCCCAGTGGCTTTCAAGCACACTCAGCTCTGACTGGCTTTCCCAACCCCACTTGGGCTGGTTACACAGACCTCAGTCTGTCTTGACTGCAGCAGGCCTCAGCCTATCCTGACTGTCCTGACATGATGTCTCTTAATTATGTTAATGTGCATGACTCATCTGTCCAAATAACATCATGTTATTTACCAATCTTAAAGGTTAGACTGTCTAGACTCCAGGACTTGTTTACATGCCTCTATAAAAGTTATAATTGCATAAGTCTGTCCCTGTGTTATTGGAGCACCACAGTGCTTTATGGCTGTATAATACTAAGCTCAATAGAGATTAATACCTTATTGTATTTACTGCTGGTTTTTTTCTATCACGTGTATCCTGCAATGTTCAACAAAACCTGCTTGTCTTGTGAGCTAACCTCCTTGCTCACATCCGCTGCACATCTACCACCATGTAGGTATCTGTCAATAACATTGATGTTTTTGTTAGTGACCAACTCCCTTGTCACATGTTGCTGACACTGCTATTTACAACATACTGACTAGGGTGTGATACACACCAGTGGTCAGGATGCTGACAGTGGCAGCCAAATGGAGAGAATTCTGCTCCACGGGAGGTTTCTGTCCACCCTGAGCTCGCCTTAGGACACCTGCGTTATGGTTTGACAGGTATACCGCCCCAGTCAAACTCCCCACCTGCCACTGTAAGTTTATATTTAGCCTCCCCCAACTCTAACCCTCCCATCCCCCAATCGCAATCTAAGTCCTGATGGAGGGCGGTGACGGGGCAGCATTGCAGCATTTTGTGGGCAGCAGACCATTTGCAGGATGTCACACGCAGCCACTCCAACCCAAAACATTGCAGCCTGGTGACTACCTTAACAGCTAGGCTGCAGAGGCAGGGGGCCACCCTAAACATGCGTGTTTAGCGAAGCGCTACATTTTAGCAGGGAGGAATTGATATGCAGGTTGACCCTGAGCACACATCCAAGATATCAAAGGAATGGCTTCAGGACAACTCTGTGAATGTCCTTGAGTGGCCCAGCCAGAGCCCAGACTTGAATCCGATTAAACGTCTCTGGAGACTAACACTTCCCATCCAACCTGATGGAGCTTGAGAGGTGCTGCAAAGAGGAATGGGTGAAACTGGCCAAAGATAGGTGTGCCAAGCTTGTGGCATCATATTCAAAAAGACTTGAGGCTGTAATTGCTGCCAAAGGTGCATCAACAAAGTACTGAGCAAAGGCTGTGAATACTTATGTACATGTGATTTCTTAATTTTTAATTTTTAATGAATTTGCAAAAATCTCAAAAAAACTTTTTTCATGTTGTGATTATGGGGTATTGTATGTAGAATTTTGAGGGAAAAATGAATTTATTCCATTTTGGAATAAGGATGTGACATAAAATGTGGAAAAAGTGAAACACTATGAATACTTTCCAGATGCACTGTACATTTACAAGAGTACCATGGTCCTTATGTGTTTAAAGGGGAATATTAAAAATTATTAAGCAAGGATTTAACATTTACTTTGTTACATATTTTTTGACATAATCATCAGGCATACACAACTTTAATACCACCTCATTATATAACAGCACTATTTTTTCCTTGTATCGCCCTACTACATAACTATACTTGTATTTTAAAATGCTTTCATAGAATATTGTCACCAGACACCAGAGTTCCCTTCCCTTTCTCATACCGGAACATAAATTAGGATTTGGCTCCACTATCTCCAGAGCACGTATATTTGGGTTGACCTGAATTAATAATTATTTTAAACCAAAACTTAATGCTAAACTTTGGCTATAGTGAATTAACTGTTCATCGCCTATAATCTTATACAATATACTCAAATATAAACCTGTTCTCATATTATGACACTAGATGGCTATGTTGCACTAGTCTTTATTCTCCTTCGGAATACATTAAAGATCTCCTTGTGCTTCATCATAGCCTGTCTGAGCTGGGAATATAAGCATCTCATTTGCTCTTTGCATGGGAAGTGTATGGAATTGTAAAATTTTAAAACCCCAGTGATCCTTGGCATTTATAGATTCATTAAAATGTAATACAGGGATGTTATGGCAATATAGCACTGAAAGAGGACTGTTATTATGCCCTGACAAATTCGTAATGTTAACTGATTTAATTTAGTATGCAATGAAAATCAGAGGGCAATAGGTCACAAAATCTATCTCACATCTTCTGTCTGTTCTAGAAAAGGGATTGGAAATAGACTTGTAGTTATTGGATTTTTAACAGTAACCTGGCCTTTTAAAATAAGGGTGAACATTATTCTAGCAAAAACATATGACCTCATGTGTCAATATTTATTGAACAATAAATCCCCTTCAAAGTGGGCATTTTTAGGTGCACAATAATCCCTATTCATTATATCGAACCTTTCCTCATATATGGGCTGCTTAAGAGAAGAGGGGGCCCACACTGAGACTGCACAGGGGCCTCCTTTTCTCTTAAGCCACCAATGCCTATTAAAATAGACACAACTATATCTGGAATATTAAATGTGTTTGTCCAGAGAGAGCTCCCATAGGCTGTTAATTCAACTAGAGTGTTAACTTATACTTAATGACATGGTGGACCCTTCATACAATACTCTGAGTCTAGCGCAACAAATATGAAGAAAGAATTGCGGCAGGATGTAATGGAGTCAGAAATGACTGGAGATGCTGGATGCCGGCCGATCTCTGACTTTTTTTAAAGGGCCAATCACTTACAAGGCACCTCCGGCGTTCTCAGACTCCATTACATCCCACTGTTGATATAAAGAAATAATAATAATGTATCTAAAAATCCCCACTTTTAAGGGAATTTATTGCTTAATAAATATTGACATATTTGCAGTTCAGTAGACACACTGTGCCAGATTCTACTGCTTATGTGCAGGTCTCTGTAACCATGTAGCAGGTACCATATTCCTGGTGACTTTTCTACTGATCATGCATGAATCTCCAGGAAAATGGTCGCAGCACCATTTTCCCAGTGATATGTGTGATGCTGCTGCTGACATGGGGCATCTGGAGAGGAAAGTCTTTATACTCAATGATTATTCCTGAAATATCATCCCAATATCTCATCATAAAATAATTTAACATTTTTAGATTAAACATTATTGTATCTAATTTTACAATAAGGTCAACTACAATTATAGCAACAGTGTATGAACTCATATGACAATATTTATTAAGCAATAAGTCCCTTTCAAAGAGATACCAGTTTTAGGAGCACAAGTCTCCTTTAAGTGTTTCTATCCCATATTAAAATAAGAATTTACTTACCGATAATTCTATTTCTCATAGTCCGTAGTGGATGCTGGGGACTCCGTAAGGACCATAGGGGGATAGCGGCTCCGCAGGAGACTGGGCACATCTAAAGAAAGCTTTAGGACTATCTGGTGTGCACTGGCTCCTCCCCCTATGACCCTCCTCCAAGCCTCAGTTAGGATACTGTGCCGGACGAGCGTACACAATAAGACTCATACCAGCCACACCAATCACACCGTATAACCTGTGATCTGAACCCAGTTAACAGCATGATAACAGAGGAGCCTCTGAAAGATGGCTCACAACAATAATAACCCGATTTTTGTAACAATAACTATGTACAAGTATTGCAGACAATCCACACTTGGGATGGGCGCCCAGCATCCACTACGGACTATGAGAAATAGAATTATCGGTAAGTAAATTCTTATTTTCTCTAACGTCCTAAGTGGATGCTGGGGACTCCGTAAGGACCATGGGGATTATACCAAAGCTCCCAAACGGGCGGGAGAGTGCGGATGACTCTGCAGCACCAAATGAGAGAACTCCAGGTCCTCCTCAGCCAGGATATCAATTTTGTAGAATTTTACAAACGTATTTGCTCCTGACCAAGTAGCTGCTCGGCAAAGTTGTAAAGCCGAGACCCCTCGGGCAGCCGCCCAAGATGAGCCCACCTTCCTTGTGGAGTGGGCATTTACAGATTTTTGGCTGTGGCAGGCCTGCCACAGAATGTGCAAGCTGAATTGTACTACAAATCCAACGAGCAATAGTCTGCTTAGAAGCAGGAGCATCCAGCTTGTTGGGTGCATACAGGATAAACAGCGAGTCAGATTTCCTGACTCCAGCCATCCTGGAAACATATATTTTCAGGGCCCTGACAACGTCTAGCAACTTGGAGTCCTCCAAGTCCCTAGTAGCCCCAGGCACCACAAATAGGTTGGTTCAGGTGAAACGCTGAAACCACCTTAGGGAGAAACTGAGGACGAGTACTCAATTCCGCCCTGTCCGAATGGAAAATCAGATAAGGGCTTTTTCAGAATAAAGCCGCCAATTCTGACACGCGCCTGGCCCAGGCCAGGGCCAACAGCATGACCACTTTCCATGTGAGATATTTTAACTCCACAGATTTAAGTGGTTCAAACCAATGTGACTTTTGGAACCCAAAACTACATTGAGATCCCAAAGTGCCACTGGAGGCACAAAAGGAGGCTGTATATGCAGTACCCCTTTTACAAACGTCTGAACTTCAGGGACTGAAGCTAGTTCTTTTTGGAAGAAAATTGACAGGGCCGAAATTTGAACCTTAATGGACCCCAATTTCAGGCCCATAGACACTCCTGTTTGCAGGAAATGTAGGAATCGACCCAGTTGAATTTCCTCCGTCGGGCCTTACTGGCCTCGCATCACGCAACATATTTTCGCCAATTGCGGTGATAATGTTTTTGCGGTTACATCCTTCCTGGCTTTGATCAGGATAGGGATGACTTCATCCGGAATGCCTTTTTCCTTCAGGATCCGGCGTTCAACCGCCATGCCGTCAAACGCAACCGCGGTAAGTCTTGGAACAGACAGGGTCCTTGCTGGAGCAGGTCCCTTCTTAGAGGTAGAGGCCACGGATCCTCCGTGAGCATCTCTTGAAGTTCCGGTTACCAAGTCCTTCTTGACCAATCCGGAACCACGAATATAGTGCTTACTCCTCTCCATCTTATCAATCTCAGTACCTTGGGTATGAGAGGCAGAGGAGGGAACACATACCCTGACTGGTATACCCACGGTGCTACCAGAGCGTCTACAGCTTATTGCCTGAGGGTCCTGGACCTGGCGCAATACCTGTCGAGTTTTTAATCATGTGGAAGACTTCTGGGTGAAGTCCCCACTCTCCCGGTTGGAGGTCGTGCTGAGGAAGTCTGCTTCCCAGTTGTCCACTCCCGGAATGAATACTGCTGACAGTGCTATCACATGATTTTCCGCCCAGCGAAGAATCCTTGCAGCTTCTGCCATTGCCCTCCTGCTTCTTGTGCCACCCTGTCTTTTTACGTGGGTGACTGCCGTGAAGTTGTCCGACTGGATCAACACCGGCTGACCTTGAAGCAGAGGTCTTGTTAAGCTTAGAGCATTGTAAATGTCCCTTAGCTTCAGGATATTTATGTGAAGTGATGTCTCCAGGCTTGACCATAAGCCCTGGATATTCCTTCCCTGTGTGACTGCTCCCCAGACTCGCAGGCTGGCATCCGTGGTCACCAGGACCCAGTCCTGAATGCCTAATCTGCGGCCCTCTAGAAGATGAGCACTCTGCAACCACCACAGGAGGGACACCCTTGTCCTTGGTGACAGGGTTATCCGCTGATGCATCTGAAGATGCGACCCGGACCATTTGTCCAGCAGGTCCCACTGGAAAGTTCTTGCGTGGAATCTGCCGAATGGGATTGCTTCGTAGGAAGCCACCATTTTACCCAGAACCCTTGTGCATTGATGCACTGAGACTTGGCTCGGTTTTAGGAGGTTCCTGACTAGCTCGGATAACTCCCTGGCTTTCTCCTCCGGGAGAAACACCTTTTTCTGGACTGTGTCCAGGATCATCCCTAGGAACAGAAGACACGTCGTCGGAACCAGCTGCGATTTTGGAATATTGAGAATCCAATCGTGCTGCCGCAACACTACCTGAGATAGTGCTACACCGACCTCCAACTGTTCCCTGGATCTTACCCTTATCAGGGAATTGTCCAAGTAAGGGATAACTAAAATTCCCTTCCTCCGAAGGAATATCATCATTTCGGCCATTACCTTGGTAAAGACCCGGGGTGCCGTGGACCATCCATACGGCAGCGTCTGAACTGATAGTGACAGTTCTGTACCATAAACCTGAGGTACCCTTGGTGAGAAGGGTAAATTTTGACATGAAGGTAAGCCTCCTTGATGTCCCGAGACATCATGTAGTCCCCTTCTTCCAGGTTCGCAATCACTGCTCTGAGTGACTCAATCTTGAATTTGAACCTCTGTATGTAAGTGTTCAAAGATTTTAGATTTAGAATCGGTCTCATCGAGCCGTCCGGCTTCAGTACCACAACAGTGTGGAATAATACCCCGTTCCCTGTTGCAGGAGGGGTATCTTGATTATCACCTGCTGGGAATACAGCTTGTGAATGGCTTCCAAAACTGTCTCCCTGTCAGAAGGAGACATCGGTAAAGCCGACTTTAGGAAACGGCGAGGGGGAGACGTCTCGAATTCTAATTTGTACCCCTGAGATATCACCTGAAGGATCCAGGGGTCTACTTGCGAGTGAGCCCACTGCGCGCTGAAATTCATTGAGACGGGCCCCCACCGTGCCTGATTCTGCTTGTAAAGCCCCATCGTCATACTGAAGGCTTGGCAGAGGCGGGAGAGGGTTTCTGTTCCTGTGAACTGGCTGATTTCTGCAGCCTTTTTCCTCTCCCTCTGTCACGGGGCAGAAATGAGGAACCTTTTGCCCGCTTGTCCACGAAAAGACTGCGCCTGATAATACGGCGTCTTCTCATGTTGAGAGGCGACCTGGGGTACAAACGTGGATTTCCCAGCTGTTGCCGTGGCCACCAGGTCTGAAAGACCGACCCCAAATAACTCCTCCCCTTAATAAAGCAATACTTCCAAATGCCGTTTGGAATACGCATCACCTGACCACTGACGTGTCCATAACCCTCTACTGGTAGAAATGGACAACGCACTTAGACTTGATGCCAGTCGGCAAATATTCCGCTGTGCATCACGCACAGGGGCGGATCCAGAAAAAAATGACAGGGGGGGCACTGTGATTGGGAAAGCGTAGTTGTGGGGTGTGGCAGTGACGTGCGCTGAGGTGAGCATACCTCCCAACTTTCTTCTTCGGGGAAGCCGCGCGCGCTCCCGAAAAGGGGGTGTGGTCTACGAAAAGGGGGCGTGGTTTCGCGGGAGGACCCGCGATCGCGAGTCACGCCCCCGTTTTCGTCACTGAGGGGGCATGCCCAGCGCTCTGTGAGCCGCTGGCATGCCTCCTCTCCCTCTGTCTGCACTGAATAGACGCTGTGCGCATGCGCACAGCGTCTATTCACCGCTGCTCTGCTAAGCAGGGCAGCGGGTGACAGAGACTCCCAACTGCCCCCCCCCACTGCGGGACACTGCGGCCCGCGGGTGGGACAGCGGGACAGTCCCCAAAAAACGGGACTGTCCCGCGAAAATCGGGACAGTTGGGAGGTATGGGTGAGGCAGGTGAGTCAGAGCCTTTCCTGTCAAACTAACGTATATGGAAAATACAAAGAATATATTATAAATATCTTCTTTGTATCTAATCATTTTTATAGTCAAATCTTTGGAGTAAAAAGTCTATGGCAGGTGCCTATGGATGGACATCGCAAGCCCACCATCAAATGATCTTTCGATGCGAAAAAAGAATTAGATAGAAGAAAAAAAATCATATGATTAGCGCATGCGCAAAAAAAGTCCTGTTTGCGCATGCGCAACCCTCTGCAGTATGGTGGCTGGGGATCGGACTTGGGGCGGGCCCATCACTACACCATCAAATGTTTACCATTAGATGGCGGCAAACATCGGAGGGAAAACCCACTAAAATCACAACAAAACATCGATGGTTGCAAACCATTGTGATGTGATGTCCATCCATACCCCTGCCTACCTTTTCTGCACATCTCTGATCAAAGCTCACCAAATTTGCAGCAGTATCACCTGTGTATAATGCCCACATGTATATACTGCTGCACCTGTGTATAATGCCCACATGTATATACTGCTGCACCTGTGTATAATGCCCACATGTATATACTGCTGCACCTGTGTATAATGCCCACATGTATATACTACTGCACCTGTGTATAATGCCCACATGTATATACTGCTGCACCTGTGTATAATGCCCACATGTATATACCGCTGCACCTGTGTATAATGCCCACATGTATATACCGCTGCACCTGTGTATAATGCCCACATGTATATACCGCTGCACCTGTGTATAATGCTCACATGTATATACCGCTGCACCTGTGTATAATGCCCACATGTGTATACTGCTGCACCTGTGTATAATGCCCACATGTGTATACTGCTGCACCTGTGTATAATGCCCATGTGAACCCTTTGGCTCATATATTGTGTGTAAATCTGGCTCTGGTAGGAGCCAGTGCGTCCTCAGCCAGTTGCCTCAACGCACGTTACTGCTGGACAGAGGCTGCGGTAGGGGGATTGAAAGATCTCTCACCGGCTACTATGCCTCTTTAGGCTAAAATGAGTTTAAACCATCAGAAGATGCCGTAAACTAACGAACGTGAACAAATTCTGAAAAGCTTTGCTGATAATAATGGGGACTGCGATCTGTAGTGCTAATTAGCATTCAGCAAGAGATTTTGTGAAATCTCCTGTATTATGCTATTAGTATATAGCCACAAGCCATAAAATTATGCGGAAACTTCAGTTTCTACATCATTTTATGGTAAAAAGCTTGATACATAGGCCCCATAGAGTGTGAGTAAGTGCTCTATGAAACCACTACTAGCAGTAAAGTAAAATTGTTTAATTACTGTAGATATGTTTTGAATGCCATTTGCTAAAAGACAGAATTTGTCTAATTGTAAGCATTCAAATCTATATTTTATTTTAAAACACATACATTTTCCACCTGCTACAGTACTGTATATCACAACAAGTATTCTCCATTCTAAATATAAACATAGGTGTGCACAGGGGGGGTGCCAGGTGCGCACAGGCACCCCCTAATGTCTGGCACCCCGATCTCACATGCCTGATGCAGCGATTGCCGAACAGGCTGATTACTGTCCCCTCTGCGCTGCACCCTGACAGGACTGCATTACTGACCAGATGCCTGGGTTAATCAACGGTGCCACTGCCACCGGCTTTCAAACTCCCGACTCCACCTCCATGTACAAAAACAGTGTGATGTGACGTGATTACGTCATGCTGCTCGCATGCCCACCCGTCACACCCGCCACACGCCCACCTCTCTTCTTCTATGCTATGTCAACGCCAGCCACTGATGAGGATCAGCATGCAGCTCTTAGGAAGACAAATTCAATACTGACACGTCACTTGTTTTTCCAGCAGCGTCAGTACTAGTCTGCGACTGTCAGCGACAGTAAGTGGCTGACTTGAGAGTAAGCTGCTGCAGCTTGCAGGGGAAAGAGAGGGGGAGCCAGACCAGGCTGAGGAGGAGCAGTGTAATTGCAGTGAGTGCCATCAGGGGTGTTTGTTTGGTGCACACCACAACATCTGACAATGTATCTGCTTTATTAGGATTGGCATAAGGGTGGATATTTTATATTGCGTTGACCGTCAATAGATGGTGCTAAACACGCCCAAAAGGCGGTGCTAGACACACCCCTCCAACGGTGCACCCACTAATAAAATGTGCTGCGCACGCCTATGAATATAAATGCAGAGCACATGGATTTATTTAATAAACATTTTCCTGTATTTAAAATTCACAAAGATCTGTCATTAACGGTGATGATGTAAAGCTAATAACTGAATAGTAAGCCAAATAATAAAGCACATTCTTTAGAATATAAAATGGGTCCCTGCAATTTTTTTAAAATATGTGATGTTATATATTTACAATATCTATCAGAAAACAATAGGATTAATTATTTTTTTATGCTGTCCTTCTGTATCCCTGGCTGTCTCCTGTTTGTTTTATGTTGACCTGTTGTACTTTATTGCCTGGGTCAGGTCAGGAATGCGGCAGAGTTTAGGATTTTAGCCTGCACCTACAAAACTCACTAAAGCAGACTAGTAAATACATATCCTCAGAGCAGCACAGACACACATATAGTTGAACTTACTGTAGCTGCCGTGTGTGGGCAATAAGTCAATGCATGTTTATGTATTACTGGCACAGTTTCTGCAGCAGCCCGCCCCACATACTGGCTGGTGGGATCCCGTCTGTGTGTGACTGTGTGGAGCAGAAGGGAGAGGAGTTGAAAAGCATATGTTGGAATCTTCTTGTCTCCCTCTGCCGTAAATTGGAGCATTCTTTTGACCTCACCTTCTCTCCCGTCTCCACTCTTCCGATGACTGACAGGCAGCTGTGTCCGGGAAGCTTGCAGAGCAGAACTAAAGGAGGCTGAAGCTGCGGAGCTGCTGCTGAGCCTCTGACCATGCTGCTGCTGCAGATACTATTAATGCCGGCAGCAAGTACAATTAAAAAAAAAAAAAGCCTGAAAATGACAGGGGGGGCACGTGCCTTGGTGCCCCCTCCCTGAATCCGCCAATGATCACGCATATATAGAAATGCATCTTTTAAATGCTCTATAGGCAAAAATATACTGTCCCTATCTAGGGTATCAATATTTTCAGTCAGGGAATCCGACCACGCCAACCCAGCACTGCACATCCAGGCTGAGGCGATTGCTGGTCGCAGTATAACACCAGTATGTGTGTAAATACCTTTTAGGATACCCTCCTGCTTTCTATCAGCAGGATCCTTAAGGGCGGCCATCTCAGGCGAGGGTAGAGCCCTTACAAGCGTGTGAGCGCTTTGTCCACCCTAGGGGGTGTTTCCCAACGCACCCTAACCTCTGGCGGGAAAGGATATAATGCCAATAACATTTTAGAAATTATCAGTTGTTATCGGGGGAAACCCACGCATCATCACACACCTCATTTAATTTCTCAGATTCAGGAAAACTACAGGTAGTTTTTCCTCACCGAACATAATACCCCTTTTTGGTGGTACTCGTATTATCAGAAATGTGTAAAACATTTTTCATTGCCTCAATCATGTAACGTGTGGCCCTACTGGAAGTCACATTTGTCTCTTCACCGTCGACACTGGAGTCAGTATCCGTGTCGGCGTCTATATCTGCCATCTGAGGTAACGGGTGCTTTAGAGCCCCTGACGGCCTATGAGACGTCTGGACAGGCACAAGCTGAGTAGCCGGCTGTCTCATGTCAACCACTGTCTTTTATACAGAGCTGACACTGTCCACTCAGGTGTCGACCCCCTAGGGGTTGACATCACTATTACAGGCAATCTGCTCCGTCTCCACATTATTTTTCTCCTCATACATGTCGACATAAAAGTACCGACATACAACACACACACAGGGAATGCTCTGATAGAGGACAGGACCCCACTAGCCCTTTGGGGAGACAGAGGGAGAATTTGCCAGCACACACCAGAGCGCTATATATATACAGGGATAACCTTATATAAGTGTTTTTCCCCTTATAGCTGCTGTATAGTTAATACTGCGCCTAATTAGTGCCCCCCTCTCTTTTTTTAACCCTTTCTGTAGTGTAGTGACTGCAGGGGAGAGCCAGGGAGCTTCCCTCCAACGGAGCTGTGAGGGAAAATGGCGCCAGTGTGCTGAGGAGATAGGCTCCGCCCCCTTATCGGCGGCCTTATCTCCCGTTTTTCTATGTATTCTGGCAGGGGTTAAATGCATCCATATAGCCCAGGAGCTATATGTGATGCATTTTTTTTGCCATACAAGGTGTTTTTATTGCGTCTCAGGGCGCCCCCCCCCCAGCGCCCTGCACCCTCAGTGACCGAAGTGTGAAGTGTGCTGAGAGCAATGGCGCACAGCTGCAGTGCTGTGCGCTACCTTGTTGAAGACAGGACGTCTTCTGCCGCCGATTTTCCGGATCTCTTCTGCCTTCTGGCTCTGTAAGGGGGCCGGCGGCGCGGCTCTGGGACCCATCCAAGCTGGGCCTGTGATCGTCCCTCTGGAGCTAATGTCCAGTAGCCTAAGAAGCCCAATCCACTCTGCACGCAGGTGAGTTCGCTTCTTCTCCCCTTAGTCCCTCGATGCAGTGAGCCTGTTGCCAGCAGGTCTCACTGAAAATAAAAAACCTAAACTAAAACTTTCACTAAGAAGCTCAGGAGAGCCCCTAGTGTGCACCCTTCTCGTTCGGGCACAGAGATCTAACTGAGGCTTGGAGGAGGGTCATAGGGGGAGGAGCCAGTGCACACCAGATAGTCCTAAAGCTTTCTTTAGATGTGCCCAGTCTCCTGCGGAGCCGCTATCCCCCTATGGTCCTTACGGAGTCCCCAGCATCCACTTAGGACGTTAGAGAAATATAGAATTAACTATTTCCATACAGTTCTTCCCATCATACTGTGCAAAAATGTCCTCCCACAAATGAGACCATCTTGCTGGAACAGTCTACTCTATTTACAGATACACATACTGTCAAAATACCATAAATGATTTTGGATTATGCTTTTTTATCTTCTACATTTCTAATAATTCTCATATACAGAATAATTCATATATTTTAAATACTAAGTCAATTGGTTATTTTCAGTAATAATGTCTTGACCTGTGTTTTACTTAGAACAGAAAGGACTAACTAGGCAGGGAACGAAGCTGCTAGTAGCAATAGTAAATAAATGATCTGTACATTTTTTCAGCAGTATACAGAATGGCAGTGATACAAAATGGATTTCATACTTGCGAAATAATCCCCCAACCCATCAGAAAATGTAACATTTCATCCCCGGAAACACCACAATCTCTGTCCCCAAATCAACCCACTTCCTGAGACTGCATTAAGCATGTAATGTTACAAATGTGCACAGCACTTTTACAAATTACCTTTACAGTGCAGTGATACAGAATGGATTTCATACTTTTCCATCCTGCGTTGCATTCTGTATCACTGCACTGTAAAGATGGCCGTGATCTGTTGGTGCAGGGTCAAAAACTGGGGTGTAAGGTAGTCTTTTCAGGTGAGACCACGCCCATTTTAGCAAGGCCTTGCTTGTAGCCAGATTTGTGTTTTTTATATTTCTATGGGGGGGGGTTTGCGCATTTTTTACAATGCCAACAGGGGGGGGGGGGGGGGGTCATTTTTAAATCTCACACTGGGAGCCATGTTTCAAACAATGTATGAAATTATTTAAACACACAAGAATTAAACGAGGGGTATAGACAGTCCCAATGTTCCCTCTCCATCATGGATCACTTATGCATCAATAAGGATGAACTGTGCAGTATTTTAAGAAAGCACAGGAAATAAAGGAAAAGAGGTGATAATAAAGTGGTTATAGGGTGGACTCTGCGGTGTGTATTGCGTGACCGGCGATGAGGAGACCGCCAGTCAGCATACCGACTCCGGCATCCCTGCAGTGGAATGCCGGCGCGGGGGGGGCATGCGTAGCAAGCCCCTTGCAGGCTCGCTGCGCTTGCCATGCTGTGAGCTCGATGGTGACATGCAGTCGCCACGGGTTCCAATCTCACTCTATGGGTGTCATGGACACCCACAAGTGGAAATAGCATGAGATGTTGGGATTGTGAGGGTGAAGGATACAACGGGAAGTAATGTGACTGGTGGTCCCCTGACTGCAAGTCACATAACTACTAGAGATGAGCGCCGGAAATTTTTCGGGTTTTGTGTTTTGGTTTTGGGTTCGGTTCCGCGGCCGTGTTTTGGGTTCGACCGCGTTTTGGCAAAACCTCACCGAATTTTTTTTGTCGGATTCGGGTGTGTTTTGGATTCGGGTGTTTTTTTTAAAAAACACTAAAAAACAGCTTAAATCATAGAATTTGGGGGTCATTTTGATCCCAAAGTATTATTAACCTCAAAAACCATAATTTACACTCATTTTCAGTCTATTCTGAATACCTCACACCTCACAATATTATTTTTAGTCCTAAAATTTGCACCTAGGTCGCTGGATGACTAAGCTAAGCGACCCTAGTGGCCGACACAAACACCGGGCCCATCTAGGAGTGGCACTGCAGTGTCACGCAGGATGTCCCTTCCAAAAAACCCTCCCCAAACAGCACATGACGCAAAGAAAAAAAGAGGCGCAATGAGGTAGCTGTGTGAGTAAGATAAGCGACCCTAGTGGCCGACACAAACACCGGGCCCATCTAGGAGTGGCACTGCAGTGTCACGCAGGATGTCCCTTCCAAAAAACCCTCCCCAAACAGCACATGACGCAAAGAAAAAAAGAGGCGCAATGAGGTAGCTGTGTGAGTAAGATAAGCGACCCTAGTGGCCGACACAAACACCGGGCCCATCTAGGAGTGGCACTGCAGTGTCACGCAGGATGGCCCTTCCAAAAAACCCTCCCCAAACAGCACATGACGCAAAGAAAAAAAGAGGCGCAATGAGGTAGCTGTGTGAGTAAGATAAGCGACCCTAGTGGCCGACACAAACACCGGGCCCATCTAGGAGTGGCACTGCAGTGTCACGCAGGATGGCCCTTCCAAAAAACCCTCCCCAAACAGCACATGACGCAAAGAAAAAAAGAGGCGCAATGAGGTAGCTGTGTGAGTAAGATAAGCGACCCTAGTGGCCGACACAAACACCGGGCCCATCTAGGAGTGGCACTGCAGTGTCACGCAGGATGTCCCTTCCAAAAAACCCTCCCCAAACAGCACATGACGCAAAGAAAAAAAGAGGCGCAATGAGGTAGCTGTGTGAGTAAGATAAGCGACCCTAGTGGCCGACACAAACACCGGGCCCATCTAGGAGTGGCACTGCAGTGTCACGCAGGATGGCCCTTCCAAAAAACCCTCCCCAAACAGCACATGACGCAAAGAAAAAAAGAGGCGCAATGAGGTAGCTGTGTGAGCAAGATAAGCGACCCTAGTGGCCGACACAAACACCGGGCCCATCTAGGAGTGCCACTGCAGTGTCACGAAGGATGTCCCTTCCAAAAAACCCTCCCCAAACAGCACATGACGCAAAGAAAAAAAGAGGCGCAATGAGGTAGCTGTGTGAGTAAGATAAGCGACCCTAGTGGCCGACACAAACACCGGGCCCATCTAGGAGTGGCACTGCAGTGTCACGCAGGATGGCCCTTCCAAAAAACCCTCCCCAAACAGCACATGACGCAAAGAAAAAAAGAGGCGCAATGAGGTAGCTGTGTGAGTAAGATAAGCGACCCTAGTGGCCGACACAAACACCGGGCCCATCTAGGAGTGGCACTGCAGTGTCACGCAGGATGGCCCTTCCAAAAAACCCTCCCCAAACAGCACATGACGCAAAGAAAAAAAGAGGCGCAATGAGGTAGCTGTGTGAGTAAGATAAGCGACCCTAGTGGCCGACACAAACACCGGGCCCATCTAGGAGTGGCACTGCAGTGTCACGCAGGATGTCCCTTCCAAAAAACCCTCCCCAAACAGCACATGACGCAAAGAAAAAAAGAGGCGCAATGAGGTAGCTGTGTGAGTAAGATAAGCGACCCTAGTGGCCGACACAAACACCGGGCCCATCTAGGAGTGGCACTGCAGTGTCACGCAGGATGGCCCTTCCAAAAAACCCTCCCCAAACAGCACATGACGCAAAGAAAAAAAGAGGCGCAATGAGGTAGCTGTGTGAGTAAGATAAGCGACCCTAGTGGCCGACACAAACACCGGGCCCATCTAGGAGTGGCACTGCAGTGTCACGCAGGATGGCCCTTCCAAAAAACATTCCACAAACAGCACATGACGCAAAGAAAAATTAAAGAAAAAAGAGGTGCAAGATGGAATTGTCCTTGGGCCCTCCCACCCACCCTTATGTTGTATAAACAGGACATGCACACTTTAACCAACCCATCATTTCAGTGACAGGGTCTGCCACACGACTGTGACTGAAATGACGGGTTGGTTTGGACCCCCACCAAAAAAGAAGCAATTAATCTCTCCTTGCACAAACTGGCTCTACAGAGGCAAGATGTCCACCTCATCATCATCCTCCGATATATCACCGTGTACATCCCCCTCCTCACAGATTATCAATTCGTCCCCACTGGAATCCACCATCTCAGCTCCCTGTGTACTTTGTGGAGGCAATTGCTGCTGGTCAATGTCTCCACGGAGGAATTGATTATAATTCATTTTAATGAACATCATCTTCTCCACATTTTCTGGATGTAAC
Source organism: Pseudophryne corroboree (assembly GCF_028390025.1). NCBI lineage: Eukaryota > Metazoa > Chordata > Amphibia > Anura > Myobatrachidae > Pseudophryne > Pseudophryne corroboree. Next base: position 398,834,826 of record NC_086446.1, read on the forward strand.
CTCGTACGCCGATTGCTGACAAGGTGAGCGGCGGCACTAAACACTCTTTCGGAGTACACACTTGTGGGAGGACAACTTAGGTAGAATAAAGCCAGTTTGTGCAAGGGCCTCCAAATTGCCTCTTTTTCCTGCCAGTATAAGTACGGACTGTGTGACGTGCCTACTTGGATGCGGTCACTCATATAATCCTCCACCATTCTTTCAATGTTGAGAGAATCATATGCAGTGACAGTAGACGACATGTCCGTAATCGTTGTCAGGTCCTTCAGTCCGGACCAGATGTCAGCATCAGCAGTCGCTCCAGACTGCCCTGCATCACCGCCAGCGGGTGGGCTCGGAATTCTGAGCCTTTTCCTCGCACCCCCAGTTGCGGGAGAATGTGAAGGAGGAGATGTTGACAGGTCGCGTTCCGCTTGACTTGACAATTTTCTCACCAGCAGGTCTTACAACCCCAGCAGACTTGTGTCTGCCGGAAAGAGAGATCCAAGGTAGGCTTTAAATCTAGGATCGAGCACGGTGGCCAAAATGTAGTGCTCTGATTTCAACAGATTGACCACCCGTGAATCCTTGTTAAGCGAATTAAGGGCTCCATCCACAAGTCCCACATGCCTAGCGGAATCGCTCCGTGTTAGCTCCTCCTTCAATGTCTCCAGCTTCTTCTGCAAAAGCCTGATGAGGGGAATGACCTGACTCAGGCTGGCAGTGTCTGAACTGACTTCACGTGTGGCAAGTTCAAAGGGCAGCAGAACCTTGCACAACGTTGAAATCATTCTCCACTGCGCTTGAGACAGGTGCATTCCACCTCCTATATCGTGCTCAATTGTTAAGGCTTGAATGGCCTTTTGCTGCTCCTCCAACCTCTGAAGCATATAGAGGGTTGAATTCCACCTCGTTACCACTTCTTGCTTCAGATGATGGCAGGGCAGGTTCAGTAGTTTTTGGTGGTGCTCCAGTCTTCTGTACGTGGTGCCTGTACGCCGAAAGTGTCCCGCAATTCTTCTGGCCACCGACAGCATCTCTTGCACGCCCCTGTCGTTTTTTAAATAATTCTGCACCACCAAATTCAAGGTATGTGCAAAACATGGGACGTGCTGGAATTTGCCCATATTTAATGCACACACAATATTGCTGGCGTTGTCCGATGCCACAAATCCACAGGAGAGTCCAATTGGGGTAAGCCATTCCGCGATGATCTTCCTCAGTTGCCGTAAGAGGTTTTCAGCTGTGTGCGTATTCTGGAAACCGGTGATACAAAGCGTAGCCTGCCTAGGAAAGAGTTGGCGTTTGCGAGATGCTGCTACTGGTGCCGCCGCTGCTGTTCTTGCGGCGGGAGTCCATACATCTACCCAGTGGGCTGTCACAGTCATATAGTCCTGACCCTGCCCTGCTCCACTTGTCCACATGTCCGTGGTTAAGTGGACATTGGGTACAGCTGCATTTTTTAGGACACTGGTGACTCTTTTTCTGAGGTCTGTGTACATTTTCGGTATCGCCTGCCTAGAGAAATGGAACCTAGATGGTATTTGGTACCGGGGACACAGTACCTCCAACAAGTCTCTAGTTGGCTCTGCAGTAATGATGGATACCGGAACCACGTTTCTCACCACCCAGGATGCCAAGGCCTCAGTTATCCGCTTTGCAGTAGGATGACTGCTGTGATATTTCATCTTCCTCGCAAAGGACTGTTGGACAGTCAATTGCTTGGTGGAAGTAGTAAAAGTGGTCTTACGACTTCCCCTCTGGGATGACCATCGACTCCCAGCAGCAACAACAGCAGCGCCAGCAGCAGTAGGCGTTACACGCAAGGATGCATCGGAGGAATCCCAGGCAGGAGAGGAATCGTCAGAATTGCCAGTGACATGGCCTGCAGGACTATTGGCATTCCTGGGGAAGGAGGAAATTGACACTGAGGGAGTTGGTGGGGTGGTTTGCGTGAGCTTGGTTACAAGTGGAAGGGATTTACTGGTCAGTGGACTGCTTCCGCTGTCACCCAAAGTTTTTGAACTTGTCACTGACTTATTATGAATGCGCTGCAGGTGACGTATAAGGGAGGATGTTCCGAGGTGGTTAACGTCCTTACCCCTACTTATTACAGCTTGACAAAGGCAACACATGGCTTGACACCTGTTGTCCGCATTTCTGTTGAAATACTTCCACACCGAAGAGCTGATTTTTTTGGTATTTTCACCAGGCATGTCAGTGGCCATATTCCTCCCACGGACAACAGGTGTCTCCCCGGGTGCCTGACTTAAACAAACCACCTCACCATCAGAATCCTCCTGGTCAATTTCCTCCCCAGCGCCAGCAACACCCATATCCTCCTCATCCTGGTGTACTTCAACACTGACATCTTCAATCTGACTATCAGGAACTGGACTGCGGGTGCTCCTTCCAGCACTTGCAGGGGGCGTGCAAATGGTGGAAGGCGCATGCTCTTCACGTCCAGTGTTGGGAAGGTCAGGCATCGCAACCGACACAATTGGAGTCGGACTCTCCTTGTGGATTTGGGATTTCGAAGAACGCACAGTTCTTTGCGGTGCTACTGCTTTTGCCAGCTTGAGTCTTTTCATTTTTCTAGCGAGAGGCTGAGTGCTTCCATCCTCATGTGAAGCTGAACCACTAGCCATGAACATAGGCCAGGGCCTCAGCCGTTCCTTGCCACTCCGTGTGGTAAATGGCATATTGGCAAGTTTACGCTTCTCCTCCGACAATTTTATTTTAGGTTTTGGAGTCCTTTTTTTACTGATATTTGGTGTTTTGGATTTGACATGCTCTGTACTATGACATTGGGCATCGGCCTTGGCAGACGATGTTGCTGGCATTTCATCGTCTCGGCCATGACTAGTGGCAGCAGCTTCAGCACGAGGTGGAAGTGGATCTTGATCTTTCCCTAATTTTGAAACCTCAACATTTTTGTTCTCCATATTTTAATAGGCACAACTAAAAGGCACCTCAGGTAAACAATGGAGATGGATGGATACTAGTATACTTATGGATGGACTGCCGAGTGCCGACACAGAGGTAGCTACAGCCGTGGACTAATGTACTGTGTCTGCTGCTAATATAGACTGGATGATAATGATATGAAATCAATATATATATGTATGTATATATAATATCACTAGTACTGCAGCCGGACAGGTAGATAATATATTTATTAGGTAATGATGACTGATGACGGACCTGCTGGACACTGTCAGCTCAGCAGCACCGCAGACTGCTACAGTAAGCTACTATACTATAGTAGTATGTACAAAGATGAAAGAAAAAAAAAAAACCACGGGTAGGTGGTATACAATTATGGATGGACTGCCGAGTGCCGACACAGAGGTAGCTACAGCCGTGGACTGCCGTACTGTGTCTGCTGCTAATATAGACTGGATGATAATGATATGAAATCAATATATATATGTATGTATATATAATATCACTAGTACTGCAGCCGGACAGGTAGATAATATATTTATTAGGTAATGATGACTGATGACGGACCTGCTGGACACTGTCAGCTCAGCAGCACCGCAGACTGCTACAGTAAGCTACTATACTATAGTAGTATGTACAAAGAAGAAAGAACAAAAAAAACCACGGGTAGGTGGTATACAATTATGGATGGACTGCCGAGTGCCGACACAGAGGTAGCTACAGCCGTGGACTAACGTACTGTGTCTGCTGCTAATATAGACTGGATGATAATGATATGAAATCAATATATATATGTATGTATATATAATATCACTAGTACTGCAGCCGGACAGGTAGATAATATATTTATTAGGTAATGATGACTGATGACGGACCTGCTGGACACTGTCAGCTCAGCAGCACCGCAGACTGCTACAGTAAGCTACTATACTATAGTAGTATGTACAAAGAAGAAAGAAAAAAAAAAACCACGGGTAGGTGGTATACAATTATGGATGGACTGCCGAGTGCCGACACAGAGGTAGCTACAGCCGTGGACTAACGTACTGTGTCTGCTGCTAATATAGACTGGATGATAATGATATGAAATCAATATATATATGTATGTATATATAATATCACTAGTAGAGATGAGCGCCTGAAATTTTTCGGGTTTTGTGTTTTGGTTTTGGGTTCGGTTCCGCGGCCGTGTTTTGGGTTCGAACGCGTTTTGGCAAAACCTCACCGAATTATTTTTGTCGGATTCGGGTGTGTTTTGGATTCGGGTGTTTTTTTCCAAAAACACTAAAAAACAGCTTAAATCATAGAATTTGGGGGTCATTTTGATCCCAAAGTATTATTAACCTCAAAAACCATAATTTACACTCATTTTCAGTCTATTCTGAATACCTCACACCTCACAATATTATTTTTAGTCCTAAAATTTGCACCGAGGTCGCTGTGTGAGTAAGATAAGCGACCCTAGTGGCCGACACAAACACCGGGCCCATCTAGGAGTGGCACTGCAGTGTCACGCAGGATGTCCCTTCCAAAAAACCCTCCCCAAACAGCACATGACGCAAAGAAAAAAAGAGGCGCAATGAGGTAGCTGTGTGAGTAAGATTAGCGACCCTAGTGGCCGACACAAACACCGGGCCCATCTAGGAGTGGCACTGCAGTGTCACGCAGGATGGCCCTTCCAAAAAACCCTCCCCAAACAGCACATGACGCAAAGAAAAAAAGAGGCGCAATGAGGTAGCTGTGTGAGTAAGATTAGCGACCCTAGTGGCCGACACAAACACCGGGCCCATCTAGGAGTGGCACTGCAGTGTCACGCAGGATGGCCCTTCCAAAAAACCCTCCCCAAACAGCACATGACGCAAAGAAAAAAAGAGGCGCAATGAGGTAGCTGACTGTGTGAGTAAGATTAGCGACCCTAGTGGCCGACACAAACACCGGGCCCATCTAGGAGTGGCACTGCAGTGTCACGCAGGATGTCCCTTCCAAAAAACCCTCCCCAAACAGCACATGCCGCAAAGAAAAAAAGAGGCGCAATGAGGTAGCTGTGTGAGTAAGATTAGCGACCCTAGTGGCCGACACAAACACCGGGCCCATCTAGGAGTGGCACTGCAGTGTCACGCAGGATGTCCCTTCCAAAAAACCCTCCCCAATCAGCACATGATGCAAAGAAAAAGAAAAGAAAAAAGAGGTGCAAGATGGAATTATCCTTGGGCCCTCCCACCCACCCTTATGTTGTATAAACAAAACAGGACATGCACACTTTAACCAACCCATCATTTCAGTGACAGGGTCTGCCACACGACTGTGACTGATATGACGGGTTGGTTTGGACCCCCCCCAAAAAAGAAGCAATTAATCTCTCCTTGCACAAACTGGCTCTACAGAGGCAAGATGTCCACCTCATCTTCACCCTCCGATATATCACCGTGTACATCCCCCTCCTCACAGATTATCAATTCGTCCCCACTGGAATCCACCATCTCAGCTCCCTGTGTACTTTGTGGAGGCAATTGCTGCTGGTCAATGTCTCCGCGGAGGAATTGATTATAATTCATTTTAATGAACATCATCTTCTCCACATTTTCTGGATGTAACCTCGTACGCCGATTGCTGACAAGGTGAGCGGCGGCACTAAACACTCTTTCGGAGTACACACTTGTGGGAGGGCAACTTAGGTAGAATAAAGCCAGTTTGTGCAAGGGCCTCCAAATTGCCTCTTTTTCCTGCCAGTATAAGTACGGACTGTGTGACGTGCCTACTTGGATGCGGTCACTCATATAATCCTCCACCATTCTATCAATGTTGAGAGAATCATATGCAGTGACAGTAGACGACATGTCCGTAATCGTTGGCAGGTCCTTCAGTCCGGACCAGATGTCAGCATCAGCAGTCGCTCCAGACTGCCCTGCATCACCGCCAGCGGGTGGGCTCGGAATTCTGAGCCTTTTCCTCGCACCCCCAGTTGCGGGAGAATGTGAAGGAGGAGATGTTGACAGGTCGCGTTCCGCTTGACTTGACAATTTTGTCACCAGCAGGTCTTTCAACCCCAGCAGACCTGTGTCTGCCGGAAAGAGAGATCCAAGGTAGGCTTTAAATCTAGGATCGAGCACGGTGGCCAAAATGTAGTGCTCTGATTTCAACAGATTGACCACCCGTGAATCCTTGTTAAGCGAATTAAGGGCTGCATCCACAAGTCCCACATGCCTAGCGGAATCGCTCCGTGTTAGCTCCTTCTTCAATGCCTCCAGCTTCTTCTGCAAAAGCCTGATGAGGGGAATGACCTGACTCAGGCTGGCAGTGTCTGAACTGACTTCACGTGTGGCAAGTTCAAAGGGCATCAGAACCTTGCACAACGTTGAAATCATTCTCCACTGCACTTGAGACAGGTGCATTCCATCTCCTATATCGTGCTCAATTGTATAGGCTTGAATGGCCTTTTGCTGCTCCTCCAACCTCTGAAGCATATAGAGGGTTGAATTCCACCTCGTTACCACTTCTTGCTTCAGATGATGGCAGGGCAGGTTCAGTAGTTTTTGGTGGTGCTCCAGTCTTCTGTACGTGGTGCCTGTACGCCGAAAGTGTCCCGCAATTTTTCTGGCCACCGACAGCATCTCTTGCACGCCCCTGTCGTTTTTTAAAAAATTCTGCACCACCAAATTCAAGGTATGTGCAAAACATGGGACGTGCTGGAATTTGCCCATATTTAATGCACACACAATATTGCTGGCGTTGTCCGATGCCACAAATCCACAGGAGAGTCCAATTGGGGTAAGCCATTCCGCGATGATCTTCCTCAGTTGCCGTAAGAGGTTTTCAGCTGTGTGCGTATTCTGGAAAGCGGTGATACAAAGCGTAGCCTGCCTAGGAAAGAGTTGGCGTTTGCGAGATGCTGCTACTGGTGCCGCCGCTGCTGTTCTTGCGGCGGGAGTCCATACATCTACCCAGTGGGCTGTCACAGTCATATAGTCCTGACCCTGCCCTGCTCCACTTGTCCACATGTCCGTGGTTAAGTGGACATTGGGTACAACTGCATTTTTTAGGAGACTGGTGAGTCTTTTTCTGACGTCCGTGTACATTCTCGGTATCGCCTGCCTAGAGAAGTGGAACCTAGATGGTATTTGGTAACGGGGGCACACTGCCTCAATAAATTGTCTAGTTCCCTGTGAACTAACGGCGGATACCGGACGCACGTCTAACACCAACATAGTTGTCAAGGACTCAGTTATCCGCTTTGCAGTAGGATGACTGCTGTGATATTTCATCTTCCTCGCAAAGGACTGTTGAACAGTCAATTGCTTACTGGAAGTAGTACAAGTGGGCTTACGACTTCCCCTCTGGGATGACCATCGACTCCCAGCGGCAACAACAGCAGCGCCAGCAGCAGTAGGCGTTACACGCAAGGATGCATCGGAGGAATCCCAGGCAGGAGAGGACTCGTCAGACTTGCTAGTGACATGGCCTGCAGGACTATTGGCATTCCTGGGGAAGGAGGAAATTGACACTGAGGGAGTTGGTGGGGTGGTTTGCGTGAGCTTGGTTACAAGAGGAAGGGATTTACTGGTCAGTGGACTGCTTCCGCTGTCACCCAAAGTTTTTGAACATGTCACTGACTTATTATGAATGCGCTGCAGGTGACGTATAAGGGAGGATGTTCCGAGGTGGTTAACGTCCTTACCCCTACTTATTACAGCTTGACAAAGGGAACACACGGCTTGACACCTGTTGTCCGCATTTCTGGTGAAATACCTCCACACCGAAGAGCTGATTTTTTTGGTATTTTCACCTGGCATGTCAACGGCCATATTCCTCCCACGGACAACAGGTGTCTCCCCGGGTGCCTGACTTAAACAAACCACCTCACCATCAGAATCCTCCTGGTCAATTTCCTCCCCAGCGCCAGCAACACCCATATCCTCCTCATCCTGGTGTACTTCAACACTGACATCTTCAATCTGACTATCAGGAACTGGACTGCGGGTGCTCCTTCCAGCACTTGCAGGGGGCATGCAAATAGTGGAAGGCGCATGCTCTTCACGTCCAGTGTTGGGAAGGTCAGGCATCGCAAACGACACAATTGGACTCTCCTTGTGGATTTGGGATTTCAAAGAACGCACAGTTCTTTGCGGTGCTTTTGCCAGCTTGAGTCTTTTCAGTTTTCTAGCGAGAGGCTGAGTGCTTCCATCCTCATGTGAAGCTGAACCACTAGCCATGAACATAGGCCAGGGCCTCAGCCGTTCCTTGCCACTCCGTGTGGTAAATGGCATATTGGCAAGTTTACGCTTCTCCTCCGACAATTTTATTTTAGGTTTTGGAGTCCTTTTTTTTCTGATATTTGGTGTTTTGGATTTGACATGCTCTGTACTATGACATTGGGCATCGGCCTTGGCAGACGACGTTGCTGGCATTTCATCGTCTCGGCCATGACTAGTGGCAGCAGCTTCAGCACGAGGTGGAAGTGGATCTTGATCTTTCCCTAATTTTGGAACCTCAACTTTTTTGTTCTCCATATTTTATAGGCAGAACTAAAAGGCACCTCAGGTAAACAATGGAGATGGATGGATTGGATACTAGTATACAATTATGGACGGACTGCCACGGTTAGGTGGTATAAAAAAACCACGGTTAGGTGGTATATATTATAATAATAATACAATTATGGATGGACGGACTGCCTGCCGACTGCCGACACAGAGGTAGCCACAGCCGTGAACTACCGCACTGTACACTGGTTGATAAAGAGATAGTAGTATACTCGTAACAATTAGGATGACACTATGACGGTATAAAGAATGAAAAAAAAACCACGGTTAGGTGGTAGGTATATAATAATAAATAATACAATTCTGGTCGGACGGACTGCCTGCCGTGTGCCGACACAGAGGTAGCCACAGCCGTGAACTACCGCACTGTACACTGGTTGATAAAGAGATAGTAGTATACTCGTAACAATTAGGATGACACTATGACGGTATAAAGAATGAAAAAAAAACCACGGTTAGGTGGTAGGTATATAATAATAAATAATACAATTCTGGTCGGACGGACTGCCTGCCGTGTGCCGACACAGAGGTAGCCACAGCCGTGAACTACCGCACTGTACACTGGTTGATAAAGAGATAGTAGTATACTCGTAACAATTAGGATGACACTATGACGGTATAAAGAATGAAAAAAAAACCACGGTTAGGTGGTAGGTATATAATAATAAATAATACAATTCTGGTCGGACGGACTGCCTGCCGTGTGCCGACACAGAGGTAGCCACAGCCGTGAACTACCGCACTGTACACTGGTTGATAAAGAGATAGTAGTATACTCGTAACAATTAGGATGACACTATGACGGTATAAAGAATGAAAAAAAAACCACGGTTAGGTGGTAGGTATATAATAATAAATAATACAATTCTGGTCGGACGGACTGCCTGCCGTGTGCCGACACAGAGGTAGCCACAGCCGTGAACTACCGCACTGTACTGTGTCTGCTGCTAATATAGACTGGTTGATATTTAAAGAGATATTAGTAGTATACAACAATACTATACTGGTGGTCAGGCACTGGTCACCACTCCTGCAGCAAAAGTGTGCACTGTTAATTAATATAATTGTACTCCTGGCTCCTGCTAACAACCTGCAGTGCTCCCCAGTCTCCCCCACAATTAATTATAAGCTTTTAATTTATACATTGATGACTGTGCAGCACACTGGGCTGAGCTGAGTGCACACAGACTGAGTCACACTGTGTGACTGACTGTGCTGTGTATCGTTTTTTTTTTCAGGCAGAGAACGGATATAGCAGAGAGAAGTGAACGGATATATTATATTAAATAAAAGTTAACTAGCAACTGCACTGGTCACTGACTGTGGTAAACTAACTCTGTCTGCGACTCTGCACAATCTCTCTCTATCTAATCTATCTATCTCTATTCTAATGGAGAGGACGCCAGACACGTCCTCTCCCTATCAATCTCAATGCACGAGTGAAAATGGCGGCGACGCGCGGCTCCTTATATAGAATCCGAGTCTCGCGATAGAATCCGAGCCTCGCGAGAATCCGACAGCGTCATGATGACGTTCGGGCGCGCTCGGGTTAACCGAGCAAGGCGGGAAGATCCGAGTCGCTCGGACCCGTGGAAAAAAAAGTGAAGTTCGTGCGGGTTCGGATTCAAAGAAACCGAACCCGCTCATCTCTAATCACTAGTACTGCAGCCGGACAGGTAGATAATATATTTATTAGGTAATGATGACTGATGACGGACCTGCTGGACACTGTCAGCTCAGCAGCACCGCAGACTGCTACAGTAAGCTACTATACTATAGTAGTATGTACAAAGAAGAAAGAAAAAAAAAACACGGGTAGGTGGTATACAATTATGGATGGACTGCCGAGTGCCGACACAGAGGTAGCTACAGCCGTGGACTACCGTACTGTGTCTGCTGCTAATATAGACTGGATGATAATGATATGAAATCAATATATATATGTATGTATATATAATATCACTAGTACTGCAGCCGGACAGGTAGATAATATATTTATTAGGTAATGATGACTGATGACGGACCTGCTGGACACTGTCAGCTCAGCAGCACCGCAGACTGCTACAGTAAGCTACTATACTATAGTAGTATGTACAAAGAAGAAAGAAAAAAAAAACCACGGGTAGGTGGTATACAATTATGGATGGACTGCCGAGTGCCGACACAGAGGTAGCTACAGCCGTGGACTAACGTACTGTGTCTGCTGCTAATATAGACTGGATGATAATGATATGAAATCAATATATATATGTATGTATATATAATATCACTAGTACTGCAGCCGGACAGGTAGATAATATATTTATTAGGTAATGATGACTGATGACGGACCTGCTGGATACTGTCAGCTCAGCAGCACCGCAGACTGCTACAGTAAGCTACTATACTATAGTAGTATGTACAAAGAAGAAAGAAAAAAAAAACCACGGGTAGGTGGTATACAATTATGGATGGACTGCCGAGTGCCGACACAGAGGTAGCTACAGCCGTGGACTACCGTATTGTGTCTGCTGCTAATATAGACTGGATGATAATGATATGAAATCAATATATATATGTATGTATATATAATATCACTAGTACTGCAGCCGGACAGGTAGATAATATATTTATTAGGTAATGATGACTGATGACGGACCTGCTGGACACTGTCAGCTCAGCAGCACCGCAGACTGCTACAGTAAGCTACTATACTATAGTAGTATGTACAAAGAAGAAAGAAAAAAAAAAAAACACGGGTAGGTGGTATACAATTATGGATGGACTGCCGAGTGCCGACACAGAGGTAGCTACAGCCGTGGACTAACGTACTGTGTCTGCTGCTAATATAGACTGGATGATAATGATATGAAATCAATATATATATGTATGTATATATAATATCACTAGTACTGCAGCCGGACAGGTAGATAATATATTTATTAGGTAATGATGACTGATGACGGACCTGCTGGACACTGTCAGCTCAGCAGCACCGCAGACTGCTACAGTAAGCTACTATACTATAGTAGTATGTACAAAGAAGAAAGAAAAAAAAAAAACACGGGTAGGTGGTATACAATTATGGATGGACTGCCGAGTGCCGACACAGAGGTAGCTACAGCCGTGGACTAACGTACTGTGTCTGCTGCTAATATAGACTGGATGATAATGATATGAAATCAATATATATATGTATGTATATATAATATCACTAGTACTGCAGCCGGACAGGTAGATAATATATTTATTAGGTAATGATGACTGATGACGGACCTGCTGGACACTGTCAGCTCAGCAGCACCGCAGACTGCTACAGTAAGCTACTATACTATAGTAGTATGTACAAAGAAGAAAGAAAAAAAAAAACCACGGGTAGGTGGTATACAATTATGGATGGACTGCCGAGTGCCGACACAGAGGTAGCTACAGCCGTGGACTAACGTACTGTGTCTGCTGCTAATATAGAGTCTAGACTGGATGATAAATTATTGATAATGAGATGAAATCAATATAATATCACTAGTACTGCAGCCGGACAGGTACTATATATATTTATTATGTAATGACTGATGACGGACCTGCTGGACACTGTCAGGTCAGCAGCACCGCAGACTGCTACAGTAAGCTACTATAGTAGTATGTATAAAGAAGAATGAAAAAAAAAAAAACCACGGGTAGGTGGTATACAATATTATATATATATATATATATATATATATATATATTATATACAATTATATATATATATATATATATATATATATATATTAAACTGGTGGTGATTGATTATTAAACTGGTGGTCAGGTCACTCACGTTGCAACTTGCAACTAGTACTCCGAGTCCTAAGCAGACAATCACAAAATATATTATTATACTGGTGGTCAGTGTGGTCACAACAATGGCAGTGTGGCACTGACTCTGGCAGCAAAAGTGTGCACTGTACGTTATATGTACTCCTGAGTCCTGCTCTCAGACTCTAACTGCTCCCCACTGTCAGTGTCTCCCCCACAAGTCTGATAATACAATACACTTACAGTCACACTATCTAATCTATATCACTTCAGCAAGTAGTATAATAGTATAGTAGTACTCCTCCTAATAATGCTCCCCAAAATTACTACTACTGTGTCTCTCTCGTCTCTACTGTGTCTCTCTCTTCTCTAAACGGAGAGGACGCCAGCCACGTCCTCTCCCTATGACTCTCAATGCACGTGTGAAAATGGCGGCGACGCGCGGCTCCTTATATAGAATCCGAGTCTCGCGATAGAATCCGAGCCTCGCGAGAATCCGACAGCGGGATGATGACGTTCGGGCGCGCTCGGGTTAACCGAGCAAGGCGGGAAAATCCGAGTCGCTCGGACCCGTGAAAAAAAACATGAAGTTCGGGCGGGTTCGGATTCAGAGGAACCGAACCCGCTCATCTCTAATAACTACATCCCGTACTCTGAGGTTATGGCTTCACTCTTTCCACCTTGCACATTTCCTGTTAGACTGCAAATCCACATATGTACTGTAGCTGCAGATTAATTTTACAGGGCAGTTGAAATATCTGGTGTGTGGGCATGTACCTTTCAATGCGCAAAGCAGACGGGTGCATTAGCCCAAATCGAAAGTCACCCCCACAAACTAAATCTGAGGCCTATATGAATTTTATTGTGATCATACAAAAATGGAGAAAAAAAAAAAAGGATAAAAAGGGCAGTACGTATGGTGTAATGGTTAGCATTACTGCCTCACAGCTTCAATTCCCACCATGCCCCTAACTGTGTGGAGTTTGTATATTCTCCCCATACTTGTATAGGTTTCCTCCGGGTACTCCGGTTTCCTCCCAAAATCCCAAAATATACTGGTAGGTTAATTGGCTCCCAACAAAATGAACCCTAGCGTGAATGTGTCTGTGTGTACATGTGATAGGGAATATGGATTGTAAGCTCCACTGGGGCAGGGACTGACGTGAATGGGCAAATATTCTCTGTACAGCGCTGCGGAATATGAGTGCGCTATATAAATAACTGGTAAACAATAAATAAATAATAAATAATTTAAAAAAAGGATAAAATATATATTAATTTTGATGGAAGTGTAAACTTTAACCAGCAGATGGTGCTAAAATTCCAGGACCAGAGTTCTTGCTTAACCTACTGACACAACAGTAATAGTATTTGTCACCTCTCTTGCTATCTACTGTATGTCCTGCTTTCTTTCTGCAGTTGTATCACTATTATATCCCTTTGAATACAGTGTAGTAGCTTCTTATTACTGTGCTCTTTTCTTCCTCCTGTTCTTTTTCTAGTTTCTTGCAATTTGATTGTGCTACATCCTGCTCCTATTCGCATGCATACTGTCATTTCTTAACATAGCTAAGCATGAATACTTACCTCCTGGGACAGCTCTACCAACAAACCAGTGACTTCCAGGGTTATGACCCAGGACTCCTAATGCATTGCCAATGGCCAGCATATGTGGAAGCTGCAAGAAAAGAAGAGGGGTACTTCTGCAGGGACTTCTTGTGGAAAGAAAGCCATACTAATGGTGTTACCTATCGGGCACAAGAAGTAGCCATCCTGTGTCGGCCCCGCCCCGGACATCACGGGAGGGTGTGAGGTTGCCGGCAGGAAAAAGTGTACAGCTGCCTGGGAGACTATGCACACTGCAGTGAGCATTCCTAAAGCAGCACTGCTGCCTGTTGGGTGCCATTTTGGCTGTCAGTTGCTGGGGCCATTGGGCAGTGGTGGTGTTGCCTCCAGACCACAAGCTCCAGAAAGTAATCAGCCAGTTCTAGACTTTGTGGTGCCCATGGCAAAAGTTTCTTTTGCCAACCTCCCAAAAGTAAAAGTAGGGACAGTACGCAAAAATATAGGGGTGTGGCTTCATGGGGAATGGCCTTATCCACATAACAGTACCAATTCACATTACACCGCACAGTAGTGTCCATCAGTCATATTACACAACATAGTAGTACCCCTTTTACACATTATGCATTGTTAGAGCCCCATACACACATTACGCCACAGTAGAGCAGAGCCCTTATATACATTACGCTATGTAGATCCCCTTATACACATTACATCAGATAGAGCTCCTTTTATACACATTACGCCAGGTAGAGCCCCTTTTATACACGTTATGCCAGGTAGAGCCCCTTTTATACACGTTACACAGACTGCTGCCATAATTTTTTAAGGGTGGTCTTCTGTATGCCGGCGGTCGGGCTCCCGGCGCTCAGTATACCGGCGCCGGGAGCCCGACAGCCGGCATACCGACACTTATTTTCCCTCGTGGGGGTCCACGACCCCCATAGAGGGAGAATAAAATAGTGTGGCGCGCGTAGCGCGCCACCGTGCCCGTAGCGTGGCGAGCGCAGCGAGCCCGCAAGGGGCTCATTTGCGCTCGCCACACTGTTGGTAAGCCGGCGGTCGGCCTCCCGGCGCTGGTATGCTGGTCGCCGGGAGCCCGACCGCCGGCCAGCCGTAGTGAACCCTTTTTTAAAGACACACCCCATGCACCACGGCAAATTAACACTGGCAGTTCATCATACAGTGCATTAAAGATGCTTTCCCAGGCACCCCCACACACATACACATACACACCATCTGAGTGCTTACTTACGGCTATCGAGACGGATGAAGAGAGCGCATCACACAGACAGCAGTCAAAGCCCAGTGGGAACTGCCTGGGAGGAGCTGCTGCTCCCCATAGATTCAGACAGCCATCAGTCTCTGCGGATATGAGAAGTCTGGCAGTTCACTGACACAGCTGCCTGATTGGAGTTATTCCATCCCCCTCCAATCTGCAGCCATGGATCAGCGGGCAGGGGCGGTTTCTAGGTACCCAGAAACTCACCCTGCCTGTGCCTATCATTGAAAATGGTGACTGGCGGCAAGGAGGGTGGGTGGATGCCCAGCGGGGTGACAGCGGCTGCTCGCTGAGGTTGCCCCGAGCAGTAGCCCTGCTTGCCCGCACCTATAGCCACCACTGAGCACATTAAAGCCCCATAAAATTATTTGAGGCTTGTTATGCAGCTGGTCCATAGCAGATAGCTCCAGTATCTCCAGTATCTGTGTGTACTTTTTTAATACTCAGGGTGATCCATATGTATTTCATTAAACCTCAGAAAATGGCAACAATTGTGAACAGGGGATACCTTCCAAATTTCCCACTATGGGACAGAAATGTGCTCATACATGCTGCACAATTAACACAAAGATAAACTTTTTCAAGTGATATCATCTAATGTAGCACTACCAACAAAATGCTTTATTTAATGTACGTCACAAAGTCTCAGCAATGTAAGATGAAAACACAATGATTATTTGTCTGACAGTTTTGTTTCCCAAACACACTAAATCTGATGTGTAAAAATACACAATTAGCAATACCTACACACAATCGCATAAGCCTAATCAAACATTAGCATTCTAATAGAAATGTCAAATACACAGGGATATGATTTACAAGGGCTGCGAATGAGAAAGAAACATTCATTATGTTTTTTAAAAAACATCTAAAGTACAGCAGAGAAATCCATCCTTCTAATGTGCAACAGTAAGAAACAAATGGTATTGCTAGCATTTTCCTGCCAACACATAATAAATAATAAATAATAATAATAATAATAATTAGAGATGAGCAGGTTCAGTTCCCTGAGTCCAGTGGTGGTGTCCTGTAATGCATCAGTCCAGTCAAAGTGGTGGTGTCCTGTGCTGCCGTATAAGTCCAGTCCAGTGGTGCTGTCTTCTGCTGTATCAGTCCAGTGGTGGTGTCCTGTGCTGCCATAAGTCCAGTGGTGCTGCCGTATAAGTCCAGTCCAGTGGTGCTGCCATATAAGTCCAGAGGTACTGCCCTATAAGTCCAGGGGTACTGCCGTATAAGTCCAGAGGTACTGCCGTATAAGTCCAGCGGTACTGATGTGTAAATCCAGGGGTACTGCCGTGTAAGTCCAGTGGTGCTCTATAAGTCCATTCCAGTGGTGCTGTCTTGTGCTGCATCAGTCCAGTCACTCCAGTGGTGGTGTCGTGTGCTGCCATAAGTCCAGTGGTACTGCCATATAAGCCCAGTCCAGTGGTACTGCCATATAATTCCACTCCAGTGAGGCTGTCATATAGGTCCACGGGTACTGCCATATAAGTCCAGTGGTACTGTGGTATAAGACCAGGAATACTGTCATATAAGTCCAGGGTACTGCTGTATAAGTCCAAGGGTACTGCCATATAAGTCCAGGGGTACTACCGTATAAGTCCAGTCCAGTGGTGCTGCAGTATAAGTCCAGGGGTACTGCCATATAAGTCCAGTCCAGTGGTTCTGCAGTGTAAGTCTAGGGGTACTGCCGTATAAGTCCAGTGGTACTGCCGTATAAGTCTAGGGATACTGTCGTGTAAGTCCAGGGGTACTGCTGTATAAGTCCAGGGGTACTGCCATATAAGTCCAGGGGTACTAACGTATAAGTCCAGTCCAGTGGTGCTGCAATATAAGTCCAGGGGTACTGCCATATAAGTCCAGTCCAGTATAAGTCTAGGGGTACTGCTGTATAAGTCCAGGGGTACTGCCATATAAGTCAAGGGGTACTGCTGTATAAGTCCAGGTGTACTGCCATATAAGTCCAGTCCAGTAGTGCTGCCGTATAAGTCCAGGAGAACTGCAGTAAAAGTGCAGGGTTACTGATGTATAAGTCCAGCGGTACTGCCATATAAGTCCAGGGGTACTGCAATATTAGTCCAGTCCAGTGGTTCTGCCATATAAGTCCAGTCCAGTGGTGCTGCCATATAAGTCCAGCGGTACTGCTGTACAAGTCCAGGGGTACTGCCATATGAGTCCAGGGGTACTGCCGTATAAGTCATGGGGTATTGCTGTAGAAGTCATGGGATACTGCCGTATAAGTCCAGTGGTGCTGTATAAGTCCAGTCCAGTAGTGCTGTCTTGTGCTGCATGTCGAAGTCGGAAAAAAATACATATACAAAACTACACACAGTGGCATTTCTCAGTGGTGGTGAAAAGACACAATTGACGTATAAGGACACACCATGCACCTTACCGCGCATTGTGCATAGAATCATATTGCGTGCTTGTTGCCGCATGGTAAGTGTATATACGGTAAAATGTGCAATCACTGAGAAATGCCATAAAGATGCACAGTCATATACTGTATCTATACAACACATAGTTATTGCAAATCCAAAAACAAGGTATAAAATACACAGTAATTAGTATTATTTCATTAACCAGCTATATACTTATTCCAGGGTTTAGACCAGATTTTTGCATCATGTTTAGTCTCATATTAATCAGTGTTTTACCATCAGTAATCCGTTCATTACAGATAAACAGTCGCACACTGCGACTGCAAGATATGAGTAATATAAGATATGTATGGAATAATGTGCATAGCAAGTTGTGTATACAGGTAAGTTCAATGCAGTTTCAGAGCAGGACCCTGAGGGCAACACATGTCCTTGCAGCAAAGAACAAATGCCCACATCCTCAGGTGGACTGACCTATGAGCTGTCGAGTTATAGAGAGTTCTGGCCTCTGGACCAATGAAAAAAGATAAAACTCACTGTTGTATACACCAATTATTTTAAATGAGGCTCCGCTGATATATAGGCCAGTAGCTGATTTTACCAGGTCATCTAGTGACGACTGTACTCTGGATCCAGGGAGCGCATGCGAACGTACAGTATGTATACTGGCTGTTTACTCTGACTCTGATATATTTAATGTATAACTGTTTACTTGTAATATTGGGGGTCATTCCAACCCGATCGCTTGCTGCAGTTTCTCGCAGTGCAGTGATTGGGTCAGAACTGCAAATGCGCTAGCGTGCGGCGCCGGCACATGCCAGCCGTCATTGCCTAGCGATCACCTCTTAGGCAGAGGCGGTCACTGGGTGGGAGGGTGACATTAAGCCGCTGTTTAAGGGGCGTGGTTCCGGCCAATGCAGGCCTGGATGGTCCATTGGGGGGCGGGCCGCGGCAGCTGCGTGACAGCACACGCAGCCGCTGCAGGCCAGGGAGCAACAAGTAGCTCCCGGCCAGCATGCTAAAGGTGCGCTGGTCAGGAGCTACTCTTGAAGTGCAAAGGCATCGCCGCTGTGCGATGCCTTTGCACTTCTGCAGGGGGGCTGGCACTGACATGCGGGGCGGACTAGCCCTGTGCTGGGCGTCCCCCCGCATGTCAGTGTGAATGATCGTAGCTGTGCTAAATTTACCACAGCTACGATCAACTCGGAATGACCCCCATTGTTGGAATACCTATTTAATCAAATATACCTGAGCGTTGGACCTCAGCAAAACTGTGTGAGTGCAATCACTTGCTTTCTCTAAGGGACTAAGTGCTGCGACATTTAGCGCACTTTTATTGTATAGAGTAAAAAGACGCAACTTGCGTCCACCATTTTTACTGTTATTACTTGCTATTTATGTTAAAGAAATAAACTGAACTTCACAGTTGGTGGCTTGTAGCCAGGCATCACGTCTTCAAATGGTACCTAAAACAAACGTACTTTGGTTTATCAGCAAAGGGTGGATGGACGCGTCATTAAGATAAAAACAAGTTTTGTTTTCTTTTATTTTTTTTACTCGAACATCTTATGTTGATAAACCACGTCCATTTTTGCGCTATCATAAAGGTGCTGATGCGAATATAGGGACAATAAACTTCTTTGTTGGTTCTGGGTGCGAAAAAGACACACAATATTGCAAGTGTTAAAAGTGTACTGTATATTGTTGCCATTGGTTTAAGAAATTATATTGTGTCAAATTCAGATTGGATTGCTTGATTGCTAAATATTGTATAGAAAGTAAAAGCTGGACGTGCATCTAATTTGCATAGTACTAGCGCAGGTCTGAAATAACAGCTCTTTTTGTGCTGAAAAAGAAACAGCCCATGGAAGCTTAGTTAGCACACAGTGGGAGTTGTCCATCAGGGTGGCTTCCGGTGCTTGTGGGGAGGTGCTAAAGTATACAAAGCTATCAATGAAGCAGCAATAGAAGTATGTTTTATTGTTAGCTTCAGTTGATAACATGTGGTAATTATTTACGCAAGTGCGCACACTAGCACGTGGTGATGCACAAGTGCGTAATCGGACGCACACGTAACACTGTACGTAAGTACGTATACAAGTGTGTAATTAACCGCAAAATAGAAACATGATCAATATATATACATATATATATATATATATATATATATATATGTTCTTCAATATTATTAATATTAAATATTATTATATAAGTGTATATATATTATTGTATGTTTATCCAATCTGAAAAAGAGCATTAAAGTATAGTTAATAACTATATTAATAGAATTGTAAAACCTCTGGGAAATTACTATCAGTTTCTGTGAAGTGACTCTTCTGTACAGAAAAATATCTTTTGTGTGAGATGTTGAATATTGAAAGTGAATTGTACTGTATAAGTGCATGAACCAGATCGGGTACCGCAGTGGTTTCTTTGAACAAGGAGAGGTTCAGTGGCATGGTGGCTTGCAACCGCATGTTATAGAAAGGTGTGGGATCGTGGCCTAGTTGAAAATCAAATCCCAGGTGCGGGGGACATAGCCTAGTTAAATTGTCTCTGTAATCATAGGACAAACAGGTAACAAGTACCTGTGTGTTGTGTGATTGGACCGCATGGTTGTATATGCTACGCATTGTGTATCATGAGCAGACATGATTTGTGTGAGGAAAGGAAATTCACGGATTCTCTCAGTGAAAAATCCTGGTAGAAATCCACTAGATGGGGTTGTGACATTTCCCATCTGGAATTCTAGTGGAAAGAAACCAACGTAGAGATCATCCTTACTGTATGCGTTGCCCGCTTAGGTGTCGGTCAGTTGCGTATAAAGTGGGAAGGAATGTTGTGGAAGTAGCTTGGTTAATTCTTCCACCGGCATCACAAAGAAGTCCTTTAGTGTTTTGGTAAAAGCCACCAACATGGGCGCTAAATGTACTCGTGGGATGACCAAGGAAACCAGGATCAGGTTGGAGATGGACCAAAAGGGTCCGCAGGATACATTATACGAAAGAAATATGGAGAGTATGCATTGGCTTATAATAATGAATGGGTACGTATGACTGAGAATGGTAAAATATAATTTCCAAAAATTGGTAGTTTTGATCCCGAGGCATTACATAGAGGGGGTCATTCCGAATTGATCGCTGGCTACCGATATTTGCAGCGCAGCGATCAGGTAAAAAAACCAGCAAAACTGTGCATGCATATGCACCGCAATGCACAGGCGTGTCGTATGGGTACAAAGAGGATCGGTGCTGGGCAAAGGATTTAGCGAAGATTCCATTTGCACAGCCGAACGCAAGGTGATTGACAGAAAGAGGGCGTTTATGGGTGCCAACTGACCATTTTCTGGGAGTGTTTGGGAAAACGCAGGCGTGTCCAGGCATTTTCAGGGTGGGTGTCTGACGTCAATTCCGCCACCAAAAACACTGAAGTTATCGCAAGGGCTGAGTAAGTCCAGAGCTAATCTGAAACTGCACAAAATGTTTTTGCTGCGCTTGGCTGCAAAGGCGTTCGCACACTTGCAAAGTGAAAATACATTCCCCCGTGGGCGTCGACTATGCGTTTGCACGGCTGCTAAAAGTTGCTAGAGAACTAAAAACTCAGAATGACCCCCAGAGTACGAAACCAAATATGCCTGATAAAATCATACAAATTGAGAATAAACATAACGATTGTCTAAACTTGTGGCAACAAGAAGGTGTAGTACAAAGGGATATAGGTTATGAATTAAAACCTAGTACCTCAGAAAAAGTGAAAGCAAGTGCGCCACCACCACCATATGTGGATGGGAAAAGAGTTACAGCCAGTATAACTACAGAAAATTAAAAGAAATGTAACTTGTACCCTGTATTAACAAATGTTAAAAGTTTTAATTTAGGAGAAGATGATGACGCTACCCTGGTCTCGGCCATTTCTCATGCACTCAGGATCCAAGAAGGACAATATCCACCAGGTAAAGGAGGAGCTGCAGCAGGAGCAGGGGAAGTGGCTGAGACCAGCAAAACTGGTAAGTATGGTGCCATTCATAGTACAGAGATGGTAAGGCCCAAAATAAATTCAGAAAATAGTGAAATAGCTGGAGTATATCCTGACCACATGTTAGCAGTTCCCAGTGGGAAAGCGGACAGAGATGGGGTAATCCCTATTAGACACATAGCTATGTATTGCCCCTGGAATAGGTCAGAATTGCGGTCAATTATAACAGATTTTCCAGACCCTAGGAAAGATCTGACTGGCTGTCAAAAGTTTGTTAAGGACCTGGATAATGCTCATGAGCCTACTAACAAAGATTGGCGGATAGTATTGAGAGCTGGTCTTCCTCCCAATATTAATATCCAGAAATTTATCGAAGATTGTCAATTGGAAGATGACAGATTTTTGACTGATGAAGATAATCAAAATAAAGTAAAAAAAAAAAAAACAAGTCAATTGGCCATATACTTCCAGTAGTAGTGGATTGGAGAAAAATATTCACTATAAAAAAAAGATAATGATACCGCAATTGATTATTTCACAAGTGCTTTGCAAGAAATGGCTAAACATACTGGAATAACCAACATAAAAGATGATATGCATCATAGGGAGGTAGCCATCTTGATACTAATAGATGGCCTTAAGGAACCATTAAAAATAAGGGTACAAACTTCTCTGCCCAATTGGAGGAGTATAACTATAGATGCCCTTAGGGAAGCAGCCTTGCAACATGACAAAAACATAGGTAAGCATAAAGAGGAAAGGATGAAGAAATTGCTGACAGTAAGTATTCAGGCAATGGAAAATACGTCTATGTGACCTTACCAACATAACACATATGGGGAACATAAAGGAAGGAACATAACATGTTATAGTTGTGGTAAAAAGGGACACATATCTAGACGTTGTTCAGAACCTTAAGGACACACAAAACGTCAACCTACATAGAAGAAACTATGAACCACAGGAGGGAAACATGTAGATATCCACAAAGGAGGGATTGGCGAGCGCCGAAATACCACAGCAAGTTCCCTCACATATCATAGCTGCAAATGCTTTGCAGGGAAGTCAGGGACAGCAGTAAGGGTTTGGTCACACCTGTATTTTACAGCCGGTTAGATTGACTAAAGATCTTAAGGAAGAGCCAGAGGTCATAATTAATGTAGCTGGCACAAAGCAATATTTCCTTGTGATTGCAGGGGCAGCCAGATCTGTTCTAAATTCTCCGTTAGGTTTAGGAACCACAGGTAAAACTATTTTGGCAATGGGAGTAACGGGAAAAGTGCAACATTACCCTTTAACAAAACCAGTAGAAATTATGATTGGGCCTCTGCATGCAAAACACTCTTTTCTTCTGGCAGCAGCTGCCCCGACTGACTTACTTGGCAGAAATTTGCTTTGTAAATTGAGATGTGTAATATATTGTACCCCTGATGGCGTATTGTTAGACATCCCTGAAAACCATGCACAAGAAGTACAAGATATGCTAGACACTCCTAAAAGACTAATGTTGCATTCCACCATTGTAGACTCATGTCCCTCATAAGTAGAGGAAATTATCTTGCAAATACCGGGTTCCCTATGGACTAAGGATGGACAGGACACTGGATTGATGGCTAATGTAGCCCCAGTAGTCATACAGTTAAAAGATGGCAGGATAGCTCCAAAAATACCTCAGTATCCTCTGAAGCCATGGGTAGAATCAGGGGTGTATCCTGTAATCGAAAGACTGTTGCAACAGGGGATTTTAATCAGGACATCCAGTACGGCCAACAGTCTCATATTCCCAGTAAAGAAGAGCAGTGGGAGGGGCTTCAGATTAGTACAGGATTTAAGAGGGGTAAACAAAGTAGTTGAGAGTCAATTCCCCGTAGTGCCTAATCCAGCACACATCTTAATAAAAATCCTATCCACCTCTACTCACTTTACTTTAATTGATCTCTGTTCTGCCTTCTTCGCTGTTCCTCTTCATCCCGACAGTCAATACCTCTTTGCTTTCACGTACAGGGGAGTACAATATACCTGGACACGCCTTACCCAAGGTTTCATTGACAGACCGAGTATTTTCTCCCAGGCTGTGCATGACTGCTTATAATCCTTTCAGCCCAAAAATGGATCGGTATTGATAAAATATGTAGATGACTTGTTACTGTGCTCCGACTCATTTGTGCCTTCACTGGCAAATACTAAACAGCTTTTGTTTCATCTCTCCCACACAGGGCACAAGGTCTCAAAGGATAAACTGCAGTTGTGCCAGACAAATCCCAAGGTAAATACTTGGGACACTGCCTCACACAAGGACTCAGACACTTGACCCGAGACAGCATACAGGCCATACAGGACATGACACTGCCACAAACCCAGCAACAAATCTGCACATGTCTAGGAATGTGTGGATATTGTCGAAATTGGATCCCAGGTTTCTCTATTTTGGCATTACCATTGCAGGAAATGGTTTCATCAAACAAACCAGAATGGGTTTCTCATACTGAGGAGTACAAACTGGCATTTGAGAAGCTAAAGTAGTGCTTCACAAGAGCTTCTGTAATGGGAATGCCTGATTATGAGAAACCATTTGAGCTATATGGTATAGAAGATGCTGGGTGTGCGGCAGGGGTCTAAACTTAGAAACATGGTGATGCCAGCCGACCAGTAGCATACTACAGTGCAGAATTGGACACCGTGGCACGGTCACTCCCTACTTGCTTAAGAAGTGTAGCCGCAATAGCTTTACTGGTAAGTAAAAGTGAGGATGTAGTACTAGGACATGAATTGACAGTTCATGCACCACATGCTGTATCGGTCCTTCTAAATTCTGCACAAACCAAGCATTTCTTATCTGCATGGTTTACAAAATGGGAGCTATTACTAATAGCTCTAGTAAACGTTATTATAAAAAGGTGCAAAATATTAAATCCAGCTACCTTTTTACCACATGTGCCTTGTAAGGCACAAAGGGTGTAGGATGAGGAGAATACTAGCGAAGGAGAATTTTGTATGGACACTGATACTCATGACTGTATGGAATACTTGAATCAGACTTTTACTGCAGGACCAGACATATGTGACAGCCCATTAGTAGATGCAGACCTGACTCTATATAGACAGAAGTTGTCACAGACAGATGGACTCAGGAGACCTGTGCACGGGATATGCTGTGGTAGATGACAGAGGTATTATAGAAGCTGAACCCCTTGGGCCAACCCACTCAGCACAAGTCGCTGAACTGGTAGCACTGACCAGAGCATGTGAGTTGGCAGAGGGTAAATCAGCTAATATATATATACAGACTCTAGATATGCTTTCGGCGTGGTGCATGATTTTGGGGCCCTATTGTGCCCCAGAAATTTCATGCCAGTGGCAGGCACACCAGTGACACATGCATCACATATAAAAAGACTACTGACAGCCATACAGCAATCAGACAGAGTGGTTGTTATCAAGTGTAAAGCCCACACTTACAAGCAAGACCCAGTCTCACTTGGTATCAGCCAGGCAGACGAAGCTGCAAAGTAGGCAGCAAGCACCACCACACAAACCAACACACCACTGATGTCATTCAATATTGTAAACACATTAAAATTAATTGAGATGCAATATTTGTGCTCCCTATGGGAAACAGCAGTCTGGAAGGCGAAGGGGTATGGCCAAGAGTCTTCCGGACTCTGGAGAGATGGACATGGTAAACCTGTAGCCCCCAGAGCATACTGCCCAAGATTAGCTGAGGTGGCACATGGTTTGACTCACCTGGGTAAGTAAGGTATGTGGAAATTGGTAAGAGCTTAATGAAGTGAACTAGTGCTCTCAGGTGAGCAGGAAAGCAATGTCCTGTCTTACTTGCTTGAGGAAGAACATTAGTAAGACAGTACCAACAGAGCCATTCCACGGTCCTCCTACAGACGAACCTTTTCAGGTAATACAAATCGACTTCATACAGTTACCACCCTGTAGGAATTTAAAATACATATTGGTATGCTCTGATGTATTTTTAAATTGGGTAGAGGCATTTCCAGCTGCCACTAACACTTTTGTTTTTACTGCAAAGAAAATCATGCAGGAATTTGTTCATAGATATGGTATCCCTAAGATTATTGAAATTGACAGGTGTACCCATTTTACTGGTGAAGTCTTTCAGGTCATTTGTAAACTCATGGGAATTCATAGTAAACTTCATTCTCCCTACAGACCACAAGCTAATGCAAAGGTGGAGAGAATGAACAGCACTATTAAGAACAAACTGGGCAAAGTGATTGCTGAAACTGGACTATTGTGGCCAGAAACACTGCCATTAGTGTTATATAGCATCAGAACTACTCCCAGATCCCCGCTTAACTTATCACCCTTTTAAATCCTTTTTGGAAGACAACCGCATGTCATGATAGATCCTCAGGATGATCTGAAATGCAACAACGAGGTGACGGTACAATATCTTATCAGTATGAACCAGCAGTTGAGAAATCAGCAAAAGAACTTGAAGCTGTTGATTCCTGATGTGCCAATTACTAACTGTCATGATCTTGAACCAGGAGACTGTGATGATTCAAAATTTCTTATGCTCAGGTTGCCTAATAGACAGGTGGGAAGGACCATACCAAGTTTTGTTGACCAGAACAACTTAATTGAAAGGAGCCAATAGAGAGACTTGGGTCCACTCTTCCCATTGCAAGAAGGTTGCTAATCTGGAAGAAACTCGTAACAAGGGTTAGACTGCAGAAATATCACTCAAGAATCTGTTCCATGAAGACTGAAAGGCAACACTGTTGGACATTACCTGAGCATATCAAAGAACCACTAAAAGGTCAGTTGCACTAAGATGGATTTACTACAATCAAGACTTGTGTTCTATTTTATTCTTTGTGCAATCATTTTTTTAGGACATTATATTTTTGTGAGGGTTCCCGAGAAGTTGAATATGGGTCTGGAACTGGTTCTGAAGAAAAGAGCGATGACTTCGTAGGATCCCAGGATCAGCCTATCACTTTGGTCAAAGTCAGAGAAAATAAGAGGTCTGGTAGTTACGGAGTTCGGAGGCAATGTGATGGACTATTGTCTGAGGAAATCTGTATTTGTAATTACTGCGACCCCATAATTGAAGATGAGTGCATCCAGAGATGTCAGTCAAGTAATGATGCTGAATTTGACAGACATCCTTTGAGTGATTACCATTCATTAGTGGGTAAGGTCTTAAACCAAACAGAGTATTGGGTGTGCTCACATGTACCTCAAGGACAAAACAATGCGGGATTAGTGCCATACCCATTAAAGTTAGCTGAGGTACTTGAATTACATGGGGGGAGACCGGTGGATAAGAAATATAATATAACTAGATCCCCTGGTCTTAAGCTCCACTGTTAAATCCCCGTTATAGATCCCCTAGTCTTAAGCTCCACTTTTAAATCCCTGTTATTTTTAAATCTCACCAATTTCAGGAAACCAGGAAATTGGGAGATAATCTGGAACAATCAGACAATGGCCTACTCACACTAGAGATGAGCGCCGGAAATTTTTCGGGTTTTGTGTTTTGGTTTTGGGTTCGGTTCCGCGGCCGTGTTTTTGGTTCGACCGCGTTTTGGCAAAACCTCACCGAATTTTTTTTGTCGGATTCGGGTGTGTTTTGGATTCGGGTGTTTTTTTCAAAAAACCCTAAAAAACAGCTTAAATCATAGAATTTGGGGGTCATTTTGATCCCAAAGTATTATTAACCTCAAAAACCATAATTTCCACTCATTTTCAGTCTATTCTGAATACCTCACACCTCACAATATTATTTTTAGTCCTAAAATTTGCACCGAGGTCGCTGTGTGAGTAAGATAAGCGACCCTAGTGGCCGACACAAACACCGGGCCCATCTAGGAGTGGCACTGCAGTGTCACGCAGGATGGCCCTTCAAAAAAACCCTCCCCAAACAGCACATGACGCAAAGAAAAAAAGAGGCGCAATGAGGTAGCTGACTGTGTGAGTAAGATAAGCGACACTAGTGGCCGACACAAACACCGGGCCCATCTAGGAGTGGCACTGCAGTGTCACGCAGGATGGCCCTTCCAAAAAACCCTCCCCAAACAGCACATGACGCAAAGAAAAAAAGAGGCGCAATGAGGTAGCTGACTGTGTGAGTAAGATAAGCGACCCTAGTGGCCGACACAAACACCGGGCCCATCTAGGAGTGGCACTGCAGTGTCACGCAGGATGGCCCTTCCAAAAAACCCTCCCCAAACAGCACATGACGCAAAGAAAAAAAGAGGCGCAATGAGGTAGCTGACTGTGTGAGTAAGATAAGCGACCCTAGTGGCCGACACAAACACCGGGCCCATCTAGGAGTGGCACTGCAGTGTCACGCAGGATGGCCCTTCCAAAAAACCCTCCCCAAACAGCACATGACGCAAAGAAAAAAAGAGGCGCAATGAGGTAGCTGACTGTGTGAGTAAGATAAGCGACCCTAGTGGCCGACACAAACACCGGGCCCATCTAGGAGTGGCACTGCAGTGTCACGCAGGATGGCCCTTCCAAAAAACCCTCCCCAAACAGCACATGACGCAAAGAAAAAAAGAGGCGCAATGAGGTAGCTGACTGTGTGAGTAAGATAAGCGACCCTAGTGGCCGACACAAACACCGGGCCCATCTAGGAGTGGCACTGCAGTGTCACGCAGGATGGCCCTTCCAAAAAACCCTCCCCAAACAGCACATGACGCAAAGAAAAAAAGAGGCGCAATGAGGTAGCTGACTGTGTGAGTAAGATAAGCGACCCTAGTGGCCGACACAAACACCGGGCCCATCTAGGAGTGGCACTGCAGTGTCACGCAGGATGGCCCTTCCAAAAAACCCTCCCCAAACAGCACATGACGCAAAGAAAAAAAGAGGCGCAATGAGGTAGCTGTGTGAGTAAGATTAGCGACCCTAGTGGCCGACACAAACACCGGGCCCATCTAGGAGTGGCACTGCAGTGTCACGCAGGATGTCCCTTCCAAAAAACCCTCCCCAAACAGCACATGACGCAAAGAAAAAAAGAGGCGCAATGAGGTAGCTGACTGTGTGAGTAAGATAAGCGACCCTAGTGGCCGACACAAACACCGGGCCCATCTAGGAGTGGCACTGCAGTGTCACGCAGGATGTCCCTTCCAAAAAACCCTCCCCAAACAGCACATGACGCAAAGAAAAATAAAAGAAAAAAGAGGTGCAAGATGGAATTGTCCTTGGGCCCTCCCACCCACCCTTATGTTGTATAAACAAAACAGGACATGCACACTTTAACCAACCCATCATTTCAGTGACAGGGTCTGCCACACGACTGTGACTGATATGACGGGTTGGTTTGGACCCCCCCAAAAAGAAGCAATTAATCTCTCCTTGCACAAACTGGCTCTACAGAGGCAAGATGTCCACCTCATCATCATCCTCCGATATATCACCGTGTACATCCCCCTCCTCACAGATTATCAATTCGTCCCCACTGGAATCCACCATCTCAGCTCCCTGTGTACTTTGTGGAGGCAATTGCTGCTGGTCAATGTCTCCGCGGATGAATTGATTATAATTCATTTTAATGAACATCATCTTCTCCACATTTTCTGGATGTAACCTCGTATGCCGATTGCTGACAAGGTGAGCGGCGGCACTAAACACTCTTTCGGAGTACACACTTGTGGGAGGGCAACTTAGGTAGAATAAAGCCAGTTTGTGCAAGGGCCTCCAAATTGCCTCTTTTTCCTGCCAGTATAAGTACGGACTGTGTGACGTGCCTACTTGGATGCGGTCACTCATATAATCCTCCACCATTCTTTCAATGTTGAGAGAATCATATGCAGTGACAGTAGACGACATGTCCGTAATCGTTGTCAGGTCCTTCAGTCCGGACCAGATGTCAGCATCAGCAGTCGCTCCAGACTGCCCTGCATCACCGCCAGCGGGTGGGCTCGGAATTCTGAGCCTTTTCCTCGCACCCCCAGTTGCGGGAGAATGTGAAGGAGGAGATGTTGACAGGTCGCGTTCCGCTTGACTTGACAATTTTCTCACCAGCAGGTCTTTCAACCCAAGCAGACTTGTGTCTGCCGGAAAGAGAGATCCAAGGTAGGTTTTAAATCTAGGATCGAGCACGGTGGCCAAAATGTAGTGCTCTGATTTCAACAGATTGACCACCCGTGAATCCTTGTTAAGCGAATTAAGGGCTCCATCCACAAGTCCCACATGCCTAGCGGAATCGCTCCGTGTTAGCTCCTCCTTCAATGTCTCCAGCTTCTTCTGCAAAAGCCTGATGAGGGGAATAACCTGACTCAGGCTGGCAGTGTCTGAACTGACTTCACGTGTGGCAAGTTCAAAGGGCATCAGAACCTTGCACAACGTTGAAATCATTCTCCACTGCACTTGAGACAGGTGCATTCCACCTCCTATATCGTGCTCAATTGTATAGGCTTGAATGGCCTTTTGCTGCTCCTCCAACCTCTGAAGCATATAGAGGGTTGAATTCCACCTCGTTACCACTTCTTGCTTCAGATGATGGCAGGGCAGGTTCAGTAGTTTTTGGTGGTGCTCCAGTCTTCTGTACGTGGTGCCTGTACGCCGAAAGTGTCCCGCAATTCTTCTGGCCACCGACAGCATCTCTTGCACGCCCCTGTCGTTTTTAAAAAAATTCTGCACCACCAAATTCAAGGTATGTGCAAAACATGGGACGTGCTGGAATTTGCCCATATTTAATGCACACACAATATTGCTGGCGTTGTCCGATGCCACAAATCCACAGGAGAGTCCAATTGGGGTAAGCCATTCCGCGATGATCTTCCTCAGTTGCCGTAAGAGGTTTTCAGCTGTGTGCGTATTCTGGAAAGCGGTGATACAAAGCGTAGCCTGCCTAGGAAAGAGTTGGCGTTTGCGAGATGCTGCTACTGGTGCCGCCGCTGCTGTTCTTGCGGCGGGAGTCCATACATCTACCCAGTGGGCTGTCACAGTCATATAGTCCTGACCCTGCCCTGCTCCACTTGTCCACATGTCCGTGGTTAAGTGGACATTGGGTACAACTGCATTTTTTAGGACACTGGTGAGTCTTTTTCTGACGTCCGTGTACATTCTCGGTATCGCCTGCCTAGAGAAGTGGAACCTAGATGGTATTTGGTAACGGGGGCACACTGCCTCAATAAATTGTCTAGTTCCCTGTGAACTAACGGCGGATACCGGACGCACGTCTAACACCAACATAGTTGTCAAGGCCTCAGTTATCCGCTTTGCAGCAGGATGACTGCTGTGATATTTCATCTTCCTCGCAAAGGACTGTTGGACAGTCAATTGCTTACTGGATGTAGTACAAGTGGGCTTACGACTTCCCCTCTGGGATGACCATCGACTCCCAGCAGCAACAACAGCAGCGCCAGCAGCAGTAGGCGTTACACGCAAGGATGCATCGGAGGAATCCCAGGCAGGAGAGGACTCGTCAGAATTGCCAGTGACATGGCCTGCAGGACTATTGGCATTCCTGGGGAAGGAGGAAATTGACACTGAGGGAGTTGGTGGGGTGGTTTGCGTGAGCTTGGTTACAAGAGGAAGGGATTTACTGGTCAGTGGACTGCTTCCGCTGTCGGCCAAAGTTTTTGAACTTGTCACTGACTTATTATGAATGCGCTGCAGGTGACGTATAAGGGAGGATGTTCCGAGGTGGTTAACGTCCTTACCCCTACTTATTACAGCTTGACAAAGGGAACACACGGCTTGACAAATGTTGTCCGCATTTCTGGTGAAATACTTCCACACCGAAGAGCTGATTTTTTTGGTATTTTCACCAGGCATGTCAACGGCCATATTCCTCCCACGGACAACAGGTGTCTCCCCGGGTGCCTGACTTAAACAAACCACCTCACCATCAGAATCCTCCTGGTCAATTTCCTCCCCAGCGCCAGCAACACCCATATCCTCCTCATCCTGGTGTACTTCAACACTGACATCTTCAATCTGACTATCAGGAACTGGACTGCGGGTGCTCCTTCCAGCACTTGCAGGGGGCGTGCAAATGGTGGAAGGCGCATGCTCTTCACGTCCAGTGTTGGGAAGGTCAGGCATCGCAACCGACACAATTGGACTCTCCTTGTGGATTTGGGATTTCGAAGAACGCACAGTTCTTTGCGGTGCTACTGCTTTTGCCAGCTTGAGTCTTTTCATTTTTCTAGCGAGAGGCTGAGTGCCTCCATCCTCATGTGAAGCTGAACCACTAGCCATGAACATAGGCCAGGGCCTCAGCCGTTCCTTGCCACTCCGTGTGGTAAATGGCATATTGGCAAGTTTACGCTTCTCCTCCGACAATTTTATTTTAGGTTTTGGAGTCCTTTTTTTACTGATATTTGGTGTTTTGATTTGACATGCTCTGTACTATGCCATTGGGCATCGGCCTTGGCAGACGACGTTGCTGGCATTTCATCGTCTCGGCCATGACTAGTGGCAGCAGCTTCAGCACGAGGTGGAAGTGGATCTTGATCTTTCCCTAATTTTGGAACCTCAACATTTTTGTTCTCCATATTTTAATAGGCACAACTAAAAGGCACCTCAGGTAAACAATGGAGATGGATAGATACTAGTATACAATTATGGATGGACTGCCGAGTGCCGACACAGAGGTAGCTACAGCCGTGGACTACCGTACTGTACTGTGTCTGCTGCTAATATAGACTGGATGATAATGAGATGTAGTATGTATAAAGAAGAAAGAAAAAAAAAACCACGGGTAGGTGGTATACAATTATGGACGGACTGCCGAGTGCCGACACAGAGGTAGCTACAGCCGTGGACTACCGTACTGTACTGTGTCTGCTGCTAATATAGACTGGATGATAATGAGATGTAGTATGTATAAAGAAGAAAGAAAAAAAAAAACACGGGTAGGTGGTATACAATTATGGACGGACTGCCGAGTGCCGACACAGAGGTAGCTACAGCCGTGGACTACCGTACTGTACTGTGTCTGCTGCTAATATAGACTGGATGATAATGAGATGTAGTATGTATAAAGAAGAAAGGAAAAAAAAACCACGGGTAGGTGGTATACAATTATGGACGGACTGCCGAGTGCCGACACAGAGGTAGCTACAGCCGTGGACTACCGTACTGTGTCTGCTGCTAATATAGACTGGTTGATAATGAGATGTAGTATGTATAAAGAAGAAAGAAAAAAAAAACCACGGGTAGGTGGTATACAATTATGGACGGACTTCCGAGTGCCGACTCAGAGGTAGCTACAGCCGTGGACTACCGTACTGTACTGTGTCTGCTGATAATATAGACTGGATGATAATGAGATGTAGTATGTATAAAGAAGAAAGAAAAAAAAAACCACGGGTAGGTGGTATACAATTATGGATGGACTGCCGAGTGCCGACACAGAGGTAGCTACAGCCGTGGACTACCGTACTGTACTGTGTCTGCTGCTAATATAGACTGGATGATAATGAGATGTAGTATGTATAAAGAAGAAAGAAAAAAAAAAAAACACGGGTAGGTGGTATACAATTATGGACGGACTGCCGAGTGCCGACACAGAGGTAGCTACAGCCGTGGACTACCGTACTGTACTGTGTCTGCTGCTAATATAGACTGGATGATAATGAGATGTAGTATGTATAAAGAAGAAAGGAAAAAAAAACCACGGGTAGGTGGTATACAATTATGGATGGACTGCCGAGTGCCGACACAGAGGTAGCTACAGCCGTGGACTACCGTACTGTACTGTGTCTGCTGCTAATATAGACTGGATGAGAATGAGATGTAGTATGTATAAAGAAGAAAGAAAAAAAAAACCACGGGTAGGTGGTATACAATTATGGACGGACTGCCGAGTGCCGACACAGAGGTAGCTACAGCCGTGGACTACCGTACTGTGTCTGCTGCTAATATAGACTGGTTGATAATGAGATGTAGTATGTATAAAGAAGAAAGAAAAAAAAACCACGGGTAGGTGGTATACAATTATGGACGGACTGCCGAGTGCCGACACAGAGGTAGCTACAGCCGTGGACTACCGTACTGTACTGTGTCTGCTGCTAATATAGACTGGATGATAATGAGATGTAGTATGTATAAAGAAGAAAGAAAAAAAAACCCACGGGTAGGTGGTATACAATTATGGACGGACTGCCGAGTGCCGACACAGAGGTAGCTACAGCCGTGGACTACCGTACTGTACTGTGTCTGCTGCTAATATAGACTGGATGATAATGAGATGTAGTATGTATAAAGAAGAAAGAAAGAAAAAAACACGGGTAGGTGGTATACAATTATGGATGGACTGCCGAGTGCCGACACAGAGGTAGCTACAGCCGTGAACTACCGTACTGTGTCTGCTGCAACTGGATGATAAATAATGATATAAAAAATATATATATATCACTACTGCAGCCGGACAGGTATATATTATATAATGACGGACCTGCTGGACACTGTCTGTCAGCAGAATGAGTTTTTTATTTTATAGAATAAAAAAACACCACACAAGTCACACGACGTGTGTTTAACTTTTACAGGCAGACAGTCAATCACAATACAATATAGTATACTATACTGGTGGTCAGGTCACTGGTCAGTCACACTGGCAGTGGCACTCCTGCAGAAAAAAAGTGTGCACTGTTTAATTTTAATATGTACTCCTGGCTCCTGCTGTAACCTAACTGCTCCCCAGTCTCCCCCACAATTAAGCTGTGTGAGCACAGTCAGATATTATACATAGATGATGCAGCACACTGGGCTGAGCACAGATATGGTATGTGACTGAGTCACTGTGTATCGTTTTTTCAGGCAGAGAACGGATTATATTAAATAATATAAAACTGCACTGGTGGTCACTGGTCAGTCACTAGTATAACTAACTAATACTATCAGCAAAATTCTGCACTCTCTGTCTGAGTACTCCTCCTAAGCTCCAGTAAATGAAGTGTCACTGTCTCACTCTGTCACTAGTATAACTAACTAATACTATCAGCAAAATTCTGCACTCTCTGTCTGAGTACTCCTCCTAAGCTCCAGTAAATGAAGTGTCACTGTCTCACTCTCACTCTCCTATCTATTTCTTCTCTAAACGGAGAGGACGCCAGCCACGTCCTCTCACTATCAATCTCAATGCACGTGTAAAATGGCGGCGACGCGCGGCTCCTTATATAGAATCCGAGTCTCGCGATAGAATCCGAGCCTCGCGAGAATCCGACAGCGTCATGATGACGTTCGGGCGCGCTCGGGTTAACCGAGCAAGGCGGGAAGATCCGAGTCGCTCGGATCCGTGTAAAAAATCATGAAGTTCGGGCGGGTTCAGATTCCGAGGAACCGAACCCGCTCATCTCTAACTCACACAGAGCTGATAAAGAGCCAATTGATACTGCAACTGTACGAGGGATTGTTGTAAGTGGGAAGCACTACCAATATAGATACACAAGAGGGTATGACAAGATAATGGCTGTTAGAGTGTCACTGGGATACTGTGCGAGTATCATACAGCCAGAAACATGTTTTGGTCAGATGGGGAGAATGGGGACAGGTGTTTTTGTTAAAATTTTATGTGCAATGATAATGACGCATTCTGTTCCCTATATTCTCCCAGATGATGTGTATTTTATATGTGGAAGAAAAGAGTACAAGTGGCTCTCTCTGAACTCTGAAGGTTTAAGTTATCTTGGAAGGGTACTACCTGAAATAATAACCCTTGCACACGAC
The DNA here is from genome assembly GCF_028390025.1 of Pseudophryne corroboree. Taxonomy (NCBI): domain Eukaryota; kingdom Metazoa; phylum Chordata; class Amphibia; order Anura; family Myobatrachidae; genus Pseudophryne; species Pseudophryne corroboree. The sequence goes on from NC_086446.1 coordinate 398,869,934, forward strand.
AAAATGATAGACATTCACCACAACGCTCCTCCTCCTTATATTCATACTCACTATGAACACATTTATAAAATAAATCTTATCACCAGGGAAGAACCTTTAGCCTCTAATTTGATCCAAGAATCCATGGGGATTCAGTTTCTCATTGCCTTATACAGTATATCACCTGTATGGTCAGAGGAGTCATAAATTATAGATATATCCAAGAGCTAGAAAATGTAATTGACAATATTACCGAGATGTATGATGACACTTTCAGATATACGGGTAGAGAATTGCAAGCCTATAAGAAAGAACTAGTGCAACATCGGATGGTTTTGAATTATGTCACGGCTGTTACGGGAGGCTATTGTGTAACCCTAGACACTCAGTATGGGGTAAAGTGCTGCACATATATCACCAATAGTGCAGACGATCCAAAGGAGGTAATAGAGCAAAAGATGGATGAGATACTACAGCTTGCTGCTACCGAAGGCAAAATAGAATTGTATGCACAAAGAGAGAACAGAGTTGCCATAAAGTGGTGCACAATATTTATAAAACATAACTTTTAATTCATGTATTTATTAAAAAGAACTTGCAAAATATTAATAAAAAGCATAGAAGTGAAAAGATAAGAAAAATTGTTTTAAAATATGACTACGCACAGGGTGTTCGCCAATTATAGAGATTGTATAATTGTTGTCTAATGTCAGACGTGTTTGTACTTATGCAGTATTTGTGTGTTCATTCCCTATTGTAAAATCACAGCGCTGATTTACAGGCAGATTTACAAAGGAGGCCTTGCCCTGCAGTCCCGGAGACCAGTCGCAGTTATGCATAGAAGATGGCACCCAGCGTCTCAGTCAGGGAGTGAGGGAGAATGTGAGGCAGCTCCAGGGTGGGAACACCAGCAGTAGATGGCACCCTGGGTCGGGGGAAGGTCTACAGGTCAAGTGCCGTCTCCCATTTGCTAGTCTTCACCACCTGGTACTATGGAGTCTTATTAAAGTGGACATTAGTACACCCGACCTGTACTTCTATGCCCTGGTGGATATAGTAGGGTCCCTGCTCGGTGACAGTGTCCATGCCAACGTTGCAGTCTGTCGCCCTATACGGCAATCGGAATGCGGTTTAAAGGCGGGTCCCACCTGCAGGACCCTCTTAACTCCTCCCGTCGTAGCAGCAACATGAAACAGGAGAGCGCTGCAACCATGTGCCCAATGCCGAAGTGTCCCTGCCGCAAGCACCTTGGAACTGAGCCAGCGGGAGTATGTGACACCACTGGGGAGGTGACGGAGCAACAGCACAGAATGTCACCCTGACATGTAAGTGCTACGGCACTTGAAGTCTTCAAGTAAAAGCTTTTTTTAGGGCTGCCTAGTGCAGTCCCCTTGTTAAGTGACCTGCTCTGCAGGGCACCAACTCGAAACTGAGCTCACAGTGCCTCTAGGCAGGGCTATAGAGTAAGCCCCAATGCATCTTGGGACAGTCTAAAGCTTTAGCCTGTTGGTGCCTGGATCAAGATCCATCTCTACACCCTGATGTTTCCTTGTGGAAACCAATGTAACCCACTGCAGAAAAATAAATTTAAATTGTCTGGGGAGAAACATAAACTTGCCAATATACCATTTACGACATGGAGTGGCAATGAATGGCTAAGGCCTTGGCCTATGTTCATGACTAGTGCTTCAGCTTCACATGACGATGGAAGCCATCATCCTCCCACTAGAAAAATGAAAATAGTTAAGCTGGCAAAAGCACAGCAAAGAACTGTGCATTCTAAGATGGTATCACAAATCCCCAAGGAGAGTCCAAGTGTATCGGCGCCAGCAGTTACGATTTCTGACCTTCTCAGCACTGGACGGGAAGAGGTGGCTCCTGCCACCATTTGAACGCCCTCTGCAAGTGCTGGAAGAAATACCCACAGTCCAGTTTCTGATATTAAAATAGAAGATGTCACTGTTGAATTACACCAGGATGAGGATATGGGTGTTGCTGGCGCTGAGGAGGAAGTTGACGAGGAGTATTCTGATGGTGATGTGGTTTGTTTAGATTAGGCACAGGGGGAGACAGTTGTCCGTGGGATGAATAAGCCCATTGTCATGATTGGGCAAAATACCAAAAAAACCACCTCTTTGGTGTGGAATTATTTCTCTACAAATCCGGACAACAGGTGTCAAGACATGTGTTGCCTTTGTCAAATCGTAATAAGTAGGAATATAGACTTAACCACCTAGGAACATCCTCCCTTATATGTCACCTGCAGCGCATTCATCAGAAGTCATTGTCAAGTTCAGAAACTTTGGGTAAGAGCATAAGCAGTCCACCGACACCTAAATCCCTTCTTCCTCTTGTACCCAAGCTCCTGCAAGCCACACCACCAACTCCCTCAACGTCAATTTCCTCTTTAATCAGGAACGTCAGTAGTCCTGCAAGCCATGTCACTGGCATGACTGACGAGTCCTCTCCTAACCGGGATTCCTTTGGAGGATCCTTGAGTGGTACTCCCAGCAGCAACAACAGCAGCGGCAGCAGTAGGAGTCGATCGTCATCCGAGAGGGGAAGTCGGAAAACCACATGTACTACTTCAACTAAGCAACTGACTGTCCAACAGTACTTTGCAAGGAAGATGAAATATGACAGCAGTCATCCTGTTGCAAAGTGGATAACTGAGGCCTTGACAGCTATGTTGGTGTTAGACGTGCATCCGGTATCCACCATTAGTGCAGCTGGATTTAGACAATTGATGGAGGCAGTGTGTCCCTGGTACCAAATCCCATCTAGATTTCACTTCACTAGGAAAGCGATTCCCGGACTGTACATGGACATTAAGAAAAGTGTCTGGTGGGTTATTTTGTTTCTATGCAGGGTAAATACTGGCTGCTTTATTTTTACACTGCAATTTAGATTGCAGATTGAACTCACCACACCCAAATCTAACTCTCTCTGCACATGTTATATCTGCCTCCCCTGCAGTGCACATGGTTTTGCCCAACTGCTAACAAAGTTCCTGCTGCGATCAACTCAGAATTACCCCCCATGACTAGAACATGATTCTTAAGAATATCCTCTGATACTAGTGAAAATTCACCAGAAGATAGGAAGGAAGTAAAAGTGGTGATCCTGCTGTTGGTATTTGAGTCGGGATTAGTCCCTGATTGTTACTAAACTGGGTATTCTCTGAGGGTCACCCCTTCAGATACTGACCCATCACCGTTTTGCTTCCAAGATCAGACGGAATTGGGCTCAAGTGGTGAGGTATGATAGTAAAAGCGGACAAAATTGTCAACCCACCAATGAGGGGGCACTATAGGCTGCTGTTGATGTAAGCTCAGTGGGGATGAGGGGGTGGGTAACGCTCGTGACGGACAGCCTGGAAAGGGGGATTGTTTGGCGATGGGAACAACCAGATGAGACTACGGAACCAGCCGAGCGGGGACCGACATGGCACCTGCCTGGCCAATCTGCTACTGCCACCGAGCACAGCATGTTTGCTGCTCGGCTGGACTGGCCCATCTTGCAAAATTGCAGAATGGTCAGTCTGGCCCTGCCCACTGCCCAATTACATCTGCTTCAGTGACAGCGGTGTGCTTTCGTATGACCTGACAGCAAGCTCCTGTTACTGGCACTTCTCTTAGGTTCCGCTTGCAGGGCTTTTTTTAATGGGCTTTTACTGCCCGATGCTTGGCCCCGCCCCCCACTTCCAGCCCTCTCACATTGATCTTGGAATGCACCAAGACCAGTGCCTCTGAAACACAGTGAAAACTTTTTTTTACAAGATAGAAATGTTTAACATAATATAAAGGCTAACGCATATACTTATGACACATAGATACATCATACGTATCTTCTTTGTATTATTTTAATCATTAATGACTATCCCCTGTCTGCACTTCCCTGGTAAAAATAGTTTTCCTGGCAACAGGTCTGCAGCAGTGAGTGTAACTGTGGCTGTATTGCAAACGAAGTGCTATGTTACAGCGATTTCCAGAAATACACTGCAACGTAGCATTTCATATGCAGATACAGCTGCAGTCACACACATAATATATGCATGCCCCATATTATTTTAATCAGCATAAGCTACTTGTGCCCCTTGGCATTCTAAATGCCCTAGGCCTGTGCATAGTTTGCCTATGCCTAGGGCCGGCCCTGCTCTCCACTTTCACTGCAGAAATGTGCAGTAAAGAAATCACAGGAAAAATTGCACAAGATCCATCTTCCCAGACATACTGTATGCAGAGGCGTCGGAATGGGGGGAGCAAGGAGGCAGCTTGCTCCCCCCAAACATGAGAGAGGCGCCTGCTGCCACAGTACGCGGCTGAGATAGGTGCCGCACATAAAGGGCGCTTCAGCCGGGGACCGCAATTCATTGACTGTCACTGTCATTGACAGTGACAGTCAGTGCTGCTGCTGCTCCTCCCGTATGCTCTGATCACGCATATGTAATGAGCGGCTGAGCGTCATGACGTCAAGCCGCTCATTACATATGCGCAAGCTTTGCTGGGGCAGGATGCGGACGTCACAGGGGAGAGACTAAAAATGCTGGGGCCGCCCGCTCCTGCTTGCCCGCGCGCACGCCCGGCCAGCCACCCAGCCAGCCAGCGTCCTATGGGGGTATGTGTTCCTGGCACTGTGGGGACATATGTATATCTGTCTCTGGGGGCATATATGTTTATCGGGCACTGGGGACATATGTATAACTGTCTCTGGGGGTATATATGTATATCCTGCACTGGGGACATATGTATAACTGGGTCATGGGGCACTTATGTATCTGGCACTGGGAACTTGTTTATAACTGCCTTTATGAATAAATATATATATATATATATATATATATATATATATTAGAGATGAGCGGGTTCGGTTTCTTTGAATCCGAACCCGCACGAACTTCACTTTTTTTCTCACGGGTCCGAGCGACTCGGATCTTCCCGCCTTGCTCGGTTAACCCGAGCGCGCCCGAACGTCATCATGACGCTGTCGGATTCTCGCGAGACTCGGATTCTATATAAGGAGCCGCGCGTCGCCGCCATTTTCACACGTGCATTGAGATTGATAGGGAGAGGACGTGGCTGGCGTCCTCTCCATTAGAATAGATTAGAAGAGAGAGAGAGAGAGAGAGATTGTGCAGACAGAGTTTACCACAGTGACCAGTGCAGTTGTTGTTAAGTTAACTTTTATTTAATATATCCGTTCTCTGCTATATCCGTTCTCTGCCTGAAAAAAACGATACACAGCAGTCACACAGTGTGACTCAGTCTGTGTGCACTCAGCTCAGCCCAGTGTGCTGCACATCAATGTATAAAAGCTTATAATAATTGTGGGGGAGACTGGGGAGCACTGCAGGTTGTTATAGCAGGAGCCAGGAGTACATAATATTATATTAATTTAAAATTAAACAGTGCACACTTTTGCTGCAGGAGTGCCACTGCCAGTGTGACTAGTGGTGACCAGTGCCTGACCACCAGTATAGTAGTATATTGTTGTATACTATCTCTTTATCAACCAGTCTATATTAGCAGCAGACACAGTACAGTGCGGTAGTTCACGGCTGTGGCTACCTCTGTGTCGGCAGTCGGCACTCGGCAGGCAGTCCGTCCATCCATAATTGTATAATTATATACCACCTAACCGTGGTATTTTTTTTTCTTTCTTTATACCGTCGTCATAGTCATACTAGTTGTTACGAGTATACTACTATCTCTTTATCAACCAGTGTACAGTGCGGTAGTTCACGGCTGTGGCTACCTCTGTGTCGGCAGTCGGCAGGCAGTCCGTCCATCCATAATTGTATTATTATAATATATACCACCTAACCGTGGTTTTTTTTTCATTCTTTATACCGTCATAGTGTCATACTAGTTGTTACGAGTATACTACTATCTCTTTATCAACCAGTGTACAGTGCGGTAGTTCACGGCTGTGGCTACCTCTGTGTCGGCAGTCGGCAGGCAGTCCGTCCATCCATAATTGTATTATAATATATACCACCTAACCGTGGTTTTTTTTTCATTCTTTATACCGTCATAGTGTCATACTAGTTGTTACGAGTATACTACTATCTCTTTATCAACCAGTGTACAGTGCGGTAGTTCACGGCTGTGGCTACCTCTGTGTCGGCAGTCGGCAGGCAGTCCGTCCATCCATAATTGTATTATAATATATACCACCTAACCGTGGTTTTTTTTCATTCTTTATACCGTCATAGTCAGTCATACTAGTTGTTACGAGTATACTACTATCTCTTTATCAACCAGTGTACAGTGCGGTAGTTCACGGCTGTGACTACCTCTGTGTCGGCACTCGGCAGGCAGTCCGTCCATCCATAATTGTATTATAATATATACCACCTAACCGTGTTTTTTTTTTCATTCTTTATACCGTCATAGTGTCATACTAGTTGTTACGAGTATACTACTATCTCTTTATCAACCAGTGTACAGTGCGGTAGTTCACGGCTGTGGCTACCTCTGTGTCGGCAGTCGGCAGGCAGTCCGTCCATCCATAATTGTATTATAATATATACCACCTAACCGTGGTTTTTTTTTCATTCTTTATACCGTCATAGTGTCATACTAGTTGTTACGAGTATACTACTATCTCTTTATCAACCAGTGTACAGTGCGGTAGTTCACGGCTGTGGCTACCTCTGTGTCGGCAGTCGGCAGTCCGTCCGTCCATCCATAATTGTATTATAATATATACCACCTAACCGTGGTTTTTTTTTCATTCTTTATACCGTCATAGTCAGTCATACTAGTTGTTACGAGTATACTACTATCTCTTTATCAACCAGTGTACAGTGCGGTAGTTCACGGCTGTGGCTACCTCTGTGTCGGAACTCGGCAGGCAGTCCGTCCATCCATAATTGTATTACAATATATACCACCTAACCGTGGTTTTTTTTTCATTCTTTATACCGTCATAGTCAGTCATACTAGTTGTTACGAGTATACTACTATCTCTTTATCAACCAGTGTACAGTGCGGTAGTTCACGGCTGTGGCTACCTCTGTGTCGGAACTCGGCAGGCAGTCCGTCCATCCATAAATGTATTACAATATATACCACCTAACCGTGGTTTTTTTTTCATTCTTTATACCGTCATAGTCAGTCATACTAGTTGTTACGAGTATACTACTATCTCTTTATCAACCAGTGTACAGTGCGGTAGTTCACGGCTGTGGCTACCTCTGTGTCGGCACTCGGCAGGCAGTCCGTCCATCCATAATTGTATTACAATATATACCACCTAACCGTGGTTTTTTTATACCACCTAACCGTGGCAGTCCGTCCATAATTGTATACTAGTATCCAATCCATCCATCTCCATTGTTTACCTGAGGTGCCTTTTAGTTCTGCCTATAAAATATGGAGAACAAAAAAGTTGAGGTTCCAAAATTAGGGAAAGATCAAGATCCACTTCCACCTCGTGCTGAAGCTGCTGCCACTAGTCATGGCCGAGACGATGAAATGCCAGCAACGTCGTCTGCCAAGGCCGATGCCCAATGTCATAGTGCAGAGCATGTCAAATCCAAAACACCAAATATCAGAAAAAAAAGGACTCCAAAACCTAAAATAAAATTGTCGGAGGAGAAGCGTAAACTTGCCAATATGCCATTTACCACACGGAGTGGCAAGGAACGGCTGAGGCCCTGGCCTATGTTCATGGCTAGTGGTTCAGCTTCACATGAGGATGGAAGCACTCAGCCTCTCGCTAGAAAACTGAAAAGACTCAAGCTGGCAAAAGCACCGCAAAGAACTGTGCGTTCTTTGAAATCCCAAATCCACAAGGAGAGTCCAATTGTGTCGGTTGCGATGCCTGACCTTCCCAACACTGGACGTGAAGAGCATGCGCCTTCCACTATTTGCATGCCCCCTGCAAGTGCTGGAAGGAGCACCCGCAGTCCAGTTCCTGATAGTCAGATTGAAGATGTCAGTGTTGAAGTACACCAGGATGAGGAGGATATGGGTGTTGCTGGCGCTGGGGAGGAAATTGACCAGAAGGATTCTGATGGTGAGGTGGTTTGTTTAAGTCAGGCACCCGGGGAGACACCTGTTGTCCGTGGGAGGAATATGGCCGTTGACATGCCAGGTGAAAATACCAAAAAAATCAGCTCTTCGGTGTGGAGGTATTTCACCAGAAATGCGGACAACAGGTGTCAAGCCGTGTGTTCCCTTTGTCAAGCTGTAATAAGTAGGGGTAAGGACGTTAACCACCTCGGAACATCCTCCCTTATACGTCACCTGCAGCGCATTCATAATAAGTCAGTGACAAGTTCAAAAACTTTGGGTGACAGCGGAAGCAGTCCACTGACCAGTAAATCCCTTCCTCTTGTAACCAAGCTCACGCAAACCACCCCACCAACTCCCTCAGTGTCAATTTCCTCCTTCCCCAGGAATGCCAATAGTCCTGCAGGCCATGTCACTGGCAAGTCTGACGAGTCCTCTCCTGCCTGGGATTCCTCCGATGCATCCTTGCGTGTAACGCCTACTGCTGCTGGCGCTGCTGTTGTTGCCGCTGGGAGTCGATGGTCATCCCAGAGGGGAAGTCGTAAGCCCACTTGTACTACTTCCAGTAAGCAATTGACTGTTCAACAGTCCTTTGCGAGGAAGATGAAATATCACAGCAGTCATCCTACTGCAAAGCGGATAACTGAGTCCTTGACAACTATGTTGGTGTTAGACGTGCGTCCGGTATCCGCCGTTAGTTCACAGGGAACTAGACAATTTATTGAGGCAGTGTGCCCCCGTTACCAAATACCATCTAGGTTCCACTTCTCTAGGCAGGCGATACCGAGAATGTACACGGACGTCAGAAAAAGACTCACCAGTGTCCTAAAAAATGCAGTTGTACCCAATGTCCACTTAACCACGGACATGTGGACAAGTGGAGCAGGGCAGGGTCAGGACTATATGACTGTGACAGCCCACTGGGTAGATGTATGGACTCCCGCCGCAAGAACAGCAGCGGCGGCACCAGTAGCAGCATCTCGCAAACGCCAACTCTTTCCTAGGCAGGCTACGCTTTGTATCACCGCTTTCCAGAATACGCACACAGCTGAAAACCTCTTACGGCAACTGAGGAAGATCATCGCGGAATGGCTTACCCCAATTGGACTCTCCTGTGGATTTGTGGCATCGGACAACGCCAGCAATATTGTGTGTGCATTAAATATGGGCAAATTCCAGCACGTCCCATGTTTTGCACATACCTTGAATTTGGTGGTGCAGAATTTTTTAAAAATGACAGGGGCGTGCAAGAGATGCTGTCGGTGGCCAGAAAAATTGCGGGACACTTTCGGCGTACAGGCACCACGTACAGAAGACTGGAGCACCACCAAAAACTACTGAACCTGCCCTGCCATCATCTGAAGCAAGAAGTGGTAACGAGGTGGAATTCAACCCTCTATATGCTTCAGAGGTTGGAGGAGCAGCAAAAGGCCATTCAAGCCTATACAATTGAGCACGATATAGGAGATGGAATGCACCTGTCTCAAGTGCAGTGGAGAATGATTTCAACGTTGTGCAAGGTTCTGATGCCCTTTGAACTTGCCACACGTGAAGTCAGTTCAGACACTGCCAGCCTGAGTCAGGTCATTCCCCTCATCAGGCTTTTGCAGAAGAAGCTGGAGGCATTGAAGAAGGAGCTAACACGGAGCGATTCCGCTAGGCATGTGGGACTTGTGGATGCAGCCCTTAATTCGCTTAACAAGGATTCACGGGTGGTCAATCTGTTGAAATCAGAGCACTACATTTTGGCCACCGTGCTCGATCCTAGATTTAAAGCCTACCTTGGATCTCTCTTTCCGGCAGACACAGGTCTGCTGGGGTTGAAAGACCTGCTGGTGACAAAATTGTCAAGTCAAGCGGAACGCGACCTGTCAACATCTCCTCCTTCACATTCTCCCGCAACTGGGGGTGCGAGGAAAAGGCTCAGAATTCCGAGCCCACCCGCTGGCGGTGATGCAGGGCAGTCTGGAGCGAGTGCTGATGCTGACATCTGGTCCGGACTGAAGGACCTGCCAACGATTACGGACATGTCGTCTACTGTCACTGCATATGATTCTCTCAACATTGATAGAATGGTGGAGGATTATATGAGTGACCGCATCCAAGTAGGCACGTCACACAGTCCGTACTTATACTGGCAGGAAAAAGAGGCAATTTGGAGGCCCTTGCACAAACTGGCTTTATTCTACCTAAGTTGCCCTCCCACAAGTGTGTACTCCGAAAGAGTGTTTAGTGCCGCCGCTCACCTTGTCAGCAATCGGCGTACGAGGTTACATCCAGAAAATGTGGAGAAGATGATGTTCATTAAAATGAATTATAATCAATTCCTCCGCGGAGACATTGACCAGCAGCAATTGCCTCCACAAAGTACACAGGGAGCTGAGATGGTGGATTCCAGTGGGGACGAATTGATAATCTGTGAGGAGGGGGATGTACACGGTGATATATCGGAGGGTGAAGATGAGGTGGACATCTTGCCTCTGTAGAGCCAGTTTGTGCAAGGAGAGATTAATTGCTTCTTTTTTGGGGGGGGTCCAAACCAACCCGTCATATCAGTCACAGTCGTGTGGCAGACCCTGTCACTGAAATGATGGGTTGGTTAAAGTGTGCATGTCCTGTTTTGTTTATACAACATAAGGGTGGGTGGGAGGGCCCAAGGATAATTCCATCTTGCACCTCTTTTTTCTTTTCTTTTTCTTTGCATCATGTGCTGATTGGGGAGGGTTTTTTGGAAGGGACATCCTGCGTGACACTGCAGTGCCACTCCTAGATGGGCCCGGTGTTTGTGTCGGCCACTAGGGTCGCTAATCTTACTCACACAGCTACCTCATTGCGCCTCTTTTTTTCTTTGCGTCATGTGCTGTTTGGGGAGGGTTTTTTGGAAGGGACATCCTGCGTGACACTGCAGTGCCACTCCTAGATGGGCCCGGTGTTTGTGTCGGCCACTAGGGTCGCTAATCTTACTCACACAGTCAGCTACCTCATTGCGCCTCTTTTTTTCTTTGCGTCATGTGCTGTTTGGGGAGGGTTTTTTGGAAGGGCCATCCTGCGTGACACTGCAGTGCCACTCCTAGATGGGCCCGGTGTTTGTGTCGGCCACTAGGGTCGCTAATCTTACTCACACAGCTACCTCATTGCGCCTCTTTTTTTCTTTGCGTCATGTGCTGTTTGGGGAGGGTTTTTTGGAAGGGCCATCCTGCGTGACACTGCAGTGCCACTCCTAGATGGGCCCGGTGTTTGTGTCGGCCACTAGGGTCGCTAATCTTACTCACACAGCTACCTCATTGCGCCTCTTTTTTTCTTTGCGTCATGTGCTGTTTGGGGAGGGTTTTTTGGAAGGGACATCCTGCGTGACACTGCAGTGCCACTCCTAGATGGGCCCGGTGTTTGTGTCGGCCACTAGGGTCGCTTATCTTACTCACACAGCGACCTCGGTGCAAATTTTAGGACTAAAAATAATATTGTGAGGTGTGAGGTATTCAGAATAGACTGAAAATGAGTGTAAATTATGGTTTTTGAGGTTAATAATACTTTGGGATCAAAATGACCCCCAAATTCTATGATTTAAGCTGTTTTTTAGTGTTTTTGGAAAAAAACACCCGAATCCAAAACACACCCGAATCCGACAAAAATAATTCGGTGAGGTTTTGCCAAAACGCGTTCGAACCCAAAACACGGCCGCGGAACCGAACCCAAAACCAAAACACAAAACCCGAAAAATTTCAGGCGCTCATCTCTATATATATATATATCTGGGGGCATATATCAGTGATGTGTGCAGTGGGCATGTATGTATAACTGGCTCTGGGGGCATATACTGTATGTATATCTAGCTTTGGGGTATATATGTATATCTGGCACTGGGGAAATATGTATAACTGGCACTGGGCGCATATATGTATATCTGGCTCTGGGGACATATGTATAGCTAGCTCTGGGGGCATATATGTATATCTTGCTCTGGGGGTATATATGTATAACTGGCACTAAGGGCATATATGTATAACTGGCACTGGGGGCATACAGTATATGTATATCTGGCACTGGGGGCATATATGTATATCTGGCTCTGGGGTCATATATGTATACCTGTATCTGGGGGCATATGTATAACTGGCTCTGGGGGCATATGTATATCTGGCACTGGGGACACTCTACATAGGCATAATGTGTGTAAGAGGCTCTACCAGACATAATGTATATAAGGGGCTTTGGGGGTAATTCAGATTGGATTGCTGCAGTGGCATTGATCACAGTCTGAATTCCTATTGTGGAGTGCGCACGCACCCCGGTAGCCCAGTGAGATGCTGACAGCATCTCTGGGCTGCGATCGCCTCTGCCTGATTGACAGGCAGAGGTGGTTGTGGGGCAGGAGAGGGCGCGCCAACGGCGTAAGAACACCGTTGGCTGGGTGCTGTCCAGACAACGCAGGTGTGTCCGGTTTGTTGCGGGGGCGGGCCGCGGTGGCTGCGTTGGAAGGGAGATACTAGCCAGGTGCAAAATCATCACCGCTATGCGATGCTTTCACACCCGTGCAGGGAGGGGGGAGGGGGCAGACATGCTGGGTGGACTAGCCCTGTGCTGGACGTCCCCCCGCATGTCTGAGAAACTGATCGTAGATGATCGTAGATCTGAATTAGGCCCTTTACCAGGCATATTGTAAGGGAGCTACCAGACATAATGTATATAAGGGGTCACTCACTCACTGCTACTCCATAAAGTTTCGTACAGGTACTAGTGACCTGTCTAAGGTGGCCATAAATTAGGGGCGCCAAATTGAGATTTTATCTTGCCCCCCCCAACTGACAAACATTCTGACGCCCCTGACTGTATGCACATGTGCGGTACACTCTGGCATATTGGGGGTCATTCCGAGTTGATCGCTAGCTGCCATTGCTTGCAGTGCAGCGATCAGGCTAAAAATTGGCATTTCTGTGCATGTGTATGCACCGCAATGCGCAGGCGCGTCGTACAGGTACAATGAGCATCGTGGGTTTGCACAGAGTCTAACGAACATTCCTGTCGCACGGCTGAACGCGGGAAGATTAACATGAAGTGGGCGTTTCTGGGTGGCAACTGACCGTTTTCAGGGAGTGTTTGGGTAAACGCAGGCGTGTCAGAGAAAACTCAGGCATGGCAGAGAAAACACAGGCGTGGCTGGGCGTTCGCTGGGCAGGTGTGTGATGTCAAAAGCAGCCCCTCCGTCGTAAGAATCAACGCACACGATGAGTAACTACAGGGCTGGTCTTGTATTCCACAAAAACATTTTGCAGGTGCTCTGCTGCACAGGCGTTCGCACTTCTGCAAAGTGAAAATACACTCTCCAGTGGGCTGCGACAATGTATTTGCACAGCTGCTAAAAACTGCTAGCGAGCAATCAACTCAGAATGACCCCCATTGTCAGAGTCCACTACACACAGTCCCCCTCCTCTCTTTAAACACCCCAACAGCCTATAGCTGCAGCATGATTGGTTGCCAAGCATTGTATATTATACATAATCACAAAGAATTTTCTGGCTTGGGGGAGAAAAATTTGTAGTTACGCCACTGACTATATGTGAATATCCCAAATACATACATTTATATAATTTTATTAAAATGTATGCAATTATACTAAATTATTATAAAAATAATAGATATAGCATTAAGATTACGTTTTAAGAAGAAGAAAAAATGATGAAAATATAAACAGTATATTAGTCTGAGCTCCATCGTACATGGGTTTTCCAGCTCAGCCACAGAGAAGATTTCACAAATGACTGCAGGGTTAATGAATTTTCAATGTAATGTTGAGTTAATGGGTTTGAGATGAAAACCAATATCAGCAATTTGATCTTAAGTCTACTAGCATTAAAAATACTGCTTCTCCAGAACCCAATGTAGACACACATTGCTGATAACAGCTCCCGTGGTGGGGATCAGGTAAGAATTGTAGCTTTGTTGATGAGAGAAAGGCTTACTACTCAAAAGCTCAGGGAGGGTACTTGGAGGCAGCTTGAGAGAAGCTTAACTTTCTATTATATATATATATATATACACTGCATATATACATACCCTCCAACATGACCCGCCCCACTAGGTACAAAATTCTCTGTTTCTGGACTTCCCTCTTAATTTATTATTGTCATCACCTGTGAAGAAACAGCTTTCTTATCAAATAACTAGTTCAACACAGGTGATGGAAATCATAGATTAAGAGGGAAGTCCAGGAACAGAGCATTTTGTACCTAGTGGGGCGGGTCACGTTGGAGGGTCTGATAGAAATATATATATATATATATATATATATATATATATATTTTTTTTTATATTTATATATATATATATATATATATATATATATATATAAATAAATAAGAGATGTTCAGTGGACACTTTTCGGGTTTTGTGTTTTGGTTTGTATCTGGATCTCCGCTCATGTTTTGGATCTAGATTGGTTTTGCCAAAGCCATCCTTTCGAGTTTTAGTTTTTTTTCTTCGTTTTTTGAACATGTATCTCTCACTCTCCAAGTCCGGAGTGAAAAAAATGGCGGCAAAACGTGGCTCCTTATATAGAATCCAAAACCCGCGAGAATCTGACAGCGGGATGATGACGTTTTGTCTCGTTCTGGTTTCTGAGTCCGGTAGGAAGGCTTGAGCCGGACTCCGATTCTGGCTCGGACAGTGATGTTCTGGTGAGGGGGGTGGAGGTTTGGTTCTCTGGGATCCGGACTTGCTCATCTCTAATATATATAAAAATAATCGATTGGGTACCCCCATGTAGAAGAGGTGGCAATAGGGACAACTTATTATTGTGACTAGAGACAAAATGGATTTATAAGCTACAAACTCTGCAGCCGCTCGGTTTGAATGAGCATTTATCTTACACTTGCTTTTTAGAAACTTAGGACACTGTATACCAGCAATGTTTTTTGATTACTTGTATATAATTATTGTCTCTAGTAGAAGCTCTGTGTATAACAGCTGTGTTAGTATGTAATATTATTGAATTAATAGTCAGTCATTTAGTATTGATGTACTAATGCTCTTCAACTACAAGCAGATTGTTATACTTCATTTTCCTCCATTTATTATTGTGCAGCATTGTTTCCATGGTGATGGGTATCACTATAGCAATGCCCCGGCCCCCCGCCCAGCTCTACCAGCCTTGTGACGCGGACATGAGTTCACTTCCGGTGACGCCAGCGGGACGGCGACGGGAAGCGGCCGACAGGCTTAGCGTGCACCTGGGTGAGTTGAATAAAGGTATGTTTTTTGTTGTTGTTCTGTATTGTCCTGACGAAGGAGATTAAAGGTCTCCGAAACGTAGACCAATTATCTTTACTATTTTGAGGTTTCCTGAGTGCCGTTTTTTCTTCAGCATTGTACTTATTGACACGATTCTGGCACCGGGACCAGTTGTTTAACCTGTTGGAGTGCCGGACACCCTTGTTCTGTATATATATATATATATAAAATTATTATTATTTTTGCAGCATCAGCAGTGACACTTTACAACGGCAGACAGTGATATGTATTTGCGCCGCTACTACCGTGAAGTAAGTAGGAAATAGGAAAATGAATATATATATATATATATATATAGTCAAAGTCGAAAATATTATGGTCACACGCATCACATACAAACTCCACACAAGTGACCTCCGTGCGCATGCTTGTTCCGCCGTGCGTACACATACTCGCACGTTGCATATATTGGCTCACGAGGTCCTGCGTATCAGCGCGTGGTATGAGTAATTACGGTGGCATATGCATTCGCATGGAAAAGCCACAAAGACATATTTCCTATTTAATCCACATAGCACGTAATTTACACATAGGGGGTCATTCCGAGTTGTTCGCTCGTTGCCGATTTTCGCAACAGAGCGATTAAGGCAAAAATGCGCATGCGCATGGTGCGCAGTGCGCATGCGCTAAGTATTTTATCACAAAACTTAGTAGATTTACTCACGTCCGAATGAAGAATTTTCATCGTTGAAGTGATCAGAGTGTAATTGACAGGAAGTGGGTGTTTCTGGGCGGAAACTGACCGTTTTCTGGGAGTGTGCGGAAAAACGCAGGCGTGCCAGGATAAAACGCAGGAGTGTCTTGAGAAACAGGGGAGTTGCTGGCTGAACGCAGGGCGTGTTTGTGATGTCAAACCAGGAACGAAATGGGCTGAGCTGATCGCAGTGTAGGAGTAGGTCTGGAGCTACTCAGAAACTGCTAAGAATTTTCTATTTGCAACTCTGCTATTCTTTCGTTCGCAATTCTGCTAAACTAAGATACACTCCCAGAGGGCGGTGGCCTAGCGTGTGCAATGCTGCTAAAATCTGCTAGCGAGCGAACAACTCGGAATGACCCCCATAGTCTCTACATGCACCACACCAGCGAGTTACTGTTAGGTTCCTGGTGCTCAGAACAAGGGAGATGTTATGAAGTGAGTCCAGAGCACCAGGACGTATTGCTGGGAAAAGGGAATGGAAAGGGAATAGCCCCTGGCGCCCTATCTCCGTTGTCTCGCCCGTGCTGTCAGTACACTCTTGCGAGACTATGGTTGCTTGAGCCCATGGCAGCCGCGTTTGAAGGGCGGATTACGTCTGCCCAACTTCGATGCCCCCTCAGGTCTTAATGAGAGACAAAGAGTGAACCGAGACAGGGTGATAACAAGGGGCCCTCTAACTAAACAACAAGGCCAGGGGCTACTAACAAACCTAAAACCAAAGTATGTGCGGCTTGCCGCCAAAGGAAAAGAACAACAAAGGAAATGCTGACCACACGACGACACAATACTTTTGTGTACCGGCGGTGACAGCATAAGCAGAACCCTCTGCAAAACACCAGTGACAGAAATAATAACGGAATACAGCGGCCTAGGCCGACGGACGCGGCAGAGCCGCTACTCACGGAACCGGTACGAATACTGGCAAACGGACAGGAACCCCCAATGCTGCCGACACAGACTCTCAGAACTGGAGGACAGGCAGAATCCCAAATGACAGACCGGTGGACACCAAGAAGCCAGAAACTCGACCAGGCATAGGCAAAGCCGCAGGACTTCTGGACAGGAACGCTTCACGGCAGGACACGGGATCAGACACAGGAATCGACACAGGGACTGACACAGGAATCGACACAGGAAGCAGCTCGACAGACACTGCTACACAGGAGCTCAGGAACTGGCAGGAACAAGCTCAGAACTCAAGCAGACTGGAAACCTAGAAATATCACCAGCGTCTGTGAATTCCACTCAGCCAGCAAATAACAGAGAGGCCTAATTAATTATGTAATGCAGCTGCCCTGTTGCATGACTCCAAACTGACAAGATGCAATTAGCAGCCAGGTGAGGCTGAACACATGGGAACAGACTGCAATTACACAGACTGACCACTGACAGCAAACAATAATCCTCTAAACCAGAGCAAAGGGAAATCCTGGCCTGCAAGAGAACTATAAACATAAAATACCTAACCGACATGCAAAACAGGAATGAGCCACAGCCGTGGCTCATAACAGTACCCCCCCTTGAGGAGGGGTCAAAGGACCCCAAAATACAGACTATCCAAAACAAGGGATACAAAAAATAACCTGACACACTGGTCTAACAGACAAGAAAACAGAAACAAGCTGTAACAACAGCTTGTAACAGTGCCCTCCCCTTGACGGTGGCCACTGGACACAAGACAAGGAAAAAAAATCTTTTTTTTTTTAATCAAGGCAAGAGTCAAAAATAATTTCTTTTTCTTCTTCTTTTTACAAAGATCTTTAGGTCTGACCAAGGTAATTCCCCAAACATTGTCTGAACTGATGGTACCACCCAGCAAGGCTGCGTTCAAATCAGAGGTAGGTTTCTTACCCTTGGGAGCTGAACTTTCAGGCAAAGTACTCCTATTAGAAGAAGAAGTCGGAAAAGCACATCCTGCAGTTAAAACAACGGGCTGAGACTCTTGTGCCGAGTTTACAGTATTTGGTGGACTCTCAGCAGACAAGACGGATGACTTAGAGGAACCTGAACCAATTTCTTTGGAACCATATCTTTTAATAATTGCATCACTGAATGCTGGGGGATCCTGAAGAATGGGATCTTCAGCTTTCATTAGGCTGGTTGCCCACTCAAAAGGCTCTCCTCTAAAAGAATAAATCAGATAGAGCACAAGGTTCTCTGAAGTGATGCCCAGAAATGGTCTAGACAACATAATAATGTAATAGTGTTTGTAAAGCGCTAGAAATTGGGCTAAGTCCCCATCAAAGATTATGGATGTTGAGATATCAACAGAGTCAGGATCTGTTTCCTTCCCATCTGACTGACTGGAGTGCTTTGCTAGGACCTGGTCACTATTGACCTTACTCGAGGCTGAGACTCTCTGAAACCCACCCGGGACAGTGACTTTCTGAACCCCACCTGGGACAGTGACTTTCTGAACCCCGCCTGGGGCAGTGACTTTCTGAACCCCACCCGGGGCAGTGGCCTTCGGGAACCCCGCTGGGGCAGTGGCCTCCGGGAACCCCGCTGGGGCAGTGGCCTCCGGGAACCCCGCTGGGGTCAGCACCTCGGATTCTTTTACTGGGATCGAGCCGTCGGCCTCCCCCACTGGGACCGAGCCATCGGCCTCCCTCACTGGGACCAAGCCATCGGCTTCCCTCACTGGGAGTGAGCCATTGGCCTCCCTCTCTGAGTCGATAATTATCGAAACTTCTCCTGGGACTATGACTTCCGGGACTTTTGCTGAAGCTATAACCTTCAGGACCTCCACAAATGCTATGCCTCTTAAGTTCTTTCCTGGGGACGCGACCTCTAGACCCTTCTTTGAGGCTGCGTCTCTCGATACCCCACTTGGGGATATTACTTCAAAGATCCCTTGTGGGGTTTTGCTTCTCGAGTTCCCTTCTAGAACTATGGTTTTAGATACCCTTTCTGGGGTTGCGCTCTTCAAGTCCCTACCTGGGGTAACAGCTTCTGAGACCCCTTCTGGTATGGAAACCTGAGCTATAATATTTGATGTCCCTCTATAAGCTAGAGCATCGGGTACCGCTCCAGCGCTCTGGGCATCGGGTACCGTTCCAGCACTCTGGGCATCGGGCACCGTTCCAGCACTCTGGGCATCGGGCACCGCTCCAGCACTCTGGGCATCGGGCACCGCACCAAGATCCTGAGCATCGGGCACCTCTCCAGGACCCTGGGCAACGGGCACCACTCCAGGACCCTGGGCAACGGGCACCACTCCAGGACCCTGGGCAACGGGCACCACTCCAGGACCCAGGGCAATGGGCACCACTCCAGGACCCTGGGCAACGGGCACCACTCCAGGAACCTCGGCAACGGGCACCACTCCAGGAACCTGGGCATCGGGCACCACTCCAGGAACCTGGGCATTGGGCACCACTCCAGGAACCTGGGCATCGGGCACCACTCCAGGGACTTGCAACTCTGCTTCAACAGGAACCTCAAGAGAGGAGAGAAACATTCTCTTTTGATTCCTGAATCTATAATGGGGCTCCCTTGCCCAAGGACCCCAATTATAGGACAGAGAGCTTTTTAGTGTGGGTTGTGTGACAAGTACCTCTGCCACAGTAGAGACAGGAGTAGGTCTTGTATCCTGACTCAACTTGGCCAGAGGGCAAGACTCGTCACCACCCTTTGGCTTGCGCAACTCACAGGTCTGCAGATAGTGGCCTAAACCCCCACAATATAGGCATAAGTTTAAGTTTCTGCGACACAGACGCTCCTCTTCTGAGAGACTGGGCCGCAGAAAACTTTTAAACATTTTCTCTTCAATGAAACCAGAGGATTCTCTTGTCACCATACTGTGAACAAGAGTCTCTTAAGAGATAGATGTACTCTCAACGACTTCTGGCAAGATGAGCAAGATTTTAGTCAGAAGGTTTTGCAGTTGCTTTAAGGATTGCTGCAAAACTTCTAGTCGCTCTGGTCTCAAAGCACTGAAAGCAGAGTTCAGGGCTGAGAGAGATGTCTGCAGGGCTTGCATAGTAGACATAGGAGGATTTAAAACTAGACAAGGCAAGACTAGACAAGGCAAGACTAGACAAGGCAAGACTGAATTTTTAAACTAGACAAAACAAGACTGGTTTTTTTTTTAAACACCGTACTGGATTTTTTTTTTTTAAACACCGGACTGGATTCTAAACACCGGACTGGAATCTAAACACCGGACTGGATTCTAAACACCGGACTGGATTCTAAACTAGACACTGGACTGGGCCAAAAAAGAAAAACGTTTTATTTCTTTTTTGTGGTATGGCTGGTGATAATGTTAGGTTCCTGGTGCTCAGAACAAGGGAGATGTTATGAAGTGAGTCCAGAGCACCAGGACATAATGCTGGGAAAAGGGAATGGAAAGGGAATAGCCCCTGGCGCCCTATCTCCGTTGTCTCGCCCGTGCTGTCAGTACACTCTTGCGAGACTATGGTTGCTTGAGCCCATGGCAGCCGCGTTTGAAGGGCGGATTACGTCTGCCCAACTTCGATGCCCCCTCAGGTCTTAATGAGAGACAAAGAGTGAACCGAGACAGGGTGATAACAAGGGGCCCTCTAACTAAACAACAAGGCCAGGGGCTACTAACAAACCTAAAACCAAAGTATGTGCGGCTTACCGCCAAAGGAAAAGAACAACAAAGGAAATGCTGACCACACGCCGACACAATACTTTTGTGTACCGGCGGTGACAGCATAAGCAGAACCCTCTGCAAAACACCAATGACAGAAATAATAACGGAATACAGCGGCCTAGGCCGACGGACGCGGCAGAGCCGCTACTCACGAAACCGGTACGAATACTGGCAAACGGACAGGAACCCCCAATGCTGCCGACACAGACTCTCAGAACTGGAGGACAGGCAGAATCCCAAACGACAGACCGGTGGACACCAAGAAGCCAGAAACTCGACCAGGCATAGGCAAAGCCACAGGACTTCTGGACAGGAACGCTTCACGGCAGGACACGGGATCAGACACAGGAATCGACACAGGGACTGACACAGGAATCGACACAGGAAGCAGCTCGACAGACACTGCTACACAGGAGCTCAGGAACTGACAGGAACAAGCTCAGAACTCAAGCAGACTGGAAACCTAGAAATATCACTAGCGTCTGTGAATTGCACTCAGCCAGCATATAACAGAGAGGCCTAATTAATTATGTAATGCAGCTGCCCTGTTGCATGACTCCAAACTGACAAGATGCAATTATCAGCCAGGTGAGGCTGAACACATGGGAACAGACTGCAATTACACAGACTGACCACTGACAGCAAACAATAATCCTCTAAACTAGAGCAAAGGGAAATCCTGGCCTGCAAGAGATCTATAAACATAAAATACCTAACCGACATGCAAAACAGGAATGAGCCACAGCCGTGGCTCATAACAGTTGCATTTACTTCCAAGGTATAACAACAGAGGGATTCGACTTTACAGGATATGAGGGGACAGAATTAAGTTAGGAGGTGGTGTTTGGTATCCAGCTGTACAGTATTTTAAGAGCAATATTCCGGTAGCAGTTTGCAGAAGATAGCACGCTCCTGCGCATAGATATGCGCAGGAACAGAATATTAATTTTACACTGTATTTACTGTACTCTTGATATTGGGTGGGAACCCAGTGGAGAACATCTGCCAGTGCACCTGGACCAGGCATCGCCCACCTATTCAAACCGACCTATGACCCCTCCTGTACTGTAAATGACCAGCCCTTTGACCTATGGGTGAAGAGAATACAGTTTCTATTGTTTCATGATTTGGACCAATGTATAAAAGCCAAGCCTCCTGGCCGGTCAGACACATTCTCTGAAGGTCATCTATCCAGACTGACTGAGGACCGGAACTGGGAGGCGCTGGCGAACAAATGTATGTATCCATTGATTGTAGCCTATTCTCTTATATGATTGTATTACTATTGTAACACCCTTTTGAGTAAATATTTGTTGCTGGGTTGGACCTCAACATTGCATATACAATTGGTGTTGCATTCCTTTCCTGTTAGGGGTTTTAAAGTGTATTCCGCCGCACGTGTAGCTACTTTGTGCTTACAGCGTGCCGGCGTGCTTACGCAACGTGTACGTATTTGATAGGGGTTTTACACACACACGCTCAGCGGTCACAGTGGCCTGAACAGTTGTACATTTAAAGTATTGCTTTTCTTCCTGAAAGTTAATCAGACTTAACTATATATATATATATATATATATATATATATATATACTAGGTGATTCATCGCGCCCTACGGGCGCTCTTCACACCGTCGTAAGGGGCTACGCCCCCTTAACCCTTGCACGCCCTTATCATATGGAGTATTACTGTACCTCCAATCATAATTGTGTGAGTGGTTAAATATTGCACGGACAAAGTGCGTGCAATGGTTAAGGGGTCGAAGCCCCTTGCAATGGTGTGAACAGCGCACGCAGGGCCTGATGAATCACCTAGTAGGTGCTGTGTTTGGGGGAGTGGTGGGTGCGAGGGAGAAGCAGATGGGGTCCGGGGTTTTGCGGGTGTGGGAGGGTTTGGTGCGGTGGTGCTGCGGGTGGGGGAGGGGCTGGTGTGGTGGTACCGCAGGTGGGGTCTGGAGACACCGCAGGTGAAGGAGGAGTGGGTGCGGGGGTGTCACGGGTGGGGGGGGGGTGTTGTGGTGGAGGGGGGGTGCCGTGGATGGGGTCTGGAGGTGCTGCGAGTGGTGGAGGGGCGGGTAATGGTGGCGGGTTTTGGGTGTTGTGGTGTGTGTAGAGGAGGGGGGGAGTGGATTAGGCAGATGGGGAAGGTTGTGTTGTGGTGCAGGGGGTGTTGGAGGGGTGGTGTATTTGTGGAGGGTGGGTGGCAGGTATGGGGCTAGTTTGGTTTGGGGATGGGCTTGCGTGGGTCGGCAGGTGTTGGACAGGCGGGTGCGTTGTTGTGGTGGGTGGTGTTTGAAGTCCTTTGGATTTGTGGGTGTGTGCAAGTTGTGTTTGTTGCTGTGTTGTGAGGGGTAGGCGGTCATGAGGCGTTGGTGTTGGGTCTGGGGTTTGCAAGGATGGGGAAGGGGTTTTGCGTGTGCAGGGGGGTGGGAGGGAGCGTGCTGCATGCATGTTGGCCGAGTTTGGAGCTGGAGTGTTCCAGGGTGTGAGGGAGAAGAGGGTGCGCTGGTGGGGTGTTTGGTGGAGGCTCAGGTGTGGCAGATGTGGGAGGTGTGCTTTTTGTGGGTGTAACAGTAGCCTATGCTATCTCCCTGCCTGCTGCCTGGAGCTCTAGAGACGTTTGGAGAGGGAGGGTGGTGAGTGGTAGCTGTAAAGTGAGCTTTGCCCTGCGCTGGCCCCGTCCCGCTGCACTTGTTCCTGCCCTTTGTGAGCCCAGGCATGTCTACACACTGTGTGCCTGGGTTCGGTGTATAGATTCTGGATTAGCCGCTCGTGTCCCCAGCCCTGCGGTGTGCATGTCTGACGCTGCCTCGCACCTGACATTCACACCGCGGGGCTGGGGACACAAGCAGCTAATCCAGATTCTATACACGTAATGCAGGCACACAGTAAGGAGCGCAGTGCTTGCAGTGTCAGGCTTGGCCAGTGTCCCGTTCCGCAGACGCCGCCTCCCGGCCAGCATGACCCCCCACCGGCTGGATGTGTTGGCAGGTGACGGGTTGCAGGAGGGAGGGGTCCCGGGTGTGGGCTGCGGGTGTAAGTCCGGTGTTGGTGTTTCCGGGGAAGAAGCCGCTCATGGCCGCTGCCCCGTTGTGAGGATGTCAGGCGGCAGGCATAGTGGAGCGTGGTGCTTGCAGTGTCAGGGTTCTCCGTATGTGCAGACGCCAGCTCCCGGACAACATGACCTCCCCACTGGCTGGATGTGTTAGGTGGCGCTGAGGTTGCAGGAGGAAGGGGTACCTCTCAAACTGTAGGTAGTGGTCTACTGGCACAGGCCATGGTGTGACTCCCTGTGCAGCTGACTCCGCCCAGCGCTGTGACTCCACCCAGCGTTAGAGGGCCAGGCACACACAAGGCAAATATATAGGAGATATATATATATATATATATATATACACACATACACACATTTTTTGTGATTCAATGATCACATTTAGAACTAGATGCACTTGCTTCCCAAATAAACAAAGAAAAAAGGTTAAGAAATGCTGTTTTCACTGAACTACTCATTTCTAATGTAGATTGTCAATGTTAAAGTGTGGTGTGAAATGAATGATGATTTTTTGGAAAGAACCTCTGACAAAATAAACCTAAAGTATGAGTAACCCGAAGTATATGAAGAAAAAGTTCTAAAAGAATATGAAGAGGACATAAACTCAAATAAAGCTGTATTAATACATAGTAACATAGTATTTGATGTTGAATAGAGGCAAATTGCCCATCGTGTTCAACCTGTTTTAAGTTGTGATGATTCTACATACTTGCTAAATAATGTTTTATGACTAGTTAGCTACTATAACTCATGTTACCCCCGAATTAACCACATTGATATTGATACAATCCACAACAGTGAACTACCGCATGAGAACAAAGCATGAATACAAACACATCAGTAAAACCGCAGACAGGTAACAAGTACAGAGCAAAATGTAAGCTATCTCGCTGTATCTTCTAGGAACAGACAGTGGGGAATCACAAGGCAAAGGCATACCAGTTCTCAATTATCCAAACCCATTATATGTGTGAGCAACAGCCAGAGGGTATATGTTCAGGATCCCGCCTGTTGTGACCCCAGTAGCCGAAATGCCCAACAGCCACCAGAACACCAATGCCATAACCATAACCAAATCAGCATCCTGATGTGGGGATACCGACAGCCGGAATCCCAAAGGTAAGTATAGCCGGGAGGGTTAGGAGTAGGCTGCAGGGGGTTTAGGATTAGGCACCACTGGAGCACTAAGGCGGAAGTGTTAGGGTTAGGCTGTGGAAAGGGGGGGGTTAAGTTTAGGCACTGAGGGGAAGGATAGGGTTAGGCACTAAGGGGGAGGTTAGGGTTAGATTGTGATAAGGGAGGGTTAGGGGATAGGGGCAGGTAAAATACTTACCACACTCTTGTTGGGATTGTGAACATCGGGATGCCAGTGTTGATATTGTGACCGCCGGCATCCCGTCCGCCATGATCACATACTAATCCCAGACAGACTTACTTAAGGAAACAAAAGACAAGAGGTGCTGGTGGCAATGATACTGTAAAGGGAAGAACAAGAATAAATAAGGCATTGTCCAATAGGTTACATTCTATAGGAATTGTAAACTGGGGGAAAAAAACAAGGTGGAGAAGGTGGTGAGATAACAGAGGAGTTGAGAGGAGGGCTGGTAGGCTTTAGTGTTAATTTGTATTTTTAGGGCATGTTTAAAGCTAGGGAAACTATGGAAAGGCAGACTTGGCAAGGGAGCTAGTTTCAGATGAGAAGGAACATAGGGGGTCATTCCGAGTTGTTCGCTCGCAAGCTGCTTTTAGCAGCTTTGCACACGCTAAGCCGCCGCCTACTGGGAGTGAATCTTAGCATATCAAAATTGCGAACGAAAGATTAGCAGAATTGCGAATAGATACTTCTTAGCAGTTTCTGAGTAGCTTCAAACTTACTCGGCATCTGCGATCAGTTCAGTGCTTGTCGTTCCTGGTTTGACGTCACAAACACACCCAGCGTTCGCCCAGACACTCCCCCGTTTCTCCAGCCACTCCCGCGTTTTTCCCGGAAACTGTAGCGTTTTTTCGCACACTCCCATAAAACGGCCTGTTTCCGCCCAGAAACACCCACTTCCTGTCAATCACACTCCGATCACCAGAACGAAGAAAAAACCTCGTAATGCCGTGAGGAAAATTCCTAACTGCATAGCAAATTTACTTGGCGCAGTCGCACTGCGGACATTGCGCATGCGCATTAGCGACTAATCGCTCCGTTGCGAGAAAAAAATACAGAGCGAACAACTCGGAATGACCCCCATAGAGTATTGGAGGTGAGAGAGGACTTGGAGGCCGGCATAAGAGGATTTGGTTAGAGTAGAGTTGTGGCAGTGTGTGATATACTTCTAAGTATACTGTAGGTTTTTACGATTTAGGCAAGTATTAGTAGTTTGAGTGCTTCAGGTAAGTGGGGATATGACCTCTATTGTATTTCTTACCGGTTCTTGATGATGAACGAATGGTCTGGTCGATACAGGTTCCACCGTTGAATCACAGAGAGGTGAAGAGATGTATTTTTGCACAGGCACAATTGTCACAGCTTCACCGAACTAATATATCTATGTAATGACATAGTTTCACTTTTGAGTGAAGCTGAGTAAAGTTTCTCAGTGTTCACACATAAATTTAATCGCAAAAGTTTACTATGTGCAATAGGAGCAATACAGATTATTTTAAATTCAGTTGAGACATCAAGAATTAAATGCATTCAACTGCAAACTTGACAGACTAGACTCCTGCAGTTGTAAGAACTTTGTGTTAGTCAGCAAAACAATTTTACTCTTTTACAATGAAACCGTTTTCTTCAGCAGAATGAAACATAAAAACAACTGTACTTTGTGTATTTTTACCTTACATAACATTTTAACAATCACAAATAAGTCAACCTTGGGGCCCACAAAGTCAGATAACACAGTTCAACAAGATGGAGCTTAGTGGTGTATATTAAAATATATTTATTCTAGTCATAATAGTTGTAGTTAGTCATAATAGATACTAATGAAATGGTTCCTCTACTTTGTAACATTTTGCATAGATTAAATTAGTTATAATATTGAAAGTTCGTATATCTCTTTATAACCAGAAGACCTTCAGTTTAATCCATACCTCAGATTGAGTTCTGAAATTAATACTAGCTCTGCAGTACATTTTAGTTGTGTAATTTGTACTGTCTCTGAAAGTTAGAGTGGCTTGGTATTGAGAATTATTCCAGGACTAATGACTAATAAATGATGTTTCGGTAGTTTATTAGAGATGTGCACTTGAAATTTTTCGGGTTTTGTGTTTTGGTTTTGGGTTCGGTTCCGCGGCCGTGTTTTGGGTTCGACCGCGTTTTGGCAAAACCTCACCGAATTTTTTTTGTCGGATTCGGGTGTGTTTTGGATTCGGGTGTTTTTTTCAAAAAACACTAAAAAACAGCTTAAATCATAGAATTTGGGGGTCATTTTAATCCCAAAGTATTATTAACCTCAAAAACCATAATTTCCACTCATTTTCAGTCTATTCTGAACACCTCACACCTCACAATATAATTTTTAGTCCTAAAATTTGCACCGAGGTCGCTGGATGACTAAGCTAAGCGACCCCAGTGGCCGACACAAACACCTGGCCCACCTAGGAGTGGCACTGCAGTGTCACGCAGGATGGCCCTTCCAAAAAACACTCCCCAAACAGCACATGACGCAAAGAAGAAAAAAAGAGGCGCAATGAGGTAGCTATATGAGTAAGATAAGCGATCCTAGTGGCCGACACAAACACCTGGCCCATCTAGGAGTGGCACTGCAGTGTCACGCAGGATGGCCCTTCCAAAAAACACTCCCCAAACAGCACATGACGCAAAGAAGAAAAAAAGAGGTGCAATGAGGTAGCTGTGTGAGTAAGATAAGCGACCCTAGTGGCCGACACAAACACCTGGCCCATCTAGGAGTGGCACTGCAGTGTCACGCAGGATGGCCCTTCCAAAAAACACTCCCCAAACAGCACATGACGCAAAGAAGAAAAAAAGAGGCGCAATGAGGTAGCTGTGTGAGTAAGATAAGCGACCCTAGTGGCCGACACAAACACCTGGCCCATCTAGGAGTGGCACTGCAGTGTCACGCAGGATGGCCCTTCCAAAAAACACTCCCCAAACAGCACATGACGCAAAGAAGAAAAAAAGAGGCGCAATGAGGTAGCTGTGTGAGTAAGATAAGCGACCCTAGTGGCCGACACAAACACCTGGCCCATCTAGGAGTGGCA
Source organism: Pseudophryne corroboree (assembly GCF_028390025.1). NCBI lineage: Eukaryota > Metazoa > Chordata > Amphibia > Anura > Myobatrachidae > Pseudophryne > Pseudophryne corroboree. The sequence continues at coordinate 398,897,796 of NC_086446.1, forward strand.
CTGCAGTGTCACGCAGGATGGCCCTTCCAAAAAACACTCCCCAAACAGCACATGACGCAAAGAAGAAAAAAAGAGGCGCAATGAGGTAGCTGTGTGAGTAAGATAAGCGACCCTAGTGGCCGACACAAACACCTGGCCCATCTAGGAGTGGCACTGCAGTGTCACGCAGGATGGCCCTTCCAAAAAACACTCCCCAAACAGCACATGACGCAAAGAAGAAAAAAAGAGGCGCAATGAGGTAGCTGTGTGAGTAAGATAAGCGACCCTAGTGGCCGACACAAACACCTGGCCCATCTAGGAGTGGCACTGCAGTGTCACGCAGGATGGCCCTTCCAAAAAACACTCCCCAAACAGCACATGACGCAAAGAAGAAAAAAAGAGGCGCAATGAGGTAGCTGTGTGAGTAAGATAAGCGACCCTAGTGGCCGACACAAACACCTGGCCCATCTAGGAGTGGCACTGCAGTGTCACGCAGGATGGCCCTTCCAAAAAACTCTCCCCAAACAGCACATGACGCAAAGAAGAAAAAAAGAGGCGCAATGAGGTAGCTGTGTGAGTAAGATAAGCGACCCTAGTGGCCGACACAAACACCTGGCCCATCTAGGAGTGGCACTGCAGTGTCACGCAGGATGGCCCTTCCAAAAAACACTCCCCAAACAGCACATGACGCAAAGAAGAAAAAAAGAGGCGCAATGAGGTAGCTGTGTGAGTAAGACAAGCGACCCTAGTGGCCGACACAAACACCTGGCCCATCTAGGAGTGGCACTGCAGTGTCACGCAGGATGGCCCTTCCAAAAAACACTCCCCAAACAGCACATGACGCAAAGAAAAATTAAAGAAAAAAGAGGTGCAAGATGGAATTGTCCTTGGGCCCTCCCACCCACCCTTATGTTGTATAAACAGGGTCTGCCACACGACTGTGACTGAAATGACGGGTTGGTTTGGACCCCCACCGAAAAAGAAGCAATTAATCTCTCCTTGCACAAACTGGCTCTACAGAGGCAAGATGTCCACCTCATCATCATCCTCCGATATATCACCGTGTACATCCCGCTCCTCACAGATTATCAATTCGTCCCCACTGGAATCCACCATCTCAGCTCCCTGTGTACTTTGTGGAGGCAATTGCTGCTGGTCAATGTCTCCACGGAGGAATTGATTATAATTCATTTTAATGAACATCATCTTCTCCACATTTTCTGGAAGTAACCTCGTACGCCGATTGCTGACAAGGTGAGCGGCGGCACTAAACACTCTTTCGGAGTACACACTTGTGGGAGGGCAACTTAGGTAGAATAAAGCCAGTTTGTGCAAGGGCCTCCAAATTGCCTCTTTTTCCTGCCAGTATAAGTACGGACTGTCTGACGTGCCTACTTGGATGCGGTCACTCATATAATCCTCCACCATTCTTTCAATGGGGAGAGAATCATATGCAGTGACAGTAGACGACATGTCCGTAATCGTTGTCAGGTCCTTCAGTCCGGACCAGATGTCAGCATCAGCAGTCGCTCCAGACTGCCCTGCATCACCGCCAGCGGGTGGGCTCGGAATTCTGAGCCTTTTCCTCGCACCCCCAGTAGCGGGAGAATGTGAAGGAGGAGATGTTGACAAGTCGCGTTCCGCTTGACTTGACAATTTTGTCACCAGCAGGTCTTTGAACCCCAGCAGACTTGTGTCTGCCGGAAAGAGAGATCCAAGGTAGGTTTTAAATCTAGGATCGAGCACGGTGGCCAAAATGTAGTGCTCTGATTTCAACAGATTGACCACCCGTGAATCCTTGTTAAGCGAATTAAGGGCTCCATCCACAAGTCCCACATGCCTAGCGGAATCGCTCCCTTTTAGCTCCTCCTTCAATGCCTCCAGCTTCTTCTGCAAAAGCCTGATGAGGGGAATGACCTGACTCAGGCTGGCAGTGTCTGAACTGACTTCACGTGTGGCAAGTTCAAAAGGTTGCAGAACCTTGCACAACGTTGAAATCATTCTCCACTGCGCTTGAGACAGGTACATTCCACCTCCTATATCGTGCTCAATTGTATAGGCTTGAATGGCCTTTTGCTGCTCCTCCAACCTCTGAAGCATATATAGGGTTGAATTCCACCTCGTTACCACTTCTTGCTTCAGATGATGGCAGGGCAGGTTCAGGCGTTTTTGGTGGTGCTCCAGTCTTCTGTACGTGGTGCCTGTACGCCGAAAGTGTCCCGCAATTCTTCTGGCCACCGACAGCATCTCTTGCACGCCCCTGTCGTTTTTAAAAAAATTCTGCACCACCAAATTCAAGGTATGTGCAAAACATGGGACGTGCTGGAATTTGCCCATATTTAATGCACACACAATATTGCTGGCGTTGTCCGATGCCACAAATCCACAGGAGAGTCCAATTGGGGTAAGCCATTCCGCGATGATCTTCCTCAGTTGCCGTAAGAGGTTTTCAGCTGTGTGCGTATTCTGGAAACCGGTGATACAAAGCGTAGCCTGCCTAGGAAAGAGTTGGCGTTTGCGAGATGCTGCTACTGGTGCCGCCGCTGCTGTTCTTGCGGCGGGAGTCCATACATCTACCCAGTGGGCTGTCACAGTCATATAGTCCTGACCCTGCCCTGCTCCACTTGTCCACATGTCCGTGGTTAAGTGGACATTGGGTACAACTGCATTTTTTAGGACACTGGTGAGTCTTTTTCTGACGTCCGTGTACATTCTCGGTATCGCCTGCCTAGAGAAGTGGAACCTAGATGGTATTTGGTAACGGGGGCACACTACCTCAAGAAATTGTCTAGTTCCCTGTGAACTAACGGCGGATACCGGACGCACGTCTAACACCAACATAGTTGTCAAGGCCTCAGTTATCCGCTTTGCAACAGGATGACTGCTTTGATATTTCATCTTCCTCGCAAAGGACTGTTGGACAGTCAATTGCTTGGTGGAAGTAGTAAAAGTGGGCTTACGACTTCCCCTCTGGGATGACCATCGACTCCCAGCAGCAACAACAGCAGCGCCAGCAGCAGTAGGCGTTACACGCAAGGATGCATCGGAGGAATCCCAGGCAGGAGAGGACTCGTCAGAATTGCCAGTGACATGGCCTGCAGGACTATTGGCATTCCTGGGGAAGGAGGAAATTGACACTGAGGGAGTTGGTGGGGTGGTTTGCGTGAGCTTGGTTACAAGAGGAAGGGATTTACTGGTCAGTGGACTGCTTCCGCTGTCGCCCAAAGTTTTTGAACTTGTCACTGACTTATTATGAATGCGCTGCAGGTGACGTATAAGGGAGGATGTTCCGAGGTGGTTCACGTCCTTACCCCTACTTATTACAGCTTGACAAAGGCAACACACGGCTTGACAAATGTTGTCCGCATTTCTGGTGAAATACTTCCACACCGAAGAGCTGATTTTTTTGGTATTTTCACCAGGCATGTCAACGGCCCTATTCCTCCCATGGACAACAGGTGTCTCCCCGGGTGCCTGACTTAAACAAACCACCTCACCATCAGAATCCTCCTTGTCAATTTCCTCCCCAGCGCCAGCAATACCCATATCCTCCTCATCCTGGTGTACTTCAACACTGACATCTTCAATCTGACTATCAGGAACTGGACTGCGGGTGCTCCTTCCAGCACTTGCAGGGGGCGTGCAAATGGTGGAAGGCGCATGCTCTTCACGTCCAGTGTTGGGAAGGTCAGGCATCGCAACCGACACAATTGGACTCTCCTTGTGGATTTGGGATTTCGAAGAACGCACAGTTCTTTGCAGTGCTTTGCCAGCTTGAGTCTTTTCATTTTTCTAGCGAGAGGCTGAGTGCTTCCATCCTCATGTGAAGCTGAACCACTAGCCATGAACATAGGCCAGGGCCTCAGCCGTTCCTTGCCACTCCGTGTGGTAAATGGCATATTGGCAAGTTTACGCTTCTCCTCCGACAATTTTATTTTAGATTTTGGAGTCCTTTTTTTAATGATATTTGGTGTTTTGGATTTTACATGCTCTGTACTATGACATTGGGCATCGGCCTTGGCAGACGACGTTGCTGGTATTTCATCGTCTCGGCCATGACTAGTGGCAGCAGCTTCAGCACGAGGTGGAAGTGGATCTTGATCTTTCCCTAATTTTGGAACCTCAACATTTTTGTTCTCCATATTTTAATAGGCACAACTAAAAGACACAGAGGTAGCTACAGCCGTGGACTACCGTACTGTGTCTGCTGCTAATATAGACTGGATGATAATGAGATGAAATTAATATATATATATATAATATCACTAGTACTGCAGCCGGACAGGTATATATATTTATTATGTAATGACTGATGACGGACCTGCTGGACACTGTCAGCTCAGCAGCACCGCAGACTGCTACAGTAAGCTACTATAGTAGTATGTATCAAGAAGAAAGAGAAAAAAAAACCCACGGGTAGGTGGTATACAATTATGGATGGACCAGCGACTGCCGACACAGAGGTAGCTACAGCCGTGGACTACCGTACTGTGTCTGCTGCTAATATAGACTGGATGATAATGAGATGAAATCAATATATATATATATATATATATATATATATATATATATAATATCACTAGTACTGCAGCCGGACAGGTATATATATTTATCATGTAATGACTGATGACGGACCTGCTGGACACTGTCAGCTCAGCAGCACCGCAGACTGCTACAGTAAGCTACTATAGTAGTATGTATCAAGAAGAAAGAGAAAAAAAAAAAACACGGGTAGGTGGTATACAATTATGGATGGACCAGCGACTGCCGACACAGAGGTAGCTACAGCCGTGGACTACCGTACTGTGTCTGCTGCTAATATAGACTGGATGATAATGAGATGAAATCAATATATATATATATAATATCACTAGTACTGCAGCCGGACAGGTATATATATTTATTATGTAATGACGGACCTGCTGGACACTGTCAGCTCAGCACCGCAGACTGCTACAGTAAGCTACTATAGTAGTATGTATCAAGAAGAAAGAAAAAAAAAACCACGGGTAGGTGGTATACAATTATGGATGGATGAGCGACTGCCGACACAGAGGTAGCTACAGCCGTGGACTACCGTACTGTGTCTGCTGCTAATATAGACTGGATGATAATGAGATGAAATTAATATATATATATATAATATCACTAGTACTGCAGCCGGACAGGTATATATATTTATTATGTAATGACGGACCTGCTGGACACTGTCAGCTCAGCACCGCAGACTGCTACAGTAAGCTACATGCATTTTTATCATCTCGTTTAGACTACTGTAATGCCCTCTACCTTGGTCTCCCAGCAAAAGAATTGCAGCGCTTACAGCTGGTGCAAAACACAGCTGCCAGGCTATTAACCAACCAGCCCCGTTCTAGCCACATAACACCCATCCTCTACTCCCTTCACTGGCTGCCTGTACGATGGCGAATCATCTTCAAGATTGGCTTACTGAGTTTCAAAGCATTACATGACCAAGGCCCAAGGTACCTCAAACAGCTTCTGACCCCATACTGCCCCACTCGATTACTGCGATCTGTAGATGAAGGACTTTTAGCAGTACCTAGAATCTCCCGTAATTCATCAGGGGGTCAAGCTTTTAGTCATGCGGCTCCGACTCTATGGAACTCACTTCCCCGCACAGTGCGAGAGGCCCCAACTATAGAATCCTTCAAAAGTAGACTCAAGACTTTTCTGTTTACTCAAGCATTCCCATAATTGTCCCTTTTAGTATCTTCATGCTTCTGTATTTTATGAAAATGTACTTCATTATTTCCTGTACTATATTATGCTATGTATCTGTTAAGCGCCTTGAGTCCTATGGGAGAAAGAGCGCTATATAAATAAAATTATTATTATTATTATTATTACTATAGTAGTATGTATCAAGAAGAAAGAAAAAAAAAATACACGGGTAGGTGGTATACAATTATGGATGGACGAGCGACTGCCGACAGAGGTAGCTACAGCCGTGGACTACCGTACTGTGTCTGCTGCTAATATAGACTGGATGATAATGAGATGAAATTAATATATATATATATATATAATATCACTAGTACTGCAGCCGGACAGGTATATATATTTATTATGTAATGACGGACCTGCTGGACACTGTCAGCTCAGCACCGCAGACTGCTACAGTAAGCTACTATAGTAGTATGTATCAAGAAGAAAGAAAAGAAAAAAAACCACGGGTAGGTGGTATACAATTATGGATGGACGAGCGACTGCCGACACAGAGGTAGCTACAGCCGTGGACTACCGTACTGTGTCTGCTGCTAATATAGACTGGATGATAATGAGATGAAATTAATATATATATATATAATATCACTACACTAGTACTGCTGCCGGACAGGTATATATATTTATTATGTAATGACTGATGACGGACCTGATGGACACTGTCAGCTCAGCACCGCAGACTGCTACAGTAAGCTACTATAGTATGTATCAAGAAGAAAGAAAAAAAAAACACGGGTAGGTGGTATACAATTATATATATATACAATTATATATATATATATATTAAACTGGTGGTGATTAATTAAACTGGTGGTCAGGTCACTGGTCACACTATCAGCAACTTGCAAGTAGTACTCCTAAGCAGACAATCACAATATACTGGTGGTCAGTGTGGTCACAATGGCAGTGTGGCTGGCACTCTGGCAGAAAAAAGTGTGCACTGTACGTTAAAATATGTACTCCTCATCTGGTGGTCATGCCCCAAAATGCATACGTTCTGGTCTCAGGTGGAGGCTCTCTTGGGCTCTGTCTTCTGTTCGCAGATATCTCTGGGTCCCTGGTCAGCCTTGCTGGGCCTACCCTTACCTAACCTAGACAGCCAAGCTAATAGCTTAGTGCTCCAAATCTTACATGCAGCTCGCTGTGTAGTAGCAAAAAATTGGAAAAACACCAATACTCCCCCTAGGAGCATGCTAATAGCAAAAATTTGGCATATCTCCATGATGGAGAAAATTACAGCCTCCTTACATGACAGATCGGACAAATTTAGGAGGATATGGGAACCATGGTTCACGTATACAACGCCCCCCGCTACCGGGATTGGATGAGACATGTCACACTGTGAGGCAGTTCTTTACACCATACAGGCCCCAATAAACATAAGAGGTGTAGTAATACAGACCCTGGTTGTACAGATGGTATGATTTGTAGCTGGGAAGTAATACTCTCCCATCTCATGCATTCACTTAGTCCGCTTCTCTGACGAACCACCACTCTCCCATCCCCCCCCCCCTCCCTTTCCTCTCTTTCCCCCACTCTTTTTCTCTTTCCTCTTCTCAGATCCTTTCTTATTATTTTCTTTTTTGCTTGTTTGATGTTTAAACATAAAAAATTGTGATGGTCGAGACATGCATAAACTGGGTATTCTCACAACATGCCCTTGTTTCTGTAATATTTGGTTACTCACTAGAGGATAACTTGTATGTGATTAAGCATTTACTTGGAGCTGTCATCTCCTGTTTGTTCTGTACTTGCATGCTCGACTTTTCCTTAATAAAAACATTAATTAAAAAAAAAAAAAATATGTACTCCTGCTCTCAGACTCTAACTGCTCCCCACTGTCTCCTAGAGATGAGCGGGTTCGGTTCCTCAGAATCCGAACCCGCCCGAACTTCAGGTTTTTTTACATGGGGCCGAGCGACTCGGATCTTCCCGCCTTGCTCGGTTAACCCGAGCGCGCCCGAACGTCATCATCCCGCTGTCGGATTCTCGCGAGGCTCGGATTCTATCGCGAGACTCGGATTCTATATAAGGAGCCGTGCGTCGCCGCCATTTTCACACGTGCATTGAGATTGATAGGGAGAGGACGTGGCTGGCGTCCTCTCCGTTTATAGAGAAGAGAGTGAGACTAGAGTAGAGAGAGACACAGTATTTACTTTAGTAATTTTGGGGAGCATTAGGAGGAGTACTACTACTTGCTGAAGTGATAGTGTGACTGTATATCTGACTTGTGGGGAGACAGTGGGGAGCAGTTAGAGTCTGAGAGCAGGAGTACATATTTTAAAGTACAGTGCACACTTTTGCTGCCAGAGTGCCACACTGCCATTGTGACCACACTGACCACCAGTATATATTGTGATTGTCTGCTTAGGACTCGAGTACTACTTGCAAGTTGCTGATAGTGTGACTAGTGACCTGACCACCAGTTTAATTAATCACCACCAGTTTAATATATATATATATATATATATATATATATAATTGTATATAATATATATATAATTGTATACCACCTACCCGTGTTTTTTTTTTTCTTCTTTCTTCTTGATACATACTACTATAGTAGCTTACTGTAGCAGTCTGCGGTGCTGCTGAGCTGACAGTGTCCAGCAGGTCCGTCATCAGTCATTACATAATAAATATATATACCTGTCCGGCTGCAGTACTAGTGATATTATATATATATATATATTAATTTCATCTCATTATCATCCAGTCTATATTAGCAGCAGACACATTACGGTAGTCCACGGCTGTAGCTACCGCTGTGTCGGCAGTCGCTGGTCCATCCATAATTGTATACCACCTACCCGTGTTTTTTTTTTTTACTTTCTTCTTGATACATACTACTATAGTAGCTTACTGTAGCAGTCTGCGGTGCTGCTGAGCTGACAGTGTCCAGCAGGTCCGTCATCAGTCATCACATAATAAATATATATACCTGTCCGGCTGCAGTACTAGTGATATTATATATATATATATATATATATATATATATTAATTTCATCTCATTATCATCCAGTCTATATTAGCAGCAGACACAGTACGGTAGTCCACGGCTGTAGCTACCTCTGTGTCGGCAGTCGCTGGTCCATCCATAATTGTATACCACCTACCCGTGTTTTTTTTCTTTTTCTTTCTTCTTGATACATACTACTATAGTAGCTTACTGTAGCAGTCTGCGGTGCTGCTGAGCTGACAGTGTCCAGCAGGTCCGTCATCAGTCATTACATAATAAATATATATACCTGTCCGGCTGCAGTACTAGTGATATTATATATATATATATATATATATTAATTTCATCTCATTATCATCCAGTCTATATTAGCAGCAGACACAGTACGGTAGTCCACGGCTGTAGCTACCTCTGTGTCGGCAGTCGCTGGTCCATCCATAATTGTATACCACCTACCCGTGTTTTTTTTTTTTTTCTTTCTTCTTGATACATACTACTATAGTAGCTTACTGTAGCAGTCTGCGGTGCTGCTGAGCTGACAGTGTCCAGAAGGTCCGTCATCAGTCATTACATAATAAATATATATACCTGTCCGGCTGCAGTACTAGTGATATTATATATATATATATATATATATATTAATTTCATCTCATTATCATCCAGTCTATATTAGCAGCAGACACAGTACGGTAGTCCACGGCTGTAGCTACCTCTGTGTCGGCAGTCGCTGGTTCACCCATAATTGTATACCACCTACCCGTGTTTTTTTTTTTTTCTTTCTTCTTGATACATACTACTATAGTAGCTTACTGTAGCAGTCTGCGGTGCTGCTGAGCTGACAGTGTCCAGCAGGTCCGTCATCAGTCATTACATAATAAATATATATACCTGTCCGGCTGCAGTACTAGTGATATTATATATATATATATATATATATATATATTAATTTCATCTCATTATCATCCAGTCTATATTAGCAGCAGACACAGTACGGTAGTCCACGGCTGTAGCTACCTCTGTGTCGGCAGTCGCTGGTCCATCCATAAGTATACTAGTATCCATCCATCTCCATTGTTTACCTGAGGTGCCTTTTAGTTGTGCCTATTAAAATATGGAGAACAAAAATGTTGAGGTTCCAAAATTAGGGAAAGATCAAGATCCACTTCCACCTCGTGCTGAAGCTGCTGCAACTAGTCATGGCCGAGACGATGAAATGCCAGCAACGTCGTCTGCCAAGGCCGATGCCCAATGTCATAGTACAGAGCATGTAAAATCCAAAACACCAAATATCATTAAAAAAAGGACTCCAAAATCTAAAATAAAATTGTCGGAGGAGAAGCGTAAACTTGCCAATATGCCATTTACCACACGGAGTGGCAAGGAACGGCTGAGGCCCTGGCCTATGTTCATGGCTAGTGGTTCAGCTTCACATGAGGATGGAAGCACTCAGCCTCTCGCTAGAAAAATGAAAAGACTCAAGCTGGCAAAGCACCGCAAAGAACTGTGCGTTCTTCGAAATCCCAAATCCACAAGGAGAGTCCAATTGTGTCGGTTGCGATGCCTGACCTTCCCAACACTGGACGTGAAGAGCATGCGCCTTCCACCATTTGCACGCCCCCTGCAAGTGCTGGAAGGAGCACCCGCAGTCCAGTTCCTGATAGTCAGATTGAAGATGTCAGTGTTGAAGTACACCAGGATGAGGAGGATATGGCTGTTGCTGGCGCTGGGGAGGAAATTGACAAGGAGGATTCTGATGGTGAGGTGGTTTGTTTAAGTCAGGCACCCGGGGAGACACCTGTTGTCCATGGGAGGAATAGGGCCGTTGACATGCCTGGTGAAAATACCAAAAAAATCAGCTCTTCGGTGTGGAAGTATTTCACCAGAAATGCGGACAACATTTGTCAAGCCGTGTGTTGCCTTTGTCAAGCTGTAATAAGTAGGGGTAAGGACGTTAACCACCTCGGAACATCCTCCCTTATACGTCACCTGCAGCGCATTCATAATAAGTCAGTGACAAGTTCAAAAACTTTGGGCGACAGCGGAAGCAGTCCACTGACCAGTAAATCCCTTCCTCTTGTAACCAAGCTCACGCAAACCACCCCACCAACTCCCTCAGTGTCAATTTCCTCCTTCCCCAGGAATGCCAATAGTCCTGCAGGCCATGTCACTGGCAATTCTGACGAGTCCTCTCCTGCCTGGGATTCCTCCGATGCATCCTTGCGTGTAACGCCTACTGCTGCTGGCGCTGCTGTTGTTGCTGCTGGGAGTCGATGGTCATCCCAGAGGGGAAGTCGTAAGCCCACTTTTACTACTTCCACCAAGCAATTGACTGTCCAACAGTCCTTTGCGAGGAAGATGAAATATCACAGCAGTCATCCTGTTGCAAAGCGGATAACTGAGGCCTTGACAACTATGTTGGTGTTAGACGTGCATCCGGTATCCGCCGTTAGTTCACAGGGAACTAGACAATTTCTTGAGGTAGTGTGCCCCCGTTACCAAATACCATCTAGGTTCCACTTCTCTAGGCAGGCGATACCGAGAATGTACACGGACGTCAGAAAAAGACTCACCAGTGTCCTAAAAAATGCAGTTGTACCCAATGTCCACTTAACCACGGACATGTGGACAAGTGGAGCAGGGCAGGGTCAGGACTATATGACTGTGACAGCCCACTGGGTAGATGTATGGACTCCCGCCGCAAGAACAGCAGCGGCGGCACCAGTAGCAGCATCTCGCAAACGCCAACTCTTTCCTACGCTTTGTATCACCGGTTTCCAGAATACGCACACAGCTGAAAACCTCTTACGGCAACTGAGGAAGATCATCGCGGAATGGCTTACCCCAATTGGACTCTCCTGTGGATTTGTGGCATCGGACAACGCCAGCAATATTGTGTGTGCATTAAATATGGGCAAATTCCAGCACGTCCCATGTTTTGCACATACCTTGAATTTGGTGGTGAAGAATTTTTTAAAAAACGACAGGGGCGTGCAAGAGATGCTGTCGGTGGCCAGAAGAATTGCGGGACACTTTCGGCGTACAGGCACCACGTACAGAAGACTGGAGCACCACCAAAAACGCCTGAACCTGCCCTGCCATCATCTGAAGCAAGAAGTGGTAACGAGGTGGAATTCAACCCTATATATGCTTCAGAGGTTGGAGGAGCAGCAAAAGGCCATTCAAGCCTATACAATTGAGCACGATATAGGAGGTGGAATGTACCTGTCTCAAGCGCAGTGGAGAATGATTTCAACGTTGTGCAAGGTTCTGCAACCTTTTGAACTTGCCACACGTGAAGTCAGTTCAGACACTGCCAGCCTGAGTCAGGTCATTCCCCTCATCAGGCTTTTGCAGAAGAAGCTGGAGGCATTGAAGGAGGAGCTAAAAGGGAGCGATTCCGCTAGGCATGTGGGACTTGTGGATGGAGCCCTTAATTCGCTTAACAAGGATTCACGGGTGGTCAATCTGTTGAAATCAGAGCACTACATTTTGGCCACCGTGCTCGATCCTAGATTTAAAACCTACCTTGGATCTCTCTTTCCGGCAGACACAAGTCTGCTGGGGTTCAAAGACCTGCTGGTGACAAAATTGTCAAGTCAAGCGGAACGCGACCTGTCAACATCTCCTCCTTCACATTCTCCCGCAACTGGGGGTGCGAGGAAAAGGCTCAGAATTCCGAGCCCACCCGCTGGCGGTGATGCAGGGCAGTCTGGAGCGACTGCTGATGCTGACATCTGGTCCGGACTGAAGGACCTGACAACGATTACGGACATGTCGTCTACTGTCACTGCATATGATTCTCTCCCCATTGAAAGAATGGTGGAGGATTATATGAGTGACCGCATCCAAGTAGGCACGTCAGACAGTCCGTACTTATACTGGCAGGAAAAAAAGGCAATTTGGAGGCCCTTGCACAAACTGGCTTTATTCTACCTAAGTTGCCCTCCCACAAGTGTGTACTCCGAAAGAGTGTTTAGTGCCGCCGCTCACCTTGTCAGCAATCGGCGTACGAGGTTACTTCCAGAAAATGTGGAGAAGATGATGTTCATTAAAATGAATTATAATCAATTCCTCCGTGGAGACATTGACCAGCAGCAATTGCCTCCACAAAGTACACAGGGAGCTGAGATGGTGGATTCCAGTGGGGACGAATTGATAATCTGTGAGGAGCGGGATGTACACGGTGATATATCGGAGGATGATGATGAGGTGGACATCTTGCCTCTGTAGAGCCAGTTTGTGCAAGGAGAGATTAATTGCTTCTTTTTCGGTGGGGGTCCAAACCAACCCGTCATTTCAGTCACAGTCGTGTGGCAGACCCTGTCACTGAAATGATGGGTTGGTTAAAGTGTGCATGTCCTGTTTATACAACATAAGGGTGGGTGGGAGGGCCCAAGGACAATTCCATCTTGCACCTCTTTTTTCTTTCATTTTTATTTGCGTCATGTGCTGTTTGGGGAGTGTTTTTTGGAAGGGCCATCCTGCGTGACACTGCAGTGCCACTGCTAGATGGGCCAGGTGTTTGTGTCGGCCACTAGGGTCGCTTATCTTACTCATACAGCTACCTCATTGCGCCTCTTTTTTTCTTTGCGTCATGTGCTGTTTGGGGAGTGTTTTTTGGAAGGGCCATCCTGCGTGACACTGCAGTGCCACTCCTAGATGGGCCAGGTGTTTGTGTCGGCCACTAGGGTCGCTTATCTTACTCACACAGCTACCTCATTGCGCCTCTTTTTTTCTTTGCGTCATGTGCTGTTTGGGGAGTGTTTTTTGGAAGGGCCATCCTGCGTGACACTGCAGTGCCACTCCTAGATGGGCCAGGTGTTTGTGTCGGCCACTAGGGTCGCTTAGCTTAGTCATCCAGCGACCTCGGTGCAAATTTTAGGACTAAAAATAATATTGTGAGGTGTGAGGTATTCAGAATAGACTGAAAATGAGTGGAAATTATGGTTTTTGAGGTTTTAATACTTTGGGATCAAAATGACCCCCAAATTCTATGATTTAAGCTGTTTTTTAGTGTTTTTTTTAAAAAACACCCGAATCCAAAACACACCCGAATCCGACAAAAAAAATTCGGTGAGGTTTTGCCAAAACGCGGTCGAACCCAAAACACGGCCGCGGAACCGAACCCAAAACCAAAATACAAAACCCGAAAAATTTCAAGTGCACATCTCTACTGTCTCCCCCACAAGTCAGATATACATATACAGTCACACTACACTTCAGCAAGTAGTAGTACTCCTAAAAATGCTCCCCAATATTACTAAATACTGTGTCTCTCTCTACTCTAGTCTCTTCTCTATAAACGGAGAGGACGCCAGCCTCGTCCTCTCCCTATCAATCTCAATGCACGTGTGAAAATGGCGGCGACGCGCGGCTCCTTATATAGAATCCGAGTCTCGCGAGAATCCGACAGCGGGATGATGACGTTCGGGCGCGCTCGGGTTAACCGAGCAAGGCGGGAGGATCCGAGTCGCTCGGACCCGTGAGAAAAAAGCTGAAGTTCGGGCGGGTTCGGATTCCGAGGAACCGAACCCACTCATCTCTAATTATTAACCTAAATAACATTCATTTCCACTCATTTCTAGTCTATTCTGAACACCTCACAGTATTGTTTTTAGGCAAAAAAGTTGCACCGAGGTAACTGGATGACTAAGCTAAGCGACACAAGTGTGCGGCACAAACACCTGGCCCATCTAGGAGTGGCATAGCAGTGTCAGACAGGATGGGACTTTTGAAAACTAGGCCCCAAACAGCACATGATGCAAAGAAAAAAAGAGGTGCAATGAGGTAGCTGGATGACTTTGCTAAGCAACACAAGTGTGCGGCACAAACACCTGGCCCATCTAGGAGTGGCATAGCAGTGTCAGACAGGATGGGACTTTTAAAAACTAGGCCCCAAACAGCACATGATGCAAAGAAAAAAAGAGGTGCAATGAGGTAGCTGGATGACTTTGCTAAACGACATAAGTGGGCGGCATAAACACATGTGGCCTATCTAGGAGTGGCACTGCAGTGTCAGACAGGATGGCACTTTTAAAAACTAGGCCCCAAACAGCTCTTCATGCAAAGAAGAAAAAGAGGTGCAATGAGGTAGCTGGATGACTTTGCTAAGCGACACAAGTGTGCAGCACAAACACCTGGCCCATCTAGGAGTGGCATAGCAGTGTCAGACAGGATGGGACTTTTAAAAACTAGGCCCCAAACAGCACATCTGAAAAGAACTAAAAAAGGTGCAATGAGGTAGCTCTATGACTAAGCTAAGAGACACAAGTGTGCGGCACAAACACGTGGTCCATCTAGGAGTGGCACTGCAGTGTCAGACAGGATGGCACTTTTAAAAACTTGGCCCCAAACAGCTCTTTATGCAAACAAGAAAAAGAGGGGCAATGAGGTAGATGGATGACTTTGCTAAGCGACACAAGTGTATGGCACAAACACCTAGCCCATCTAGGAGTGGCACTGCAGTGGCAGACAGGATGGCACTTTTAAAAACTAGGCTCCAAACAGCTCATCATGCAAAGAAAAAAAGAGGTGCAACAAGGTAACTGGATGACTTTGCTAAGCAACACAAGTGTGCAGCAAAACATATGGCCCATCTAGGAGTTGCACACAGTGGCTGAATGTCGAAAGTGGCCCGCAATTTTTCGGGTCACCGACAGAATCTCCTGCACGACCCTGTCATTTAAAATAAAAATCTGCACCACCAAATTAATTGTATGTGCAAAACATGGGACGTGCTGGAATTTGCTCAGATGTAATGCACGCCCAATATTGGTGGACTTATACGGCAGTACCCGTGAACTTATACGGCTGCACCACTGGACTGGACTTACACGGCAGTACCCCTGGACTTATACGGCAGTACTCCTGGACTTATATGGCTGCACCACTGGACTGGATTTATACGGCAGTACCCCTGGACTTATACGGCAGTACTCCTGGACTTATATGACTGCACCACTGGACTGGACTTATACGGCAGTACCACTGGACTTATACGGCTGCACACCTGGACTTATACAGCAATACCCCTGAACTTATACGGCTGCACCACTGGACTGAACTTATACGGCAGTACACCTGGAATTATTCAGCAGTACCCCTGGACTTATACGCCAGTACCACTGGACTTATACGGCAGTACCCCTGAACTTATATGGCTGCACCACTGGACTGGACGTATATGGCATAACCCCTAGATTTATGCACCAGTACCCCTGAACTTATTTTGCTGCACCACTGGACTGAACTTATATGGCAGTACCCCTGGACTTATACGGCAGTACCCCTGAACTTATATGGCTGCACCAATGGACTGGACTTATACAGCAGTATCACTGGACTTATACAACAGTACCCCTGAATTTATATGGCTGCACCACTGGACTGGACTTATACAGCAGTACCACTGGACTTATACAGCTGCAACACTGGACTGGACTTATATGGCAGTACCCCTGGACTTATACGGCAGTACCCCAGGACCTATACGGCAGTACCCCTGAACTTATATGGCTGCACCACTGGACTGGACTTATACGGCAGTACCACAGGACTTATACGGCAGTACCCCTGGACTTATATGGCAGTACCCCTGGACTTATATGGCAGTACCCCTGGACTTATATGGCAGCACCACTGGACTGGACTTATACGGCAGTACCCCTGGACTTATATGGTAGTACACCATGACTTATACGGCAGTACCCCTGGACTTATACGGCTGCACCACTGGACTGGTCTTTTACGGCAGTTCCCCTAGACTTATACGGCAGTACACCTGGACTTATACGGCAGTACCCCTGAATTTATATGGCTACACCACTGGACTGGACTTATACTGCAGTACCCTATAACTTATACGGCAGTACCCCTGAACTTATACGACTGCACCACTGGACAGGACTTATACAGTAGTACCACTGGACTTATATGGCAATACCCCTGGACTTATACGGCAGTACCACTTGACTTATACGGCAGTACCACTGGACTTATACGACAGTACCACTGGACTTATACGACAGTACCACTGGACTTATATGGCTGCACCACTGTACTGGACTTATACGGCAGTACCCCTGAACTTATATGGCTGCACCACTGGACTGGACTTAAACGGCAGTACCACTGGACTTATATGGCAGTATGCCTGGACTTATACAGCAGTACCTCTGGATTTATATGGCAGTACCCCTGGACTTATATGGCTGCACCACTGGACTGGACTTATATGGCAGTACCACTGGACTTATATGGCAGTACCCCTGAAATTATATAGCAGTACCCCTGAACATATATGGCTGCACCACTTGACTGGACTTATACGGCAGTACCCCATGACTTATACAGCAGTACCCCTGGACTTATATGGCAGTACCACTGGATTTATATGGCAGCATCCCTGAACTTATATGGCAGTACCCTTGAAGTTATACAGCTGCACCACTGGACTGGACTTATACAGCAGTACCCCTGGACTTTAACGGCAGTACCCCTGAACCTTTATGGCTGCACCACTGGACTGGACTTATACATCAGTATCCCTGGACTTATACGGCAGCAGCATTGGACTTATGGCAGCACAGGACACCACCACTGGACTTATAGCAGCACAGGACACCACCACTGGACTGATGCAGCACAACACAGCACCACTGCACTGGACTCATACAGCAGAAGCACTGGACTTATGGCAGCACAGGACACCACCACTGGACTTATGGCAACACAGGACACCACCACTGGACTGATGCAGCACAACACAGCACCACTGGACTGATGCAGCACAACACAGCACCACTGCACTGGACTGGACTTATACAGCAGCACTGGACATATGGCAGCACAGGACACCACCACTGTGACAGGACTGATGAAGCACAAGATACCACCACTGGACTGATGCAGCACAAGACAGCGCTGGAATAACATATAAGAGCAGGTCACCACCCCATGCGCCACACCACTCAGACACTGAGGAAACACGTCCTATCGCTACACTCTCCAGGACTAGAGTGAAAATGGTGGCGACGCGCGGCTTCTTTTATGGAATCCAAAACCTACAAGAATCAAACAGCGGGATGATGTTTTGCCTCGTTTTGGTTTCCGAGTCTGGCAGGAAAACCCGAGCCAGATTCGGATCTGGACTCAGATCCAGGCTCGGGACGTGATGTTCAGTAGGGTTTGGTTCTCAGAGAACCGAACCCGCTCATCTCTAATTTAAATCCACCACAAAGTTGTATTAAGGACTTGATTCACAGTTGTGCACAAACTCAAGGGTTTTTATACTGTACATGTGCAGATCTTTATGTGCAAGATCACATGCAGTGCCCCCAAGCCGCTTCATGCCATATGGGGGGTGGCAACGATGAGTGTTTGACAAAACAAGAGCACGTCCCCCTATTTTGGAAGTGTGCAGAGGCCAGGGTCTGCATCTTCCAATGCAGATTTAATGGCCCTGGCATCATGAAAACACTGGCCATCCTGCCTTACATAAGGGCACTCAGATGGGCAATGTTTTGGCAGATGTTCTGATGCTGCATTCGCGGATGTACAGTAGCAGTGAGTCACAGAAATTGACAGGAGTCTATTTGAACAAGATGCCTAGTGTGGCAGTAGCTTTCAGTCAACCGTTGCAGCTGCTACTGCATTACGGCCACCTCTGAATCAGCTCGTAAGTCTTATGAACATTTGCTACATACAGTATATCGCACCACCTATGACAACAGGCTGGAATATGCAGGTCCGATGACAGGGGGGGACAAAGGGGACACCTGTACCGGGCCCCAAGGATCAAAGGGGCCCCAGCGATATGCCAATTAATGCCCGGCAGGTATGTGAGCCATCTTGTCCAAATAGGGCAGCAAGCTGTAGTCACACAGTGACTGTGCAGCATGAGTGTACACTCGCTCTTCTGGGTCCAGCTCTATTGAAGGTAGTTACAGGACATGGCAGCAGCTCCGCTGGCCAGGATTCCAATGCCACGTGCTGGCCTCTTCTGGTGGGGTGTGAGGGCATGGATACCTGCTGTGCGATGTTCGGGTCTGGATACCGGAGAGTGCAGCACAGGTGAGTCTGTCCCCTGGGTAAGAGTGGCTTGGTGAGGGGATACAGGGCTTTGGGGTGGTGATGTAGGGGAGCTGGGAATGCAGCATGGAATCATTGGGGAGAGACAGACTGTGGGGTGTATGGGGGAGGAAGGATAGATATACATATTGATATATTTGCATAAATAAATATATATATTTTTATTTATTAACCGTTTCTTATATAGCGGCAGTAAATTCAGTTTTTGCTATATATGTATATATAGATTTTATATATATATATATATATATATATATATATATATATATATATATAAAATCTGAAGGGGCCACAGAGATATCACTGTATGGGGCCACAAGATTTCAATTGCCGGCCCTGGGAATATGTCTAACTAATGTGGTGATGACAATCTGACAATATTCACCATGAAGGACAACTTAACATTTTCTCATGTGCAAAATTTTATTATAAAGATTTAAGGCAGACACGACGGATACAGTGGTGAATTTCCCATTTGGCACGTGAGGCAGGTGCCTATCGGCGGCACTTGTTTTGGAGCGGCACTTGGATGCCTGTGTTTGTACTGTCAGCCTGAAATGTACCAGTAACTGCAAAATATTTCCACTGCACTGTACCATATGCCATCTTGATTTGAATGTAAATGGGTAGGACATGCACATACAGTCCCTGTAAGCTTTCCTACTTAGTAAATAATATGTATACATACAATAATAAAAAAAGACAGTGGCTTTTTTATCATTCTTTTAAATTGGCTATCATCCAGTGAGCGTTTATAACCAATCAATGAAAATAATAAAATTAAGCAAAGGGGGTGGGGGATATTACTGTTGTGCCTAGGGGCACCCTCACCCCTAAATCCGCCTCTTGGCAGGTTCATCACTAAATGTAGCCTGTCCAAATAGTACTGTACTTTACCAGTGTTCCTTTAAAAAAAAAAATCTTCTTTGTTATATATTTCATTTTTCCCTTTTAAAGCAGACTGAAGAAATATAATTAATAAAACCTGTTACCAGAAAAACAATCCTACAGTAGATAAACAATCCCTCCTACATAAACAATCTGAAAATTACTAAATTTAAATAAAAATAGAGGTGTTTTGCTCGATAAAAGCTAAGGGGCCGGATGTAATGGCTTGCGAGACGGCCGGAGCTCCGAGCAGCAAACGTTTACAAGGCAAAACCAACTAGGGTTTGCCTTGTAAACGTTTGATGCTTTAGAAAAATGAACGAGTGCGGGCGAAGTCTCGGAGCTCTGGCCATCTCACAAGCCATTTCATCTGGCCCAATGTGTTCTTCCTTAATCCGGGCACACAAGGTCCCTTCTAGCAGAGTCAACTTGTAGTCCTCATAAACTTTTCAATGTCCAATTTGGCCACATATGCCACTTTTGATGAGGTTTTACCTTCTATCTCAGAGCTGTTCCTTCTTCTGCAATTGTTTGAGTGGGACTGACTATTGCATACAGCAGCAGGTGCAGAAAGGATTTACTCATAAATGCACCTAGGTATTATTTCCAGATAGCCACCATCATAACTGGGGCCCCATAGCAGGGGTGTTTTAAGAGAGGAGGGGTCCTGTGTGTAGCCTACATCTAGGCCCCTCCTCTCTAGCAGACAGTGCTGTGTAGAGTCTCAGCACTAGGAGCTCAGACTCTAATTCGCATGTGAAGATCTCTGGGAAAATAGAGCTACGGACATATTTCCAGGGATTTCTCTAAATGCCGGGAAAATGCCCGGCAGACATTTTTCCGGTGATTTGTGCTCTGTTGCTGTCACCGATGAGGACTCAGAAGAGGTGAGTATTAAAGAATGGAGGCCCGTAAGCACCACACACTATACTCATTATAGATGCCCCAGTTTCTCTTAGATTGGTCAGAGATGACAGCACATACAAGCAATAGAAGTTATATTTTAACCAAAATAACCAACAATGTTTATTATACATGGTCTTTAAGTCAACATGATCAGAGGTTAACATGGCAAAAGTGAAACGGTCGACATGATTTTTAAAAAAAAATTTTCTTTTCATTTTTAAACTTTTTCTGACTTTACGATCTGCGTAGACTACGATTGGGAATAGTAACCTGCCCGAAGCATGGTGAGCAAAGTGAGCCTTGCAAAGGTACATGGCGCACTAATTGGGGTTCCTGGTCACTTTATGAAGAAAATGACACAAAAAACCCCCCTCATGTCGACCTTTTTCCATGTGAACCTTTTCAGTGTCGACCTCATGACTATGTCGACCTATTGCAGATGTCGACCTACTCACTGTTGATCAATAGCTGTCAACCTAATTAGGGTCGACCCAGTGAACCACACCCCAGACTTGCATGTATCTCACATTAACCTCTCTGCGCTGAGAGAAGTGGAACAGTGGAGGAAGGATTGTTTCAACTTTGGGCTACTTAGTACAGTAAAGGTGTGGCTACCTGCTTGCTTGCTTGCTATGTTGAATTACAGATAGATGCAGATATGTCTTTCAGGAGACACAAATGTATATACAATGCTTGCTCACTCTCCTGGAAATCCTATATTTTATGTGGAGTCTCCTAGCACCTGGTAAAGTGGAAAGATCCTCTGCATCCTTTTGACCGACTGTGAAGTAGGTGGGATTTAGATACTGATGTCGCGATTTATGGCACTTTGCTCTTGTTGTGCCCACTCAATCCATGTAAAATGTAGGGACAGTCATTGACGATCGATGAGTTGAAATCATTGATGATCTATGACCAATGGTAACTACTTTTATCATCGATGGGGGAGAACCAGATGGTTTCACACCATCGATGATAGCTATCAAATTTTATTTTATTTTCTTCCTTCAAGTTGTTGGGATACAGAGCCTAGCTCTGCTCCTGACACCTGCAAAGCCACTCCACCGGGCTTTTATTGACCCACAGCTCATTGCACACTAAAGCAGGGGTAACCATCGGTGGGTGAGATCCACCTGTTTCTTCCTCTCCTCAGTCTCCAGACCTCCAGAAACAAGATTTAACGAAGTCGGCAAGTATGAGACACACATACACACTATTACCAGTACTTGCACACATAGGCTCGGCTGGGATCTTCAAAACTGGGTTAACAAAAAGAATGAATTCCACCAAAAATGACAGGCAAAGCTGGACTTACTATAGCAAGGAAACTTGAAGCATATCTCTACCTGCCATAGCGACAACCAAACATTACCAAGTCAGCATAAGCCTGAATTCCAAAGGGTGATTGGGTAACAAAACAAATGTGAGCTCTGCCTCCCAAGAAAAAAAGCCTTGTGCTGAAAGAATTAGGTTTTTTACCATACCCAGTGCAGCCCTCTGTGTTATAGTAGCTAGGAATGTTTTTATTTACATGGTTACTGTAATAAATCTGTATTTGTATGTATGTACAATGTGCCCCGTATATGTAGGCTGGGATCCTTAATAGGGTCTACATGCCTGAGTTGTCAGAATAGTGCCTCGGCGATACAGTGTGTGGGGCAGGTCAGAGAAGCTTCCAGGTTCCTCACGCGGGCCCCTAAAGGAGAAAACGGTTGGGAGCATGAGGGGGAGTATAGTGGAGAGCGGTAACCACCCTGGGCAGGAGAGACTGGTGAAGTTTACCAGGAACTGGGAGTCCAGGGTGCGTCGGTAACTAAAGTGCAGGCTTACCTAGTGGAGGAGAGTGAGCAGAGAGAGCCGCCACTGCTATCGGAGCCGTGCTTCCGCTGGGAGAGCCGCCGGTGCTACTGGAGCCGCGCTGCCATCTTATGTTGAGGGCAAGGAGGCCGGAGGTGATAGGGGTGGACACTACTGCTGGGAGATCAGAGAAAGCTGCAGCCACTGAGTGGAGAGGGTAGATGGTCCCTCTGTGCCGCCGGTGACTTCAGCGCTAATTCAATACCCGGTGGTGGGTGGCAGCAGAGGAAGTTGTGAGGCTGTATATTCAGAGGTAGGAAACTGGCAAGGGGGCGGGGTAAACTATCCAGATCAGCCCAAGGTCCAGTTAGTGTGTCAGGGGGAGTGCCTGACCGGCAGAGGCAGCCATCTAGCACCGAGCAGGGGAAGTGGCAGGATTTCAGAACAACAGCTGCAGCTGACAGCCAGGGGTGTGACATAGGAGAGGCTTAGACCCTGACACCACTGAAACTCATATAGAAAGCCATAGACTCTACTAGTGCTCCTCCATCTCTTGCATTGTACTCGTAACCCATAATTTACACCTACTGTGTATATAAACTTTTAGTGGTCAACCCAAAGTGGTAATAATCTATACTCAAGTAATACCGTAAAAGACTATTTTGGTGGTGACTTTATACACATCTGGTCATACCTCATTCAGGGAGAGATGAATTTATACCTAGAGCATAAAGTAATCCTTTACCCAGGTGAATGTGCTTGGATTAAGAGAACCTTGAGGTAGACTTACCTTACAGAGTATATTTTCCTGGAAATAGGATGAAAATTGAACTTTTCCCAAAACCGAGGATCTGAGGATATAAGACAGGATATATAAAGGCATATACCTCGGAATAGTTAGACATAGACCTCTATAGCTGGATATGTAGACTGCCTAATACACCAACATTTATTTTTACCACTACCTGGTTATACTTTAGTGCACAGAGACTCCGTTCTCCATTTCAGATTACCTGGATAAGGTAGCCACATCGTTGGCTAAAGCCCTATCCAGGATTGATCCTAGATGGTAAAGGAGTGGATACTGGCCTAAGAGATTTTGGTATATTCTCAAAGTTAGCCCCATGGTGATGGTAGCAGACTCACTACAGCTTTCAACCAGCACAGGTAGCTCATCAGTATACCAGTTATTAGAAAGAGACCTCAACCTCTGCCCATGGACAATACCTTCTGAAATAACACATTTTTTTAACCCCTCACTGCACAGTTCAATGAAAACTCCCAGTCCATAGTCTACTTGACTTTGGTAAAAGGTACCAAGGAGTTTTTGTATTGCATGCAGTAATTACTTGTAATATAGAGTGATATAATTGTTAAGCGTAAAACGTAACTCTTAAGGTGTGTACACACGGTGAGATTTTTTCTTGAGATTTTGACTATATAGTCAAAATCGCAAGAAAAGTTAGTGCAAATCGCAAGGTGAAAGTCACCTTGCGATCCCGATGCGCGGCCCCGCCAGGTCGGCATCGCAAGAAAAGATAGACTGTGGAGGCAAGTCAATCCTTGCTAGATCGGTGTACTAGTATCTAGTTCATCTCACATGTCAATGACATCTCACATAAACCAAAATCTCACATAAGCCAAAATCGTAAGCACACATAGTCCATATCTCAAGAAAAGTTAGTCAAAATCTGTCCTATCTGGGCTCCGGGGAGTTCAAGGGAAATCGCAAGTAAAAATCGAACATAGCAAGGATCTCACCGTGTGTACACACCCCTAGATTGGTTTCAGTTATTAGTATAATTGTTTTTGAATGTACAGTGGTCAATGTGTATGCATCATGGTCATCATATTTGATAAACACCGCCAAATACTTACCTGTCCGAGTTGATTGCCCTTTTTATTGGGACCTCGATTGGCCTAAAGGAAAGAGGAGGAGTAATTCAGAGAACAGGTAAAATTGTGGTAAAGTGACATTATAATTCTACTAGGAATAAGGGACATTTACTACAGTTACTACAGCAGTACACATAACAACTTTCCCCACCTAGAAATAGCACACATACTCAACCCATAAGCTCTTGTGGGAAGGCTTACCCAAGTGAGCCAGGGGACCATAGCTTGGGTGGAGGCACTTGAGCATTAGAACCCTCCCACTATTACCTCTTGGAAAATAATAGGGTTACACCTGGTTTAAAAAGATGGACAAAGGAGTAACTACAGTACCATAGGTGCAGGCAGTGCAGCTGCTATCCGGCCCAGAGCTGATAGGGGCCCACCTTTTCTTTCAAGGTTACTTGTGCCTTACTGTACATAGAGGGGCCTTACAAAGTTTTGCCTTGGGGCCTAAAATATATCTAGTCACGCCCCTGGTCCTTCTTATTGTAATGTGGTATAATATACTGCAAACTGTAAAGCATTATATTATTACATAATATGAACTGGGGCACTGTAATGTTGCACAATATGAAGTGAAGGCACTACAGTAAGGCATATTAGGAACTGGGGCACAGTAATGAACTGGGGCACTGTAATGTTGCACAATATGAAGTGAAGGCACTACAGTAAGGCATATTAGGAACTGGGGCACAGTAATGAACTGGGGACACTGTATGTCATAATGTGAATTGGGAGTACTGTGGTGCATAATGTGTTCTGGCGGGATGCAGTTAATTTGCCATCTGTTGGGATCCTGTGGTCAGGATACCGATGTCGGAATCCCGCCAGCCTACAATGCCAGCGCACAGGGGCTATTCCCATACATGGGTGTCCACGACACCGATAGAGTGGGAATAGAACTTGTGGCGAGCACAGCAAGCCCGCAAGGGGACTATTTGCGATCGCCACACTGCCGGCATACTGACGGCCAGGATGCCGATGTTGGTATACTGATGGCTGGCATCCCAGCCGCCAGTAATTCATACTAATCCCGTTCTGGTACCCTCCAATGTTACATAGTATGAACTAGGGCACTACTATGGGACATAACATTAACAACTGCTGCAGGGTGGTGTCTCTCTAAAACAATTGCGACAGGGACCCCTTCCAATGTTGCTATGGGGCCCTCAAAGTCCTGGCTATGCCCCTCAGGATGTTTTAATATTGTAATTGTCGTAGTTTAATTTTTGCTTGGGGAACTACAGGTCGCATCCATCCCTGACAGCCTTAAACTGCTCGGGTATGCTAGTTCTCTTAGTACTACAAGTGTTGGCATATCCATGGCTGCCAGTGCATGCCTGCACTCGTGGACATAACTAATGGTGTGTGAGCGGTGCTGCCACTGGCTTTGTGGGCGCCGCTGCCCCACAGTCCCTGCATCTGGATGACAGGGTGCTGCTAGCCAGGATCTCTGCTGCAGCTCTGGGGGGAGAGTCCTTTAGACACTGCAGACAGGCACCCTGCAATCAGCAACTGCCCCCAAGCATTCTGAGGACACTCCGGGCAGTGCTGCACCTACTGGCACCAGTGTCTCTGCCCCCTTCATGGAATGATGAATAAAGGGGCATGGTCATGAGCATGCTTGGCACAGGACACAGCAGAACCCTGTTACAACACTGCCTGCACTACAATATTCAACATGCTTTTAAAACACACATTCCTTATGAAAAAAATAAAAATAATTTATTATAAAAAAAAAAATAACAACCATACACCTTCTTTTACCAGTTTATTGTTCACATAAATCCTTGGGCAGTGTCAGCTTCTTCCTTTCTGCTTGGCAGTTTACAGGATAAAAATAACAACCCTCATAGAGCACCATAGACTTCCTCGGTTAGTAGCTGTGACAAGATTGACAGTGAATCGGTCTGTCACTTCTTTGTATTACAAAGTAGCTTTCCCACAGTTTGCTGTCTGGTGGCAAATTTATTATGCAGAGCCATACCTGGCATCAAAAATAATATAGAGCATCATATCTGGTGTCAAGTTTAACATGTACAGGCATGGCTGACAATAACAGTTTCAAATTTCTTCAAATCACAATTTCATTATCTTGCACAGTCTATTACATTTTTTGCAGTATACTATAAGAACTTGAATACAAATGAATCATTTTTAACTAAACTAAACTAAACTAAACTGTGGTATCACCACCTACTGTACATACAGAAATAGTGGCTATAGAATCACACTAATTAAAAGGTATTAGTGGGTTTATTTACTAAGATTCGTGTTGCTGGGGAATTGGTGGGAGCTTGATCTCGAATTTTAGCAGTCGTATTTTTCTGCAACTTTTTTAAATCATTTTTCGGGTATTTACTTAGTAGTCGAGTTTTCGTTTTTCGTATTTTTCGATGTCGATGTTATTCATATTTTTTATCCTCAATTTCAATTTGAGGCTGGAATAGTGTTTCCGGCTGAAGATTCCCCCCCCCCCCCCCCATCAGATTTGTAGTTTTCATTCGCGGCAGTGTTTTAGTTTGTTGCGGCCGCATTTCCACTTGTACTTTCTTTTTTGTCACTTGAACGTGATTGGTTGTGTTTTAGATGTGGGAGTGTCTGTGCGGCACTGTATAAATACGCCCCAAACCGTCTGAACCTCGTTGGTTTAGTTAGTGGAGAGGTGAAAGGTTGTTTTCTGGAGTTGGGGAGTTGGTGAGTTGGTTTGTGGATTTGGTGAGGTTTGGCGAGTTCTGAGTGCTGTATGGAGTTTGAAAGTAGTCTTGTCATTCTTGTTGTGTAGTTTGTTTGGAGTTTGTCTTATTTTTTGTCCTTGTCATTTTTTAGTCTATTGTCAGTGTTTGTGTGTGTGTGTGTGTGTGTGTGTGTGTGTGTGTGTGTGTGTGTGTGGTTGGTGTGTAGTGGTCATGGAGGAGTGTGTTATTTGTGGTTTATTTTCTCAGTGTTAATTGTTGTTTGTCTTTAGTATGTCAGACTCAGAGGTGGGTGAGATGGAGGGGGTGAGTGAGGTGGAGGGGTTGAGTGAGAGTGAGGAGGTGAGTGAGGTGGAGGAGGTTAGTGATAGGGAGGAGGTTAGTGAGATGGAGGAGGTGGGTGAGGTTGCTGCTGCAGCCTCTAGTGACAGTGACTCTGATGCATCTCCGCAGCCACGCACCACTACTAAGACTGGCCGCAATGTGAAATTTAGTTATGCAGAGAATGTGGCTTTGGTGCGTGAACTGATAAAATATCATCGTCAGCTGTTTGAGGTGTGAGTCAACAAAGGTCCATCATGCAAGAAGAGTGTCTTTTGGGGCAAAGTGGTTGCGGCTGTCAACAGCGAGGGTGTGGTCAAGCGAATAGAGGACACATGCTGCAAACACTTTTATGATATAAAGCGGCGTGTGAAGGCAAGAATGTCCAAGGAGGTGAAGTCTGCTCGACAGACAGGTGGGGTACATCCCTTTATCGCCAAATATCTGGAGTACGAGGAGCCCATGAGGAACCTAATTCCTCCTCTGAAGTTGTCGGGGCTACTTATGTCCGAGATTCGGATCGGGCCAGGCAGGATGGTGAGTTATTTTTTTAAATATATTTTGGCATTTCTAAGTGCATTTGTAACTGTTAAAAACATAACATCTTCTATTTACTGTATTTGTTTGGGTAAGTACAGATGTAGCCACCTTTATCTTGACTGTTTCTCCGCCGAGACGGGCGTTTAGCCACGCTAAGGCGATAGCTGAGTTTAATCACAGGCAGGCGCGTTGAGACGATCTAGATACTCATCATGCATTACACATCTCCACCACTGTGTGGCTAATGCTCCACTAATCCAGTACTTTCGATCGTACAGTATAGCGGCGGATTGATCTACAGCTCTGGCAATACTGTAGGCGTAACGGGAGGCGGTGGAAAAAGTATGGAGTACAGTACTGTATGTGTATGGAGACGCAACTACAGTAATTGTGTAAAAGGAAGAATGTACAGTACAATGTATAAACACCGTGCTTTTAAAATATATGAGCGTCTGAGTTCGCTAATGCATAATGGGAATGGAGGACTAGCAGAAGGCGGAGGAAAACACCGTGCTTTACAAATGCGAGCGTCCGAGTCCTCTAAGGCATAAACCAACAGCAATGGGGCGGGGGCCGGGCGCTGTTTGCAGTACTTTCACACATGAAATTAGAAATCTCTCATGAGGCGTCGTGGGCTAGGGGTGAAGGCTCCCACCTCCCTCACTGGGGGTCCAGGGTTCGAGACATGATGTGCTTTCTTTCTTTTTTTTTTTTTTTCTGTAATAATGCACTGTATTATTTTATTTACATTGTAAGACAGTCAATGGAAGGATGCACACAGGTTTCACATAAATCAAAGTACATCTGCAGGAGCGATTCTTTACGCTAAATGCACCCAAACAGCGTGAATGAAATGAGTGTATTCTGACGCTACCAACTAAGCAAAACAGTACTGTAGATCTTCAGCGTTTGTGCATTGCACAGGACCTGAATTTCCTCCCTGTGCAGGCCCCCAGGGGGGAAGGGCGATGGGGGTAGGGGGGAGACGATGGAAAATACTGTGCCTTTGAAATGCAATTACAGTACATGAGCGTCCGAGTACACTACGGCATACTGTAAACCAACACCAATGGGAAGGAAGTGCCAACCTTATTTTTAATGTGTTCCCGTGACATTCACTTTAACATTTTTTTTTTTCTCTCCAATACAGTACATCCAATGGAAGGATGCACACAGGTTTCACATAAATCAAAGTACATCTGCAGGAGCGATTCTTTACGCTAAATGCAACCTACAGTACGGTACTGTAAGTGAGCAAAATAGTACTACAGTGGGCGTTTGTGTATTGCACATGACCTGCATTCCCTCCCTGTCTACTGCATGATCTGTGCAGGCTCCCATGGGGGAAGGGCAACAGGCTAGCTGGAGGCGGAGGAAAACACAGTGCTTTACAAATGCGAGCGTCCGAGTCCTCTAAGGCATAAACCAACAGCAATGGGGCGAGGGCCGGGCGCTGTTTGCAGTACTTTCACACATGAAATTAGAAATCTCTCATGAGGCATCGTGGGCTAGGGGTGAAGGCTCCCACCTCCCTCACTGGGGGTCCAGGGTTCGAGACATGATGTGCTTTCTTTCTTTTTTTTTTTTTTTTCTGTAATAATGCACTGTATTATTTTATTTACATTGTAAGACAGTCAATGGAAGGATGCACACAGGTTTCACATAAATCAAAGTACATCTGCAGGAGCGATTCTTTACGCTAAATGCACCCAAACAGCGTGAATGAAATGAGTGTATTCTGACGCTACCAACTAAGCAAAACAGTACTGTAGATCTTCAGCGTTTGAGCATTGCACAGGACCTGAATTTCCTCCCTGTGCAGGCCCCCAGGGGGGAAGGGCGATGGGGGTAGGGGGGAGACGATGGAAAATACTGTGCCTTTGAAATGCAATTACAGTACATGAGCGTCCGAGTACACTACGGCATACTGTAAACCAACACCAATGGGAAGGAAGTGCCAACCTTATTTTTAATGTGTTCCCGTGACATTCACTTTAACATTTTTTTTTTCTCTCCAATACAGTACATCCAATGGAAGGATGCACACAGGTTTCACATAAATCAAAGTACATCTGCAGGAGCGATTCTTTACGCTAAATGCAACCTACAGTACGGTACTGTAAGTGAGCAAAATAGTACTACAGTGGGCGTTTGTGTATTGCACATGACCTGCATTCCCTCCCTGTCTACTGCATGATCTGTGCAGGCTCCCATGGGGGAAGGGCAACAGGCTAGCAGGAGGCGGAGGAAAACACCGTGCTTTACAAATGCGAGCGTCCGAGTCCTCTAAGGCATAAACCAACAGCAATGGGGCGAGGGCCGGGCGCTGTTTGCAGTACTTTCACACATGAAATTAGAAATCTCTCATGAGGCGTCGTGGGCTAGGGGTGAAGGCTCCCACCTCCCTCACTGGGGGTCCAGGGTTCGAGACATGATGTGCTTTCTTTCTTTTTTTTTTTTTTTTCTGTAATAATGCACTGTATTATTTTATTTACATTGTAAGACAGTCAATGGAAGGATGCACACAGGTTTCACATAAATCAAAGTACATCTGCAGGAGCGATTCTTTACGCTAAATGCACCCAAACAGCGTGAATGAAATGAGTGTATTCTGACGCTACCAACTAAGCAAAACAGTACTGTAGATCTTCAGCGTTTGTGCATTGCACAGGACCTGAATTTCCTCCCTGTGCAGGCCCCCAGGGGGGAAGGGCGATGGGGGTAGGGGGGAGACGATGGAAAATACTGTGCCTTTGAAATGCAATTACAGTACATGAGCGTCCGAGTACACTACGGCATACTGTAAACCAACACCAATGGGAAGGAAGTGCCAACCTTATTTTTAATGTGTTCCCGTGACATTCACTTTAACATTTTTTTTTTTCTCTCCAATACAGTACATCCAATGGAAGGATGCACACAGGTTTCACATAAATCAAAGTACATCTGCAGGAGCGATTCTTTACGCTAAATGCAACCTACAGTACGGTACTGTAAGTGAGCAAAATAGTACTACAGTGGGCGTTTGTGTATTGCACATGACCTGCATTCCCTCCCTGTCTACTGCATGATCTGTGCAGGCTCCCATGGGGGAAGGGCAACAGGCTAGCAGGAGGCGGAGGAAAACACCGTGCTTTACAAATGCGAGCGTCCGAGTCCTCTAAGGCATAAACCAACAGCAATGGGGCGAGGGCCGGGCGCTGTTTGCAGTACTTTCACACATGAAATTAGAAATCTCTCATGAGGCGTCGTGGGCTAGGGGTGAAGGCTCCCACCTCCCTCACTGGGGGTCCAGGGTTCGAGACATGATGTGCTTTCTTTCTTTTTTTTTTTTTTTCTGTAATAATGCACTGTATTATTTTATTTACATTGTAAGACAGTCAATGGAAGGATGCACACAGGTTTCACATAAATCAAAGTACATCTGCAGGAGCGATTCTTTACGCTAAATGCACCCAAACAGCGTGAATGAAATGAGTGTATTCTGACGCTACCAACTAAGCAAAACAGTACTGTAGATCTTCAGCGTTTGTGCATTGCACAGGACCTGAATTTCCTCCCTGTGCAGGCCCCCAGGGGGGAAGGGCGATGGGGGTAGGGGGGAGACGATGGAAAATACTGTGCCTTTGAAATGCAATTACAGTACATGAGCGTCCGAGTACACTACGGCATACTGTAAACCAACACCAATGGGAAGGAAGTGCCAACCTTATTTTTAATGTGTTCCCGTGACATTCACTTTAACATTTTTTTTTTCTCTCCAATACAGTACATCCAATGGAAGGATGCACACAGGTTTCACATAAATCAAAGTACATCTGCAGGAGCGATTCTTTACGCTAAATGCAACCTACAGTACGGTACTGTAAGTGAGCAAAATAGTACTACAGTGGGCGTTTGTGTATTGCACATGACCTGCATTCCCTCCCTGTCTACTGCATGATCTGTGCAGGCTCCCATGGGGGAAGGGCAACAGGCTAGCAGGAGGCGGAGGAAAACACCGTGCTTTACAAATGCGAGCGTCCGAGTCCTCTAAGGCATAAACCAACAGCAATGGGGCGAGGGCCGGGCGCTGTTTGCAGTACTTTCACACATGAAATTAGATATCTCTCATGAGGCGTCGTGGGCTAGGGGTGAAGGCTCCCACCTCCCTCACTGGGGGTCCAGGGTTCGACATGATGTGCTTTCTTTCTTTTTTTTTTTTTTTTCTGTAATAATGCACTGTATTATTTTATTTACATTGTAAGACAGTCAATGGAAGGATGCACACAGGTTTCACATAAATCAAAGTACATCTGCAGGAGCGATTCTTTACGCTAAATGCACCCAAACAGCGTGAATGAAATGAGTGTATTCTGACGCTACCAACTAAGCAAAACAGTACTGTAGATCTTCAGCGTTTGTGCATTGCACAGGACCTGAATTTCCTCCCTGTGCAGGCCCCCAGGGGGGAAGGGCGATGGGGGTAGGGGGGAGACGATGGAAAATACTGTGCCTTTGAAATGCAATTACAGTACATGAGCGTCCGAGTACACTACGGCATACTGTAAACCAACACCAATGGGAAGGAAGTGCCAACCTTATTTTTAATGTGTTCCCGTGACATTCACTTTAACATTTTTTTTTTCTCTCCAATACAGTACATCCAATGGAAGGATGCACACAGGTTTCACATAAATCAAAGTACATCTGCAGGAGCGATTCTTTACGCTAAATGCAACCTACAGTACGGTACTGTAAGTGAGCAAAATAGTACTACAGTGGGCGTTTGTGTATTGCACATGACCTGCATTCCCTCCCTGTCTACTGCATGATCTGTGCAGGCTCCCATGGGGGAAGGGCAACAGGCTAGCAGGAGGCGGAGGAAAACACCGTGCTTTACAAATGCGAGCGTCCGAGTCCTCTAAGGCATAAACCAACAGCAATGGGGCGAGGGCCGGGCGCTGTTTGCAGTACTTTCACACATGAAATTAGAAATCTCTCATGAGGCATCGTGGGCTAGGGGTGAAGGCTCCCACCTCCCTCACTGGGGGTCCAGGGTTCGAGACATGATGTGCTTTCTTTCTTTTTTTTTTTTTTCTGTAATAATGCACTGTATTATTTTATTTACATTGTAAGACAGTCAATGGAAGGATGCACACAGGTTTCACATAAATCAAAGTACATCTGCAGGAGCGATTCTTTACGCTAAATGCACCCAAACAGCGTGAATGAAATGAGTGTATTCTGACGGACTGTGCATCTTCGGTATTTGTGTATAGCATAAGACCTGTGAAGGCTCCCAGGAGGGAAGGGCGTAGGGCAAGACAGTGGAAAATACTGTGGTCAAAGAAAGGGCATATTTAAAACTAAGGGAAACTGTCACAAAGTACAGTAACTACAGTACTGTACGTTGAATGCCTGGAACGCACGACGTCTGAGACGCACGACGTCTGAGACGCACGACGTCTGGATCGCTCATTGAGCATAAGCATGGCTGCTGTACGTGACCGTCCCTATGCTCTGGGTGAGCTGCGTCTCCTCGTTCGCTGGCGGGACAGAACTCTCGCCAGCAACGAGGAGAAAGTTAGAGCATATAGGAGGGCAAGTAGGGCTATCCTCCAGACCTACAACCGGAGGAGAACGGTGAGGTCTCTCCAGAGGAGATGGAGCGACCTCGTGAGGAGGACCCCACGACGCCTGCAGGCCATAAGGGATTGTAAGTACAGTACATTACTGTAGATTACTGTACTTTAAGTTACTGTAGTTACAGGTACAGTACATTATAGCAGGGGCTGCTGTAGCAGCAGGTATCCGGTCTATACAGCACTGTACAGTATTTGTGGTAAACAAATGGTTAAACAAGGACCAAACATTAACCCGGGTCAAAAGGTCAATTTGTTTTTTTGCGTCGACCTAGATGGTGCGGCTTTTGAAATTGGTTGACACCAGTTACTGTAGGTTGACATGGTCGTTAAGTTGACATGGAAAAAGATCGACATGCGTTTTACAAAAACAATTGTTATTTTTTTAAACTTGTGTATATACAGTAGTTCTTTACAATCCAGGTGGTCTACGATTGTGCAGTGTACAGTATCATGCAGTGTACAGTATATGCAATGTATCACAGTGTATCGTGCTGCGTAATTGCAGCGTGTCATGCAGTGTACATTCAGTATATGGTATTGTGCAGTGAGTGTAATACATAGTGAATCACATCGTGCAGCAGAGCCGGCCTTAGGCATAGGCAAACTACAGTAGGCAAATGCCTAGGGCATTTGCTATGCTTAGGGGCACCAGCAGCTTCTGCTGATTAAAATGATATGCGGCATGCCTATATTTTGCGTGACTGCGGCTGTATCTGTACCTGGCTAGGGCCAGCACTGTCGTGCAGTGTACTGTATACACATGTGGTAATTGCAGTTTTTTGTGTAGTGTACATTGTATCATATTTTGCAGGGAAATGTGCAGTTTGTCATATCACGCAGTGCATACACTATGCAGTCGTGCAGTGCATTGTGTGGTTTAATTGCAGTGTGTCGTGCAGTGTGCCGAAATTTGTGTTTCAGATAGTACAGTGTTCTAAGGGATGTTACTTTGGCAGAAATTATTCTAAGGGATGTTACAGTGGCCTAATGTGTTCTGACGTGCATTACTCTTGCATAAGGTTCATGACTGGCAGATCTCTACTTTGTGACGTAATGTGGATATACTACTGCACTACTGTGACGTACAGTACAGTAACGTGAATAAGGTGCTCTACTGTGTGACACAACGTGAATCAAGGACAGTACTGTGACGTGAATACGGTGCTCTACTGTGTGACACAACGTGAATCAAGGACAGTACTGTGACGTGAATACGGTGCTCTACTGTGTGACACAACGTGAATCAAGGACAGTACTGTGACGTGAATACGGTGCTCTACTGTGTGACACAACGTGAATCAAGGACAGTACTGTGACGTGAATAAACTGCACTACTGTGACATGACGTGAATAAGATGAATTCAGGTGAGTACTGCATCATCTGTCATGAAATCAATTTGTAATGTAATGAACAGTACTGAGATGGTTAAGGGTGGGAGGGCTGCATGCTGATGTGTGTCATAATGTTTATAAGGGCAATGCTTATGTGTGTTACAATGTCTATAAAGGTAGTGTTCTGTCTAATACCCTGGACCTACTGTACTGTAGCGATACTGTAAGTGTACTGTATGTCACATTTAGAAATGTGCCCCTTAAGTTTTGAAGACAGTACAGTACACTATGCCCTCCTGAGTGATTAGGTGCAGGGTACTAGAATGAACAATTCCATTTATTGTGATGTCATAAAGATGCTGTCAATGTTGAATTTCATTGGCTGTACAGTATGCTGCCATTATACTGTATATATATTTTTACAGGGCTGGTAGCACGACGTCACAGGAGGCGGGACAGGCGCCGCCAAGCTGGTAAGTATTGTCAAATACAGTAGTGTACAGTACATAGTGATTTCTATAGTCCCAACCCCCTGTCCTGACCATCACAGATAACTCGCTGCAATCCGTTAATGTTAAGAATGTCTGTTTACAAAACTAAATGTAAATATTAAACACAAAGTATAAATAACATTGTAGATAGCTGAATACCCGTGCTTCGCTACGGGATGAGGATGGTAAATTCCAGTGATAGTTGTTTGTTAATTTACGTTTGTTGGCGATCTAGTATATAGTACTGTATACTTTAAGCATACTGTATCTTGCTTCTCTGATGCAGATTGTTTATTGGCCGGACCCCTTTTTGGTCCTGGATACTGTACAGTACATGTTTCAAATTGACAGCTTCACTTACAGTACTGTTATTTTTTTTCCCACAGTACCACCACCACCACCACCACCACCACCACCACCACCACCACCACCTGCTGCGCTGCCAGGTATTGTGTAACGAGAATTCTGGTGCTACTGTCATCGTTGTTACACTACTGTACATGTGTCCTGGATACTGTACAGTACATGTTTCAAATTGACAGCTTCACTTACAGTACTGTTATTTTTTTTCCCACAGTACCAACAACACCACCACCACCACCACCTGCTGCGCTGCCAGGTATTGTGTAACGAGAATTCTGGTGTGACTGTCATCGTTACACTACTGTACATGTGTCCTGGATACTGTACAGTACATGTTTCCAATTGACAGCTTCACTTACAGTACTGTTATTTTTTTTCCCACAGTACCAACACCACCACCACCACCACCTGCTGCGCTGCCAGGTATTGTGTAACGAGAATTCTGGTGCTACTGTCATCGTTGTTACACTACTGTACATGTGTCCTGGATACTGTACAGTACATGTTTCAAATTGACAGCTTCACTTACAGTACTGTTATTTTTTTTCCCACAGTACCAACAACACCACCACCACCACCACCTGCTGCGCTGCCAGGTATTGTGTAACGAGAATTCTGGTGTGACTGTCATCGTTACACTACTGTACATGTGTCCTGGATACTGTACAGTACATGTTTCCAATTGACAGCTTCACTTACAGTACTGTTATTTTTTTTCCCACAGTACCAACAACACCACCACCACCACCACCACCACCTGCTGCGCTGCCAGGTATTGTGTAACGAGAATTCTGGTGTGACTGTCATCGTTACACTACTGTACATGTGTCCTGGATACTGTACAGTACATGTTTCCAATTGACAGCTTCACTTACAGTACTGTTATTTTTTTTCCCACAGTACCAACACCACCACCACCACCACCACCACCACCACCTGCTGCGCTGCCAGGTATTGTGTAACGAGAATTCTGGTGCTACTGTCATCGTTGTTACACTACTGTACATGTGTCCTGGATACTGTACAGTACATGTTTCAAATTGACAGCTTTACTTACAGTACTGTTATTTTTTTTCCCACAGTACCAACAACACCACCACCACCACCACCTGGTGCGCTGCCAGGTATTGTGTAACGAGAATTCTGGTGTGACTGTCATCGTTACACTACTGTACATGTGTCCTGGATACTGTACAGTACATGTTTCCAATTGGCAGCTTCACTTACAGTACTGTTATTTTTTTTCCCACAGTACCAACAACACCACCACCACCACCACCACCACCTGCTGCGCTGCCAGGTATTGTGTAACGAGAATTCTGGTGTGACTGTCATCGTTGTTACACTACTGTACATGTGTCCTGGATACTGTATAGTACATGTTACAAATTGACAGCTTCACTTACAGCACTGTTGTTTTTTCTCACAGTACCACCACCACCACCACCACCACCAACACCGTCTGACCAGCAGAGCTCTGGAAGTGGTAATCATTATTTTTGTTACAGACACACTAGTTTCCTACAGTATTACTGTAATTTTTTTATTTTACAATACTTGTTATCTTGTACACACAGACCGCCTCGTTATTGATACCGAGGAGGAGGAAATGGGGGAGCCTTCAGGCCAGCCTGGTAAGAATTGTAATCTACTGTACAGTACTCTACATTCTACATTCATTGATTTATTAACAGTACCAATGGCTTGGGTTTGCGTGACCAGTGGTCAGGATTCCAGCAGTCAAGTGACCGACAGCGGTATCCTGATTGCAGAAATCCCATTGACTTTTCTTTTTGTTTTTTTTATATTCAACACAGATGTCACTTACGTGGACTCTGAGTCGTCGGAGGAGCCGCCACAGTATAGTAAGTACAGTAGGATTTTCTCAAGCCCATTCTTAAAAGTATTGACCAAGTCCACTTTTATTACTTTTCAGGCAGGGAATTCCAAACATGTACTGTACAGTATTTCCCTCACTGTGAAGACCCCTTTTCGCCTCTGTGTGCGAAATCGCCTCTCCTCCAACACGAGTTAAATACAGGCACAGTACAGTACTGTATGTCCCCTACCACTGGACAGTCATTCTGCTCCTACTGTATTATGAATATATCTCTGCCTCCTGTAGCACTGTACTACTGTGCAATTTTGTAGTAACTGTACTCTACTGTATTTTGTTTATAATATTTTTTTATTTTCCACTCAGTAATTATTGACAGTGATGAGGAAGGGGAGAAAAAGCCCTCTCCCCAACTTGGTAAGTAAACTAAAGTATTGTACTGTACTGTACATTGTGTTAAACCAATGGGTTGGGTTTGCATGACCAGCAGGGTGATCCTGATGCATCCTGATTGCAGCAATCCCAACAGGGTGAGGTACGGTATCCTAACCCTCCTCCACTACCCCCTGATTCTGGCCTCGACATTCTCGTCTCTGTGTGCGAAATCTACTCTCCTCCTCCTATTCCTGACTGAATTTTTGCTTTACTGTATTCAACACAGAATACAAAAGTATATTTCATGGAATTTTTGCTTTCACAGGCCCTACACTGTCACAGGCGGTGGCGGAGGACTCTATGTCCATCACCTCACTGCACCCATTAAGTAAGTCCAGTCCGGTACATCTTGCCTCTGTAGAGCCAGTTTGAGCAAGGAGAGATTGATTGCTTCTTTTTTTGGTGGGGGCCCAAACCAACCAGTCATTTCAGCCACAGTCGTGTGGCAGACCCTGTTTATATAACATAAGGGTGGTTGGGAGGGCCCAATCACAATTCCATCTTGCACCTCTTTTTTTATTTATTTATCTTTGCATCATGTGATGTTTGGGGAAAATTGTTATAAGTGACATCCTGTCTGCCACTGCACTGCCACTCCTAAATGGGCCAGGTGTTTGTGCCGGCCACTTGGGTCGCTTAGCTTAGTCATCCAGTGACCTCGGTGAAAATTTTAGGACTACAAATAATATTGTGAGGTGTTCAGAATAGACTGGAAATGAGTGGAAATTATGGTCATTGAGGTTAATAACACTATACAGTAGGATCAAAAATACCCCCAAATTCTACGATTTAAGCTGTTTTTGAGAGGTTTTTGAAAAAAAGCACCAGGATCCAAAACAAGTCCGAATCCAAAAGCAAACACAATAGGACACGAGGATGTGCACGGAGACTGGAGGGGGGCGAGGTTCAGGGGGAATTTTAAGAAAAATTACTTCACAGAAAGTGCAGTGGACAAGTGGAATAGCCTCCCATCAGAGGTGATAGAGCCTAAAACAGTAGAGCTACAGTATTTAAACATGCATGGAAGAGACATACATAAGGATATCCTTACAAAGAAATAAGGATCAAATAAGGTTTGATGTAAAAAAAAGGTTAAAAAAAAGAGGCAGATTAGATGGCCAAAGTGGTTCTTACAGTATTTGTCATCAAATTCTATGTTTCTGTATGCAGACCCTCCAACATGACCCGCCGCACTGCTCTGTTTCTAGACTTCCCTCTTAATTTATGATTTCCATCACCTGTGTTGAACTAGTTATATGATAAGAAAGCTGTTTCTTCACAGGTGATGGCAATAATAAATTAAGAGGGAAGTCCAGAACCAGAGCATTTTGTACCTAGTGGGGCGGGTCATGTTGGAGGGTATGTGTATTTCCTGGAATGAACCTTTTTTTTTTTCACATTAATGTTTTTTTTCACAGGCCCTACACTGGAACAGGCCATGGAGGAGGAGGAGGATGATGATGATGATGCTGCTGCTGCATTTAGTGGTAAGAATTATTACTGACATTGATCTGATGCCATCAGAGTAGCACTTTTCATCAGATTTTTCTGGCAAATGCGTAGAAATCGGATGAAAATTGTTTTTGTTTGAACTGGTGATATTGCCCATACAGTAGCAACCGATCACATCCCACATTAACATTTACAGTATCTAGTTACACTTACAGACGATAATACAGTACAGTAGGTAATATTTGATTGGTTGCTACTGTATGGACAACATCCTGTTCTAAAAAAAACACCCATCTTACTTAATTTCTCTCTCTCTCTCTCTCTCTCTCTCTCTCTCTCTCTCTCTCTCACCCCTTGTCACTGTCTCTCCATTCATCTCTCTAGATACTGTCAGTGATGAATTTCCCATTAGGCACGAGAGGCACGTACTGTACCTAGTGGCGGCATCTGTTTGGGGGCCTCAGTTGGATGCTTACAGTATGCTAATACTGTCATCCCAAAAATTACCACTACAGTAACTGCTAAATATTTTAAGTGTACTGTACAATATGCACATACAGTACTGTACAGTATACATAATTCAAAAGAAAAAAGAGTTGCTACCTTATTCTAGTCATAATCACCGGCATACGGGTCACTCACAAATTTTCTGATGGTCTCGGTGGGGTCCCTTGGAATCACCATGCCTGTCACAAGCATACCTTTTTTTACCCACCTGACACTGGGCCTGGACACTAGTGTACTATTACTATACTTTTTACTGTATACTGTATCTTATAATATTCTTCTCTTTTACCCACAGACGACGAGCCAGAATACATTTTTGGTAAATATACTGTACAGTAGCAATAGTTGGTACTGTAATTACAGTATTTTTTTTCTCCAACATTATTTTAAGTCAAACTGATATGAATAACTGTATTTTATCTTTTTACAGTCCGTCGCCAACCAGTGGAGGAGACACCTGGTAATAAAATATAAATACATAATGCACTGTACTGTATTCTAACTTACTGTAACATGTATAACACTGAGCTGATCATCTTCACACCCTCTGACATAACCTTACAGTACATACTGTACTTTCTCTCTTTTTTCACCCTCTTCACTCCACAAATGCATGCTGCCTTTCCTGACTACTGATATAATAGTGTGCAGAGCGTAGCGAGGCACCGTGCCCACCGCATGGCGAGCGAAGCAAGCATAACGAGAATAAGAGACACTATTGCATGATATGTTGTGAATAAAGTTGCAGTACTGTGTGGCGTCATTTCAGATTGGGGAATTACTGTGTGTCCATGCCCCTTCCCAGCAAGAACATGCACCGTTTTGGGATGCACACCGAATGTGCACACTGTTGCTATTTTAAACATACAGTACTGTAGGTTGGAGGAGCACCAAAATGAGGACTGCTATGGTTGAGGGGTGATGGTGCTGGGAAAGGGGTACAGGATCAGAGGCGGAAATAGCGTCTGTGCAAGGGGGCAGCATCCAAAAACTTGACTAGGGAATCATAATATTTATGGCTGGCTCTGAGTACAGTCCACTATTATTGATAGTACTCCCTACAACACCACCTACAGTACTGTAACCCTCTTTTTTCTGAAGCGGTCATGAAATGTCATGACTGCTAATACATACAGTAAATGTCTACAGTATTTGTACTGTGGTGTTTTATTCCTTTGACAATTTGTTTATGACCTATTGAAGCTAAACTCTTGTACAGTACTTTATATTTTGAATACCAGCAATACAGTATAATACTGTACCTACAGTATACAGTAATAATTGTATAGTATTTGAATGTGACTAAATGTTTTTTTTTCTCCAATATAGTGCCAATGATTTATGGGGGCCCCAGACAGGGGCAAGATAGGTGGGCTGGCCCAGAAGCGGGCAGGCAGCAGCCCACTTATACAAGAGGTAAACTAAAGCAATGTTTAAATTACCTCGACAGCATACAGTAGTGTTTGATTTACTGTACTGACAATACAGTACTGTACATTGTAAATAACAAGATTGTCTAATATAGAGTAAAGTACTGTATTGCCATTACTACACTGTAAAGTATTCAGTATTTGTTTTGTAATACTGTCCTTTTTTTCCCACAGAACAGTTGCAGCGTGCCGTTCTGCTCCTGCGGGTGGTGGTCCACCTCTTAGTGGACCACTTTTTTAATTTGTTGTTAAGATCATTTTAAATTTTTTTTTTTTTTTAATAAATGTTTGTTATTGTACTCCATTGTATAGTATCTTTTTCTACTGTATAAGATAGGCATACTGTACACCATACAATTATCTGGCAGATAATCTGCAAGATCTGGCTGTTTGTAATGAAATTCTCTCGTAATTTAGCTGTGGTGTACCTCCTGAGTGTGCTGGCGTGCTTTCTGTCCAGTTTGGGGTGATTTGGAGCAAGTTTGGTCGGCCATCTGGCCGACATGTGCTGTCGACTGTTTGGCAAACATGTGTTTTCCCTCCAGCATGTGTGTGTCAGGCATTTTGTGTGTGTCAGGCATTTTGTGTGTGTCAGGCATTTTATGTGTGTCAGGCATTGCTGTGTGGTTCCACAAATGTTAGTGTGTCAAAGTGCTGACCACTGACACCACTATTTCACTTTGGACCGCATGCCTTTTGTGGAACCACACAGCCCAGCATGACTTATTGCTGGGCTGTGTGGTTCCACAAATGTTAGCGTGTCAAAGTGCTGACCACTGACACCACTATTTCACTTTGGACCGCATGCCTTTTGTGGAACCACACAGCCCAGCATGACTTATTGCTGGGCTGTGTGGTTCCACAAATGTTAGCGTGTCAAAGTGCTGACCACTGACACCACTATTTCACTTTGGACCGCATGCCTTTTGTGGAACCACACAGCCCAGCATGACTTATTGCTGGGCTGTGTGGTTCCACAAATTTTCTTGGAAAACAAATGAACATGAGTGTCTTTACTTTAATACTTTTTTTTTTTTTTCCCCACAGATATCTATATACACAAGAAAAGAATGTAACGAAGAACAAACTACTTTTTTGTTTTAATTAACTTTCAAACTTTATTTAAAAAAAAACACCATTTTTTTCTTCAATAAACTTTTAAAAATAGAAGTTTCCTGTGGTTTTTATTAAAATATGAAATGCAAGATGCCTAACCAAGTTGTTTTACATACAGTATACCACTCTTAATTGAATTCCCATCATACAGTACAGTAGTACTAATTTATACAGTACAGGAAGTTGGGAATACAAACATTGGAAACCACGTCATGTTTATTTTAAGAAACACTTTATTTACGGACAAAATCATTTGGAACATGTAACATCACACATACTGTACTGTATTGTAATAAAGCCAACATCACACATACTGTACGGTACTTTAATCAAAAGGTAACAGCACAAATACAGTAACAATATCAACTTTAACATTTTTATAATTTATTTTTTTGTGGTGGTGGTGCGGGGTAATGGTTTTTGTACTTTATTTTTAGGTTTTGCTTTTTTGAATTATTTTTCGTTTTTGTCTTTTGCTTTTTAACACTGTCGCATACGGACACCAGAATAGAGGACTGACAACAGCAGCCCCTGGATGGAAACGCAGCCCAAGGCCCCAGATGGACACAGCACAATGGACTCGGCTGCTACTGGATAGATACAGCAGCGCCCAAAAAATCAACAGGAATAAAAGGGGCAACTTGTAACAGGCCCTTACATTACCAGGAATGTGGTGAGCCAAGTTCATGCACTCCCCTTTGAGTAACCAAGCTGCTCCAAGTGGATTCAGCACAGTGCATGCAGCCCCAGAAAATGTACAGGTCATACAGGTACATTGACACAATTTTTTAGCTTCAGCTGTGTGAAGCTGATGTGCTGAAGCTAGGAGGTAGGTAATGATCTGGTTTCATCATAGTCGAGCTTCCAAGTCATTTTCCTCTTCGTTCTCAGCACAGAGTTTATGGTATCCCTTATCTTCCTCTTTTCTGGATCACCAATCCTCACGCGGCGTTCACACCTAGCCATGATGTCATGTACCAGATTTTTGGGCAGCGGAAGTTTGCCCTTGGAACCATCAAAGTTCACACGATTGGCCCACGTCAAGTATTTGTCGTACCGTACATGGTGCTGGAACAGAGAATATGCATATTTCTGAATATGTCCATTTGAAGCTCTGTACAGATGGTCGTCCAGGGAAGTTGAGATGACAGCCAGGGCAATATTGTTCAGAGAGCCTCCGAATGTATTGCGAAGTGGCCTGTGAGCAGGTGTGCTGGTCATCATTGGTGTTCCTGGCAACAGCACACTTGAATCCAGGCCTCTGCGGTCGTCCAGCCCTCTGCGGTCGTCCAGGCCTCCTTTGCGGTCCTCCAGGCCTCCTCTGCGGTCCTCCAGGCCTCCTCTGCGGTCCTCCAGGTCTCTTCTGCGGTCCTCCAGGTCTCTTCTGCGGTCCTCCAGGTCTCTTCTGCGGTCCTCCAGGCCTCCTCTGCGGTCGTCCAAGTC
The DNA here is from genome assembly GCF_028390025.1 of Pseudophryne corroboree. NCBI lineage: Eukaryota > Metazoa > Chordata > Amphibia > Anura > Myobatrachidae > Pseudophryne > Pseudophryne corroboree. Next base: position 398,941,645 of record NC_086446.1, read on the forward strand.
GCTGACTTCGTCCAGTCCGCTGCTGTGGTCCAGGCCTCCTCTGCGGTCCTCCAGGCCTCCTCTGCGGTCCTCCAGGCCTCCTCTGCGGTCCTCCAGGCCTCCTCTGCGGTCCTCCAGGCCTCCTCTGCGGTCCTCCAGGCCTCCTCTGCGGTCCTCCAGGTCTCTTCTGCGGTCCTCCAGGCCTCCTCTGCGGTCCTCCAGGCCTCCTCTGCGGTCCTCCAGGCCTCCTCTGCGGTCCTCCAGGCCTCCTCTGCGGTCCTCCAGGTCTCTTCTGCGGTCCTCCAGGCCTCCTCTGCGGTCCTCCAGGCCTCCTCTGCGGTCCTCCAGGTTTCCTCTGCGGTCCTCCAGGCCTCTGTGGTCGTCCAGGCCTCCTCTGCGGTCGCCCAAGTCGCTGACTTCGTCCAGTCCGCTGCTGTGGTCCAGGCCTCTGCGGTCCTCCAGGTCTCTTCTGCGGTCCTCCAGGCCTCCTCTGCGGTCGTCCAAGTCGCTGACTTCGTCCAGTCCGCTGCTGCGGTCCCCCAGGCCTCCTCTACGGTCGTCCAGGCCTCCTCTGCGGTCGTCCAGGCCTCCTCTGCGGTCGTCCAGGCCTCCTCTGCAGTCGTCCAGGCCTCCTCTGCGGTCGCCCAAGTCGCTGACTTCGCCCAGTCCGCTGCTGTGGTCCAGGCCTCTGCGGTCCTCCAGGCCTCCTCTGCGGTCGTCCAAGTCGCTGACTTCGTCCAGTCCGCTGCTGCGGTCCCCCAGGCCTCCTCTACGGTCCCCCAGGCCTCCTCTGCGGTCGTCCAGGCCTCCTCTGCGGTCGTCCAGGCCTCCTCTGCGGTCGTCCAGGCCTCCTCTGCGGTCCTCCAGGCCTCCTCTGCGGTCCTCCAGGTCTCTTCTGCGGTCCTCCAGGCCTCCTCTGCGGTCGTCCAAGTCGCTGACTTCGTCCAGTCCGCTGCTGCGGTCCCCCAGGCCTCCTCTGCGGTCGTCCAGGCCTCCTCTGCGGTCGTCCAGGCCTCCTCTGCGGTCGTCCAGGCCTCCTCTGCGGTCGTCCAGGCCTCCTCTGCGGTCCTCCAGGTCTCTTCTGCGGTCCTCCATGCCTCCTCTGCGGTCGTCCAAGTCGCTGACTTCGTCCAGTCCGCTGCTGCGGTCCCCCAGGCCTCCTCTACGGTCGTCCAGGCCTCCTCTGCGGTCGTCCAGGCCTCCTCTGCGGTCGTCCAGGCCTCCTCTGCGGTCGTCCAGGCCTCCTCTGCGGTCGTCCAGGCCTCCTCTGCGGTCCTCCAGGCCTCCTCTGTGGTCGTCCATGCCGCTGACTTCGTCCAGTCCGCTGCGGTCCTCCAGGCCTCCTCTGCGGTCCTCCAGGCCTCCTCTGCGGTCCTCCAGGCCTCCTCTGCGGTCCTCCAGGCCTCGGTCGTCCAGGCCGCTGACTTGAACCGCTTGGTGGTGTGTTGCAATGATGGTGCGGCAAACTCCAACTTGCCATTCTTCCCTCGTTTGTTCAATGACTTTCTTCATGGCTTCTACCATCTGTTCCTTTATGCCTTCTTTAAGGCCAGCCACATCGGTCTGCAGCTGATTGACCTGTCCACCAACTTCTGACTCCATATTGGTCACCTTACTGAGTAGCTCCTTTAGTAAAACAGGACAGGTACACTGGCAGTCCTGCACTTTGGTGTTCACATCTGTGAAATGCAACCTTCTTCGTGGTGAATGTGTCATGTCTTCTTGTCCAGGGGTGGCTACATGGTCCAAAAAAGAAGCTTCCTGATGCAGCGTGTTTGTCACGTCCTCTAGCACCGGTATTTCCAGATTCATTGGCTGAACACTGTGATCTGCAGGAGATGGAACAATTACATCATTTGCCACACCACATATCATCTCCAACGTATTATTCTTTGCCTTGGCATTTTTTCGTGGTTTCACCACATTTTCTTTCTGAGCCGCCTTGGCAGTTTTCTTCTTCTTTTGTGGGACTAATGCAGCAAGTTTCTGTGCCACTGATGGGTGGGTTTTGGCACTCCCGTAAAATCTGGTAGTCTGCATTCTTTGTCTTTTGTCTAAAAATATAAAAACCACAATAAGAAAACATGTAAAGCACAGCATGCTAAAAATAGCAAACAACTGTACATTTTCAAATAAAGTGCACAACAGTAAAGTGCAAATACTGTACAGTATTTGCCTTTTTTCCCTGTGCCTCCCAACAAGAACCTCTGCAGGAGGGACAGAATGCTCTGTTACGGACTTCAGTTTAAATATACAGTATGATTACCATCACCTGTGCGAACAACTATACTGTACAGTAGTTACTGTATTTGATAAGATAGGTGTTTCACCACAAGTGATAGCAATCATTCAGTACTACTGCACATACCTGTAGTACACCGGGATAAGCAAGGTCTATGTACATTACGTTATACCGAGCTGGATCGCTTAGCAACCTGACAAAATGGCCACCGACCGTGAACTCCCAGCACGTGGCAGCGCTTGGATATGGAGTGAGATACAGTATGGTACAGTCCAGGGGCAATGCTGAAGGAGCGTCACAATCCCCTAGCTCAATTACTAGAGCCATCTTAACAGCAGTGTGGGCCCCTGGACACAGCAATGCACTGGGGCCCCTACCCACTCACCAGCGGAAGGGGTGGGGGGAGCTATCAGCAGCAGCTTTGATGCTCCGCGGGGGATAGGGGGGGTTCTATCTTTCGCTCAGTATGTACAGTAGGACCTGGAGAAATAATTTCTGCTAATTATTCCTTTACTGCACAGATGGGGCAGGAAGGAGAACACTAAACTGTAGAAGGGGGCATTGTGCTGAATGAAGGGGCCCTGGTACATGACTTCCAGGGTGGTAGGGGGTGTTTAATACACAGGGGAGGAGTGGATAATGGAGTGGGCTTAATATTAGTGTTATGGACTGCAATTAGTTTCCTGTATGAAACAGATACAGTACAGTAAATAACCCTCCTTGGAAGTGCATGGGCCCTGTGAGACTTACAGTAGTGTACAGCATAAGGGTCGACTGACATGATGTACAAGCATTACATACAGTACATGTCAGTACTGTATGTAAATTCTTCAATTATTGCCTAACAACAATGCTGCTTACTGTATATTAAATACTGTAGGCCTAGAAATGTGCATCTCAATATAGTAGTTAAAAACACAGGGGCCTATGTGGATAAGCGAGTTCTATGCACACTAAAAATGGCCACCGACCGTGAACCCCCAGCACGTGGCAGCGCTCGTATATGTAGTGAGATACAGTATGGCATACATTTCACAGTTCAGGGGGCAATGCTGAAGGAGCGTCACAATCCCCTAGCTCAATTACATTGGGATAAGCGAGGTCTATGCACATTACGGTATACCGAGCTGGATCGCTTAGCAACCTGACAACATGGCCGCCGACCGTGAACTCCCAGCACGTGGCAGCGCTCGGATATGTAGTGAGATACAATATGGCATACATTTCACAGTTCAGGGGGCAATGCTGAAGGAGCGTCACAATCCCCTAGCTCAATTACATTGGGATAAGCGAGGTCTATGCACATTACGGTATACCGAGCTGGATCGCTTAGCAACCTGACAAAATGGCCGCCGACCGTGAACTCCCAGCACGTGGCAGCGCTCGGATATGTAGTGAGATACAATATGGCATACATTTCACAGTTCAGGGGGCAATGCTGAAGGAGCGTCACAATCCCCTAGCTCAATTACATTGGGATAAGCGAGGTCTATGCACATTACGGTATACCGAGCTGGATCGCTTAGCAACCTGACAACATGGCCGCCGACCGTGAACTCCCAGCACGTGGCAGCGCTCGGATATGTAGTGAGATACAATATGGCATACATTTCACAGTTCAGGGGGCAATGCTGAAGGAGCGTCACAATCCCCTAGCTCAATTACATTGGGATAAGCGAGGTCTATGCACATTACGGTATACCGAGCTGGATCGCTTAGCAACCTGACAAAATGGCCGCCGACCGTGAACTCCCAGCACGTGGCAGCGCTCGGATATGGAGTGAGAGATGGTATACATTTTAAAATACACCGGGATAAGTTGTACAGGCCATGGAGCAATGCACAGGGACATTCATCATTTACGTACAGTATATAAATAATTGTAAACCGTAAATGAAAGAATTACCGGTCAAATACTGTATGACGAAACTGTGTCAATGAGCTGGAACAGTATGGCCTGTGAAGAAGTTTTCGAAGGCAGAAAGGAGAGCAAATTATCAGGAGATTTCTGAAAGGTCGGAGAAGATCCACACAGCAAGTCTGCCTACGAGGAAACAGATTTGCAAAGTGGGTAGCGGGCGGTGACTGAGACGCTCTTTTATTCACATTCAAAAGTACAGTATGCTCTGTGATTGGTGTAAGGATGAATGCGCCTATATTGGCACCAATCACAGCGGTAAGAATTCCTTTTGTGTGAATGTGAATAAAAGAGCGTCTCAGTCACCGCCCCGCTACCCACTTTGCAAAGCTGTTTCCTCGTAAGCAGACTTGCTGTGTGGATCTTCTCCGACCTTTCAGAAATCTCCTGATAATTTGCTCTCCGTTTCTGCCTTCGAAAACTTCTTCACAGGCCATACTGTTCCAGCTCATTGACACAGTTTCGTCATACAGTATTTGACCGGTAATTCTTTCATTTACGGTTTACAATTATTTATATACTGTACGTAAATGATGAATGTCCCTGTGCATTGCTCCATGGCCTATACAACTTATCCCGGTGTATTTTAAAATGTATACCATCTCTCACTCCATATCCGAGCGCTGCCACGTGCTGGGAGTTCACGGTCGGCGGCCATTTTGTCAGGTTGCTAAGCGATCCAGCTCGGTATACCGTAATGTGCATAGACCTCGCTTATCCCAATGTAATTGAGCTAGGGGATTGTGACGCTCCTTCAGCATTGCCCCCTGAACTGTGAAATGTATGCCATATTGTATCTCACTACATATCCGAGCGCTGCCACGTGCTGGGAGTTCACGGTCGGCGGCCATGTTGTCAGGTTGCTAAGCGATCCAGCTCGGTATACCGTAATGTGCATAGACCTCGCTTATCCCAATGTAATTGAGCTAGGGGATTGTGACGCTCCTTCAGCATTGCCCCCTGAACTGTGAAATGTATGCCATATTGTATCTCACTACATATCCGAGCGCTGCCACGTGCTGGGAGTTCACGGTCGGCGGCCATGTTGTCAGGTTGCTAAGCGATCCAGCTCGGTATACCGTAATGTGCATAGACCTCGCTTATCCCAATGTAATTGAGCTAGGGGATTGTGACGCTCCTTCAGCATTGCCCCCTGAACTGTGAAATGTATGCCATACTGTATCTCACTACATATACGAGCGCTGCCACGTGCTGGGGGTTCACGGTCGGTGGCCATTTTTAGTGTGCATAGAACTCGCTTATCCACATAGGCCCCTGTGTTTTTAACTACTATATTGAGATGCACATTTCTAGGCCTACAGTATTTAATATACAGTAAGCAGCATTGTTGTTAGGCAATAATTGAAGAATTTACATACAGTACTGACATGTACTGTATGTAATGCTTGTACATCATGTCAGTCGACCCTTATGCTGTACACTACTGTAAGTCTCACAGGGCCCATGCACTTCCAAGGAGGGTTATTTACTGTACTGTATCTGTTTCATACAGGAAACTAATTGCAGTCCATAACACTGAAGTTGTATTTTCAGTACTGTACAGTATACAATACTTAAATTTGAACATCAGGTACTGGATAGTAAACATGTACAGTATTAACTTCTATCATAAAACTCTTATGCATTTTCAGATGTGTAAATTTTAGACTACAGTATTCACAAATGTTTTCTCTCCATACAGGAATTATAGTTGGACAACATGCCAGTAACTATCAACAAAACGATGAGCAAGATAATCGCCAACATGAAAAAAGAAAATAAAACCATCAAAGAGATCCATGCATGGCTCAAGGAAAGTGGCATTATAGTCACTTTAGAAACGGTGCGCTATCATGCATTCGAGAGAACAACGCCCAGATTTGTATTTCCTACAAAATGCACATGGTACGTACTGTACACTACTGTAATGTTTAAATGACTTGCTTTATACCATAAACAATTTTTTTGAAATAAAATAAAAACTTCATCAATTGTAACTGTGATTGTGCTGTTCATGAATTCATATTTTTCATACTGTATTGTACTGTAGGAGAGTGCAACAAATTGTGGAGGAACTAACTCGTGAGGATGATGAGCGTACTGCTCTGCAAATAAAACGAATTCTCCATTCCAAGTATGACCTGGACATATCGGCCACCAGCATCAGAAGGATGCGACGGAAAATGGGATGGACCTTTGGCGCAACAAGGTAAAATACTGAAAGCAGTATAAACCATACAGTAAATGCACTGTTAGTAATCCCTTGATACGTGATATAATAATGCCATAAATCATTATACAGAGTGTGTACTTTATACTATATACAGTATGTGTGTGTGTATATACTGTATATATTCTATCCCAAAAGAGATACCTACTGTATAGGCACTCAGAGACAGCAATGAAGCATTGCCGGCTTATTGTGATGATTACATACTGTATACTGTGTGTGTGTGTTTGTGTGTATGTACAGTATGTATATATATATTACTCTGTATGTAACTTAATGTACTGTATGTACAGTTTAATGTATACAGTAGGTATATAATACAGTATACTGCACATACAGTCTACTGTATATACAGTAATCTGTAAATCTGTAATTTCATAACTGTATCTGATTTCATTATTTTTGGCTCTTCACAGGATATCTCCAATGATAAGAGATGTGAATAAAGAAAAGAGAGTGGAACAGGCACGGCGATGGATTGAGAGTGGTGAAACATTTGATGATGTCATTTTCACAGATGAATCGTCTGTTGCCCTTGAGCGGTTCTCCAGAATGTCATTCAGGAAACGTAACCATATCTCTTTAAAACCACGCCCAAAGCATCCATTGAAAGTCCATGTATGGGGAGGCATATCACGATTAGGAGCTGGTCCCCTATTATTTTTCGAAGGTACAGTACTATACTTTATTCTGTGCCTGTGTTCTGTAAAAATACATGTTGTACTGTAGAGTACGTGTAACTGCACAATAAAAGGAGTTGCTTATTAATGAACAACATTTTTTGATTTCTGTAGGAATCATGGATAAGAAATATTTCCAAGAAACAATAGTAGAGAAATGTATGGTGCCATTTGTGAATAAATATTACCCAACTCACCATAGGATATTCCAAGACAATGATCCTAAACACTCCGCCTCAGCCAAATTTATGGAAGAGAAAGGTATGAATTGGGAACGCACACCACCAGAGTGAGTATTCTTTCAACAGTGTACAAGTAAAATTTTGGATAGCACTCTAGTACTGTAAAAAAAAATTTTGTTTAATAAACAGTACAATATTGTATGTTTAATTTTCTCTATTTACTGTAATGTAATTAATTTTTTCTATACGCTTTTTTTTTATTTTTATATAGATCACCAGACATGAACCCAATCGAATTAGTGTGGGCTCAATTGAAGAGGTACGTTAGGAGTGTTGCAAAGCCAACAACAAAACAGCAACTGGTGGATGGGATAAAGAAATTTTGGCTAGAAGTACTCACACCTGAACATTGTAATAATTATATAAATCACCTGTATAAAGTATTACCTGTTGTAGTTGAAAGAAATGGTCAAGCCACAAATATGTAGTTCTGTATTTTCTGTTTAAAATTTTAAATTGGTGCATTATTAAAAAAAATGATAAAATTGCCTTTGTCTGATTATTGCATAAACTAATGTAGAATATTATACAGTAGTAATGTTATTGATGTGTACTGTATGAACAGTTATTTTCAGTTTTATAAGTCCTGAATAAGAGTACTGTACATTTTGATCAGTGCAGTACATGGAATCGGATGTTGTAATACTTTATTTTTACATTAATATTGATGTTTTTCCAATAAATATTCAATTTTACAGTATGGTACGGTACAGTACATGAGGGTACCTGTACAGTATGATACGTCATTATGGGGGAGAAATACTGTATCCACTAAATGTACAGTAAAATGTTTTTTTCTTATTACAAACACACAAATGCATCTCAGATGGAAATATGCTATACACAGCAGACAGCTTATGGTGACAGAACTTCCCTACTGTATCCCCACCCATAGTCGTGGTATATTTTAGATTGCCTAATGAGACACTCCTGCAGCATTGCCAATGATTCATGTAAAACCTGTGTGCAAACAGTATCTGTATTGAATGCAAAGTACAGTAAGAGTACAGTATACAGTATTATCAGAGCCAAACCTGACCAACATGATGCCCTAGGCTAGATTTTGGCTGATGCCCTCTTGCACAGATGCTACGTAGTTCCGCCTCTAGCCCTGCACCCCTTTCCCAGCACCATCACCCATTTTGGCGCTCCTACCCCCTATAATCTAAATAAGAACAATGTGCACATTTAGTGCCAGCCCAAAACAGTGTACAGTATGTTCTTGCTGGGAAGGGGCATGGTAACACAATAATACCCGAAGATGAAATGACACAACACAGTACTGCAACTTTATTCACATTATATCATGCAGTGGTGTCTCTTATTCTCATGACATCATATCATAGTACCACATTACTCCTAACAGTAATGCCCCTTATTCACATTACACCCCACCACATTCATCTTTATTTACATTAGACCACAGGTTCTCAAACTCAGTCCTCAGGACCCCACACAGTGCAGGTTTTGCAGGTCTCACAGAATCACAAGTGAAAAAATTAGCTCCACCTACTGTATGGACCTTCTAAAATGTGTCAGTTAGTAATGAATACATCTGTGCACTTGCTGGTTTACCTGCAAACATGCACTGTGTGGGGTCCTGAGGACCAAGTTTGAGAACCACTGCATTAGACCATGCAGTAGTGCCCTTTCCTTATGTTACACCAGAAAATATTGTAGTACACCTTATACACATACAGTACAGTAATGCCACACATTAGTAATGCATTTCATATTTAAATTTTCTGATTTAATTTCATAGAGCCGCAGTCACTCACAGAATATAGGCATGTACTGTAGCATCTCATTTTATTCTGCAGAAGCTGATTATTCCCGTTTGGCTAGTTTGCCGCCTCTGTACAGTATATCACAATAGAAAAAAGTTATAGTGTCAGTGAAAAAAGCACCTCATGACAGATACTGTACACAAGCTCATGTCTAAATACTGTATACTGTAAGCAGTGACATTAAGGGGTACAGTACTGTATATGCAATTGCAGTCGAATTCCGGAAGGAATACGGAAAAAATGGACACGGGATCCCCCATCTTTTTAGAACCAGCACCGGGCTCTGCGCCTGGTCCTGGTGCAAAAAATAAGGGGGACAAAAAAAGCGTAGGGGTTCCCCATATTTTTTGAATCAGCACTGGGCTCCACTAGCTGGACAGATAATGCACAGCCGGGGGAGACTTTTATACCGGTCCCTGCGGCCATGGAATTAAATACCCAACTAGTCACACCTGGCCGGAGTACCCTGGAGGAGTGGGGGCCACTTAAATCAAGGGGACCCCCCTCCAGCCACTCGATTATCTCTATCACCCCTGTGTATTGTAGCTAGGGGATTGTGACGCTCCTTCAGCATTGCCCCGTAGCCTGCAAAATCTGTGCTGTTATTTGCTCCATAGCTGAGTGCCTCCTAGGAGCTACTGTAGGAGTCACAGGCGGTAGCCATTTCAATTGAGTCTGCCCTGCTATAGAATTGTACAGGTATGTGTACATTACCGTACGGTGCATAGAACCTTTACAGTAGAAACTCTCCTGCAGCTTTGGCCTGCTTTACTGTATGTACTGTAAAACTTGTGTTTTGTCAGTTTGCTATGCGACCGAGCCCGGTGTAACGTACAGTACTGTAATGTGCATAGACCTCGCTTACAGTATCTCTGTGTATTTTGGCTAGGGGATTGTGACGCTCCTTCAGCATCGCCCCGTAGCCTGCACAGCTTATGCCATTTCTCATTCCATACCCAACTGCTGCATGCCACGAGGTGGGGGTTCAGGAGGTGGGGGTTCATGGGTAGTGGTCGTTTTGACAGTGTGCTATGCGATTGAGTCCGGTGTACCGTAATACTGTATGCAATCCTACAGTGGCTTATCCCTCCCCTGTGTATTTTGGCTAGGGGATTGTGACGCTCCTTCAGCATTGCCCCATAACCTGCACAAGGGTTCAGGGGCAGCGGCCATTTTGCCAGTGTGCTACAGTATGTCATCGAGTCCGGTGTACCATAATATGCATACTGTGTATTTTAGCTAGGGGATTGTGACGCTCCTTCAGCATTGCCCCATAGTCTGTACAATCTGGACTATTACTTGCTCCGTAGCCTAGGGCCTCTGTGGGGCAAGGAGTCATAGGTGGTAGCCATTTCTATTCAGTCTGCCCAGCTACAGAATTGTATGTGTACTGTGTACGGAGCATAGTACCTTAACCTGCATAGAACCTGCACATTATGGTACACCGGACTCGATCGCATAGAACCGCTCATGCAGCTACTGTATGCCCTGGTTTACAGTATGTGAATAAAAAAAATAATAAAGTGTCTGAAAAAAACTACAGTAACATGCATTCGTACTTAAGGAATCGAACCCTGGACTCTGAGTATAGGAAGCGAAACACTTCACCACTTCGCCGCAGACAAATGTATAAATCCGTTGGTTTTGATTATGCTGTAATGGCTACGGGATTAGGACGATAACATACTGTAGAAAATTCCTAATCTTGAGAGGCAATAGTGAACTTGTAACACACATCCATTTGCGACAGTGTACACTACTGGTTTTACAGTACTGTGTTTTGTCTGCGGGACTTGGACGCTCACATACAGTATTCATAAAGTATTGTAGATGGATCATATACTGTATGCTGTACTACTGTATTTGCGTCGGTGTCGTACTGTATATACAGTACTGTATTAAATAATGCAGCGTAATGAGTACAGTATTTGCTGTATGCAGCGTAATGAGACGCCTTAGTAAAGTAGTCCTTATTATGTATGTCAGTATTGTATTTTACGGGAGACCACACGCATGCGCAGTGGTGATTGTAAAAAGCGACATCTGGTGGCTGATCGCAGGTATTACACGTAAAGGTAACGCCAAACGTCAAATGTCTGTCTCCGTGCGATTAGATAGCCTCTCTGTGGCTAGGCGCGCCTCGCTACGCCACAGTACGCTGCGTATGGTCGAACGGGACAACCGCCGTGGCCACTCAAGATAAAGGTGGCTACATCTGTAACTTTATGCATTTCTGTTCAGTAGTTGTGGGGGGGTTTTGCACACAGATTGGAGTGTGCATATTTAATTTGTGTGTTGAAACTCATAATCACATTACTGCATTTGCTTGTTTATGTTGATTGGCTATGTTTTCATACTGTAGACTTTTTTGTGTGGCTCATGAGGCAGAGCCACTTACTCTTTGCATTGTAAATTTGTCTGCAAATGTCAAATGTATGTCGTGTGTTAAAAATTAGCTGATGGTGGTTATTTTGTGGATTGAGAGTGTTTTTGGTGTTTTTCAGGTGTTTTTCGTTATTTGGTGGTGATGTTCACTTTGTTTGCCATGTGACAAAAGTACTCTTTTTTTGTTTTTTGTTTTTAGGACAATGTGTTTGTCATTTAGTGCTAATATTTGTTTATTAAATATTTTTTCATTTGTTTTTTGATAATGGTGTAATAGTGTTTGTGGACTTGAACACATCATACTGTTTTATTTCCATCTACATTAATTATTTTACACTCCACATTCTGGATAAACATAATTGGTATTTGTAGTGTGGTGTGTTAATGTATGTGTTTTTTGAGTGATACTATTGGTGCTTAAACAACATTAGGCTGGTTGGAAATGTGAGCTAAGCACATGGCCCAATTATGTGGATTTTGCTTTTGTTTTGGTTCCTGGACAAAGTACACACAATATACACTTTAACAAATGTTGATGCATTTTTATTTTTGAAAATGTGTATTTACTGAAGAAATAAACCAACGATAATGATGTTCAAATTTAGATTACTCAGTATTATATAAAAAAAAACGCTTGTCTATATCTTCACAGTGTCCAAAAAGAAAAAATAAGATTTTAAACCTACCGGTAAATCTGTTTCTCGTAGTCCGTAGAGGATGCTGGGACTCCGTAAGGACCATGGGGATAGACAGGACTCTACATTCTACATTCATTGATTTATTAACAGTACCAATGGCTTGGGTTTGCGTGACCAGTGGTCAGGATTCCAGCAGTCAAGTGACCGACAGCGGTATCCTGATTGCAGAAATCCCATTGACTTTTCTTTTTGTTTTTTTTATATTCAACACAGATGTCACTTACGTGGACTCTGAGTCGTCGGAGGAGCCGCCACAGTATAGTAAGTACAGTAGGATTTTCTCAAGCCCATTCTTAAAAGTATTGACCAAGTCCACTTTTATTACTTTTCAGGCAGGGAATTCCAAACATGTACTGTACAGTATTTCCCTCACTGTGAAGACCCCTTTTCGCCTCTGTGTGCGAAATCGCCTCTCCTCCAACACGAGTTAAATACAGGCACAGTACAGTACTGTATGTCCCCTACCACTGGACAGTCATTCTGCTCCTACTGTATTATGAATATATCTCTGCCTCCTGTAGCACTGTACTACTGTGCAATTTTGTAGTAACTGTACTCTACTGTATTTTGTTTATAATATTTTTTTATTTTCCACTCAGTAATTATTGACAGTGATGAGGAAGGGGAGAAAAAGCCCTCTCCCCAACTTGGTAAGTAAACTAAAGTATTGTACTGTACTGTACATTGTGTTAAACCAATGGGTTGGGTTTGCATGACCAGCAGGGTGATCCTGATGCATCCTGATTGCAGCAATCCCAACAGGGTGAGGTACGGTATCCTAACCCTCCTCCACTACCCCCTGATTCTGGCCTCGACATTCTCGTCTCTGTGTGCGAAATCTTCTCTCCTCCTCCAATTCCTGACTGAATTTTTGCTTTACTGTATTCAACACAGAATACAAAAGTATATTTCATGGAATTTTTGCTTTCACAGGCCCTACACTGTCACAGGCGGTGGCGGAGGACTCTATGTCCATCACCTCACTGCACCCATTAAGTAAGTCCAGTCCGGTACATCTTGCCTCTGTAGAGCCAGTTTGAGCAAGGAGAGATTGATTGCTTCTTTTTTTGGTGGGGGCCCAAACCAACCAGTCATTTCAGCCACAGTCGTGTGGCAGACCCTGTTTATATAACATAAGGGTGGTTGGGAGGGCCCAATCACAATTCCATCTTGCACCTCTTTTTTTATTTATTTATCTTTGCATCATGTGATGTTTGGGGAAAATTGTTATAAGTGACATCCTGTCTGCCACTGCACTGCCACTCCTAAATGGGCCAGGTGTTTGTGCCGGCCACTTGGGTCGCTTAGCTTAGTCATCCAGTGACCTCGGTGAAAATTTTAGGACTACAAATAATATTGTGAGGTGTTCAGAATAGACTGGAAATGAGTGGAAATTATGGTCATTGAGGTTAATAACACTATACAGTAGGATCAAAAATACCCCCAAATTCTACGATTTAAGCTGTTTTTGAGAGGTTTTTGAAAAAAAGCACCAGGATCCAAAACAAGTCCGAATCCAAAAGCAAACACAATAGGACACGAGGATGTGCACGGAGACTGGAGGGGGGCGAGGTTCAGGGGGAATTTTAAGAAAAATTACTTCACAGAAAGTGCAGTGGACAAGTGGAATAGCCTCCCATCAGAGGTGATAGAGCCTAAAACAGTAGAGCTACAGTATTTAAACATGCATGGAAGAGACATACATAAGGATATCCTTACAAAGAAATAAGGATCAAATAAGGTTTGATGTAAAAAAAAGGTTAAAAAAAAGAGGCAGATTAGATGGCCAAAGTGGTTCTTACAGTATTTGTCATCAAATTCTATGTTTCTGTATGCAGACCCTCCAACATGACCCGCCGCACTGCTCTGTTTCTAGACTTCCCTCTTAATTTATGATTTCCATCACCTGTGTTGAACTAGTTATATGATAAGAAAGCTGTTTCTTCACAGGTGATGGCAATAATAAATTAAGAGGGAAGTCCAGAACCAGAGCATTTTGTACCTAGTGGGGCGGGTCATGTTGGAGGGTATGTGTATTTCCTGGAATGAACCTTTTTTTTTTTCACATTAATGTTTTTTTTCACAGGCCCTACACTGGAACAGGCCATGGAGGAGGAGGAGGATGATGATGATGATGATGCTGCTGCATTTAGTGGTAAGAATTATTACTGACATTGATCTGATGCCATCAGAGTAGCACTTTTCATCAGATTTTTCTGGCAAATGCGTAGAAATCGGATGAAAATTGTTTTTGTTTGAACTGGTGATATTGCCCATACAGTAGCAACCGATCACATCCCACATTAACATTTACAGTATCTAGTTACACTTACAGACGATAATACAGTACAGTAGGTAATATTTGATTGGTTGCTACTGTATGGACAACATCCTGTTCTAAAAAAAACACCCATCTTACTCAATTTCTCTCTCTCTCTCTCTCTCTCTCTCTCTCTCTCTCACCCCTTGTCACTGTCTCTCCATTCATCTCTCTAGATACTGTCAGTGATGAATTTCCCATTAGGCACGAGAGGCACGTACTGTACCTAGTGGCGGCATCTGTTTGGGGGCCTCAGTTGGATGCTTACAGTATGCTAATACTGTCATCCCAAAAATTACCACTACAGTAACTGCTAAATATTTTAAGTGTACTGTACAATATGCACATACAGTACTGTACAGTATACATAATTCAAAAGAAAAAAGAGTTGCTACCTTATTCTAGTCATAATCACCGGCATACGGGTCACTCACAAATTTTCTGATGGTCTCGGTGGGGTCCCTTGGAATCACCATGCCTGTCACAAGCATACCTTTTTTTACCCACCTGACACTGGGCCTGGACACTAGTGTACTATTACTATACTTTTTACTGTATACTGTATCTTATAATATTCTTCTCTTTTACCCACAGACGACGAGCCAGAATACATTTTTGGTAAATATACTGTACAGTAGCAATAGTTGGTACTGTAATTACAGTATTTTTTTTCTCCAACATTATTTTAAGTCAAACTGATATGAATAACTGTATTTTATCTTTTTACAGTCCGTCGCCAACCAGTGGAGGAGACACCTGGTAATAAAATATAAATACATAATGCACTGTACTGTATTCTAACTTACTGTAACATGTATAACACTGAGCTGATCATCTTCACACCCTCTGACATAACCTTACAGTACATACTGTACTTTCTCTCTTTTTTCACCCTCTTCACTCCACAAATGCATGCTGCCTTTCCTGACTACTGATATAATAGTGTGCAGAGCGTAGCGAGGCACCGTGCCCACCGCATGGCGAGCGAAGCAAGCATAACGAGAATAAGAGACACTATTGCATGATATGTTGTGAATAAAGTTGCAGTACTGTGTGGCGTCATTTCAGATTGGGGAATTACTGTGTGTCCATGCCCCTTCCCAGCAAGAACATGCACCGTTTTGGGATGCACACCGAATGTGCACACTGTTGCTATTTTAAACATACAGTACTGTAGGTTGGAGGAGCACCAAAATGAGGACTGCTATGGTTGAGGGGTGATGGTGCTGGGAAAGGGGTACAGGATCAGAGGCGGAAATAGCGTCTGTGCAAGGGGGCAGCATCCAAAAACTTGACTAGGGAATCATAATATTTATGGCTGGCTCTGAGTACAGTCCACTATTATTGATAGTACTCCCTACAACACCACCTACAGTACTGTAACCCTCTTTTTTCTGAAGCGGTCATGAAATGTCATGACTGCTAATACATACAGTAAATGTCTACAGTATTTGTACTGTGGTGTTTTATTCCTTTGACAATTTGTTTATGACCTATTGAAGCTAAACTCTTGTACAGTACTTTATATTTTGAATACCAGCAATACAGTATAATACTGTACCTACAGTATACAGTAATAATTGTATAGTATTTGAATGTGACTAAATGTTTTTTTTTCTCCAATATAGTGCCAATGATTTATGGGGGCCCCAGACAGGGGCAAGATAGGTGGGCTGGCCCAGAAGCGGGCAGGCAGCAGCCCACTTATACAAGAGGTAAACTAAAGCAATGTTTAAATTACCTCGACAGCATACAGTAGTGTTTGATTTACTGTACTGACAATACAGTACTGTACATTGTAAATAACAAGATTGTCTAATATAGAGTAAAGTACTGTATTGCCATTACTACACTGTAAAGTATTCAGTATTTGTTTTGTAATACTGTCCTTTTTTTCCCACAGAACAGTTGCAGCGTGCCGTTCTGCTCCTGCGGGTGGTGGTCCACCTCTTAGTGGACCACTTTTTTAATTTGTTGTTAAGATCATTTTAAATTTTTTTTTTTTTTTTAATAAATGTTTGTTATTGTACTCCATTGTATAGTATCTTTTTCTACTGTATAAGATAGGCATACTGTACACCATACAATTATCTGGCAGATAATCTGCAAGATCTGGCTGTTTGTAATGAAATTCTCTCGTAATTTAGCTGTGGTGTACCTCCTGAGTGTGCTGGCGTGCTTTCTGTCCAGTTTGGGGTGATTTGGAGCAAGTTTGGTCGGCCATCTGGCCGACATGTGCTGTCGACTGTTTGGCAAACATGTGTTTTCCCTCCAGCATGTGTGTGTCAGGCATTTTGTGTGTGTCAGGCATTTTGTGTGTGTCAGGCATTTTATGTGTGTCAGGCATTGCTGTGTGGTTCCACAAATGTTAGTGTGTCAAAGTGCTGACCACTGACACCACTATTTCACTTTGGACCGCATGCCTTTTGTGGAACCACACAGCCCAGCATGACTTATTGCTGGGCTGTGTGGTTCCACAAATGTTAGCGTGTCAAAGTGCTGACCACTGACACCACTATTTCACTTTGGACCGCATGCCTTTTGTGGAACCACACAGCCCAGCATGACTTATTGCTGGGCTGTGTGGTTCCACAAATGTTAGCGTGTCAAAGTGCTGACCACTGACACCACTATTTCACTTTGGACCGCATGCCTTTTGTGGAACCACACAGCCCAGCATGACTTATTGCTGGGCTGTGTGGTTCCACAAATTTTCTTGGAAAACAAATGAACATGAGTGTCTTTACTTTAATACTTTTTTTTTTTTCCCCACAGATATCTATATACACAAGAAAAGAATGTAACGAAGAACAAACTACTTTTTTGTTTTAATTAACTTTCAAACTTTATTTAAAAAAAAACACCTTTTTTTTCTTCAATAAACTTTTAAAAATAGAAGTTTCCTGTGGTTTTTATTAAAATATGAAATGCAAGATGCCTAACCAAGTTGTTTTACATACAGTATACCACTCTTAATTGAATTCCCATCATACAGTACAGTAGTACTAATTTATACAGTACAGGAAGTTGGGAATACAAACATTGGAAACCACGTCATGTTTATTTTAAGAAACACTTTATTTACGGACAAAATCATTTGGAACATGTAACATCACACATACTGTACTGTATTGTAATAAAGCCAACATCACACATACTGTACGGTACTTTAATCAAAAGGTAACAGCACAAATACAGTAACAATATCAACTTTAACATTTTTATAATTTATTTTTTTGTGGTGGTGGTGCGGGGTAATGGTTTTTGTACTTTATTTTTAGGTTTTGCTTTTTTGAATTATTTTTCGTTTTTGTCTTTTGCTTTTTAACACTGTCGCATACGGACACCAGAATAGAGGACTGACAACAGCAGCCCCTGGATGGAAACGCAGCCCAAGGCCCCAGATGGACACAGCACAATGGACTCGGCTGCTACTGGATAGATACAGCAGCGCCCAAAAAATCAACAGGAATAAAAGGGGCAACTTGTAACAGGCCCTTACATTACCAGGAATGTGGTGAGCCAAGTTCATGCACTCCCCTTTGAGTAACCAAGCTGCTCCAAGTGGATTCAGCACAGTGCATGCAGCCCCAGAAAATGTACAGGTCATACAGGTACATTGACACAATTTTTTAGCTTCAGCTGTGTGAAGCTGATGTGCTGAAGCTAGGAGGTAGGTAATGATCTGGTTTCATCATAGTCGAGCTTCCAAGTCATTTTCCTCTTCGTTCTCAGCACAGAGTTTATGGTATCCCTTATCTTCCTCTTTTCTGGATCACCAATCCTCACGCGGCGTTCACACCTAGCCATGATGTCATGTGCCAGATTTTTGGGCAGCGGAAGTTTGCCCTTGGAACCATCAAAGTTCACACGATTGGCCCACGTCAAGTATTTGTCGTACCGTACATGGTGCTGGAACAGAGAATATGCATATTTCTGAATATGTCCATTTGAAGCTCTGTACAGATGGTCGTCCAGGGAAGTTGAGATGACAGCCAGGGCAATATTGTTCAGAGAGCCTCCGAATGTATTGCGAAGTGGCCTGTGAGCAGGTGTGCTGGTCATCATTGGTGTTCCTGGCAACAGCACACTTGAATCCAGGCCTCTGCGGTCGTCCAGCCCTCTGCGGTCGTCCAGGCCTCCTCTGCGGTCCTCCAGGCCTCCTCTGCGGTCCTCCAGGTCTCTTCTGCGGTCCTCCAGGTCTCTTCTGCGGTCCTCCAGGTCTCTTCTGCGGTCCTCCA
This sequence comes from Pseudophryne corroboree, assembly GCF_028390025.1. NCBI lineage: Eukaryota > Metazoa > Chordata > Amphibia > Anura > Myobatrachidae > Pseudophryne > Pseudophryne corroboree. The sequence goes on from NC_086446.1 coordinate 398,960,367, forward strand.
GGCCTCCTCTGCGGTCGTCCAAGTCGCTGACTTCGTCCAGTCCGCTGCTGTGGTCCAGGCCTCCTCTGCGGTCCTCCAGGCCTCCTCTGCGGTCCTCCAGGCCTCCTCTGCGGTCCTCCAGGCCTCCTCTGCGGTCCTCCAGGTCTCTTCTGCGGTCCTCCAGGCCTCCTCTGCGGTCCTCCAGGCCTCCTCTGCGGTCCTCCAGGCCTCCTCTGCGGTCCTCCAGGCCTCCTCTGCGGTCCTCCAGGTCTCTTCTGCGGTCCTCCAGGCCTCCTCTGCGGTCCTCCAGGCCTCCTCTGCGGTCCTCCAGGTTTCCTCTGCGGTCCTCCAGGCCTCTGTGGTCGTCCAGGCCTCCTCTGCGGTCGCCCAAGTCGCTGACTTCGTCCAGTCCGCTGCTGTGGTCCAGGCCTCTGCGGTCCTCCAGGTCTCTTCTGCGGTCCTCCAGGCCTCCTCTGCGGTCGTCCAAGTCGCTGACTTCGTCCAGTCCGCTGCTGCGGTCCCCCAGGCCTCCTCTACGGTCGTCCAGGCCTCCTCTGCGGTCGTCCAGGCCTCCTCTGCGGTCGTCCAGGCCTCCTCTGCAGTCGTCCAGGCCTCCTCTGCGGTCGCCCAAGTCGCTGACTTCGCCCAGTCCGCTGCTGTGGTCCAGGCCTCTGCGGTCCTCCAGGCCTCCTCTGCGGTCATCCAAGTCGCTGACTTCGTCCAGTCCGCTGCTGCGGTCCCCCAGGCCTCCTCTACGGTCCCCCAGGCCTCCTCTGCGGTCGTCCAGGCCTCCTCTGCGGTCGTCCAGGCCTCCTCTGCGGTCGTCCAGGCCTCCTCTGCGGTCGTCCAGGCCTCCTCTGCGGTCCTCCAGGCCTCCTCTGCGGTCCTCCAGGCCTCCTCTGCGGTCGTCCAAGTCGCTGACTTCGTCCAGTCCGCTGCTGCGGTCCCCCAGGCCTCCTCTACGGTCGTCCAGGCCTCCTCTGCGGTCGTCCAGGCCTCCTCTGCGGTCGTCCAGGCCTCCTCTGCGGTCGTCCAGGCCTCCTCTGCGGTCCTCCAGGTCTCTTCTGCGGTCCTCCAGGCCTCCTCTGCGGTCGTCCAAGTCGCTGACTTCGTCCAGTCCGCTGCTGCGGTCCCCCAGGCCTCCTCTGCGGTCGTCCAGGCCTCCTCTGCGGTCGTCCAGGCCTCCTCTGCGGTCGTCCAGGCCTCCTCTGCGGTCGTCCAGGCCTCCTCTGCGGTCCTCCAGGTCTCTTCTGCGGTCCTCCAGGCCTCCTCTGCGGTCGTCCAAGTCGCTGACTTCGTCCAGTCCGCTGCTGCGGTCCCCCAGGCCTCCTCTACGGTCGTCCAGGCCTCCTCTGCGGTCGTCCAGGCCTCCTCTGCGGTCGTCCAGGCCTCCTCTGCGGTCCTCCAGGCCTCCTCTGTGGTCGTCCATGCCGCTGACTTCGTCCAGTCCGCTGCGGTCCTCCAGGCCTCCTCTGCGGTCCTCCAGGCCTCCTCTGCGGTCCTCCAGGCCTCCTCTGCGGTCCTCCAGGCCTCGGTCATCCAGGCCGCTGACTTGAACCGCTTGGTGGTGTGTTGCAATGATGGTGCGGCAAACTCCAACTTGCCATTCTTCCCTCGTTTGTTCAATGACTTTCTTCATGGCTTCTACCATCTGTTCCTTTATGCCTTCTTTAAGGCCAGCCACATCGGTCTGCAGCTGATTGACCTGTCCACCAACTTCTGACTCCATATTGGTCACCTTACTGAGTAGCTCCTTTAGTAAAACAGGACAGGTACACTGGCAGTCCTGCACTTTGGTGTTCACATCTGTGAAATGCAACCTTCTTCGTGGTGAATGTGTCATGTCTTCTTGTCCAGGGGTGGCTACATGGTCCAAAAAAGAAGCTTCCTGATGCAGCGTGTTTGTCACGTCCTCTAGCACCGGTATTTCCAGATTCATTGGCTGAACACTGTGATCTGCAGGAGATGGAACAATTACATCATTTGCCACACCACATATCATCTCCAACGTATTATTCTTTGCCTTGGCATTTTTTCGTGGTTTCACCACATTTTCTTTCTGAGCCGCCTTGGCAGTTTTCTTCTTCTTTTGTGGGACTAATGCAGCAAGTTTCTGTGCCACTGATGGGTGGGTTTTGGCACTCCCGTAAAATCTGGTAGTCTGCATTCTTTGTCTTTTGTCTAAAAATATAAAAACCACAATAAGAAAACATGTAAAGCACAGCATGCTAAAAATAGCAAACAACTGTACATTTTCAAATAAAGTGCACAACAGTAAAGTGCAAATACTGTACAGTATTTGCCTTTTTTCCCTGTGCCTCCCAACAAGAACCTCTGCAGGAGGGACAGAATGCTCTGTTACGGACTTCAGTTTAAATATACAGTATGATTACCATCACCTGTGCGAACAACTATACTGTACAGTAGTTACTGTATTTGATAAGATAGGTGTTTCACCACAAGTGATAGCAATCATTCAGTACTACTGCACATACCTGTAGTACACCGGGATAAGCAAGGTCTATGTACATTACGTTATACCGAGCTGGATCGCTTAGCAACCTGACAAAATGGCCACCGACCGTGAACTCCCAGCACGTGGCAGCGCTTGGATATGGAGTGAGATACAGTATGGTACAGTCCAGGGGCAATGCTGAAGGAGCGTCACAATCCCCTTGCTCAATTACTAGAGCCATCTTAACAGCAGTGTGGGCCCCTGGACACAGCAATGCACTGGGGCCCCTACCCACTCACCAGCGGAAGGGGTGGGGGGAGCTATCAGCAGCAGCTTTGATGCTCCGCGGGGGATAGGGGGGGTTCTATCTTTCGCTCAGTATGTACAGTAGGACCTGGAGAAATAATTTCTGCTAATTATTCCTTTACTGCACAGATGGGGCAGGAAGGAGAACACTAAACTGTAGAAGGGGGCATTGTGCTGAATGAAGGGGCCCTGGTACATGACTTCCAGGGTGGTAGGGGGTGTTTAATACACAGGGGAGGAGTGGATAATGGAGTGGGCTTAATATTAGTGTTATGGACTGCAATTAGTTTCCTGTATGAAACAGATACAGTACAGTAAATAACCCTCCTTGGAAGTGCATGGGCCCTGTGAGACTTACAGTAGTGTACAGCATAAGGGTCGACTGACATGATGTACAAGCATTACATACAGTACATGTCAGTACTGTATGTAAATTCTTCAATTATTGCCTAACAACAATGCTGCTTACTGTATATTAAATACTGTAGGCCTAGAAATGTGCATCTCAATATAGTAGTTAAAAACACAGGGGCCTATGTGGATAAGCGAGTTCTATGCACACTAAAAATGGCCACCGACCGTGAACCCCCAGCACGTGGCAGCGCTCGTATATGTAGTGAGATACAGTATGGCATACATTTCACAGTTCAGGGGGCAATGCTGAAGGAGCGTCACAATCCCCTAGCTCAATTACATTGGGATAAGCGAGGTCTATGCACATTACGGTATACCGAGCTGGATCGCTTAGCAACCTGACAACATGGCCGCCGACCGTGAACTCCCAGCACGTGGCAGCGCTCGGATATGTAGTGAGATACAATATGGCATACATTTCACAGTTCAGGGGGCAATGCTGAAGGAGCGTCACAATCCCCTAGCTCAATTACATTGGGATAAGCGAGGTCTATGCACATTACGGTATACCGAGCTGGATCGCTTAGCAACCTGACAAAATGGCCGCCGACCGTGAACTCCCAGCACGTGGCAGCGCTCGGATATGTAGTGAGATACAATATGGCATACATTTCACAGTTCAGGGGGCAATGCTGAAGGAGCGTCACAATCCCCTAGCTCAATTACATTGGGATAAGCGAGGTCTATGCACATTACGGTATACCGAGCTGGATCGCTTAGCAACCTGACAACATGGCCGCCGACCGTGAACTCCCAGCACGTGGCAGCGCTCGGATATGTAGTGAGATACAATATGGCATACATTTCACAGTTCAGGGGGCAATGCTGAAGGAGCGTCACAATCCCCTAGCTCAATTACATTGGGATAAGCGAGGTCTATGCACATTACGGTATACCGAGCTGGATCGCTTAGCAACCTGACAAAATGGCCGCCGACCGTGAACTCCCAGCACGTGGCAGCGCTCGGATATGTAGTGAGATACAATATGGCATACATTTCACAGTTCAGGGGGCAATGCTGAAGGAGCGTCACAATCCCCTAGCTCAATTACATTGGGATAAGCGAGGTCTATGCACATTACGGTATACCGAGCTGGATCGCTTAGCAACCTGACAAAATGGCCGCCGACCGTGAACTCCCAGCACGTGGCAGCGCTCGGATATGGAGTGAGAGATGGTATACATTTTAAAATACACCGGGATAAGTTGTACAGGCCATGGAGCAATGCACAGGGACATTCATCATTTACGTACAGTATATAAATAATTGTAAACCGTAAATGAAAGAATTACCGGTCAAATACTGTATGACGAAACTGTGTCAATGAGCTGGAACAGTATGGCCTGTGAAGAAGTTTTCGAAGGCAGAAACGGAGAGCAAATTATCAGGAGATTTCTGAAAGGTCGGAGAAGATCCACACAGCAAGTCTGCCTACGAGGAAACAGATTTGCAAAGTGGGTAGCGGGCGGTGACTGAGACGCTCTTTTATTCACATTCAAAAGTACAGTATGCTCTGTGATTGGTGTAAGGATGAATGCGCCTATATTGGCACCAATCACAGCGGTAAGAATTCCTTTTGTGTGAATGTGAATAAAAGAGCGTCTCAGTCACCGCCCCGCTACCCACTTTGCAAAGCTGTTTCCTCGTAAGCAGACTTGCTGTGTGGATCTTCTCCGACCTTTCAGAAATCTCCTGATAATTTGCTCTCCGTTTCTGCCTTCGAAAACTTCTTCACAGGCCATACTGTTCCAGCTCATTGACACAGTTTCGTCATACAGTATTTGACCGGTAATTCTTTCATTTACGGTTTACAATTATTTATATACTGTACGTAAATGATGAATGTCCCTGTGCATTGCTCCATGGCCTATACAACTTATCCCGGTGTATTTTAAAATGTATACCATCTCTCACTCCATATCCGAGCGCTGCCACGTGCTGGGAGTTCACGGTCGGCGGCCATTTTGTCAGGTTGCTAAGCGATCCAGCTCGGTATACCGTAATGTGCATAGACCTCGCTTATCCCAATGTAATTGAGCTAGGGGATTGTGACGCTCCTTCAGCATTGCCCCCTGAACTGTGAAATGTATGCCATATTGTATCTCACTACATATCCGAGCGCTGCCACGTGCTGGGAGTTCACGGTCGGCGGCCATGTTGTCAGGTTGCTAAGCGATCCAGCTCGGTATACCGTAATGTGCATAGACCTCGCTTATCCCAATGTAATTGAGCTAGGGGATTGTGACGCTCCTTCAGCATTGCCCCCTGAACTGTGAAATGTATGCCATATTGTATCTCACTACATATCCGAGCGCTGCCACGTGCTGGGAGTTCACGGTCGGCGGCCATTTTGTCAGGTTGCTAAGCGATCCAGCTCGGTATACCGTAATGTGCATAGACCTCGCTTATCCCAATGTAATTGAGCTAGGGGATTGTGACGCTCCTTCAGCATTGCCCCCTGAACTGTGAAATGTATGCCATACTGTATCTCACTACATATACGAGCGCTGCCACGTGCTGGGGGTTCACGGTCGGTGGCCATTTTTAGTGTGCATAGAACTCGCTTATCCACATAGGCCCCTGTGTTTTTAACTACTATATTGAGATGCACATTTCTAGGCCTACAGTATTTAATATACAGTAAGCAGCATTGTTGTTAGGCAATAATTGAAGAATTTACATACAGTACTGACATGTACTGTATGTAATGCTTGTACATCATGTCAGTCGACCCTTATGCTGTACACTACTGTAAGTCTCACAGGGCCCATGCACTTCCAAGGAGGGTTATTTACTGTACTGTATCTGTTTCATACAGGAAACTAATTGCAGTCCATAACACTGAAGTTGTATTTTCAGTACTGTACAGTATACAATACTTAAATTTGAACATCAGGTACTGGATAGTAAACATGTACAGTATTAACTTCTATCATAAAACTCTTATGCATTTTCAGATGTGTAAATTTTAGACTACAGTATTCACAAATGTTTTCTCTCCATACAGGAATTATAGTTGGACAACATGCCAGTAACTATCAACAAAACGATGAGCAAGATAATCGCCAACATGAAAAAAGAAAATAAAACCATCAAAGAGATCCATGCATGGCTCAAGGAAAGTGGCATTATAGTCACTTTAGAAACGGTGCGCTATCATGCATTCGAGAGAACAACGCCCAGATTTGTATTTCCTACAAAATGCACATGGTACGTACTGTACACTACTGTAATGTTTAAATGACTTGCTTTATACCATAAACAATTTTTTTGAAATAAAATAAAAACTTCATCAATTGTAACTGTGATTGTGCTGTTCATGAATTCATATTTTTCATACTGTATTGTACTGTAGGAGAGTGCAACAAATTGTGGAGGAACTAACTCGTGAGGATGATGAGCGTACTGCTCTGCAAATAAAACGAATTCTCCATTCCAAGTATGACCTGGACATATCGGCCACCAGCATCAGAAGGATGCGACGGAAAATGGGATTGACCTTTGGCGCAACAAGGTAAAATACTGAAAGCAGTATAAACCATACAGTAAATGCACTGTTAATAATCCCTTGATACGTGATATAATAATGCCATAAATCATTATACAGAGTGTGTACTTTATACTATATACAGTATGTGTGTGTGTATATACTGTATATATTCTATCCCAAAAGAGATACCTACTGTATAGGCACTCAGAGACAGCAATGAAGCATTGCCGGCTTATTGTGATGATTACATACTGTATACTGTGTGTGTGTGTGTGTGTGTTTGTGTGTATGTACAGTATGTATATATATATTACTCTGTATGTAACTTAATGTACTGTATGTACAGTTTAATGTATACAGTAGGTATATAATACAGTATACTGCACATACAGTCTACTGTATATACAGTAATCTGTAAATCTGTAATTTCATAACTGTATCTGATTTCATTATTTTTGGCTCTTCACAGGATATCTCCAATGATAAGAGATGTGAATAAAGAAAAGAGAGTGGAACAGGCACGGCGATGGATTGAGAGTGGTGAAACATTTGATGATGTCATTTTCACAGATGAATCGTCTGTTGCCCTTGAGCGGTTCTCCAGAATGTCATTCAGGAAACGTAACCATATCTCTTTAAAACCACGCCCAAAGCATCCATTGAAAGTCCATGTATGGGGAGGCATATCACGATTAGGAGCTGGTCCCCTATTATTTTTCGAAGGTACAGTACTATACTTTATTCTGTGCCTGTGTTCTGTAAAAATACATGTTGTACTGTAGAGTACGTGTAACTGCACAATAAAAGGAGTTGCTTATTAATGAACAACATTTTTTGATTTCTGTAGGAATCATGGATAAGAAATATTTCCAAGAAACAATAGTAGAGAAATGTATGGTGCCATTTGTGAATAAATATTACCCAACTCACCATAGGATATTCCAAGACAATGATCCTAAACACTCCGCCTCAGCCAAATTTATGGAAGAGAAAGGTATGAATTGGGAACGCACACCACCAGAGTGAGTATTCTTTCAACAGTGTACAAGTAAAATTTTGGATAGCACTCTAGTACTGTAAAAAAAATTTTTGTTTAATAAACAGTACAATATTGTATGTTTAATTTTCTCTATTTACTGTAATGTAATTAATTTTTTCTATATGCTTTTTTTTTATTTTTATATAGATCACCAGACATGAACCCAATCGAATTAGTGTGGGCTCAATTGAAGAGGTACGTTAGGAGTGTTGCAAAGCCAACAACAAAACAGCAACTGGTGGATGGGATAAAGAAATTTTGGCTAGAAGTACTCACACCTGAACATTGTAATAATTATATAAATCACCTGTATAAAGTATTACCTGTTGTAGTTGAAAGAAATGGTCAAGCCACAAATATGTAGTTCTGTATTTTCTGTTTAAAATTTTAAATTGGTGCATTATTAAAAAAAATGATAAAATTGCCTTTGTCTGATTATTGCATAAACTAATGTAGAATATTATACAGTAGTAATGTTATTGATGTGTACTGTATGAACAGTTATTTTCAGTTTTATAAGTCCTGAATAAGAGTACTGTACATTTTGATCAGTGCAGTACATGGAATCGGATGTTGTAATACTTTATTTTTACATTAATATTGATGTTTTTCCAATAAATATTCAATTTTACAGTATGGTACGGTACAGTACATGAGGGTACCTGTACAGTATGATACGTCATTATGGGGGAGAAATACTGTATCCACTAAATGTACAGTAAAATGTTTTTTTCTTATTACAAACACACAAATGCATCTCAGATGGAAATATGCTATACACAGCAGACAGCTTATGGTGACAGAACTTCCCTACTGTATCCCCACCCATAGTCGTGGTATATTTTAGATTGCCTAATGAGACACTCCTGCAGCATTGCCAATGATTCATGTAAAACCTGTGTGCAAACAGTATCTGTATTGAATGCAAAGTACAGTAAGAGTACAGTATACAGTATTATCAGAGCCAAACCAGACCAACATGATGCCCTAGGCTAGATTTTGGCTGATGCCCTCTTGCACAGATGCTACGTAGTTCCGCCTCTAACCCTGCACCCCTTTCCCAGCACCATCACCCATTTTGGCGCTCCTACCCCCTATAATCTAAATAAGAACAATGTGCACATTTAGTGCCAGCCCAAAACAGTGTACAGTATGTTCTTGCTGGGAAGGGGCATGGTAACACAATAATACCCGAAGATGAAATGACACAACACAGTACTGCAACTTTATTCACATTATATCATGCAGTGGTGTCTCTTATTCTCATGACATCATATCATAGTACCACATTACTCCTAACAGTAATGCCCCTTATTCACATTACACCCCACCACATTCATCTTTATTTACATTAGACCACAGGTTCTCAAACTCAGTCCTCAGGACCCCACACAGTGCAGGTTTTGCAGGTCTCACAGAATCACAAGTGAAAAAATTAGCTCCACCTACTGTATGGACCTTCTAAAATGTGTCAGTTAGTAATGAATACATCTGTGCACTTGCTGGTTTACCTGCAAAACATGCACTGTGTGGGGTCCTGAGGACCAAGTTTGAGAACCACTGCATTAGACCATGCAGTAGTGCCCTTTCCTTATGTTACACCAGAAAATATTGTAGTACACCTTATACACATACAGTACAGTAATGCCACACATTAGTAATGCATTTCATATTTAAATTTTCTGATTTAATTTCATAGAGCCGCAGTCACTCACAGAATATAGGCATGTACTGTAGCATCTCATTTTATTCTGCAGAAGCTGATTATTCCCGTTTGGCTAGTTTGCCGCCTCTGTACAGTATATCACAATAGAAAAAAGTTATAGTGTCAGTGAAAAAAGCACCTCATGACAGATACTGTACACAAGCTCATGTCTAAATACTGTATACTGTAAGCAGTGACATTAAGGGGTACAGTACTGTATATGCAATTGCAGTCGAATTCCGGAAGGAATACGGAAAAAATGGACACGGGATCCCCCATCTTTTTAGAACCAGCACCGGGCTCTGCGCCTGGTCCTGGTGCAAAAAATAAGGGGGACAAAAAAAGCGTAGGGGTTCCCCATATTTTTTGAATCAGCACTGGGCTCCACTAGCTGGACAGATAATGCACAGCCGGGGGAGACTTTTATACCGGTCCCTGCGGCCATGGAATTAAATACCCAACTAGTCACACCTGGCCGGAGTACCCTGGAGGAGTGGGGGCCACTTAAATCAAGGGGACCCCCCTCCAGCCACTCGATTATCTCTATCACCCCTGTGTATTGTAGCTAGGGGATTGTGACGCTCCTTCAGCATTGCCCCGTAGCCTGCAAAATCTGTGCTGTTATTTGCTCCATAGCTGAGTGCCTCCTAGGAGCTACTGTAGGAGTCACAGGCGGTAGCCATTTCAATTGAGTCTGCCCTGCTATAGAATTGTACAGGTATGTGTACATTACCGTACGGTGCATAGAACCTTTACAGTAGAAACTCTCCTGCAGCTTTGGCCTGCTTTACTGTATGTACTGTAAAACTTGTGTTTTGTCAGTTTGCTATGCGACCGAGCCCGGTGTAACGTACAGTACTGTAATGTGCATAGACCTCGCTTACAGTATCTCTGTGTATTTTGGCTAGGGGATTGTGACGCTCCTTCAGCATCGCCCCGTAGCCTGCACAGCTTATGCCATTTCTCATTCCATACCCAACTGCTGCATGCCACGAGGTGGGGGTTCAGGAGGTGGGGGTTCATGGGTAGTGGTCGTTTTGACAGTGTGCTATGCGATTGAGTCCGGTGTACCGTAATACTGTATGCAATCCTACAGTGGCTTATCCCTCCCCTGTGTATTTTGGCTAGGGGATTGTGACGCTCCTTCAGCATTGCCCCATAACCTGCACAAGGGTTCAGGGGCGGCGGCCATTTTGCCAGTGTGCTACAGTATGTCATCGAGTCCGGTGTACCATAATATGCATACTGTGTATTTTAGCTAGGGGATTGTGACGCTCCTTCAGCATTGCCCCATAGTCTGTACAATCTGGACTATTACTTGCTCCGTAGCCTAGGGCCTCTGTGGGGCAAGGAGTCATAGGTGGTAGCCATTTCTATTCAGTCTGCCCAGCTACAGAATTGTATGTGTACTGTGTACGGAGCATAGTACCTTAACCTGCATAGAACCTGCACATTATGGTACACCGGACTCGATCGCATAGAACCGCTCATGCAGCTACTGTATGCCCTGGTTTACAGTATGTGAATAAAAAAAATAATAAAGTGTCTGAAAAAAACTACAGTAACATGCATTCGTACTTAAGGAATCGAACCCTGGACTCTGAGTATAGGAAGCGAAACACTTCACCACTTCGCCGCAGACAAATGTATAAATCCGTTGGTTTTGATTATGCTGTAATGGCTACGGGATTAGGACGATAACATACTGTAGAAAATTCCTAATCTTGAGAGGCAATAGTGAACTTGTAACACACATCCATTTGCGACAGTGTACACTACTGGTTTTACAGTACTGTGTTTTGTCTGCGGGACTTGGACGCTCACATACAGTATTCATAAAGTATTGTAGATGGATCATATACTGTATGCTGTACTACTGTATTTGCGTCGGTGTCGTACTGTATATACAGTACTGTATTAAATAATGCAGCGTAATGAGTACAGTATTTGCTGTATGCAGCGTAATGAGACGCCTTAGTAAAGTAGTCCTTATTATGTATGTCAGTATTGTATTTTACGGGAGACCACACGCATGCGCAGTGGTGATTGTAAAAAGCGACATCTGGTGGCTGATCGCAGGTATTACACGTAAAGGTAACGCCAAACGTCAAATGTCTGTCTCCGTGCGATTAGATAGCCTCTCTGTGGCTAGGCGCGCCTCGCTACGCCACAGTACGCTGCGTATGGTCGAACGGGACAACCGCCGCGGCCACTCAAGATAAAGGTGGCTACATCTGTAACTTTATGCATTTCTGTTCAGTAGTTGTGGGGGGGTTTTGCACACAGATTGGAGTGTGCATATTTAATTTGTGTGTTGAAACTCATAATCACATTACTGCATTTGCTTGTTTATGTTGATTGGCTATGTTTTCATACTGTAGACTTTTTTGTGTGGCTCATGAGGCAGAGCCACTTACTCTTTGCATTGTAAATTTGTCTGCAAATGTCAAATGTATGTCGTGTGTTAAAAATTAGCTGATGGTGGTTATTTTGTGGATTGAGAGTGTTTTTGGTGTTTTTCAGGTGTTTTTCGTTATTTGGTGGTGATGTTCACTTTGTTTGCCATGTGACAAAAGTACTCTTTTTTTGTTTTTTGTTTTTAGGACAATGTGTTTGTCATTTAGTGCTAATATTTGTTTATTAAATATTTTTTCATTTGTTTTTTGATAATGGTGTAATAGTGTTTGTGGACTTGAACACATCATACTGTTTTATTTCCATCTACATTAATTATTTTACACTCCACATTCTGGATAAACATAATTGGTATTTGTAGTGTGGTGTGTTAATGTATGTGTTTTTTGAGTGATACTATTGGTGCTTAAACAACATTAGGCTGGTTGGAAATGTGAGCTAAGCACATGGCCCAATTATGTGGATTTTGCTTTTGTTTTGGTTCCTGGACAAAGTACACACAATATACACTTTAACAAATGTTGATGCATTTTTATTTTTGAAAATGTGTATTTACTGAAGAAATAAACCAACGATAATGATGTTCAAATTTAGATTACTCAGTATTATATAAAAAAAAACGCTTGTCTATATCTTCACAGTGTCCAAAAAGAAAAAATAAGATTTTAAACCTACCGGTAAATCTGTTTCTCGTAGTCCGTAGAGGATGCTGGGACTCCGTAAGGACCATGGGGATAGACAGGACCTGCTGCAGCAGGGGCCCTGTCTGTTCCAAGACTTACCGCGGCTGCGTTTGACGGCATGGCGGTTGAACGCCGGATCCTAGCGGAAAAAGGTATTCCGGATGAGGTAATTCCTACGCTAATAAAGGCTAGGAAGGACGTGACATCAAAACATTATCACCGAATGGAGAAAATATGTTTCTTGGTGTGAGGACAGGAATGCTCCTACGGAGGAATTCCATCTGGGTCATCTCCTTCACTTCCTGCAAACTGGAGTGAATTTGGGCCTAAAATTAGGCTCCATAAAAGTTCAGATTTCGGCCTTATCCATTTTCTTTCAAAAGGAATTGGCCTCTCTACCTGAAGTACAGACTTTTGTAAAGGGAGTACTGCATATTCAGCCTTCTTTTGTACCACCGGTGGCGCCTTGGGACCTTAACGTGGTGTTAAGTTTCCTTAAGTCACATTGGTTTGAACCACTCAAAACGGTGGAGTTAAAATATCTCACTTGGAAGGTGGTCATGTTGTTAGCCTTGGCTTCGGCTAGGCTAGTTTCGGAATTGGCGGCTTTATCACATAAAAGCCCCTATCTGGTTTTCCATATGGATAGAGCGGAATTGCGGACCCTTCCTCAATTCCTACCTAAGGTGGTCTCATCCTTTCATATGAACCAACCTATTGTCGTGCCTGTGGCTACTCGTGACTTGGAGGATTCCGAGTCCCTTGATGTGGTCAGGGCTTTGAAAATTTACGTGGCCAGAACGGCTAGGATCAGAAAAACAGAAGCACTGTTTGTCCTGTATGCAGCCAACCATGTTGGCGGCCCTGCTTCAAAGCAGACTATTGCTCGCTGGCTCTGTAACACGATCCAGCAAGCACATTCTACGGCAGGATTGCCGTTACCAAAATCGGTTAAGGCCCATTCCACTAGGAAGGTGGGCTCGTCTTGGGCGGCTGCCCGAGGGGTCTCGGCACTACAGCTGTGCCGAGCTGCTACTTGGTCGGGGTCAAACACCTTTGCAAAGTTTTATAAGTTTGATACCCTGGCTGAGGAGGACCTCATGTTTGCTCAATCGGTGCTGCAGAGTCATCCTAACTCTCCCGCCCGTTTGGGAGCTTTGGTATAATCCCCATGGTCCTTACGGAGTCCCAGCATCCTCTAGGACGTTAGAGAAAATAAGATTTTAAACCTACCGGTAAATCTTTTTCTCATAGTCCGTAGAGGATGCTGGGCACCCGTCCCAAGTGCAGACTATTTCTGCAAGACTTGTATATAGTTATTGCTTAAATAAGGGTTATGTTATAGTTTCATCGGTTTTGGACCGAAACTATGTTGTTTTTCATACTGTTAACTGGTTAGTTTAACACAAGTTATACGGTGTGATTGGTGTGGCTGGTATGAATCTTGCCCTTGGATTAACTAAAATCCTTTCCTCGTACTGTCCATCTCCTCTGGGCACAGTTTCTCTAACTGAGGTCTGGAGGAGGGGCATAGAGGGAGGAGCCAGTGCACACCAAGAGTCAAAGTCTTTCTTAAAGTGCCCATGTCTCCTGCGGAGCCCGTCTATCCCCATGGTCCTTACGGAGTCCCAGCATCCTCTAGGACGTTAGAGAAAAACAGGGCTGCCTGCCACCACTCAGGCACAAGATGATGATGATGATGATGATGATGGTGAAGCAGGTAAAGTTACAATTTATGGACATATTATGAGTGCAAATTATTTGGCACAACATTAATGTTTTTTTGTGTCTAGGACCATTCACACAACGACTCATTCCCAGAAGGAGGCGTCCAGAGGCAAAGACATATGGCCCACAAGAGACACAGGCCGGATGTGCACACCAGACAACACGAGTCACCACTTTAACAACGCATATCAAATGTGTCCTTAAGACCACCATTACAACAATTGGAGAGTTCTCCAACTCAGGAACTACAATCACCTCAGCTGCCTGGTGAGTAGGAAAAAAAAAACATTAGGACAAATACTTACACAGTGCACTTTTTTAAAATTTATCCTGGCTGGAGACCACACAATATCCTACGTATGACTGAACCACAACAACAAAAGGCCTAATAAATTTTATGGAGTTACAGCTCAACACTAAATATATGTGTGCACACTTCAGCCATAGAGTAGCATATTAAGATGAAGATGCTGCACCAAAAGCAGAAGTGCAAGCTTCACAAGGATTAGATCATCAAAAAATTTTGGTTGGTGACATATTTAGATGTAGTGTGGAGATCCAGCATACCCATCATAAATTTGGTGTAACCAATCCTAGTTTTACACACGTTTAAACAAACGATACACAGTGTTTGCACAGTATGTTATGTATTTGTGAGACATATTCGGATTAATATTACATTCTAAAACAACACATCTAATATAGTCGAAAGGCATGGCCTTAATGCAACTGGAGTATTGATGTTGTTGGCAACAACACCATTTGGAATCATCTTTATCATGTCTTGGCACAAAAAAAACTAAAAAAATATTCAAACAATGTCTACATAAACTAAAATGTTGTCCCATTACAGGCCATACAGATGATGACAACATTCCCCCGGACCCCCAGCATGACACACAAATGGAGGAAAGCTTTGTGTTACATCTCCAGCCAATTGACCAAACAATACCTACAACACCACCTGTGAGCAAGCCTCCAACAGAAACAACACCTGCACCACAAATCAGTCTACCATCACCACAAAGAATACATGGTCAACCCAGCAGGCAAATGACCTGGATTGTCTGCGTAATCAGACGCAATTTCTAGCTAGTCTGCCACATCATCTTCCCAGAATCAGTAGAAATAGTAGTCGGTTAAAATGTGCAAGTAGCTCGAATCGCCAACGCAATGGAATTAATGAGTGCCGACAACACACAAATGATGAGCACATTCCAGAGAGTAATGGATGAACAACACAGACAGCACCAAAACTACCTCAACATTTTGGAAACAAACCAAATGCTAATAGAAGCATCAGCTGCATTATGGAAAGACACACTGCAGCTACCAGAGAACTCAATGCTACTCTGAGTAACCTGATCCAAAACCTCAGTTCCCAACAAGCATTACAACCAAGCACCAGCTCAGGAAACACAACTCCTCTCATTTCCCCAGTTACCTCCCCACCCACGGCGATCCAGCCATACACAGACAAACATCAGTGGGAAAGGCACATCAGCCTCCAAAGTGGCACCCAAAAAATAGCCTACAGGTGTTGGTGTTCATTCTGTTTAGGATAAAAAAACAGCATCAGTTTAAGTGTATGAAGGACACTGAAAATGTAAATTTCACATCATTAATCTCTCCCATAATGTGATTTTTTGTACATCATAATCACTCTCAGTATTACATGACCAATCAGAATCATTATTCCTTGGTCAGTATCCATATTCTTTACAATAACAATCAGAATCAGTATGCCTTGGTCAGTATCCATATTCTTTACAATAACAATCAGAATCAGTCAGACCTGAGCATTATGTAATTTAATTGGCAAAAAAACAAACAAACAAACACATTGTTAGCAGGACATGTATTTGCATTATGACAATGTCATGACTCATTCTGAAAAATGTGCCTTTATTGGTATTTTATACTTTGGTTTTTCTGTAGAGCTGTGATTGCGCCATGTTTTTTCACAATTACAATGCCATGTATGAAGATGTTAATTTTAAACATTATGTTTTTTAAGTAAAACATTACGCAGTCTCATAGAAAAAAAACAAATAATGTCTTAGTTAATGTTTTGTATTTGTACTCTGTGGTTTGGCCACACAATCATGCGACCTTAAACAAGGAAAACAGCCCAATAAAATTTTGTGCAACAAAACACACGCTTGTCTACCTGAAATACCCATGAGCAACACATATAATATTACGTTCACACATATACAACAAATATAGTACAGATGCATTTATTGTACGTCAGTAATGCATTGTTCATATATATATATATATATATATATATATATATATATATATATATATATACATACATATTTGGTAAACTCAAACCAAAATACATAGGAGAATTAGACACATCTACTTACCAGAAAAACAATGCTGGATTAGTTCTTGCCTTACCTGCCTCCCTACATCTGTACTCCATGTGTCGCCAGATGTTTCCAACTCCTCTACTTCTTGACTGTTTTCTTCATCCTACTCCTCATCAACATGTGGCAGATGTTGTTGCAAACACATGTTATGAAGAAAACAGCAGCAGAACACAATCCTAGTCACCTTTAAGGGACTATACAACAAAAGGCCACCAGACTTATCAAGACACCAAAACCTAGATTTCAGTACCCCAAAACATCTTTCTATCACATTCCGAGTGACCTTATGTGCATGATTGAAATTGTGTTCAGCAGGGGAATCAGGACGGGATAATGGAGTCAGAAGCCAAGAGAAACAGCCATATCCTCCATCACTTGAAAGACATATATGGTATAGACTGTAAAGTAGGTATTCAGCAACACATTGCTGACATAGTGGGCATTTAG
Source organism: Pseudophryne corroboree (assembly GCF_028390025.1). Lineage (NCBI taxonomy): Eukaryota > Metazoa > Chordata > Amphibia > Anura > Myobatrachidae > Pseudophryne > Pseudophryne corroboree. Next base: position 398,977,410 of record NC_086446.1, read on the forward strand.
AAAAAATATACATTTATACACATATCTAGTTACATACCCAGCAGCCATCCATCAGGCATTTGTCCAGCCTCAAATTTATCAAAGAGGATTGATGACTGACTGAGGATGGAGGAGTCATGGCAGCCACCAGGGTAACCAGCAACAACACTCATTATTTTGTAGTTTTGCATCACAAACCACCTGGAAATTAGTAGAGTGGTCCAGATGTCGATTAGTATAAATATACTGCCTGCCCCTAGGTGGTCTCAGCTTAATGTGTGTGCAATCTATGGCACCTAGCACATTGGGCATGCCAGCAAGGCCATAGAAAGCTACCCTGACTGCATGCAACTGAAATGCCTGGGTAGGGAAGCAGATAGAGGCCTCTATGTGGGGTTGAAATGCATCCAACACCTGTGTGTACATTTGAACAAATGAGGTGAGTGAGATGAGTAAAACTAACAACAACACTGTGTAATGTAACATTGCGCATAAATTACTTTGACATAGATGAGTATGTATGGTATACACCACCTGATTTAAGTATTTTGAAAAGGTGGGCTGTGAGATTCCAATTACATCACCACACAAAGTCTAAAAGCTGCCAGTAGCCAGAAAGTGCAACACAGCAAGGAGTTTGTGCAGGCCTGAGACAGAGCGAGAGCGTGCTGTCTCAGGGTCTAGGTCCAGTTTGACAAGGTCATACAGATGGGAAATGTTTGTATTTAGCTGGAACATCTGTATAATCTGGTCATTGGCCAATGCGTTTAAGTTTAAATGACCCCTGAAAAAACGAGGCTTGCGCAGCTTCCGCGGTACCTGTACAACCTGCTGACCATGTTCAGTTTCATGCTCCTTGTTTCTTCCAGACTGATGGAGCAGTCTCAGGAAACCCACAGCACACAATACTTCACTGCTACACAGCCCAGCGGCCATTTCAGAGTGAGGGATGTGAATAATGTGTTTAGGTCCCTTTTAAAGGCTCCAAAATTCAGGTGTGATTAATTGTGAAGTTGAAACACATGTAAACACGCCAGACAAAATCAGGTATATTTTTTTCCGGCATTTTGCCCTTTCACGGACGACATTACAAATACAAAAGCTTGGTAAATTACCATGTTATATACTTAAACAGCCGCATTTGACTGATGGTGTATTCATTCGTATTTGTGAACTCAGCCGGTAAAAACAATACGAATAGCCCAAACACTGCCGTGATTTGTGTTTAGTAAATTCCCGTGATCACACTTAGAAGAAAAATACAAACTCAAATTCAATCGGGACCTTAGTAAATATACCCCCAGGTGTTCATATCAGTGTGTATATATACTGAAAGAATTTGCCCAGTGCAACAGCTATTTCTCCCTTTTCTGTTTGGTGCCAAGACTAATGTGCAAAGACACAAGTTTTATTTAAGCTTTATAGAATATTTTATACATTTAAGTTTATTATTACTTTTGTATTAATTTATATTTAAAAAAAAGTTTGAACTGTTCCCTTTCCCTGTTGCAGATTGATATTTCTATGTGCGCCACTCTCCATTAGAGAGCCTGACGTCCGTGGAAAGACTCTTCTACTCTCCCAGCCTCATGCCCCTGCTTTTATATTTGATACTCAGATGTAGTGTATATTGTTGCCCCCATCCTACTTCCCAAGAAAGCTACAATTTGTACTTTATGGTTAAAGATTGCTGCCTCACAGAACTTGGATCATTGGTTTGATTCCAACCAAGGCTCTATGTGTATGGACTTCAGGCATACAAGTCTTAAGTCTTAAGGGGGCCCGGGCACCTAAGACAGAGGAACCCGGTGGAAAGGGTGTGTATATTAGATTGTACATACTGTACCTCCCAACATGACCCATTCCAGGAGGGACAAAATGCTCTCTACCTAGTCTTCTATTTTAATATATGATTGGCGTCTCCTGTGTTGAATTATTTAATTGATAAGAAATGTGTTTCAACACAGCAGGGCTATTTTTGGGCCGAAACAGTACGGAATGCCGTTCCTGAAGATCTTTTCTAAAATACGTCACCAGGAACGGCGTCCCGGAATGTCTGAAGCCCGGCTTGGCACTTCCCTGCTGTTTCTGTGCTGCTGCCTCTGCTTCCCCTGTATGTGAGTCTCTGCTGCTGCCTGAGGGGAGGAGAGCTCATCATTGTGAGAGGAGCATAGAGCCATAGATTACTTTTGCCTGAGGAGAAATTGCAGGCGCATGTGCAGTAGGGCCTGATGCGCATGCGCCCGCGGCCCCTCAGCTAAAATTCCGTACGAATTGCTACTTGCGATTCATACTGAATTTGCCCCTATATGTGATATTTTTGTGTATTTTTATTATAGGAAGAGCATTTCATATACAGATACAGCCGCAGTCACACACAGAACATAGGCATGCTCCATATCAATTTAATCGGCATACGCCGCTTTTGTATCATATTAGCTTTGTTTTGCAACAAGATACATTTTAAAGAAAAAGTCACAAAAAAGACACATTGCAACTAGAAGGGCTGTTTAATGTGAAAGGAGACTAGATGTAAGTGGACACATTTGTAGCTGGGCTTTAAGATGCAATAAGATGCATTTTAATGGAAAAAGTCGCAAAAAAAAAGATGCTCGGAGCAACCAAGTCACCAGAACTCACGCGTTATGGGGGTCATTCCGAGTTGATCGCTAGATAAAAATGTTCGCTGCGCAGTGATGATGCAAAAAAAGGCACTTCTTGGCATGCGTATTTTCACAACAGCCGATATAGTTTTACACAAGGTCTATCGAAGCATTTCTATCGCACTGCTGGCCGCAGAGTGAATGACAGGAAAGGGGAGTTTCTGGGTGTCAACTGACCATTTTCAGGGAGTGTACGAAAAAATGCAGGCATGCCAGGAAAAACGCAGACGTGCCTGGGAGAACGCAGGCATGGCTGGACGAACGCAGGGCGTGTTTGCGACGTCAAATCCGGAACTGAACAGTCTGAAGTGATCGCAAGTGCTGAGTACGTCTGGAGCTACTCTGAAACTGCACAAAATATTTTTGTAGCCGCTCTGCGATCCTTTCGTTCACACGTCTGCTAAGCTAAGATACACTCCCAGGGGGCGGCAGCTTAGCGTTTGCATGACTGCTAAAAGTAGCTAGCGAGCGAGCAACTTGGAATGACACCCTATGTGTAATCAGGGCTAGAGTGGACATTAGTTTCATAGTGTCAAAGCCGGTGGGTGCGTGGGGCCGCCTGCCATCTGTGGCCCCTCCCCCCTGTGCGTCACTAACTTAATATACAGTAGAGATGAGCGGGTTCGGTTTCTCTGAATCCGAACCCGCCAGAACTTCATGTTTTTTTTCACGGGTCCGAGCGACTCGGATCTTCCCGCCTTGCTCGGTTAACCCGAGCGCGCCCGAACGTCATCATGACGCTGTCGGATTCTCGCGAGGCTCGGATTCTATCGCGAGACTCGGATTCTATATAAGGAGCCCGCGTCGCCGCCATTTTCACACGTGCATTGAGATTGATAGGGAGAGGACGTGGCTGGCGTCCTCTCCGTTTAGAATTAGAATAGATTAGAGAGACACTTGATTTACTAATTTTGGGGAGCATTAGGAGTACTCAGTAGTGTACAGTGCAGAGTTTTGCTGATAGTGACCAGTGACCACCACTTTTATTTATAATCCGTTCTCTGCCTGAAAAAAGCGATACACAGCACACAGTGACTCAGTCACATACCATATCTGTGTGCACTGCTCAGGCTCAGGCCAGTGTGCTGCATCATCTATTATCTATATATAATATTATATATATCTGTCTGACTGCTCTGCTCACACAGCTTATAATTGTGGGGGAGACTGGGGAGCACTACTGCAGTGCCAGTTATAGGTTATAGCAGGAGCCAGGAGTACATAATATATTATATAGTGAGTGACCACCAGACACACAGTGCAGTTTATTTAATATATCCGTTCTCTGCCTGAAAAAAGCGATACACACAGTGACTCAGTCAGTCACATACCATATCTGTGTGCACTGCTCAGGCTCAGGCCAGTGTGCTGCATCATCTATATATATATTATATATCTGTCTGACTGCTCAGCTCACACAGCTTATAATTGTGGGGGAGACTGGGGAGCACTACTGCAGTGCCAGTTATAGGTTATAGCAGGAGCCAGGAGTACATAATATTATATTAAAATTAAACAGTGCACACTTTTGCTGCAGGAGTGCCACTGCCAGTGTGACTAGTGACCAGTGACCTGACCACCAGTATATAATATTAGTAGTATACTATCTCTTTATCAACCAGTCTATATTAGCAGCAGACACAGTACAGTGCGGTAGTTCACGGCTGTGGCTACCTCTGTGTCGGCACTCGGCAGCCCGTCCATAATTGTATATACCACCTAACCGTGGTTTTTTTTTCTTTCTTTATACATACATACTAGTTACGAGTATACTATCTCTTTATCAACCAGTCTATATATTAGCAGCAGACACAGTACAGTGCGGTAGTTCACGGCTGTGGCTACCTCTGTGTCGGCACTCGGCAGCCCGTCCATAATTGTATATACCACCTAACCGTGGTTTTTTTTTCTTTCTTTATACATACATACTAGTTACGAGTATACTATCTCTTTATCAACCAGTCTATATATTAGCAGCAGACACAGTACAGTGCGGTAGTTCACGGCTGTGGCTACCTCTGTGTCGGCACTCGGCAGCCCGTCCATAATTGTATATACCACCTAACCGTGGTTTTTTTTTCTTTCTTTATACATACATACTAGTTACGAGTATACTATCTCTTTATCAACCAGTCTATATATTAGCAGCAGACACAGTACAGTGCGGTAGTTCACGGCTGTGGCTACCTCTGTGTCGGCACTCGGCAGCCCGTCCATAATTGTATATACCACCTAACCGTGGTTTTTTTTTCTTTCTTTATACATACATACTAGTTACGAGTATACTATCTCTTTATCAACCAGTCTATATATTAGCAGCAGACACAGTACAGTGCGGTAGTTCACGGCTGTGGCTACCTCTGTGTCGGCACTCGGCAGCCCGTCCATAATTGTATATACCACCTAACCGTGGTTTTTTTTTCTTTCTTTATACATACATACTAGTTACGAGTATACTATCTCTTTATCAACCAGTCTATATATTAGCAGCAGACACAGTACAGTGCGGTAGTTCACGGCTGTGGCTACCTCTGTGTCGGCACTCGGCAGCCCGTCCATAATTGTATATACCACCTAACCGTGGTTTTTTTTTTCTTTCTTTATACATACATACTAGTTACGAGTATACTATCTCTTTATCAACCAGTCTATATATTAGCAGCAGACACAGTACAGTGCGGTAGTTCACGGCTGTGGCTACCTCTGTGTCGGCACTCGGCAGCCCGTCCATAATTGTATATACCACCTAACCGTGGTTTTTTTTTCTTTCTTTATACATACATACTAGTTACGAGTATACTATCTCTTTATCAACCAGTCTATATATTAGCAGCAGACACAGTACAGTGCGGTAGTTCACGGCTGTGGCTACCTCTGTGTCGGCACTCGGCAGCCCGTCCATAATTGTATATACCACCTAACCGTGGTTTTTTTTTCTTTCTTTATACATACATACTAGTTACGAGTATACTATCTCTTTATCAACCAGTCTATATATTAGCAGCAGACACAGTACAGTGCGGTAGTTCACGGCTGTGGCTACCTCTGTGTCGGCACTCGGCAGCCCGTCCATAATTGTATATACCACCTAACCGTGGTTTTTTTTTCTTTCTTTATACATACATACTAGTTACGAGTATACTATCTCTTTATCAACCAGTCTATATATTAGCAGCAGACACAGTACAGTGCGGTAGTTCACGGCTGTGGCTACCTCTGTGTCGGCACTCGGCAGCCCGTCCATAATTGTATATACCACCTAACCGTGGTTTTTTTTTCTTTCTTTATACATACATACTAGTTACGAGTATACTATCTCTTTATCAACCAGTCTATATATTAGCAGCAGACACAGTACAGTGCGGTAGTTCACGGCTGTGGCTACCTCTGTGTCGGCACTCGGCAGCCCGTCCATAATTGTATACTAGTATCCAATCCATCCATCTCCATTGTTTACCTGAGGTGCCTTTTAGTTGTGCCTATTAAAATATGGAGAACAAAAATGTTGAGGTTCCAAAATTAGGGAAAGATCAAGATCCACTTCCACCTCGTGCTGAAGCTGCTGCCACTAGTCATGGCCGAGACGATGAAATGCCAGCAACGTCGTCTGCCAAGGCCGATGCCCAATGGCATAGTACAGAGCATGTCAAAACCAAAACACCAAATATCAGTAAAAAAAGGACTCCAAAACCTAAAATAAAATTGTCGGAGGAGAAGCGTAAACTTGCCAATATGCCATTTACCACACGGAGTGCCAAGGAACGGCTGAGGCCCTGGCCTATGTTCATGGCTAGTGGTTCAGCTTCACATGAGGATGGAAGCACTCAGCCTCTCGCTAGAAAACTGAAAAGACTCAAGCTGGCAAAAGCACCGCAAAGAACTGTGCGTTCTTTGAAATCCCAAATCCACAAGGAGAGTCCAATTGTGTCGGTTGCGATGCCTGACCTTCCCAACACTGGACGTGAAGAGCATGCGCCTTCCACCATTTGCACGCCCCCTGCAAGTGCTGGAAGGAGCACCCGCAGTCCAGTTCCTGATAGTCAGATTGAAGATGTCAGTGTTGAAGTACACCAGGATGAGGAGGATATGGGTGTTGCTGGCGCTGGGGAGGAAATTGACCAGGAGGATTCTGATGGTGAGGTGGTTTGTTTAAGTCAGGCACCCGGGGAGACACCTGTTGTCCGTGGGAGGAATATGGCCGTTGACATGCCAGGTGAAAATACCAAAAAAATCAGCTCTTCGGTGTGGAGGTATTTCACCAGAAATGCGGACAACAGGTGTCAAGCCGTGTGTTCCCTTTGTCAAGCTGTAATAAGTAGGGGTAAGGACGTTAACCACCTCGGAACATCCTCCCTTATACGTCACCTGCAGCGCATTCATAATAAGTCAGTGACAAGTTCAAAAACTTTGGGTGACAGCGGAAGCAGTCCACTGACCAGTAAATCCCTTCCTCTTGTAACCAAGCTCACGCAAACCACCCCACCAACTCCCTCAGTGTCAATTTCCTCCTTCCCCAGGAATGCCAATAGTCCTGCAGGCCATGTCACTGGCAATTCTGACGAGTCCTCTCCTGCCTGGGATTCCTCCGATGCATCCTTGCGTGTAACGCCTACTGCTGCTGGCGCTGCTGTTGTTGCCGCTGGGAGTCGATGGTCATCCCAGAGGGGAAGTCGTAAGCCCACTTGTACTACTTCCAGTAAGCAATTGACTGTTCAACAGTCCTTTGCGAGGAAGATGAAATATCACAGCAGTCATCCTACTGCAAAGCGGATAACTGAGTCCTTGACAACTATGTTGGTGTTAGACGTGCGTCCGGTATCCGCCGTTAGTTCACAGGGAACTAGACAATTTATTGAGGCAGTGTGCCCCCGTTACCAAATACCATCTAGGTTCCACTTCTCTAGGCAGGCGATACCGAGAATGTACACGGACGTCAGAAAAAGACTCACCAGTGTCCTAAAAAATGCAGTTGTACCCAATGTCCACTTAACCACGGACATGTGGACAAGTGGAGCAGGGCAGGGTCAGGACTATATGACTGTGACAGCCCACTGGGTAGATGTATGGACTCCCGCCGCAAGAACAGCAGCGGCGGCACCAGTAGCAGCATCTCGCAAACGCCAACTCTTTCCTAGGCAGGCTACGCTTTGTATCACCGCTTTCCAGAATACGCACACAGCTGAAAACCTCTTACGGCAACTGAGGAAGATCATCGCGGAATGGCTTACCCCAATTGGACTCTCCTGTGGATTTGTGGCATCGGACAACGCCAGCAATATTGTGTGTGCATTAAATATGGGCAAATTCCAGCACGTCCCATGTTTTGCACATACCTTGAATTTGGTGGTGCAGAATTTTTAAAAAAACGACAGGGGCGTGCAAGAGATGCTGTCGGTGGCCAGAAAAATTGCGGGACACTTTCGGCGTACAGGCACCACGTACAGAAGACTGGAGCACCACCAAAAACTACTGAACCTGCCCTGCCATCATCTGAAGCAAGAAGTGGTAACGAGGTGGAATTCAACCCTCTATATGCTTCAGAGGTTGGAGGAGCAGCAAAAGGCCATTCAAGCCTATACAATTGAGCACGATATAGGAGATGGAATACACCTGTCTCAAGTGCAGTGGAGAATGATTTCAACGTTGTGCAAGGTTCTGATGCCCTTTGAACTTGCCACACGTGAAGTCAGTTCAGACACTGCCAGCCTGAGTCAGGTCATTCCCCTCATCAGGCTTTTGCAGAAGAAGCTGGAGGCATTGAAGAAGGAGCTAAAAGGGAGCGATTCCGCTAGGCATGTGGGACTTGTGGATGCAGCCCTTAATTCGCTTAACAAGGATTCACGGGTGGTCAATCTGTTGAAATCAGAGCACTACATTTTGGCCACCGTGCTCGATCCTAGATTTAAAGCCTACCTTGGATCTCTCTTTCCGGCAGACACAGGTCTGCTGGGGTTGAAAGACCTGCTGGTGACAAAATTGTCAAGTCAAGCGGAACGCGACCTGTCAACATCTCCTCCTTCACATTCTCCCGCAACTGGGGGTGCGAGGAAAAGGCTCAGAATTCCGAGCCCACCCACTGGCGGTGATGCAGGGCAGTCTGGAGCGACTGCTGATGCTGACATCTGGTCCGGACTGAAGGACCTGACAACGATTACGGACATGTCGTCTACTGTCACTGCATATGATTCTCTCAACATTGATAGAATGGTGGAGGATTATATGAGTGACCGCATCCAAGTAGGCACGTCACACAGTCCGTTCTTATACTGGCAGGAAAAAGAGGCAATTTGGAGGCCCTTGCACAAACTGGCTTTATTCTACCTAAGTTGCCCTCCCACAAGTGTGTACTCCGAAAGAGTGTTTAGTGCCGCCGCTCACCTTGTCAGCAATCGGCGTACGAGGTTACATCCAGAAAATGTGGAGAAGATGATGTTCATTAAAATTAATTATAATCAATTCCTCCGCGGAGACATTGACCAGCAGCAATTGCCTCCACAAAGTACACAGGGAGCTGAGATGGTGGATTCCAGTGGGGACGAATTGATAATCTGTGAGGAGGGGGATGTACACGGTGATATATCGGAGGGTGAAGATGAGGTGGACATCTTGCCTCTGTAGAGCCAGTTTGTGCAAGGAGAGATTAATTGCTTCTTTTTTGGGGGGGGTCCAAACCAACCCGTCATATCAGTCACAGTCGTGTGGCAGACCCTGTCACTGAAATGATGGGTTGGTTAAAGTGTGCATGTCCTGTTTTGTTTATACAACATAAGGGTGGGTGGGAGGGCCCAAGGACAATTCCATCTTGCACCTCTTTTTTCTTTTCTTTTTCTTTGCATCATGTGCTGATTGGGGAGGGTTTTTTTGGAAAGGACATCCTGCGTGACACTGCAGTGCCACTCCTAGATGGGCCCGGTGTTTGTGTCGGCCACTAGGGTCGCTAATCTTACTCACACAGTCAGCTACCTCATTGCGCCTCTTTTTTTCTTTGCGTCATGTGCTGTTTGGGGAGGGTTTTTTGGAAGGGACATCCTGCGTGACACTGCAGTGCCACTCCTAGATGGGCCCGGTGTTTGTGTCGGCCACTAGGGTCGCTAATCTTACTCACACAGCTACCTCATTGCGCCTCTTTTTTTCTTTGCGTCATGTGCTGTTTGGGGAGGGTTTTTTGGAAGGGACATCCTGCGTGACACTGCAGTGCCACTCCTAGATGGGCCCGGTGTTTGTGTCGGCCACTAGGGTAGCTAATCTTACTCACACAGCTACCTCATTGCGCCTCTTTTTTTCTTTGCGTCATGTGCTGTTTGGGGAGGGTTTTTTGGAAGGGACATCCTGCGTGACACTGCAGTGCCACTCCTAGATGGGCCCGGTGTTTGTGTCGGCCACTAGGGTCGCTAATCTTACTCACACAGCTACCTCATTGCGCCTCTTTTTTTTTTTGCGTCATGTGCTGTTTGGGGAGGGTTTTTTGGAAGGGCCATCCTGCGTGACACTGCAGTGCCACTCCTAGATGGGCCCGGTGTTTGTGTCGGCCACTAGGGTCGCTAATCTTACTCACACAGCTACCTCATTGCGCCTCTTTTTTTCTTTGCGTCATGTGCTGTTTGGGGAGGGTTTTTTGGAAGGGCCATCCTGCGTGACACTGCAGTGCCACTCCTAGATGGGCCCGGTGTTTGTGTCGGCCACTAGGGTCGCTAATCTTACTCACACAGCTACCTCATTGCGCCTCTTTTTTTCTTTGCGTCATGTGCTGTTTGGGGAGGGTTTTTTGGAAGGGACATCCTGCGTGACACTGCAGTGCCACTCCTAGATGGGCCCGGTGTTTGTGTCGGCCACTAGGGTCGCTTATCTTACTCACACAGCGACCTCGGTGCAAATTTTAGGACTAAAAATAATATTGTGAGGTGTGAGGTATTCAGAATAGACTGAAAATGAGTGTAAATTATGGTTTTTGAGGTTAATAATACTTTGGGATCAAAATGACCCCCAAATTCTATGATTTAAGCTGTTTTTTAGTGTTTTTTGAAAAAAACACCCGAATCCAAAACACACCCGAATCCGACAAAAAAAATTCGGTGAGGTTTTGCCAAAACGCGGTCGTACCCAAAACACGGCCGCGGAACCGAACCCAAAACCAAAACACAAAACCCGAAAAATTTCAGGCGCTCATCTCTAATATACAGTGCCTTGTGCACTGAGGCCGACGGCTGCTAATAGGAGAAGAGGTCCCATCCCCACACCACCCAGCTCTCAGGAAGAGGAGGTCTGCGCACCAATCACCGTTGACATCATCACGCGAACTTCGGAGGAAGAGTCGGTGCGGCTGCAGTGGATCCAGCAGGAGAGGTGAGTATGAGTCTTCTCTAATCTCTCTGACCTCTGCCTGCAAAAGAAGTGCTCTTGTTATAGACCAGTTCTATCACCTCCCCGTCCACGGCACCCCCATTCACAGCACCCCCTTCCCCCACCTGCGACATACCCCTCCACCACCCGCGGTGTAATATGAGTAACAGATCCTGCTGGTCGGTGAAATGTGAGTATCAGATGACACTGGGCATTGTAATGTGAGTAACAGGCATCGCTGTGCGCTCTAATGTGAATAACAGATGCCTCTGTTCGGTGTAATGTGAATAACGGATACCTCTGTGCGGTGTAATGTGACATCACTGTAATGTAAATAATGTGATGCTTCTGTTTTGTGCGGTGTAATGTGAGTAACAGATGCCACTGGGCGGTGTAATATGACGCCGCTGTACGCTGTCATGTGAATAATGTAATGCTACTGTGCGGAGTTATGTGAGTAACGGATGCCACTGGGTGTTATAATTAGAGATGTGCAGTAGGCATTTTTCGTGTTTTGTGTTTTGGTTTTGGATTTGGGTCCACGGTCGTGTTTTGGATTTGAACGCGTTTTGGCAAAACCACCCATTCGGGTTTTGGATTCGGGTGTGTTTTGGATTCAGGTGATTTTTTAAAAAACCTCAAAAACAGCTAAAATCATAGAATTTGGGGGCAATTTTGATCCAATAGTATTACTAAGCTCAATAACCATAATTTCAACTAATTTCCAGTCTATTCTGAACACCTCACACCTCACAATATTATTTTTAGTCCTAAAATTTGCACCTACGATGCTGGATGACTAAGCTAAGCGACCCAAGTGGGCGGCACAAACACCAGGCCTATCTAGGAGTGGCACTGCAGTGTCAGACAGGATGGCACTTAAAAAAATAGTCCCCAAACAGCACATGATGCAAAGATAAATAAAAGAAGAGGTGCAAGATGGAATTGTCCTTGGGCCCTCACACCCACCCTTATGTTGTATAAACAGGACATGCACACTTTAACAAACCAATCATTTCAGCGACAGGGTCTGCCACATGACTGTGGCTTAAATGACTGGTTGGTTTGGGCCCCCATCAAAAAAGAAACAATCAATCTCTCCTTGCACAAACTGGCTCTACAAAGGCAAGATGTCCACCTCATCCTCATCCTCCGATTCCTCACCCCTTTCACTGTGTACATCCTCCTCCTCACAGAGTATTAATTCATCCCCACTGGAATCCACCATCACATGTCCCTGTGTACTTTCTGGAGGCAATTGCTGGTAAATGTCTCCACAGAGGAATTTATAATTAATTTTGATGAACATCTCCACATTTTCTAGAAGTAACCTCCTATGCCGATCGCTGACAAGGTGACCGGCTGCACTAAACACTCTTTCGGAGTTCACACTGGAGGGGGGGCAACTTAGGTAAAATATAGCCAGTTTGTGCAAGGGCCTCCAAATTGCCTCTTTTTCCTGCCAGTATACATACGGACTGTCTGACATGCCTACATGGATGCTGTCACTCATATAATCCTCCACCATTCTTTTAATGGTGACAGAGTCATATGCAATGACAGGAGACGACATGTCAGTAATCGTTGGCAGGTCCTTCAGTCTGGACCAGATGTCAGCACTTGCTTCTGACTGCCCTGCATCACCGCCAGTGGGTGGTTTTGGAAATTTTATCCTTTTCCTGGCAGCTCCAGTGGCGGTAGAAAATAAAGGAGGAGCTGTTGGCGGGTCATGTTAAATTTGACTTGACAATTGTCTCACCAGCAGGTCTTTGAACATCTGCAGACTTGTGTCTGCCGGAAAGAGAGATACAATGTAGGCTTTAAACCTAGGATCGAGCACGGTGGCCAAAATGTAGTGCTCTAATTTCAACAGATTGACCACCCGTGAATCCTGGTTAAGCGAATGAAGGGCTCCATCCACAAGTCCCAAATACCTAGCAGAATCGCTCTGTTTTAGCTCCTCCTTCAATCTCTCCAGCTGCTTCTGCAAAAGACTGATGAGGGGAATGACCTGACTTAGGCTGGCAGTGTCTGAACTGACTTCACGTGTGGTAAGTTCGAAGGGTTGGAGAACCATGCACAAGATGGAAATCATTCTCCATTGCGTTTGAGTCAGGTGAATTCCCTCTCCTTTGCCTATATCATAGGCAGATGTATAGGATTGAATGGACTTTTGCTGCTCCTCCATCCTCTGAAGCATATAGAGGGTTGAATTCCATCTCATTACCACCTCTTGCTTCAGCTGATGGCAGGGCTTGTTCAGGAGTGTTTGCTGGTGCTCCAGTTTTCGGCATGCGGTGGCTGAATGTCGAAAGTGGCCCGCAATTTTTCGGGCCACTGACAGCATCTCCTGCACGCGCCTGTCGTTTTTCAAAAAATTATGCACCACCAAATTAATTGTATGTGCAAAACATGGGACGTGCTGGAATTTTCCCACATGTAATGCACGCACAATATTGGTGGCGTTTTCCGATAATCCCCAGGAGAGTCCAATTGGGGTAAGCCATTCTGCGATGATGTTCCTCAGTTTCCGTAAGAGGTTGTCAGCTGTGTGCCTCTTATGGAAAGCAGTGATACAAAGCGTAGCCTGCCTAGGAATGATTTGGCATTTGCGAGATGCTGCTACTGGTGCCGCCACTGTTGTTGCTGCAGGAGGCAAAACATCTACCCAGTGGGCTGTCACAGTCATATAGTCCTTAGTCTGCCTTGCTCCACTTGTCCACATGTCCGTGGTTAAGTGGACAGTGGGTACAACTGCATTTTTTAGGACACTGAGGACACTCTTTCCGACGTCTGTATACATTCTCGGTATCGCCTGACTAGAGAAGTGGAACCTAGATTGGATTTGGTACCGAGAACACACTATCTTAAGCAATTCTCTAAGTCCCTGTGAACTAACGGTGGATACCGGACGCACGTCTAACACCAACATAGTTGTTAAGGCCTGAGTTATCCGCTTTGCAGCAGGATGACTGCTGTGACATTTCATCTTCCTCGCAAAGGACTGTTGGACAGTCAATTGCTTACTGGAAGTAGTACAAGTGGTCTTCCGACATCCCCTCTGGGATGACGATCGACTCCCAGCAGCAACAACAGCAGCGCCAGCAGCAACAGCAGCAGTAGGCGTTACACTCAAGGATCCATTGGAGGAATCCCAGTTAGGAGAGGACTCGTCAGTCTTGCCAGTGACATGGCCTGCAGGACTATTGGCATTCCTGTATAAGGAGGAAAATGACATTGAGGGATTTGGTGGTGTGGTTTGCAGGAGCTTGGGTACAAGAGGAAGAAGGGATTTAGTTGTCAGTGGACTGCTTCCGCTGTTACCCAAAGTTTTTGAACTTGTCAATGACTTCTGATGAATGCGTTCCAGGTGACGTATAAGGGAGGATGTTCCTAGGTGGTTAACATCCTTACCCCTACTTATTACGGCTTGACAAAGGCAACACATGGCTTGACACCTGTTGTCCGCATTTCTGTTGAAATAATTCCACACCGAAGAGGTGATTTTTATTTTATTTTGACCAGGCATGTCAATGGGCTTCTTCATCCCACAGACAACAACTGTCTCCCTGGGTGCCTGACTTAAACAAACCTCATCACCATCAGTATCCTCATTATCAACTTCCTCAGCGCCAGCAACACCCATATCCTCATCCTGGTGTACTTCAACAGTGACATCTTCAATTTGAATATCATGAACTGAACTATTGGTGCTCCTTCCAGCACTTGCAGGGAACGTGCAAATGGTGGAAGGAGCCACCTCTTCTCGTCCAGTGTTGGGAAGGTCAGGTTTCGCACCCGCCGACACATTTGGACTCTCCTTGGGGATTTGTGATTTAGAACGCACAATTCTTTGCTGTGCTTTTGCCAGCTTAACTCTTTTCATTTTTCTAGCGGGAGGATGAGTGCTTCCATCGTCATGTGAAGCTGAACCACTAGTCATGAGGAACATAGGAGAGGGCCTTAGCCGTTCCTTGCCACTCCGTGTCGTAAATGGCATATTGGCAAGTTTACGCTTCTCCTCAGACGATTTTAATTTAGATTTTTGGGTAATTTTACTGAACTTTTGCTTTTTGGATTTTACATGCTCTCTACTATAACATTGGGCATCGGCCTTGGCAGATGACGTTGATGGCATTGAATCGTCTCTGCCATGACTAGTGGCAGCAGCTTCAGCACTAGGTGGAAGTGGATCTTGATCTTTCCCTATTTTACCCTCCAAATTTTTGTTCTCCATTTTTTAATGTGTGAAATTATATGCCAGTAATATATCTGGAATTAGATGGCAGTAATGTCTGGAATTAGATCAGGGCCGGCGCTACCATTAGGCAGCTTTAGGCAGCTGCCTATGAGCGCCGGCCACTGGAGGGCGGCACATCCCTCCTGAATTAGTTTTATCTAAAATCTTCACGTGCAGCAAGGGCTAGCTAGCGGCGACCGCAGTGTGGGTCTAACCAGCCGCAGCCCGAAGCCGCCTCAATCAGTCACCCCCGGCCAGCGCCCCCTCTGCTGATGGACCCCGGCAACCCCCTTCCAGCATGAGCTGCATCTGCCGCGCCCCCTCTGCTAATGGACCCCGGCCAGCGTGAGCTGCGTCTGCCCTGCTGCGTCTGCTGATGGACCCCGGCAACAAGCAGGAGCAGCAGCGCGATGCTGCTGTGTCCTAAATACGGACAGGCAGCAGCATTCTCTCCTTCCTCCCCCTGCAGCCGTAGAGAGGGAGGTCCGATCGCTGCCCCCAGCATTCCACGCTCCTTCAATTGTCGCCATTTGCGGCTTGCCACCAACTGTTGGCCGCCCCCCTGCTCCTGGCACCCTTAAGTGGTAGATACCTGACCCTGGCCGGCTCCACCTCCTGCAACTACATCCTCAGCATATAGCCACGAACAGTCCCAGCCACAGTCAGCAATTATATATATATATATATATATACACACACACACACACACACACACACACACACACACACACACACTCAAGATCAGAATGTGGGACCCCCTGGGCTACCAGTTTCACTATCCATGTAGATGTAAAGGGAATACCAGATACTGAACTTGAGCATGTGTGTATATATATATATATACACGGCGCCACTACTATTTCAAATCTGCCGCGGACCGCTCCTGCTTGGCTGCCGGTCCGCAACACATTTGAAATAGTAGCGCCGCGGTCATAGGACCCGCTGTGCCACCAATCACAGCAGGGTGAATGGGTCACTAAAAGACCCCCTCTCGGGTGGGGACATATAAAAGGACCCACTCGCTGCCGTTCAGTGGCTGCCTGAGAGCTGAGAGGGCTGCGGAATAAGCGAGACATGGGGAGGCAGGGAACATTAGTAGGAGGAGCAGAGTGGAGACCGGGGACACGGAGAGGAGATGCCCCCACGACCAGCCACCCTGACTGAGAGAGGGGTACATCGTCCGGACAGCGAGGCTGGAAGAAGCGCCGCACCGCAGCTACCAGCAAGCACCATGGCAGACAAGGAGGGAGGGTAAGTGTGGACTGTGCAGAAAGTTTGCGGCTCTGGTGCTGGAAACTCTAGAGGTGAGATCACAGCCACCCGGTCACATAAGGAGGAGCGTCAGTGTGTGGCACCCTTGGTGCCCATCTTCATCACCCAGAGTCCCGCAGAGCGGCAAAGGTTCCATGCACCTCACCCTGTGCTGTTCCCTCTTTCTCCCTGTCTCTCTCTTTCTCCCGGCTCTGTCTCCCTGTCTCTGCGTCTCTCTCCCTCTGTCTCTAATCTCCCTGTGTGTCTCTCTCTCCCTGTCTCCCTCTCCCTGTCTCTCTCCCGCGTCTCTCTTTCCCCATCTTTCTCTCCATCTCTCTCTCTCCCTTTCCCTGTATGTGTCCCCATCTCTGTCTCCCTCTCCCTGTCTCCCACGTCTCTCTTTCCCCCCTCTTTCTCTCCATCTGTCTCTCTCCCTCGTCTCTCTCCTTCTCCCTGTATCTCTCCCTGTCTCTGCATCTCTCTACCTCTCCTTCGCTTCTCTGTCTCCATGTCTCTCCCTGTCTCTCTCTACTGTCTCTATCACCCCCTCCGTGTCCCTGTCTTTGCATCTATTTCTCTGTCTCCCCTCCCTCGCCCCTTTCTCCCCATCTCCGTCTCTCCCTCGCCTTTCTCTCTCCCTCATCTCTCTCTCCCCCTCGTCTCTCTCTCTTCCTCGTCCATCTCTCTCTCTCTCTCATCTCCCTCTCTCCCTCGTCTCTCTCCCTCATCTCTCTTCCCCTCTCCCTGTCTCTCGCCCTGTCTCTGCGTCTCTCTACCTCGCTTCTCTCTCTCCTTATCTCTGTCTCTCTCTCCATGTCTCTCCCTCGTCTCTTTCTCTCTTTCCCACTCTATCTCCCTTTCTCTCGCTCTCTCCCTCTCTCTGTCTCTGTGTCTCAGAAAAGGAGGAAGAGGGTGATATCACACACACAGGAGAAGTGTGTGTGTGTGTGTGTGGGGGGGGTGCATGGCTCACACAGGGGAAGGGGGGTTATCACTCACACAGGGCAAGGAGTCAGTAAAATACAAATAATTGTTTGCAAGGGCGGGGGGGACACAAAATTTTTCTTGCCTCTGGGCAATTGAGCTGAAGTTACGCCACTGCTTACCCTGCTGCCTTTCTCCCTAGTCCCTACTGTATGCCCATGCTATCCCTCTCTCTGTCACTCTCCCTGTCCCTGCTGTCACTTTCCCTGTCCCTCTGTCACTCTCCCTGTCCCTATGTCCCAGCTGTCACTCTCCTTGAATTTTGTCTATTCCATGTGGCATAATGTGAATTTCGGCTCATTCAGTGTGCTATAATGTGAATTTCGGCTCATTCTGTGTGCTATAATGTGAATTTCGGCTCATACCGTGTGCTATAATGTGAATTTCGGCTCATACCGTGTGCTATAATGTGAATTTTGGCTCATACCGTGTGCTATAATGTGAATTTTGGCTCATACCGTGTGCTATAATGTGAATTTCGGCTCATACCGTGTGGTATAATGTGAATTTCAGCTCATACTGTGTGGTATAATGTGAATTTCAGCTCATACTGTGTGGTAAAATGTGAATTTCGGCTCATACTGTGTGCTATAATGTGATTTTCGTCTCATACTGTGTTGTGTAATGTGATTTTCTGCTCATACTGTGTGGTATAATGTGATAGGGGCACCAGTACTAGATAATATAAGGGGTCCTACTATTGTGGTGCATAATGTGTATAAGGGGTATATGGTGTTGTAAACTACACTGAAGGCCATGCCCCCTTTTCCAGAGGTGCACGCATAATTGCAATCATTACTTTTCTTCCATACCCCCACATCAAAATTTCCACTTTGACCACTATATATATATATATATATATATATATATACTTTTAATAAAAGGAAAGGGGATACGGTACACAAAATCAATATATACAAAGGGGTGTAACTAGCATTTACAACTATAATCAAAGAAAGAAACATAATAGGCACTCACTTTTCATGAAATGGATATACTGTATTATTATAAAAAGGTTTTGTGTGTGTGTATATATATATGTTTATAGGTGGTGCACTGGCTATGTGAGACAACGACACCATCATTTTGAATCTGGAGCCATCCACAAGCCAATCGTAGCTCATGGACCGCAAGCTAATTATAATGTGGCATAATGTGTAAGGGGCATTACTATTGTGTGGCATAATGTTATAAGAGGCATTACTGTGTGTGTCATAATGTGTAAGTGGCATTACTGTGTGACATAATGTATAGGGGGCATTACTTTATGGCAAATAGTGTTATAAGGGGCACTATTACTGTGTGGTATAAGGAGTACTACTGTGTGGCAGGACGTGCATTGACTTTACTGTGTGGTTTAATGTACATGGGCTCTACCGTGGCATAACGTGAATAAGGGGCGCTACTCTGTGATGTAACGTGTATAAGAAGCACTACTGTGTGACGCAACATCAATAAGAGTCACTACTGTAACTACACGTGTATGGGGGGGGGGTAGGCTTACGTTTTGCCTAGGGTGCCGAGATACCTTCCACCGGCCCTGAATTAGATGCCACTAGATAGATACCAGATACCACTGTGACTGGAATGATGATGACCTATGCACAGTGACAGGACACTACCACAGCACTTTACATCAGCAAGATGCAGCACAAGTCACTGAGCACTGACCAGTGATACTGAGCAGTGATGATACTACTGAGTACTGATACTGAGCACTGATGATACTACTGAGAACTGACACTGAGCAGCACAAGACACTGTACTAGTATTAGTAATGTAGTATTACTGAGCACCACAATGCAGCACAAGAGAATGAGCAGTGATACTGAGCACTGATGATGCTACTGAGAACTGACACTGAGCAGCATGATGCAGCACAAGACACTGTACTAGTATTAGTAATGTAGTATTACTGAGCAACATGATGTAGCACAAGACAATGAGCAGTGATACTGAGCACTGATGATACGACTGAGCACTGATACTGAGCACTGATGATACTACTGAGAACTGACACTGAGCATCACGATGCAGCACAAGACACTGTACTAGTATTAGTAATGTAGTATTACTGAGCACCACAATGCAGCACTAGACAATGAGCAGTGATACTGAGCACTGATGATACTACTGAGAACTGACACTGAGCAGCATGATGCAGCACAAGACACTGTACTAGTATTAGTAATGTAGTATTACTGAACACCACAATACAGCACAAGACAATGAGCAGTGATACTGAGCGCTGATGATACTACTGAGCACTGACACTGAGCAGCACGATGCAGCACAAGACACTTTACTAGTATTAGTAATGTAGTATTACTGAGCACCACAATGCAGCACAAGACAATGGGCAGTGATACTGAGCACTGATGATACTACTGAGAACTGACACTGAGCAGCACAAGACACTGTACTAGTATTAGTGTGCAGCACAAAAGCACTCTGGAATTGTCACCCCCCAGATACCACTGTGACTGGAATGATGATGACCGATGCACAGTCACAGGACACTACTACCACAGCACCCTACAGCAGCAAGATGCAGCACAAGAGAAACACTGTACTAGTATTACTGAGCAGCAGCACAAGACAATGAGCACTGATACTGAGAACTGACACTGAGAGAACGTAGCCACGTCCTCTCTGTACTCTCTACAATGCCCGAGTGAAAATGGCGGCGACACGCGGCTCTTT
The DNA here is from genome assembly GCF_028390025.1 of Pseudophryne corroboree. Taxonomy (NCBI): domain Eukaryota; kingdom Metazoa; phylum Chordata; class Amphibia; order Anura; family Myobatrachidae; genus Pseudophryne; species Pseudophryne corroboree. The sequence continues at coordinate 398,997,570 of NC_086446.1, forward strand.
ATATGGAATCCGAATCTCGCGAGAATCCGACAGCGGGATGATGACATTTTGCCTTGTTCGGGTTTTCCGAGTCAGGCGGAACCGTATTTGATAAGTGGAGTTCGGGGGGGTTTGGTTCTCGGCGAACCGAACCCGCTCATCTCTAGTTATAATGTTTATAACAGATGCCGCAGAGCATTGTAATGTAACAGATGACGCTGTGCGCTGTAATATGAATAATGTGACGCCGCTGTGCGCTGTAATGTAAATAATGTGACACCGCTGTGCAGTTTAATGTGAGTAACGGACACTGCTGGGCATTGTAATGTGAGCAATGGATGTCGCTGTACAGTGCAATGTGAGTAACGGACACCGCTGGGTGTTATAATGTGAGTAACGGATGCCGCTGAGCATTGTAAATGTGAGTAACAGACATCACTGGGTGCTGTAATGTGATGTCTCTGTGCGCTATAATGTGAATAACGGACGCCGCTGGGCGTTGTAATGTGAGTAATGGACGTCGCTGGGCGCTGTAATGTGATCCTGCTAATGTGAATAACGGATGCCTGTGTATGGTGTAATGTGAGTAAGAGATGCCGCTGGGTGTTGTAATGTGAGTAACGGACGTCACTGCGTGGTGTGATGTGACTGCCGCTGGGCAGTGTAATGTGAATAACAGATGCCACTGTGCGCAGTAATGTGAAACTGTGCGCTGTAATGTGAATAATGTGACAACGCTGTGCTGTGTAATGTGAGTAACGGACGCTGCTGTGCTCAGTATTGTGAATAACGGATGCGTCTGTGCAATTTAATGTGAATAACGGATGCCACTGTGTGTTGTAATGTGAGTAACGGATGACCCTAGGTGCTGTAATTTGAATAACGCACACCTCTGTGCAGTGTAATGTGAATAACGGACGCCTCTGTTCAGTGTAATGTGACACCGCTGTACGCTGTCATGTGAATAATGAGACGCTGCTGAGCGCTGTAATGTAAATAATGTGATGCCGCTGTGCAGTGTAATGTGCATAATGGATGCTGCTGGGTGGTGTAATGTACATAACAGACGTCGCTGTGCATTGTAATGTGGGTAACGGACATCATTGGGCATTGTAATGTGAGTAACGGATGTCACTGGGCGTTGTAATGTGAGTAAGGGATACCGCTGGGCAAAGTAATGTGAATAAAGGATGCCGCAGTGAGCTGTAATGTAACGCCGTTGTGCGGTGTAATGTGAATAATGTGACACTGCTGTGTGGTGTAGTGTGAACAATGGATGCCGCTATGATGTGTAATGTGAGTAACAGACGCCGCTGGGCTTTGTAATGTGCGTAACGGTCGTTGCTGGGTGCTGTCATGTGACACCGCTGTGCGCTGTAATGTGAATAATGTGATGTCGCTCTGCGCTCTAAAGTGAATAACAGGCGCTGCTTTGTGTTGTAATGTGAGTAATGGACGTCACTGATCATTGTAATGTGAGTAACGGATGCCGCTGGGACGGCAACATATGGGTTACAGGATAGGATATCCTATACATTACAGCACAGTGAAATACAGGTCAGCGGTGCAGAGGAAGAGTATTTTAGTATAAATTGAATGGGATTCTCCTAGTTTACTTAAAGCAAATCACAAATGAGTGCAGAATTTGAATTTCCTGCGTAGGATCTTAGATTTGTATAAGACATACATTTACAGTACAGTGCCGGTCTGGAGGCACATGTAAAAAAAAAAGTTTCAATTCTAAGTACATGCAAGGCACAGTAATGGTGCTACCGCCAGGGCCCTTTCTAGATGGCACTGCTCGCACCCCATATTTCTGGCCATGTACTGATACCGCCTACTTTGGTGTTGGCTCCGCCTACTATTGATTTGGTGTCGCCCACATGGGGCCACTTCTAGAAATGTTTACAGAGCCATTTTTAGCTTCCAATCCGCCCCTGTGTGTAATGCAGCTTGTAGCACACAAAAGATAGACGTGTGTGGACACATCTGTATCCACGTCAGCTTGAAATGCATTTCCGTGTGCCTTCCTGGATAAGACAATATAGGCAAAGCTTTAACTCCAATAAGCAGCCAGGAGTGTGGCTGCTTATTTATACCCCTTTTCCACCAAACTCTCGTTTCTGTCCCAAGATTTGGAGCGCAGTTCCAAACCAGGCCAAAAATGAGATGACCCCTTTTCCATGGCTCAGACCAAGGAATAATCCGGGTCAGTGCTTTGGATTACCCATTTACACTGCACCTTCAGAGCCAGCCCTATGCATAGGCAAACTAGGCAATTGCCTAGGGCATTTTGGATGTCTAGGGGCACAAGCAGCCTAAGCTGATTAAAATGATATGCGGCATGCTTATATTCTGTGTGTGACTGTGGCTGTATCTGCATACGAAATGGTATGTTACAGTGTACTCCTGGAAATCACTGTAATTTAGCATTTCATATGCAGATACAGCCACAGTCGCATACAGAATATAGGCATACAACATATCATTCATTTATTCAGCAGAAGCTGCTAGAGATGAGCGGGTTCGGTTTCTCTGAATCCGAACCCGCCAGAACTTCATGTTTTTTTTCACGGGTCCGAGCGACTCGGATCTTCCCGCCTTGCTCGGTTAACCCGAGCGCGCCCGAACGTCATCATGACGCTGTCGGATTCTCGCGAGGCTCGGATTCTATCGCGAGACTCGGATTCTATATAAGGAGCCGCGCGTCGCCGCCATTTTCACACGTGCATTGAGATTGATAGGGAGAGGACGTGGCTGGCGTCCTCTCCGTTTAGAATTAGAATAGATTAGAGAGACACTTGATTTACTAATTTTGGGGAGCATTAGGAGTACTCAGTAGTGTACAGTGCAGAGTTTTGCTGATAGTGACCAGTGACCACCACTTTTATTTATAATCCGTTCTCTGCCTGAAAAAAGCGATACACAGCACACAGTGACTCAGTCACATACCATATCTGTGTGCACTGCTCAGGCTCAGGCCAGTGTGCTGCATCATCTATTATCTATATATAATATTATATATATCTGTCTGACTGCTCAGCTCACACAGCTTATAATTGTGGGGGAGACTGGGGAGCACTACTGCAGTGCCAGTTATAGGTTATAGCAGGAGCCAGGAGTACATAATATATTATATAGTGAGTGACCACCAGACACACAGTGCAGTTTATTTAATATATCCGTTCTCTGCCTGAAAAAAGCGATACACACAGTGACTCAGTCAGTCACATACCATATCTGTGTGCACTGCTCAGGCTCAGGCCAGTGTGCTGCATCATCTATATATATATTATATATCTGTCTGACTGCTCAGCTCACACAGCTTATAATTGTGGGGGAGACTGGGGAGCACTACTGCAGTGCCAGTTATAGGTTATAGCAGGAGCCAGGAGTACATAATATTATATTAAAATTAAACAGTGCACACTTTTGCTGCAGGAGTGCCACTGCCAGTGTGACTAGTGACCAGTGACCTGACCACCAGTATATAATATTAGTAGTATACTATCTCTTTATCAACCAGTCTATATTAGCAGCAGACACAGTACAGTGCGGTAGTTCACGGCTGTGGCTACCTCTGTGTCGGCACTCGGCAGCCCGTCCATAATTGTATATACCACCTAACCGTGGTTTTTTTTTCTTTCTTTATACATACATACTAGTTACGAGTATACTATCTCTTTATCAACCAGTCTATATATTAGCAGCAGACACAGTACAGTGCGGTAGTTCACGGCTGTGGCTACCTCTGTGTCGGCACTCGGCAGCCCGTCCATAATTGTATATACCACCTAACCGTGGTTTTTTTTTCTTTCTTTATACATACATACTAGTTACGAGTATACTATCTCTTTATCAACCAGTCTATATATTAGCAGCAGACACAGTACAGTGCGGTAGTTCACGGCTGTGGCTACCTCTGTGTCGGCACTCGGCAGCCCGTCCATAATTGTATATACCACCTAACCGTGGTTTTTTTTTCTTTCTTTATACATACATACTAGTTACGAGTATACTATCTCTTTATCAACCAGTCTATATATTAGCAGCAGACACAGTACAGTGCGGTAGTTCACGGCTGTGGCTACCTCTGTGTCGGCACTCGGCAGCCCGTCCATAATTGTATATACCACCTAACCGTGGTTTTTTTTTCTTTCTTTATACATACATACTAGTTACGAGTATACTATCTCTTTATCAACCAGTCTATATATTAGCAGCAGACACAGTACAGTGCGGTAGTTCACGGCTGTGGCTACCTCTGTGTCGGCACTCGGCAGCCCGTCCATAATTGTATACTAGTATCCAATCCATCCATCTCCATTGTTTACCTGAGGTGCCTTTTAGTTGTGCCTATTAAAATATGGAGAACAAAAATGCCACTCCTAGATGGGCCCGGTGTTTGTGTCGGCCACTAGGGTCGCTAATCTTACTCACACAGCTACCTCATTGCGCCTCTTTTTTTCTTTGCGTCATGTGCTGTTTGGGGAGGGTTTTTTGGAAGGGACATCCTGCGTGACACTGCAGTGCCACTCCTAGATGGGCCCGGTGTTTGTGTCGGCCACTAGGGTCACTTATCTTACTCACACAGCGACCTCGGTGCAAATTTTAGGACTAAAAATAATATTGTGAGGTGTGAGGTATTCAGAATAGACTGAAAATGAGTGTAAATTATGGTTTTTGAGGTTAATAATACTTTGGGATCAAAATGACCCCCAAATTCTATGATTTAAGCTGTTTTTTAGTGTTTTTTGAAAAAAACACCCGAATCCAAAACACACCCGAATCCGACAAAAAAAATTCGGTGAGGTTTTGCCAAAACGCGGTCGAACCCAAAACACGGCCGCGGAACCGAACCCAAAACCAAAACACAAAACCCGAAAAATTTCAGGCGCTCATCTCTAGAAGCTGCTTGTGTGTCCTAGTTACATAGCAATGCAAATAAGATCGCAAAAAGGCACCTGACATTAGCAGAGCTGGTCCGGAAGCTGCCAGCTGACTCACGCCAGGCATCTCCTGCTGCATGGCATATTGAGGCACGATGTATTATTATTATTACCAGTTTATATAACGCACACATATTCCGCAATGCTTTACATTGAATATTTGGCCAATCACATCAGTCCCTGCCCCAGTGGAGCTTACAATCTATATTCCCTACCACATGTACATGCACACACATTCATACCTGTCATTCAATTTGGTTAAATCACAGATTTAACTAATTTGTATGAACAACAGTTTTTATCTGTTTTGGTGTTTGGGAGCAGGGCTGCCATCAGAAATGATGAGGCCCGGGACTGACAAATTAGGCAGGACCATCCCCCACCACACACTGCGCCACTGCTCCACCCTGTATCCCCCAAACTTACCATTTTGAGGAGACCCAGGTGGCAGCAATGAGGATCGGGGACAGGGCCAGCTGTCTGCGCACAAACAGGCAGTCACAGCACGGAAGGACAGAGCTGTGGCGGTATTCTTACTACATAGCCGGCCGTGAGCCAATCGGTCTGTGAACTCCGATTGGCTCATGACTGGCTCTCTGTGGTAAGAATACCGCGACAGCTCTTTCCCTCCGTGGCTACCTGCTGGTGCAGACAGGCAGCTGGCCTTGCCACTGATCCTCACTGCTTCCACCCGAGCCCTATCTCAGTCCAAGCACAGGACTGGAGTCCCCACTGTGCCCCCTTGATGGCAGGCTTGTTTGGGAGAACATGGTTGCTTGTCATTTGCTTAACTCCATTACCAGATTTTCATTCCAACCAGCCAGCTCTGGCAGATGACTTGCCAGATAATTGTATAATCTATGCCCAGCTTTACTATTTGAAATTCCAGCTTGTTTGCACTAGTTTTCATAACTGCCTCTCCTCTCAGATTCATCTTAAGAGATATTGAGGTAAATGTATTATAACTGCACTTTTCGTGTGGGTATAATGCTTCCTTCTTCATCTTTTTACCAAGGCAAGGCAGGAAGCAGCAGCGCTGAGATGTATGAACATCTCTGATGTTGAAGTGAGGGAGTCAAAATACTCAGCTCCAGCGATCGCTGCAAGAGCACACAGCGCATTAGCCTGGTGCTGATGCACTGTGTCTCCCATCCTGCTCCTGTGTGCATGTGTAAGATCTCGCTACTCTCACGAGACCTCACATGCAGCCCAGAGCCTGCAGCCACCGCAGCCAGAGACATTGCTCTTCCTGGCAGTAGTGTATTGGCAATGACACCTGCAGCTGTCGAAATCAATAGCTGCAGGTGTCGTAACAGCTGTCGAAATCAATAGCTGCAGGTGTCGTAACGGTCAGTGCTATTGACCATTCTTACATTGCCCTGCCCCTCGACATGCTATCTTTCAGCACGCACCGCTGCATTAATACATGGGGGAGAAGCGGTATCAGCGCACATAACGTGCCCTGATACCACTTATCCCCCATAACAACGCTTCATACATGCACTCCATTGTTGATTGCTGGTAATCTATCTTACAAGATCTCTTTATGGATTTGAAAATATAGTGAAGCACTTTCTGTGATTTCCTCCAGTACTAATTATATTTAGAATACAGTATGAAAATCCATGAAAACATAAATGTTCTGTAAGAGTGTGAATAATGTACAGTATCAGGAATCCAGGTCACGAAATAAAAAAAAAAGATGAATATTGCTTATGTGTACACTCTTTCTTCTTTAATACTTTTGTTTAAAAAAAAAATCTTCTGAAGAGCTGAATTTTTCATGATCTGCAGAATTTAATTTCCTAGTAGTTTGACAACTCTCATTTACAGTATGTTGTAAAATTTCCTACAGTGTTCTCCGGTCTTACCTTGTATGACCTTAATGATGATGATTTAAATTCACTAAGCAATGAATATATAACAAAATTGTACTGTTGCAGTAGAAGCAAATATTTGATTGTTATACTATCTTTTGAAGAGATGGATAAATTAAACACTTTTGTATAACATACTTGTTCCCTGGGGTTGCTGAATTTTATTGTTTTAGATTTAGAACTAACTAAAACTGTCTTGTGTCAGTACTTGAGGGGTTGATGTATCAAGCAGTGTAAAGACAAGAGTGAAGAAGTGGACCAGTGGAAAAGTTGCCCATAGCAACCAAATAGGTTGAGGTAGCACATTCTATAAAATGATAAGTAAAAGATGATTGGTTGCTATGGGCAACTTCACCACTGGCACATTTTTACACTCTTTTCACTGCTTGGTACATGAGCCCCTGTGTTTGCTAAACAGCTTTTAGATGGATGTTTATGGCAAGAGCTCTGCCTCAGATGGACAAAATCTAATAGTCAATGATGTTATTTTGCTCACACTGCTACTTTCTCAGCTAAGAATATTGGAATGCCAAAGAGCAAAGATAATGTAAATATTACCTACTGCTGTGACTGGGAACCTGCCACCTTCACTGAGGGAAATCCCTGCTTTTTCTTAAAAATTGGGTGTAGGACAAGGCAGGGATTGATATACAGCATTGCAAGACAAATACACAATGCTGTCAGCACCCAGATACCTATAGAAATATTTCCTTCCACAGAATCTGTATCTCCTCCTTAAAATTAAGAAATCAAGACATTGCCTAAATTGCTACATAAATTGGACTTTCCACTAAAGATTATACAAAATGTCACAGGGAAGTCATATTGTTTTTTAGGGATACTCTTAAATGGCAACCAAAAATCCCTCCAAAACTTATCACAATCTTAATTTCTTCTGCCGAGTACTGGCTAAGTCTATACCTACTATGCCCAATCCAACTAACAACCCTGCTCCCCACATGGAAAGTGAACAGGGTTTGTATAGGTTTATAGATGAGCCAATAAATCGAGTGAACTTGTGTGCCTCACTACAAGCTCCTTGCTGCCCCAGCACCCCCATGGAAATCAAATTAATCAAACAGTCCTCTGAAGGACAACCATTAACAAAGTCTGGATACTCTTGGGTTCCAGGACTCACCAATATATACATCTGAATGGAGAATTTGCTGAATTTTTTCAATTTACAAGTTTAAAGTCTGCAGCATCCTGTATTCTGCTACTAGATACCCAGTCAGCACCATCACAGTCAGGAATAGAGATTGTCACTACTGCCAGTCTGTGAATTGCTGCTTTAACTCTTATCTGCCCTCTCTCTGTAAGGATAGTCAGCGACCAGATGAGCCTAAAGTTCAAACTATTCATTTAAGCAAGCCAGTTAGCAAAGGAAATAGTATAATTGTGCAGCAGTTGCTAGTGATGTGCACCGGAAATTTTTCGGGTTTTGTGTTTTGGTTTTGGATTCGGTTCCGCGGCCGTGTTTTGGATTCGGACGCGTTTTGGCAAAACCTCCCTGAAATTTTTTTGTCGGATTCGGGTGTGTTTTGGATTCGGGTGTTTTTTTACAAAAAACCCTCAAAAACAGCTTAAATCATAGAATTTGGGGGTCATTTTGATCCCATAGAATTATTAACCTCAATAACCATTATTTCCACTCATTTTCAGTCTATTCTGAAAACTGAACACCTCACAATATTATTTTTAGTCCTAAAATTTGCACCGAGGTCGCTGGATGGCTAAGCTAAGCGACACAAGTGGCCGACACAAACACCTGGCCCATCTAGGAGTGGCACTGCAGTGTCACGCAGGATGGCACTTCAAAAATTGTCCCCAAACAGCACATGATGCAAAGAAAAAAAGAGGCGCACCAAGGTCGCTGTGTGACTAAGCTAAGCGACACAAGTGGCCGACACAAACACCTGGCCCATCTAGGAGTGGCACTGCAGTGTCAGGCAGGATGGCACTTCAAAAAAATTGTCCCCAAACAGCACATGATGCAAAGAAAAATGAAAGAAAAAAGAGGTGCAAGATGGAATTGTCCTTGGGCCCTCCCACCCACCCTTATGTTGTATAAACAGGACATGCACACTTTAACGAACCCATCATTTCAGCGACAGGGTCTGCCACACGACTGTGACTGAAATGACTGGTTGGTTTGGGCCCCCACCAAAAAAGAAGCAATCAATCTCTCCTTGCACAAACTGGCTCTACAGAGGCAAGATGTCCACCTCATCATCAGCCTCCGATTCCTCACCCCTTTCACTGTGTACATCCCCCTCTTCACAGATTATTAATTCATCCCCACTGGAATCCACCATCTCAGGCCCTGTGTACTTTCTGGAGGCAATTGCTGGTGAATGTCTCCACGGAGGAATTGATTATAATTCATTTTGATGAACATCATCTTCTCCAAATTTTCTGGAAGTAACCTCGTACGCCGATTGCTGACAAGGTGAGCGGCTGCACTAAACACTCTTTCGGAGTACACACGGGAGGGGGGGCAACTTAGGTAAAATAAAGCCAGTTTCTGCAAGGGCCTCCAAATTGCCTCTTTTTCCTGCCAGTATACGTACGGACTGTCTGACGTGCCTACTTGGATGCGGTCACTCATATAATCCTCCACCATTCTTTCAATGGTGACAGAATCATATGCAGTGACAGTAGACGACATGTCAGTAATCGTTGCCAGGTCCTTCAGTCCGGACCAGATGTCAGCATTCGCTCCAGACTGCCCTGCATCACCGCCAGCGGGTGGGCTCGGAATTCTTAGCCTTTTCCTCGCACCCCCAGTTGCGAGAGAATGTGCAGGAGGAGCTGTTGACGGGTCACGTTCCTCTTGACTTGACAATTTTCTCACCAGCAGGTCTTTGAACCTCTGCAGACTTGTGTCTGCTGGAAAGAGAGATACAACGTAGGTTTTAAATCTAGGATCGAGCACAGTGGCCAAAATGTAGTGCTCTGATTTCAACAGATTGACCACCCATGAATCCTGGTTAAGCGAAGTAAGGGCTCCATCCACAAGTCCCACATGCCTAGCGGAATCGCTCTGTTTTAGCGCCTCCTTCAATGTCTCCAGCTTCTTCTGCAAAAGCCTGATGAGGGGAATGACCTGACTCAGGCTGGCAGTGTCTGAACTGACTTCACGTGTGGCAAGTTCAAAGGGTTGCAGAACCTTGCACAACATTGAAATCATTCTCCACTGCGCTTGAGTCAGGTGCATTCCCCCTCCTTTGCCTATATCGTGGGCAGATGTATAGGCTTGAATGGCCTTTTGCTGCTCCTCCATCCTCTGAAGCATATAAAGGGTTGAATTCCACCTCGTTACCACCTCTTGCTTCAGATGATGGCAGGGCAGGTTCAGGAGTGTTTGCTGGTGCTCCAGTCTTCGGCACGCGGTGGCTGAATGCCGAAAGTGGCCCGCAATTCTTCGGGCCACCAACAGCATCTATTGCATGCCCCTGTCGTTTTTTAAATAATTCTGCACCACCAAATTCAATGTATGTGCAAAACATGGGACGTGCTGGAATTTGCCCACATGTAATGCACGCACAATATTGGTGGCGTTATCCGATGTCACAAATCCCCAGGAGAGTCCAATTGGGGTAAGCCATTCTGCGATGATGTTCCTCAGTTTCCGTAAGAGGTTGTCATCTGTGTGCCTCTTCTAGAAAGCGGTGGTACAAAGCGTAGCCTGCCTAGGAACGAGTTGGTGTTTGCGAGATGCTGCTACTGGTGCCGCCGCTGCTGTTCTTGCTGTGGGAGACAATACATCTACCCAGTGGGCTGTCACAGTCATATAGTCCTGAGTCTGCCCTGCTCCACTTGTCCACATGTCCGTGGTTAAGTAGACATTGGGTACAACTGCATTTTTTAGGACACTGGTGACCTCTTTTTCTGAGGTCTGTGTACATTTTCGGTATCGCCTGCCTAGAGAAATGGAACGTAGATGGTATTTGGTACCGGGGACACAGTACCTCAATCAAGTCTCTAGTTGCCTCTGAATTAACGGTGGATACCGGAACCACGTTTCTCACCACCCAGGCTGACAAGACCTGAGTTATCCGCTTTGCAGCAGGATGACTGCTGTGATATTTCATCTTCCTCGCAAAGGACTGTTGGACAGTCAATTGCTTACTGGAAGTAGTACAAGTGGTCTTCCGACTTCCCCTCTGGGATGCCGATCGACTCCCAGCAGCAACAACAGCAGCGCCAGCAGCAGTAGGCGTTACACTCAAGGATGCATCGGAGGAATCCCAGGCAGGAGAGGACTCGTCAGACTTGCCAGTGACATGGCCTGCAGGACTATTGGCTTTCCTGTGTAAGGTGGAAATTGACACTGAGGCAGTTGGTGGTGTGGTTTGCAGGAGCTTGGTTACAAGAGGAAGGGATTTAGTGGTCAGTGGACTGCTTCCGCTGTCATCCAAAGTTTTTGAACTTGTCACTGACTTATGATGAATGCGCTGCAGGTGACGTATAAGGGAGGATGTTCCGAGGTGGTTAACGTCCTTACCCCTACTTATTACAGCTTGACAAAGGCAACACACGGCTTGACACCTGTTGTCCGCATTTGTGTTGAAATAATTCCACACCGAAGAGGTGATTTTTTTTGTATTTTGACCAGGCATGTCAATGGCCATATTCGTCCCACGGACAACAGGTGTCTCCCTGGGTGCCTGACTTAAACAAACCACCTCACCATCAGAATCCTCCTTGTCAATTTCCTCCCCAGCGCCAGCAACACCCATATCCTCATCCTGGTGTACTTCAACAATGACATCTTCAATTTGACTATCAGGAACAGGACTGCAGGTGCTCCTTCCAGCACTTGCAGGGGGCGTGCAAATGGTGGAAGGCGCAAGCTCTTCCCGTCCAGTGTTGGGATGGTCAGGCATCGCAACCGACACAATTGGACTCTATTTGGGGATTTGTGATTTTGAAGAACGCACAGTTCTTTGCTGTGCTTTTGCCAGCTTGTCTTTTCATTTTTCTAGCGAGAGGATGAGTGCTTCCATCCTCATGTGAAGCTGAACCACTAGCCATGAACATAGGCCAGGGCCTCAGCCGTTCCTTGCCACTCCGTGTCGTAAATGGCATATTGGCAAGTTTAAGCTTCTCATCAGACGCTTTCAATTTTGATTTTTGGGTCATTTTACTGAACTTTTGTTTTTTGGATTTTACATGCTCTCTACTATGACATTGGGCATCGGCCTTGGCAGACGACGTTGATGGCATTTCATCGTCTCGGCCATGACTAGTGTCAGCAGCTTCAGCACGAGGTGGAAGTGGATCTTGATCTTTCCCTTTTTGGACCCTCCACATTTTTGTTCTCCATTTTTTAATGTGTGGAATTATATGCCAGTATCAATAGCAATGGCCTACTACTATATATACTGCGCACAACTGAAATGCACCACAGGTATGGATGGATAGTATACTTGACGACACAGAGGTAGGTAGAGCAGTGGCCTTCCGTACCGTACTGCTATATATACTGGTGGTCACTGTCAGCAAAACTCTGCACTGTACTCCTCCTATATAATATACTGGTGGTCCCCAGTGCCCACAATAAAGCAGTGTGAGCACAGATATATGCAGCACACTGAGCACAGATATGGAGTGTTTTTCAGGCAGACAACGTATACTGGTGGTCACTGGTCAGCAAAACTCTGCACTGTACTCCTCCTATATAATACAGCTGCTCCCCAGCCCCACAATTAAGCAGTGTGAGCACAGATATATGCAGCACACTGAGCACAGATATGGAGTGTTTTTCAGGCAGACAACGTATACTGGTGGTCACTGGTCAGCAAAACTCTGCACTGTACGCCTCCTATATAATACAGCTGCTCCCCAGTCCCCACAATTAAGCAGTGTGAGCACAGATATATGCAGCACACTGAGCACAGATATGGAGTGTTTTTCAGGCAGACAACGTATACTGGTGGTCACTGGTCAGCAAAACTCTGCACTGTACTCCTCCTATATAATACAGCTGCTCCCCAGTCCCCACAATTAAGCAATAAGCACTGCAGTAGCACAAATATTATTAATAAACGGAAAGGCGCCAGCCACGTCCTCTCCCTAACATTTCCAATGCACGAGTGAAAATGGCGGCGACGCGCGGCTGCTTATATAGAATCCGAATCTCGCGAGAATCCGACAGTGGGATGATGACGTTCGGGTGCGGTCGGATTAACCGAGCCATACGGGAGAATCCGAGTATGCCTCGGACCCGTGTAAAATGGGTGAAGTTCGGGGGGGTTCGGTTTCCGAGGAACCGAACCCGCTCATCACTAGCAGTTGCATATATTAGTGACTGAATGGGGGCTAAAACAGCATCAATTTCCACCTAGTTGACTGCATTAAACTTCACCATGCCCAGGCTTGCAAGATACAAGTTACATCATCCAGGATACAGTGATAGATTTCTACAGGTTAAAAGCAAACTCTTTTTATCTTTAATTAATCGGAGGACCACATTCATCAAATGTTCTTCTATTTCACTTGTGTACACTACCTGCCCAGCACATATAAACCTTAAATTCTATACTGAAGTGTAGCTTAGTGAATAGGTATTGTTTGAGTAAAATATTGCATTTGCATGGTTATCGCCTAGATATCTGTTTTGTTTAATTGGGTTAGTAAGCACGGATTCAGGTAATTCTTCTCCGCCCCCTGCTGAAGGAAACTCCGAGCAGAGTGTTCCAGTAAAATAAAATTGACTTAATTGTTTTGGTGTGTAGAGTTCTCAAGTACTGTTGATAAACTGAATTCAATTTTATGAAGATTGTATGCATCTAGCATTATCACAATTCTGTTAATGATATCTATTAATAAACTTTAAATGTAAATTGGAAACTGCGATTCAATCTCTTAATACAAGATGTTCTTCCTTGCCTCTCTGTGAAGTTTGAATAGATCTGTGAAGTGAGAAAAGAGACAAGGCACTAATTAAAAAACCTATCTAGATACTAACCTGAGCATTCACCAACTGATATACTTACCTTTAAGCACCCTCATTACACGCACTTGGGTATTACACAATGGGCCTAATTCAGACCTGGTCACAAGCAGGCATTTTTTGCACTGCTGTGACCAGGTGGTCGCTGCCTAAAGGGGAGGGGGTAATCACTGTGCAGGAGTGAGAATGCATGTGCAGAGAGCTGCACAAACAAAAGTTTGTGCAGTTTCTGCACAGCTCAGGACTTACTCAGCCACTGCAATGATCCGGCCTGGAGCTGACATCAGGAACCCTCCCTTAAAATGGCTTGACATGCCTGCGTTCTCCCAGACAATCCTTAAAAACGGTCAGTTGTCACCCACAAACGGCCTCTTCCTGTCAATCTTCTTGCGATCGCAGTGCGATCACATTTTTCGTAAAATCCGTCGCTGTCCGGCAATGCATGCGCAGTTCAGACCTGATCGCACCGCTGCAAAAAAAGCTAACATGCGATCGGGTCTGAATGTCCCCCAATGGGCCTAATTCAAGGTTGATTGCAAAAGCAAAATCTTCCTCCATTGGGAATAACCATGTGCACTGCAGTTGGGGCAGATATAACATGTGCAGAGAAAGTTAGATTTTGGTGGGTTATATTGTTTCTGTTCAGGGTAAATACTGCTTGCTTTATTTTACACTTCAATTTAGAGTTCAGTTTCAATACACCCCACCTAAATCTAACTCTCTCTGCTCATGTTATGTCTGCCCCCCGCCTGCAGTGCACATGGTTTTGCCCATTAGAGGAAGATTTTGCTTTTGCGATCAATCTTAAATTAGGCCCAACGCACCTTAGCAATACTGTTCACAGTGAGGATTTATTTGCACAGTGAATGACAGGAAGGAGCCATTTGGGAGTGGTAAAGGCAGTGGCGTAAGTTCGTCTCAGTTACCCGGAGGCAAGATAAATATTGGTGCTACCCTATATATATATATATATATATATATATGAGGAGAACACAAGCTCCAAAATTTGTTTTTTAAAATTTATAAAAGGTGAACACGGATAGGTGAGGTGGTAGGTTTGACTTGATCACTTATCTGATTTAGATATGCATCCCCATGATGAAGTCCAACCATTGACGGACGAAACGCGTCACGTCGGGACGCTTTGCAGATATCCAATTTATGGACAGATAAGCTTTATATGTTTTTATTTCTTGTACGTGTGTCATTCAGCCATTCTTATATTATTGTATTAAATTTATGTTTTTAAATTTTACACTGATGTGGCTAAGAAATATTTACTAATGGGAACTTGCTAAATCCCTAATGATGCCGCTCTGATCCAGACAGTGTATATGCGATATGTTTTATGAATGGTACACACTATGTTTTGCTTTGTTTTTATTTCCATGTACTGAATCCAAATGAAGGATGACAGATCATTGCATATCTAAATCAGATAAGTGATCAAGTCAAACCTACCACCTCACCTATCCGTGTTCACCTTTTATATATTTTAAAAAACACATTTTGGCGCTTGTGTTCTCCTCTTCTTATATTCACCTTTATGTGTCTAACAAACACAAATTTCTGTTTCATAAGCTGCCACTCAAAGAAATATTGAGAAGTGTTATATGCTAGAACTAGGTGTGTGTGTGTGTGTGTGTGTGTGTGTGTGTGTGTGTGTGTGTGTGTGTGTGTGTGTGTGTGTGTGTGTGTGAGTGCTCTGGGAAAAAAAATATATACTGTATATATACATTTCATTGTCTTTTTTTTAAATCACACATTTCTTAGCAGTCATACCCAAGTTTAGAACCCATGACCTGTTACACTGACGGCAGCTACCTTACTGATATAGATATTTGCTCCTGTACAGGGAGCATGAGAATTCTAACTATATGAAGTAACTTCATATAGTTAGAATTCTCATGCTTCCTATACAGGAGCAAATAGCTTCATCAGTATGGTGTCTGCTTCCAGTGTAATGGGTTGTGGGTTCTAACCCTGAGTATGACACTTGTAAAATGTGTGACTTGTAAGGTGCAGGGAGCAGTGAGGAAGTCGGCCACTGAAGAGATAGCAGAGGCTATCAATTAACTTAACCGACTGGTGTCACAGAATGGGAGGAGAGGTGCCCCTCTTCAGAGCAGGAGCCTGGCGGCAGATAGCTCCATTGCCTCCCAGAGTTACGCCTCTGGGTAAAGGGTAGTGCAAGAATGCAGGCTTGTTTTCAGGGAGTGTCTTAGCTCTCATCTGCAGTGTATTACATGTATTAAAGATGGCTCTGGCGTCTTAGTACACATGGCCATCCTGTGTGACCAAAGAACAACTCAGACGATTGAACACTGAAGGACTCTGTGTAGAGTTGCTGAGATGTGCAAAGCTGCAAATGTGTGTCTCCATTTCCAGGTGATGGCAGCAGTCGCATATTTTCGCACAGTTGCTGCATAGAGGATATCAGCTGTGAATGCATTAGCGTACTGTACATCTCTAAATCAAATTAGTGGATTTTTTTTTCATTTACAATAGCATGTACTTTGCCATGCAGTTCTCATTGAGTTTTAGACACTGGATTGTCAATACTGGTGTCCCCTATCACACGTAGAGTGCATCAATATGGTATATATAAACAGTATAACAATCATGTGCTTACTTATTATTCATATGTTACATTAGATGACATAACTAGGTCTATGGTGTATTCACTACAGTGTATTGCTGCTATCAATGTTATACATGATCTTGCATGCACATATATTTATAAAGGGGCCCACGCCATGCACTCTCTCATGGTCAGCCAAGTCTCTGTGGTGGCTTGCTTCTTCTCTGTTTCTTTCTCCAGGTGCTGCACAATGGTGATGTGTCTACTACCTCACTAGTGAATAATGCTGAATAGTATAAGCTTGCACTGTGGTGCCCACACGTGATGTCAGAAGGGGATCTAGCCACTACCCTGCCTTAACTGTTGTAGTGGCTTAAGGTCCACATGACTGCACCTGCCTAGGATAGTTGCTTCTGCACTGTATTAGCTCCTCTCTCACAGTTGCGGGCAGAGCTCTGAAAAAAGGGGAGCCCAACGGAGTTCTACTTAGTCCCCCACTGGGCAAGTCCTGCTTTTATAGAAACTATTAAACTGGATGTTGCAAAACTTTAAAAATGTAACATTGGCTTAGATTTCTGTTGATGGTTGTTTGCCATGTACAAGGGTTGATTGGGGGTATAACGTGGACCTAGAAAAAGTATACTGCAAGACTAAGTAGGTAATATACCATTTTGAAATAAACTGTAATCAGTTTTAATTAAAGATACTGTACTACAAAGATCCTAGTGTCTACTGTACAACAAAGAAAGCAAAATAGCATCCGTCATACAATATGGATAGCATGCTAGTGACCACTATACAATACAGTAAAAAGGTTAATGACCATCACACATTACAGAAAGCAAGCTAGAGTTCGCCAAACAAATTTAGCTATCTACAAAGGTTACACTGTCTATAGTGCACCCACATGTCCCTGCCCTTCATCTTCAGGCTCCATTCTTCTATGAGCTACAAGCCAGTAAAAGAAAAAAAAAACTACCTATCATAAAATCATTCTGCATATATTATTTATTAAATCTTTTTATTTATTAGTAACAAATTACTCCTTGGACTTAACTTCTATGACTCTATTTCTCTATATTTATTCCCATGGGATGAGGAAAGCTACTATTAATGTTGCTGCTGTAGATGTACTCTTACTGTAGTTGGGAAAGCTTGGTTGCTTATTCAATAAACTTTGGAATGAAAAAGTGTGGACAATGCTTGGTGCCCCCGTGCACTCGACCCACCCCAGCTCCATAAAAAATTATTGAAGAGTAAGTACTGCAGTCCTGGCAATACTCCTCATTATTCAGCAATAAGCAGCAGATGGCAAAATGGGATATTGGTGTGCCAATGGGGGATCCCTACCTGTCTAATCCATTGGGGAGTGATAAGTGATGATGATGCATTGTACTATGGTGGATAACCCATATTTAACATGAATAATGTTTTAATTAAATAGTAGTATCTGGAAGGAGCTTATATTCAGTGATTATTTTTCAGCAACATTTTCTTATTGAAACGTAGTGCAACTGATATTATGGATGTGCAAAAAATAGTGTGTATGGGTGAGAGTAATTACTTAAAAACTATGGATAAATTGACCAAATGACTGGCATGTGATAGGGGTCTATTCATAATCATTTAATTTATACAAAAGCAGGTAAAAATTTACATTTTCAGCTACTTTTGTTTAAATTGTCAGTGCAATTTATTAAAAAGGTAACACAGGAGATATCATGGATATCTCCTGCTTACCTTTCACTGCCGATCTGGCCTGCTCTCTCACCTAAATTCATTGAGTTACGAAACTACAATATGTTCAGAGCTTGGCTGCGGTAACATTCCCCAACTCTAGATGGTGTTTATTACCAGACACTGCTCGTTATCTATTGGAAGGAGTCCTGTGAAAATGGATATAGTGACTAGAGATGTGCACCGGACATTTTTCGGGTTTTGTGTTTTGGTTTTGGATTCGGTTCCGCGGCCGTGTTTTGGGTTCGAACGCGTTTTGGCAAAACCTCACCGAATTTATTTTGTTGGATTCGGGTGTGTTTTGGATTCGGGTGTT
The DNA here is from genome assembly GCF_028390025.1 of Pseudophryne corroboree. Classification (NCBI taxonomy): domain Eukaryota; kingdom Metazoa; phylum Chordata; class Amphibia; order Anura; family Myobatrachidae; genus Pseudophryne; species Pseudophryne corroboree. The sequence goes on from NC_086446.1 coordinate 399,015,967, forward strand.
TTAAAAAAAAAAAACTAAAAAACAGCTTAAATCATTGAATTTGGGGGTCATTTTGATCCCATAGTATTATCAACCTCAATAACCATAATTTACACTTATTTACAGTCTATTCTGAATACCTCACACCTCACAATATTATTTTTAGTCCTAAAATTTGCACCGAGGTCGCTGGATGACTAAGCTCAGCGACCCAAGTGGCCGACACAAACACCTGGCCCATCTATGAGTGGCACTGAAGTGTTACGCAGGATGGCCCTTCCAAAAAACACTCCCCAAACAGCACATGACCAAAGAAAAAAAGAGGCGCAATGAGGTGGCTGTGTGACTAAGCTCAGCGACCCAAGTGGCCGACACAAACACCTGGCCCATCTAGGAGTGGCACTGCAGTGTCACGCAGGATGGCCCTTCAAAAAACTACTCCCCAAACAGCACATGACGCAAAGAAAAAAAGAGGCGCAATGAGGTAGCTGTGTGAGTAAGCTAAGCGACCCTAGTGGCCGACACAAACACCTGGCCCATCTAGGAGTGGCACTGCAGTGTCACGCAGGCTGGCCCTTCTAAAAACTACTCCCCAAACAGCACATGACGCAAAGAAAAATTAAAGAAAAAAGAGGTGCAAGATGGAATTGTCCTTGGGCCCTCCCACCCACCCTTATGTTGTATAAACAGGACATGCACACTTTAACCAACCCATCATTTCAGTGACAGGGTCTGCCACACAACTGTGACTGAAATGACAGGTTGGTTTGGACCCCCACCAAAAAAGAAGCAATTAATCTCTCCTTGCACAAACTGGCTCTACAGGGGCAAGATGTCCACCTCATCATCATCCTCCGATTCATCACCGTGTACATCCCCCTCCTCACAGATTATCAATTCGTCCCCACTGGAATCCACCATCTCAGCTCCCTGTGTACTTTGTGGAGGCAATTGCTGCTGGTCAATGTCTCCACGGAGGAATTGATTATAATTCATTTTAATGAACATCATCTTCTCCACATTTTCTGGAAGTAACCTCGTACGCCGATTGCTGACAAGGTGAGCGGCGGCACTAAACACTCTTTCGGAATACACACTTGTGGGAGGGCAACTTAGGTAGAATAAAGCCAGTTTGTGCAAGGGCCTCCAAATTGCCTCTTTTTCCTGCCAGTATACGTACGGACTGTCTGACGTGCCTACTTGGATGCGGTCACTCATATAATCCTCCACCATTCTTTCAATGGTGAGAGAATCATATGCAGTGACAGTAGACGACATGTCCGTAATCGTTGTCAGGTCCTTCAGTCCGGACCAGATGTCAGCATCAGCAGTCGCTCCAGACTGCCCTGCATCACCGCCAGCGGGTGGGCTCGGAATTCTGAGCCTTTTCCTCGCACCCCCAATTGCGGGAGAATGTGAAGGAGGAGCTGTTGACCGATCAAGTTCCACTTGACTTGATAATTTTCTCACCAGCAGGTCTTTGAACCCCTGCAGACTTTTGTCTGCCGGAAAGAGAGATACAACGTAGGTTTTAAATCTAGGATCGAGCACGGTGGCCAAAATGTAGTGCTCTGATTTCAACAGATTGACCACCCGTGAATCCTGGTTAAGCGAATGAAGGGCTCCATCCACAAGTCCCACATGCCTAGCGGAATCGCTCTTTCTTAGCTCCTCCTTCAATGTCTCCAGCTTCTTCTGCAAAAGCCTGATGAGGGGAATGACCTGACTCAGGCTGGCAGTGTCTGAACTGACTTCACGTGTGGCAAGTTCAAAAGGTTGCAGAACCTTGCACAACGTTGAAATCATTCTCCACTGCGCTTGAGACAGGTGCATTCCACCTCCTTTGCCTATATCGTGGCCAGATGTATAGGCTTGAATGGCCTTTTGCTGCTCCTCCAACCTCTGAAGCATATAGAGGGTTGAATTCCACCTCGTTACCACTTCTTGCTTCAGATGATGGCAGGGCAGGTTCAGGCGTTTTTGGTGTTGCTCCAGTCTTCTGTACGTGGTGCCTGTACGCCGAAAGTGTCCCGCAATTCTTCTGGCCACCGACAGCATCTCTTGCACGCCCCTCTTGTTTTTTAAATAATTCTGCACCACCAAATTCAAGGTATGTGCAAAACATGGGACGTGCTGGAATTTGCCCAGATATAATGCACGCACAATATTGCTGGCGTTGTCCGATGCCACAAATCCACAGGAGAGTCCAATTGGGGTAAGCCATTTTGCGATGATCTTCCTCAGTTGCCGTAAGAGGTTTTCAGCTGTGTGCGTATTCTGGAAAGCGGTGATACAAAGCGTAGCCTGCCTAGGAAAGAGTTGGCGTTTGCGAGATGCTGCTACTGGTGCCGCCGCTGCTGTTCTTGCGGCGGGAGTCAATACATCTACCCAGTGGGCTGTCACAGTCATATAGTCCTGAGTCTGCCCTGCTCCACTTGTCCACATGTCCGTGGTTAAGTGGACATTGGGTACAACTGCATTTTTTAGGACACTGGTGAGTCTTTTTCTGAGGTCTGTGTACATTTTCGGTATCGCCTGCCTAGAGAAATGGAACCTAGATGGTATTTGGTACCGGGGACACAGTACCTCAAACAAGCCTATAGTTGGCTCTGCAGTAATGATGGATACCGGAACCACGTTTCTCACCGCCCAGGATGCCAAGGCCTCAGTTATCCGCTTTGCAGCAGGATGACTGCTGTGATATTTCATCTTCCTCGCAAAGGACTGTTGAACAGTCAATTGCTTGGTGGAAGTAGTAAAAGTGGTCTTACGACTTCCCCTCTGGGATGACCATCGACTCCCAGCAGCAACAACAGCAGCGCCAGCAGCAGTAGGCGTTACACTCAAGGATGCATCGGAGGAATCCCAGGCAGGAGAGGACTCGTCAGAATTGCCAGTGACATGGCCTGCAGGACTATTGGCATTCCTGGGGAAGGAGGAAATTGACACTGAGGGAGTTGGTGGGGTGGTTTGCGTGAGCTTGGTTACAAGAGGAAGGGATTTACTGGTCAGTGGACTGCTTCCGCTGTCGCCCAAAGTTTTTGAACTTGTCACTGACTTATGATGAATGCGCTGCAGGTGACGTATAAGGGAGGATGTTCCGAGGTGGTTAATGTCCTTACCCCTACTTATTACAGCTTGACAAAGGCAACACACGGCTTGACACCTGTTGTCCGCATTTCTGTTGAAATACTTCCACACCGAAGAGCTGATTTTTTTGGTATTTTCACCAGGCATGTCAATGGCCATATTCCTCCCACGGACAACAGGTGTCTCCCCGGGTGCCTGACTTAAACAAACCACCTCACCATCAGAATCCTCCTTGTCAATTTCCTCCCCAGCGCCAGCAACACCCATATCCTCCTCATCCTGGTGTACTTCAACACTGACATCTTCAATCTGACTATCAGGAACTGGACTGCGGGTGCTCCTTCCAGCACTTGCAGGGGGCGTGCAAATGGTGGAAGGCACATGCTCTTCACGTCCAGTGTTGGGAAGGTCAGGCATCGCAACCGACACAATTGGACTCTCCTTGTGGATTTGTGATTTCGAAGAATGCACAGTTCTTTGCTGTGCTTTTGCCAGCTTAAGTCTTTTCATTTTTCTAGCGAGAGGCTGAGTGCTTCCATCCTCATGTGAAGCTGAACCACTAGCCATGAACATAGGCCAGGGCCGTTCCTTGCCACTCCGTGTGGTAAATGGCATATTGGCAAGTTTACGCTTCTCCTCTGACGATTTTATTTTAGATTTTTGAGTCCTTTTTTTACTGATATTTTGTGTTTTGGATTTTACATGCTCTGTACTATGACATTGGGCATCGGCCTTGGCAGACGACGTTGATGGAATTTCATTGTCTCGGCCATGACTAGTGGCAGCAGCTTCAGCACGAGGCGGAAGTGGATCTTGATCTTTCCCTATTTTTGGAACCTCAACATTTTTGTTCTCCATATTTTAATAGGCACAACTAAAAGGCTCCTCAGGTAAACAATGGAGATGGATGGATACTAGTATACTTATGGATGACGAGTGACTGACGACACAGAGGTAGCTACAGCCGTGGACTACCGTACTGCGTCTGCTAGTATAGAGATGATAATGATATAAAATATATATATATATCACTACTGCAGGTATATATATATAATATATAATGACGGACCTGCTGGACGCTGTCAGCAGACTGCTGAACTACTAGTATGAAGAAGATAGAAAAAAAAAACCCCACCACAGGTAGGTATACAATTATGGACGAGCACTGACGACACAGAGGTAGCCACAGCCGTGGACTACCGTACTGCGTCTGCTAGTATAGAGATGATAATGATATAAAAAATATATATATATCACTACTGCAGATATATATATATAATATATAATGACGGACCTGCTGGACGCTGTCAGCAGACTGCTGAACTACTAGTATGAAGAAGATAGAAAAAAAAAAACCCCACCACAGGTAGGTATACAATTATGGACGAGCACTGACGACACAGAGGTAGCCACAGCCGTGGACTACCGTACTGCGTCTGCTAATATAGAGATGATAAAGATGATAGAGATGAACAAAAAAAATATAACACTACTGCAGGTAAATATTTATATAATATAATGAATGACGGACCTGCTGGACACTGTCAGCAGAATACGTTTATAGAATAAAAAAAAATAAACACCACAGGAGTGTTTGTTTAACTTTTTCAGGCAGACAATATACTGGTGGTCAGTGGTCACACTGGCAGCAAAAGTGTGCACTGTACTCCTGCTATAACTGCTCCCCAGTCTCCCCCACAATTAAGCTGTGTGAGCAGCACTGGCAGTGAGCACTCAGCACAGTCAGATATAATACATACATAGATGATATATTATCATTATCATATTATCATGCAGCACACTGAGGCTGAGCACAGATATGGTATGTGACTGTGTATCGTTTTTTTTCAGGCAGAGAACCGATTAAAATTAAACTGGTGGTCACACTATCAGCAAAACTATGCTGCACTGTACTGAGTACTCCTCCTAATGCTCCCCAAATTAGTAAATCAACTCAAGTGTCTCTGACTCTCTAATCTAATCTAAACGGAGAGGACGCCAGCCACGTCCTCTCCCTATCAATCTCAATGCACGTGTGAAAATGGCGGCGACGCGCGGCTCCTTATATAGAATCCGAGTCTCGCGAGAATCCGACAGCGGGATGATGACGTTCGGGCGCGCTCGGGTTAACCGAGCAAGGCGGGAGGATCCGAGTCTGCTCGGACCCGTGCAAAAAAGGCTGAAGTTCGGGGGGGTTCGGATTCCGAGGAACCGAACCCGCTCATCTCTAATAGTGACACATGTGCAGTAGCACTGCTGAGGTCAGACTAGGCAGCACTAAGTTTCACAACTACTAAAGCAGTGGCAGTGAAAAGAGTTGGCTGTCTCTGCTCTGGACCAATAATGATTTGCTCTGGCGCCGTGTGGCGAGGTAAAAACTTAATTATTAATAAATAAGCCCATAGAGGTAATTTTGAAAAACAAAATGTAAATTCATACAATAAATATACAGTATTTGATGGAAAAAAAAACAGTTTGTTGTCTGTTATATATAAATGTTATGTCTAGGCTTTAGATTCATTAGTATACATTCATGCAAAAGTGACACCTGATATGCTTTTATCACATAATCCCATCAATCATTGTTGGAAAAAATGTGCATGAATGCTACTTTTAAGATATTAAATATTAAACACTGCATAAATTATTTAAATACCTAACCTTTAATAGGTTTAAATGCAA